>NC_051067.1:100877582-101525818 GCF_004664715.2 Peromyscus leucopus | reverse complement strand
GGCCCCTCAGCCTTTGGTTCATAGTTCATGTGTTTCCATTCATTTGGCTATTTGTCCCTGTGCTTTATCCAACCTTGGTTTCAACAATTCTCAATCATATAAACCCTCCTCTTTCTCGCTAATTAGACTCCCAGCGCTCCACCTGGGGCCTAGCCGTGGATGTCTGCATCCATATTCCTCAGTCCTTGGATGGGGTTTCTGGCACAACTATTAGGGTGTTTGGCCATCCCATCACCAGAGTAAGTCAGTCCTAGCTGTCTCTTGACCATTGCCAGCAGTCTTTTGTGGGGGTATCTTTGTGGATTTCTCTGGGCCTCTCTAGCACTTTGCTTATTCCTTTTCTCATGTGGTCTTCATTTACCATGGTCTCCTATTCCTTGTTCTCCCTCTCTGTTCTTGATCCAGCTAGGATCTCCTGCTCGCTTTCCATCGACCCTTGCACTTCATTGCTCCCACTCATGTCCAGGCTGTTCATGTAGGTCTCAGCCATTTCTCTGTCACTGGGAGATCCTCGTGTCTTTCTTGGGGTCCTTTTTTTCCAGGTAGCCTTACTGGTGATGTGAGTAGCAGTCCAGTCATCCTTGTTCCACATCTAGTATCCTCCTATGAGTGAGTACATACCATATTTGTCTTTCTGAGTCTGGGTTACCTCACTCAGGATGATTTTTTCTAGATCCATCCATTTGCCTGCAAACCTCATGTCATTGTTTTTCTCTGCTGAGTAGTATTCCATTGTGTATACTTGCCACAATTTATTTATCCATTCTTCAGTTGAAGGGTATCTAGGTTGTTTCAAGGTTTTAGCTATTACAGACAATGCTGATATGAACATAGCTGAGCAAGTGCTCTTGTGGTATGATTGAGCATTTCTTGGGTATATGCCCAAGAGTGGTATAGCTGGTTCTTGGAGGGGATTGATACCTAATTTTCTAAGAAAGCACCATATTGATTTCCAAAGTGGTTGTACAAGCTTGCATTACCACCAGCAGTGGAGGAGAGTTCTCCTAGTTCCACATTCTTTCCAGCATAAAGTGTTTTCAGTGTTTTTGATCTTAGCCATTCTGACAGGTGTAAAGTGGTATCTCAGAGTTGTTTTGATTTGCATTTCCGTGATGATTAGGGATGTTGAGCAATTCCTTAAATGTCTTTTAGCCATTTGAGTTTCCTCTGTTGAGAATTCTCTGTTTAGTTCTATAGCCCATTTCTTAATTGGACTGTTAGTCGTTTTGATGTCTAATTTCTTGAGTTCCTTATATATTCTGGATATCAGTCCTCTGTCAGATGTGGGGTTGGTGAAGATCTTTTCCCATTCTGTAGGCTGTTGCTTTGCCTTGTTGACCATATCCTTTGCTCTACAAAAGCTTCTCAGATTCAAGAGGTCCCATTGATTAATTGTTTCTCTCAGTGTCTGTGCTATTGGTGTTATATTTAGGAAGTTATCTCCTATGCCAATGCATTCAAGACTACTTCCTACTTTCTCTTCTAGCAGGTTCAGAGTAGCTGGATTTATGTTGAAGTCCTTGATCCATTTGAACTTAAATTTTGTGCACAGTGACAGATATGGATCTATTTGCAGCCTTCTACATGTTGATATCCAGTTATGCCAGCACCATTTGTTGAAGATGCTTTCTTTTTTCCATTGTATACTTTTGGCTTCTTTGTCAAAAATTAGTAGTTCATAGGTGTGCGGATTAATGTCTGGGTCTTCAATTGGATTCCATTGGTCCACATGTCAGTTTTATGCCAGTACCAAGCTGTTTTTATTACTGTAGCTCTATAGAAGAGCTTGAAGTTGGGGATCATGATGCCTCCAGAGGTTGTTTTATTGTACAGGATTGTTTTGGCTATCCTGGGTTTTTTTTGTTTTTCAATATGAAGTTGAGGATTATTCTTTCCAGGTCTATGAAGAATTGTGTTGGTATTTTGATGGGGATTGCATTGAATCTGTAGATTGCTTTTGGTAAAATTGCCATTTTTAGTATGTTGGTCCTACCTATCCATGAGCATGGGAGATCTTTCCATTTTCTGACATCTTCTTCAATTTCTTTTTTCAGGGACTTAAAGTTCTTATCATACAGATCCTTCACTTGCATGGTTACTGTTACTGCAAGGTATTTTATGTCATTTGTGGCTATTGTAAAGGGTGATGCATCTCTGATTTCCTTCTCAGCTTCTTTGTCCATTGTATATAGGAGGGCTACTGATTTAACTGAGTTGATCTTGTATCCTGCTATGTTGCTGAAGGTGTTTAAAAAGCTTTATAAGTTGCTGGGTGGAATCTTTGGGGTCACTCCAGTGTACTATCATGTCATCTGCAAATAGGGAAAGCTTGACTTCTTCCTTTCCAATTTGTATCCCCTTAATCTCCTTATTTTTTCTTATTGCTCTGGCTAGAACTTCAAGTACTATATTGAATAAGTATGGAGAGAGTGGACATCCTTGCCTCATTCCTGATTTTAGTGGAATTGCTTTGTGTTTCTCTCCATTTAATTTGATGTTGGCTGTTGGCTTGCTGTAAATTGCCTGTATTATGTTTAGGTATGTTCCCTGTATTCTTGTTTGCTCCAAGATCTTTATCATGAAGGGGTGTTGGATTTTGTCAAATGCCTTTTCTGCATCTAGTGAGATGATCATGTGTTTTTTTTTTTTTCTTTGAGTTTGTTTAAATGGTGTATTACATTGACAGACTTTTGTATGTTGAACCACCCTTGCATCCCTGGGATGAAGCCTACTTGATCATGGTGGATGATTGTTTTGATGTGTTCTTGGAGTCTGTTTGTCCGTAATTTATTGAGTATTTTTTTGTATCAATGTCCATGAGGGAGATCGGTCTGTAGTTCTCTTTCTTTGTTGTATCTTTGTTTGGTTTAGGAATCATGGTAATTGTAGACTCATACAAGGAGTTTGGTAATGTTCCTTCTGTTTCTATTGTGTGGAACAATTTAGAGAATATTGGCATTAACTCTTCTTTGAAGATCTGGTAGAATTCTGTGCTGGAACCATCTGGTCCTGGGCTTTTTTTGGTTGGGAGATTTTAATGACTGTTTCTATTTCCTTAGGGGTTATTTATTGGACTATTTAAATAGTTTATCTGGTCTTGATTTAACTTAGGTATGTGGTAACTATCCAGAAAATTGTCCACTTCTTTTAAGTTTTCCAGTTTTATGGAGTAGAGGTTTTTGAAATATGACCTGATAATTCTCTGGATTTCCTCAATGTCTGTGGTTATGTCCCTATTTTCATTTCTGATTTTGTTGATTTGGATTCTCTCTGTGTGTCTTTTGGTTAGTTTGGATAAGGGCTTGTCTATCTTGTTGATTTTCTCAAAGAACCAACTCTTTGTTTCATTAATTTTTTGTATTGTTCTCTTTGTTTCTATTTTATTAACTTCACCTCTCACATTGATAATTTCCTGGTGTCTATTCTTCCTGGGAGACATTGCTTCTTCTTGTTCTAGAGCTTTTAGTTATGCTGTTAAGTCACTAGTGTGAGATTTCTCCAACTTCTTTATATGGGCATTTAGTGCTATGAATTTCCCTCTTAGCACTGCTTTCATAGTGTCCCATGAGTTTGGATATATGGTGTCTTCATATTCATTGATCTCTAGGAAGTCTTTAATTTCTTTCTTTATTTCTTCCTTAACCCATTGGTGATTTAGTTGAGCATTATTCAGTTTCCATGGTTTTGTAGGTTTTCTGTAGTTTTTGTTGTTGTTGAAATCTAACTTTAAACCATGGTGGTCTGATAGAACACAGGAAGTTATTCCAATTGTTTTGTATCTGTTGAGATTTGCTTCATGGCCAAGTATGTGGTCGATTTTAGAGAAAGGTCCATGGGTTGCTGAGAAGATGGTATATTCTTTTTTGTTAGGATGGAATGTTCTGTAGATATCTATTAGGTCCAATTGAGTCATGACATCAGTTAAGTCCTTTGTTTGTTATGTTTTGATTTGGGAGATCTGTCCTGTGGTGAATTTGGGGTGTTGAGATCTCCCACTATTGATGTGTGGGGGTTTATATGCGGTTTAAGCTTTAGTAATGTTTCTTTTACATATGTGGGTGCCCTTGTATTTGGGGCATAAATGTTACGAATTGAATCTTCTTCTTGTTGGATCTTTCCTGTGATGAGTATGTAATGCCCTTCTTGATCTCTTTTGATTGATTTTAGTTTGAAGTCTATTTTGTTGGATATCAGGATGGCTACACCCGATTGTTTCTTAAGACCATTTGATTGAAAAGTCTTTTTCCAGCCTTTTATTCTTAGGTAGTATCTGTCTTTGAATTTGAAATGTGTTTCTTGTATGCAGCAGAAAGATGGGTCCTGCTTTCATATCCGTTCGGTAAGCCTATGTCTTTTTATAGGTGAATTAAGTCCGTTGATATTAAGGGATATTAATGACCAGTGATTGTTCATCCCTGTTATTTTTGGTGGTAGTGTGTGTGTATTTCTCTTCTTTGGGGTTTACTACTGTGGCTTTATCCATTGCCTGTGTTTTCGAGGGTGTATCTGACTTCCTTAGGTTGGAATTTTCCTTCTATTGCTTTCTGTAGAGCTGGTTTTGTGGATAAGTATTGCTTAAATCTGACTTTGTCTTGGAATGTCTTGTTCTTTCCATCTATGATGATTGAAAGTTTTGCTGGGTATATTAGTCTGGGCTGACATCCATGGTCTCTTAGTGTCTGCATTACATCTGTCCAAGTCCTTCTGGCTTTCAAAGTCTCCATTGAGAAATCGGGTGTCATTCTATTGGGTTTGCCTTTATATGTCACTTGGCCTTTTTCCTTTGCTGCTCTTAATATTCTCTCTTTATTCTGTACGTTTAGTTGTTTAATTATTATGTGGCAAGGGGACTTTTTTGGGGGGTCTAGTCTGTTTGGTGTTCTATAGGTTTCTTGTATCTTCATAGGCATTTTCTTCTTTAAGTTGGGAAAGTTTTCTTCTATGATTTTGTTGTATATATTTTCTGTGCCTTTGAGTTGGTATTCTTCACCTTCTTCTATCCCTATAATTTGTAGGTTTGATCTTTTCATGGTGTCCCAAATTTCTTGTACATTTTGGTTCATGACTTTGTTGGCTTTAGTGTTTTCTTTGACTGATGAATCTATTTCTTCTACTCTATCTTCAATGCCAGAGATCCTCTCTTCCATCTCTTGCATTCTGTTGGTTATACTTGCATCTGAAGTTCTTGATCGTTTACTCAGATTTTCTATTTGCAGCATTCCCTCTGTTTGTGTCTTCTTCAATTTTTCTATTTCCCATTTCAGGTCTTTGACTGTTTCCTTTATTTGTTTCATTGCTTTTTCATGATTTTCCTTCAGTACTTTATTGTTTTCTTCCAGGACTTTATTGTTTTCTTCCAGGACTTTATTGTTTTCTTCTAATTTGTTTGCCCTTTCCTCTAGTTGTTTATAGCATTCTTCCCATTTTTTGTCTTTTCCTCTACACAAGCCTCTACTTTCTTCATGATGTTATTCATAAGGCTGTTTTCTTCTGCTTCTTCCAATTTTTGATGCTCAGTTGTAAATGTTGGCGACGTGCTAGGTTCTTGTGATGCTGTATTGCTCTTCATTTTGTTGTATGTACTTCTGCGTTGATGTCTGCCCATCTCCTTGTGGTTTGTTCGTGGTCTTATCAGCACACTTGGTTCAGACAGAGCTGACAGATTCAGGAAGTCTCTCTCTCTTGTCCAGATGGGTGCTCTCTTGTCCAAATGGGAACTCCGGGGCAGGATGGAAGCTCTTATCTGGATGGGAAGTCTGGGGCAGGATGAGAGCTTTTGTCCAGACAGGAAGTCTGGGGTAGGATGGGCTCTCTTGTCCAGAAGGGAAGTCAGGGGTTGGATGGGAGCTCTTGTCCAGAAGGGAAGTCCAGGGCAGGATGTGAGCTCTTGTCCAGAAGGGAAGTCCAGGGCAGGATGAGAGCCCTCTCTGGTGCAGAAGGGAAGTCTGGGGCAGGATGGGAGCTGGGGGCCTGTCTCTAAGTCTCAGGAAGTGCCTGGGTTCTTGAGCAGATGGGCGTGGGGGCAGGGCGTGGAGATTGCAGGGGTTGCAGGGGGGTTGGAGAAGGGTATCCTTCCTGGTGGGGCTAGAAGGAGACCTGCCCCTGACCGGTGGCCAGAACCTGGGTCCAAGTTCAGCAGGTCTCCCCTGAGTGGCTGGTGCCCAGGGATCAACATGTATCACTTTATTCACAAGAAGGACCCATCTCATCGTGAGAACAAAATATCGATTTTATCCTTTCTGTGTTGTATGATTTTGAGGAAACTGCTACTTCTTGAGTATTAGCCTTCTGATTTACAAAATGAAAAACTACAGTGGTGATGTGAAGATTAAGTATAATTTCATACACAAAACAGCACTTAGACAAAACAGGTGACTTGAAAATGATACTATTGATGAGGCTGATGGGGACCTCAGAAAAACATGCACAATAACTTATCAGACTTATTGCCCATTCCAAATATGGACAAAATATATAAGAAATAAGACTGAAAATTTGTCTGAAGAATTCTAAAAAGGGATCCAGGAAAACTCTATATATTTCAAGAATAAGTGTTAGAAGGCTTTATTGAGTTTTAATGCAAAACTATAATCTTCGTAATTGTACAAAAGGGGATGAAAATTCTTCTTTCAGACTATGATGTTCCCATACAATCCCCCTGGAAAGCATGTGTGTTATGAAGCCATCCAGTACATATGTTACTGATGGCCTCAAATGTCCTTAACAAACATGCAAGCCCTCTTACTGTACCTTGAGGAATTTAACATATGGTCATCAACATCTCTGAATTGTCCAGAGTACAATTCAACATGAATCTCTATTAAATTGCAACCGATTAAACATTGTGCTGCACAATGTTGCATCTCATGGAATTAGAATTTTATTTTACTTTATATTTGTTTCTGTCTCTCATCTCTATATGACAATCTTCCTCTGAATCCCTGTCACCTCTCAAAAAAGTATTGTCAGTCATCCCTACTGGCATAGCACATTTTGAAAACAAGACGAACAGACTTTATGAGGCTTCCCATTAACACCTGAATGAGGAAACAAACTGTGAAAATCAGTTTGCAATTCTGTTAGAAACTCAGTACTATAGTACTTCAAAAAATGTTCTTAGTGTATACAGGTTTGAGGATGCCTGTGATTGTGTCTAATGTGAACAAGACAAATTAACCATTTCTACAGTTGCAAATATTTTAAATTTCTGGTAAAGAAGATTACTAATTTTATATGACTTAATGTGTCAGGTGCTGAGCTAGGTGCTTTTTTTTTTTCTAAGTCAATATTGTCCCTTCTACAATGTAAAGTATTTATAAAAGATATTTTGCCACTGTTGCAAGGATGTTTCTTCAATGCCCACAGTTAATTTTTGAGCAGAATCTCACAACTAGTAAGCAATGCCAGCAGAGTTCAAAGATATAGTTTTTGAATTCAGGAACTTCGTCTTGTGAAGAAAATGTTGCAATATCAACTGGCAGATACAAGGCAGAGGAAACTGAAGCTTTGAACTAAGCATGTGCAATATTGTCATTAACATAAGGGAAAATTTGTTGAGTCTAATGGTTCAACCATGTTGTACATAATGGTTCATTGAACATTTTCTGCGTCTTTTTCACAGTTGATTCCCCAAACAATCTTCTAGTGAAGCTATTATTATCATCACTTTTCTGAGGAAGAAACTGAGGCAATATCCTGCTAATATCAGGCACATCTGTTTCCAAATCTGCCAAGTTTCAGAAGGTCTCCAGACTATATGTTGCCCATGATAGAAAATGACCTCATTGGATATTTTGCAACAGGTACTTGGGATCTCTTATCTTCTTAAATCTTTTCCAACATGAGGAAAACATATCTCCTGGTTCCCATAAAATGAATGAGACATGTAAACAGTCTAATCCACCCAAACTGAATAGGGCACTAACCAGACTGCAGAAACTGAGCAAAGGGAAAGGCTTTAATTTAAAGACACAGATATATGTTTCCAAGGGTGTATGTGTGTGTATGTCTAACATTGAGCTTGAATTCCAGAGAGTTAAAAGATTTGCCTTGTTTTGTGTTGAGAGGATACAACATCCAATATTGCCCCTTTCAAGAGGAAATGCCTTTCTGGGAATAGAAATGGATTTAGCCTTGGGAACAAATCACATCCTGAATCAGTTGTCAAAAGAAGCCTAGAATAATCTCTCAATGTTCCATTTACTAAAGGGGACTGCATAGGCTACAGAATTCAGACTCCAACAATTTATTCTTTTGAAATAATGTAATCACTTTTGCTCAGAAAATATATTTAATCCCGTTGCGAGCCAAGTAAAATTAAGAATTGCTTTATTGTTAAATTACCTAATTAACTGCCTCCTTTTTGCTCCTTAAAAGAAACCAAAAGGATATGCTTACATACACACTACACTCTATAATCAATAATAAAAATATAATAAGCCTTATCTCCCGTAGTAATCAAAAAAGACTTGATGAAGCACAGCAGTATTTTCAGAGTCCCCTGTGAGCATTTGTTGTGTTTATCAGGTACACACACACACACACACACACACACACACACACACACACACACACTGGTATTATTAATTATTTTCCTCCTACACAGAGTTTGAATGATTTAGACTGCTCTTATGTGCCTTTTCTGGTCTGGTTACTTTTCTTCATGCCTGCAAAGATTTGCACATTTTAATGTATTTTTGTTCCTTCTTTGTTTTTGTAGCTTTGTGTAAAACCTGTCAACAAAAATAATTTGGTCTTGCATGTAACTACTTTGGGCCACCAGAGTTTTTGTTGTAGTACCTGGGGAAAGGCAGACTTGCCACATTCGAGTACTCAGAAAAGGCCCATGAGTGCCTTTCATTAAGAGCTATGTAAATTTCTTTAGACTGGACAACTTATTGGTTTCGTTTTATAATTGCTTATTTAGTGTCTCTAAAACTGCTAACTGTGGTTGCTTGAAAGTGTGTCTACTTCAAAGCTCATTATGATGCTGTTGAGAGATACTATCATAAGAGTGATTAGTCTAGAAAGGATCCTCTTCATGATTATGATAGAATAACTGCTCTTCTGAAGGAGTGAAGTTTGCTTCCATGCCTTCTGAAAAGAACACTTTCACCACAGCCAATACCTCCAACTCAAACATCCTAGAAGCCAAATCTGGGAGGAAATACTTTACTGGTCATTACAAATTACTCATGGTATTCTTTTATAAAAAGAACAAATAGACTAAGTCCTGTGTATCCAGGGAGGATATTTTGTTAGGTACATAATAGATAAATCAGGGTATATCTAATTCTATACTTCAGTGTGAGGTCAGGTCTGAGTTTCTACTGTATAACAACAGTCTCTTCAGTTCATCCACTTAATTCAATCTCATAAAGTTCTGTTGAGGAAGCTGAGGTGAGCAGATTGTCTCAAGTTTTTGACCACCCTAGTTTACACACCATCCTGGTCTGAGTGTAAGACTCTGCCTCTTGAGACTTCTTTCCTTTTTTGTTTTTTTGAAAGAGACTTTTCTTTTGAGATATTTCTTTTTGCTTTTATGTTGGTTCTTCAGTGGGAACTTTGTGGATAAAAACATCATAATCCAGTGCCAAAAACTTGGTCATACATGAATGAATATACTATAAAACCCCAACATGACATACAAATAAAAGTCTTGTGTTTAAGTACACAGTGAGATACAGCTGAAACTGGAATTTCATGAAACTATGCTTCTTATTCTGTGTTCAGAAGGACTTCCTACATATTCTGCTATTAGCTTTTATTGTCAACTTGACACAGCTAGAATCACTCTTTAGTGCATTCATTCATCTTCACTTGCAAGTGTCCATTGTCATGAGTCATTGATCCAGTTTGAGGCCACTGGTTTATGCTGTGCCATCTATAATGGGCTTTCCCTGGAGCTCCTCTTGGATATCCTATTGTTTTCCTCTGTCGTGGAGATTCTGCTGCTTTGGTTCTGTAGGTTCATCCCCTTCATATGCTCCTACATGTCATGGATAAGGTAGATGTTGGGGAGGGTCAACTTATAGCCCTTGTTCTGGGCCTTGATGGTAGCTGGGCTGCTCAGCTCACCTGCTTTCCTCCTTTGTCACCACCTGGGTGAGCTCTCCAGCACTGCCTTGGCCAGCCCAACCAGTGCAGACCAAAGCATGGAGCTGGGCTAGCTCTCCTGTTCTCAGGACCTTGGGTCAGCTAACCCACACTCACCCCACTAGGGCAAGCTCCACTGTCCTGTCCAGCTGAGGTGTAGGGTCCTTTCTCCCGATCCCTGTAGGGGTACACGAGGGGAGTGCAGGGTCAGCTCTTCTACTTTCGTGCCTTCATGGCAGACTCACCCTTGCCTCCTCCCACACTGGACTCTTGAGGAATAAGGGATACAAGATTTGGATGGAAATATAGAGGGGAGAGAGAGACAGAAACACAGGATAGTCTCAGGAGGAAGACCTGGGTCAAAACCCACCAGCCATGTCTGTTTCTGCTAAAGGGCTTTTAAAGGAATGCCAAGGGGTGGAGCAAAAGACCTCCCCCCAACACAGCTAAATGCAGACCATCCCAAACACCTGATGACCATGCTTGTGGCCAAGCCATCCCCTAATGCAGCCCTGCTATGTAAAGCAAGCTCAGGTCTCACTAGGAAGATTTTTTATGGGCTCCCACACCTAATGAGGTGTATATCCATGGTGAGGGGTAGAGCCATCTTTCTTGGGTGCAGAGGGGCTAGATCTCCTGTTGCAATATCCAGGGAGGGACAGGGCCTGCTATCTCAGGGCCACTGAAGGGCAGAGCAAGTGCAGCATGGTCCTAGGATCTTGACAGGCATGCATCCCATGCCTCCTTGTGGTACAATGGGCCATGAACATTAACACGGACCCCAGCTGCAGCAGAACCACGAACGCTGATGTGGATCTATCTCAGTAGCAGCTCAGACCTGTATGTCACCATAGCCTTGGTTGAAGCACCGGCCGCACAGATCAGTATGGCCTTGGTGGCAGCATGACCTTCAGACACTGATAAGGTCTCAGGTGGCTCATCAGACCCTGGGCATCTACACAGGCCTTGGGGGTAACAGGAGACATGGACCACACCCCTGACCCAGTCCTCTGCAGGGCTACTGACTCAAGTGGTAACACAGGCCACTTGGATTGCAAAGCCCCCTATGTAGCATGGCCCTAGGAGGCCAATATATCCCCAGGTGGCAGTGCAGGCCCCTGCGATCAGTATGGCCTTAGATGATATCAGGAACTACGAACATCAACACAAACCCTGACTATGATAGGGCCAACAGCCCAGACATTGCTCTTGGCAGCTGCCCTGAGCCAGACAGCACCATGGCCCCAGGTGTCAGTGTTGGCCACTCAAATCAGTATGGCCCTGGTGCAGGCACTGCCCTTATACATCACCAGGGTCACAGGTTATGACCTAGAACCTGGGCATCTGTGTGGCTTTTGGTGGCATCATGGACCAGCAGACATCAACACAGACCCCAGCTATGGTAGGACCAAAGACCCAGATACAGATACAATCCCCAGCAGCAGCCTTGGCCTGGATATCACCATGGCTCCAGGTGGCAGCATAGGCCACTCAGATTAACATGGTTCCCTATGGCAGTGTGGCCCTCAAACACCATTATGGTCCCAAATGATGACAGGAGCAGGCATCTGTATGGCTCCCAGTGGTGAGAGGAGCCACAGACATCAGTCAACACAGCACACCCTCCTGCTCCCCTGTTTCAGGGCCTCAGACCAAGGCTTGGCAATTGTCAGTCACACAGGCCCAGACATCACCTTGGACTCAGTTGGCAAGCAGGGCATTCATGCCAGCCTGTTCCTCATCACCCTGCCCCCTCAGACCCACCTCTCTTCCCATCCCATGAACCATTCTGCCTCCTTTTCCCTTCCACCTACCCACTCTGTACTCACTCACCATAATGAATTCCAACTGCCTGGAGTATGGGCCTAGGGTTAGCGTCAGTGTTTGGTAGAGCCCTGCTTACCCCTGCCAAAAGGCATGGTGCAGAGCTGTCCTACTGTTTTTTTTTTCTTGTTTAAAAATAGTTATTAGATTTTTCTATTAAATAATTTTGAGCTGCTATTGGCAAATATAACTAAATTATGTTTAAATAAATACCTGTGTACCTGTCAGCTGAAGTGATGAAATATCAGTGGTCTCAACAATTTGATTTAAAGAGTCTTACTAATTTTACCCTATTACTTCATCAGAGAAAAGTAAAATGTGGAGTTTTCAGGTGTTAAGATAACCTTTGCCATGCTGTCATAAGCAATGTATTTTAAATAAAAATTCATTGAGGTTCATACACTAGGGCATATTGAAGTGGTCATCAGTGTAATGTCAATCACCTGTGAAACTGTACAGCAGTATGTTTTCCTCAATGGGAGACAACAAGAGACATATTAAATACAGGACAAAGGAAAATCCACATACCACACAGGTCCTTTGGTCTACAGCATTCAGACAGGGTGCTGTCACTCTGCTCAAGACTGTTGAAATTTTTCTAATTGAATAAATTTATAGCCTTGGAAAATGATTGTCAATTTTGTTAACAGCCATGGTGGTTATTACTCATGGGGACTTGATCATGTATGACAAGACAGAAGTCATTATGAAGAACTTCTGGGAAGGTAAGCATGGCTTCCCTTTCTGCAAAAGTCTCCATTTCCATCAGTGGAATGGCTTAATTAAATTCACAGATCTGTTTTATTACATTGAGATTTTAACCTTACAGTTTTGCCTAAAAGGACAAAATAAAGAATCCATGAAAGATTAAGTAGGTGTCTTAGTTTCCAACAATGAAATCTGTTTGAAAGATTTTTCTCCTTGAGAAACTAGTATAACCTTCAGAAACTAGTGTAATAGAAATTTGGGGGGCCTTATCTGGGTCATGGGAAGGCCAAAATCCATTTTGAAAAGAGGCCTATTAACCATGTGCCTTTAATTCTGCCTGGGTGATTGCAGCTACCTAGATATTCATAGTGCACTACCATCTCCCCTTTTCTTAGTCTTGCAGGATGTCTTCATTTCTATTTTTTTCCCTTTGTGCCTTCTGTGTAGCAAGGCAGAGCTCCCATTTGACTGCTCTGAAGGACACAGATGATGCTACACCTTCTTCCTGTTTGCCTACTACAATTCCATTCATGCATTTAGTTCCTCTTAATTAAGTTGCCCCCCTCCTCATGGGTTCTTAAAGTACTCAGACTTTACCTCAGTTTTCATAGTCAGCACACTGTGCCACTGATCACAGACAGGTGTGCTCAATTATGGTAACTCATCGTACTCTATTTCTCAAACTACATTTCCTTTCAAACTTATTTTAGCATCATTTCTCTATGTTTGTGGCTTTTCACTGGTCTTGATTTAGATTTTAGTTTTGAAATTTTAGTTTTATACTATTTATGATTTTTTTAATCTCTCTTTGTGGTAGATAATTTCAAGAACTCATTCTGGTCATTCCTTCATACCTACTCTACATGCTATTTCATGAATGATAGTTCAGGTCATTTGCTTTAACATCAGACATAGACCTATTATCTATCTATCTATCTATCTATCTATCTATCTATCTAATTTCTCTTTTTGGCAAAATGAAAGAATTAAACAAACATGCATTGTCTATACTGTAGGTTCTATATCTGCAGATTCAACCAACCACATATCAGAAATCACAGATAAGCCTGTCTTTACTGTACACAAGGGAATGCATGGCTGATATGTAGAACTGAATGGTGTTAAAAAAAAACACTTCCCATTGAACATTCATGTTCTAATAACAATATATTTACTTTTCTAATGTTTAAATGTAAATTCCCTTGTAGATATAACGGTCTTATTAAATAAGAAACAGAGCCAAATGCAGAGTTAAAAGCCTAAGAGGTCAGAGCAGTAGCTAAGAGCTAAAACTAAAACCGCCTTCTTACCCTTCTCTGCTGCTGTTGGCATTCCCCTCAGAAGGAGACCTACTTCCTGTGTATCTGTCTTTCTGTTCTGCCTTCTCATTGGTTGTAAACCCAACCACATGTCCTCCTCATCACTGCCTGTCTATACAGACCTCCAGGTCTTCTATAGTTGGTATTGAGATTAAAGGCATGTGTCTCCATACTGGTGGTGTCCTTGAACACACAGAGATCTGCCTCCCAAGTGCTGAGATTAAGGGTGTGTGCTACCACTGCCAGACTTCTACTGTGGCTTGCTATTAGCTCTGACCCCCAGGCAACTTTATTTATTAACATACAAATAAAATTGCATTTCAGCACAAATAAAATATCACCATATTTCCCCCTTTTTCTTTTTATTAAAAGAAGTTATAACTAATATAAGAAAAACTATATAAAAAAAGTACAATAACTAGCCGGGCGGTGGTGGCGCACACCTTTAATCCCAGCACTTGGGAGGCAGAGGAAGGCGGATCTCTGTGAGTTCGAGGCCAACCTGGGCTACCAAGTGAGTTCCAGGAAAGGCGCAAAGCTACATAGAGAAACCCTGTCTCAAAAAAAAAAAAAAAGTACAATACTATATACAATATATACAAGCAATAAATACCTAAACTATGTCTAGTCCATTTGCATTTGACAAATTCAGAGAAAATAATTCCATTATCTATCCAATTTTGATAAGTTTATTAGTAAGAACTTTTAAGATTCATGATACATCTGGCGCTCAAAGTTTGTGGTACGAATTCTCAAATAAGGCACTTGCCTGTGGCCTTGTGGGCCCCAGCTCAGACCCGAAGTACACATTGCTGATTGTGGTGGCAAACTGATAGGATTTACTGAAGGAGGCAGAGGCAGGAGGATTCTGAGTTTGAGGCTGGCCTAGGAGGCTTGCTAAGGAGAATCTGCGGCCAGGGCTGAGCCACAAACAGTGGTAGTGGGACACTGGTGGCAGTGGTTGCTGCTCCAAATTGCTGGCTGCTTCTAATTGTGTTGGTGACTATGGTGATAAGGCTACCTGGGACAAAAGGTTTACTGCTGCTTGTTCAGAGAAGAATTGCAAGGATCATCATGTTACAAGAAAGCATCAGCAAAGGTCAGTTTGGAAAAGTTTGGCAAGACAAATGGTGGGGAGAAATTGCTGTGAAGATACACTCTTCTAAGGAAGAACATTCATGGTTCCGAGAGACAGATATTTATCAGATTGTGATTGCCCCAAACCACAGAGGAGGCGCTCCCCCGCCCAAAAAAAAAAATCTGCAGGGAATCATGATCACACCTAACAGCAACCTTTGAAATCTTCAAAAGGATGACAGGAGCCCACAATGACAATTCCACATGGCTTGTGATAAAGCCGTTAAGCTGATTAACACTACCCAAAGATCGACTTTGGACTACAAACTACTCAGGACAATTTTGAGATGGCGAGATGATCCAGCCTGACAGACTACTTGAACAAGGACTTGAAACAAGCCCTGCACTTTCTCATTATGCAGCGATTGAACA
Source organism: Peromyscus leucopus (assembly GCF_004664715.2). NCBI lineage: Eukaryota > Metazoa > Chordata > Mammalia > Rodentia > Cricetidae > Peromyscus > Peromyscus leucopus. The sequence continues at coordinate 101,510,363 of NC_051067.1, read as the reverse complement.
AATGATACAGGACTTGACAATTAACCCCAAAAAATTTCTTTTCAGTATTCCCTAAAGATGTCTTCACCCCCAGAAAGTAGGAAGTAATTTTAAGAAAATGATGCCCACATTCCCAAGATGTGGGATGGGAGGTTTTTGGTTGTTTAATAAGTTATAGATATCATCATTGTTTATGATGGTTGATTACAAGTTGTTAACTGTTAATGGTCAGGAAAAAAAGCTGAACAAGGAGATCAGATTCAGAGTTTTTGTTTAAAAAAGAAAAAAGAGAATATAGATATGAGGTAGATCATTGAATCTACTCTGAGAAAAAAAGATAAAGAAATAATAGGATAAATGAGTAGATGATTGAATCTACTCTAAAAAGAGAGGAGAAAATATAAAAATGACAAAAGGTAGATTACTGAATCTATTATGAAAAGGAAAAAGATAGAATATGGATATGATAAGATAAAACGGTCCATAATTGAATCTACTTTTAAAAAGGAACTACTTGTTTTAAATAGGATAAGTAATGAAATATTTTGTCTGAGGTTATCAAATGTTACTGGACTGGACACTGTTATATATTAATGAAGTTTTTCGTCTGAATTTGTCAAATGTTAATACAGTAGATATCGTTAATGTAATTCTTGACTGTACATATTGTATATACTTATTGGATATAGTTTTTCTTGTATTTGTTATAAGCTTTTTTTAAAATTTTATACAAAAAGGAAAAATGGGGTGGTATTGTGTTCCCCAGTATATTGTGCATCCTAATAAACTTATCTAGGGTCAGAGAACAGAACAGCCACTAGATATAGAGGTCAGAATATGGTGGCACTCACATCTTTAATTATAGCATTGCAGAGGCAGAAATCCATCTGGATCTCTGTGAGTTTAAGGCCACAATGGAAACAGCCAGGCGTAGTTACACACGTCTTTCATCCCAGGAAGTGATGGCAGAAAGCAGAAAGGTATTTAAGGCATCAGGACAAGGAACTAGAGGCTAGTTAAACTTTTGGGCTTCTGAGCAACACACTTCAGCTGAGAGGCTTCTAGTCTGAAGAAACAGGATCAGCTGAGGAATTGGCAAAGTGAGGTAGCTGTGGCTTGTTCTGCTTCTCTGATCTTGCAGCATTCACCCCAATACCAAGCCCTTGGTTTGTTTCATTAATAAGAACAAGATTTGTGCTACATTCCCTAGCCAGATCATATAACCTGTCATCCAGTTTAGATTAAGACTTTGTCAAATCATGCTTTTTTATTTATGTTCTTTAATCATTGATAGAATAAATCTGTCAAAAAGAATGAAGGTTAGCAAGAGGTGTTAGTACATTTCAGAGTGGTATAAATTTGACACTAAAACCTAGCAATGTCCTTCTTATGATGGCAGCTGATTTTTGACATAAGGCTTATTAGATGTTCAACATATTTATGGCTGTACAAATTGAGGGGGCTTATGAAAAATCAATTTACATAAACTGACACTATACAGTAGAAAACCTTTCTTACTATATGAGCTATTTTAAATGCATGTACAGACTTGTGAAGTTTTCTGTTGTTTTTTTAAATTTTTTTTCCAACCCCACTTTTCAAGGCACTCAACCATGACTCTCCAAGACAGCTAAACTCCTGGCTTCTTGGGTCTATTCAGGTATCATATTTGTAACCATTAATATGCAGACAGGAGATGATTAAATGCAGGCATGATAAAATGTGACACCCTATAATAAATGAGAATGAAAAAATGAATTTGTAACCATAAATCATGTATTAAAATTTATGTCACAGGCTTACATAGATGAAGACAATGTAGAAATAAGGAAATATGAGATAGACCTATTTTTAAAATTATAATGAAAGACATTTAAATTTAATGATTTTCCCCACCCTTTATCTTAGGTTAAACATTTGACTTCTTGTCCCTGAAGCTACGATACTTGAACTTTGTGGTTTTATTCTAAACATAGGACACTTATTCTATGCATAAGACAGTTAACAATTTCATTATAATGCAAATTTTAACTGTAACATTTTAAAATATGAGAGCTTTTATACATCTAAGACAATGAGATACTACCAACTTTAAGAAAGGAAGAAATAAAGTGTCTATTTTAAAAAACACAAAACTATGGAAATATATTCTTGCCTCATTACTTAACTAAAAAATATATTGTGAAAGCCTTTCTCTGTAATGTGTTGTAGCTATAAAAGTTTTAAATTAAAAAAAAAGTGCAGCCTCACAAATTCAATGATGTGAGATCACCAATAACAGAAATATAACACAAAATCAGGAACCCAGTGTATCATTGTCAAATAACAATTTTAGATTTCAATAATACTGACATAATTTGGATTTCAGATGAGTATTGTTCCGTTGAATGTACATAAGTGAAGATTTTATATGTGTGAATGTATTTACATTTATGTATTTGTATTCTGTTCATTATTCAGCACAACGCTGTGCTGAGGCTCCTGATTGGATTCGGTGATGAAAGCCCTAAGCACTGATACGTCTACTGTCACTTTATCTTGCTGAGACAGACACAAGCTTACATGATATACCTGTAGGTGCTACCTGTTCAGTCTAGTGCAGTCTAATACACTGTGCCTGGAAACTAGTATATGCTGAGCATATAACCAAATATCAAATATGTACAATGACTTAAATTTTGAAAGTCAAACATGTACTATTAAACACACAGTATAAACGCCAATGTACTCGTATTCAATGTACAATGTTTAAAGATTAAGCAAAAGGTGGTGGATCAATTGTAATTTTAGTTTTACTCCTGAGCTGCTTCTGATAAATTTGTATATGACTGGTTATGTTGTCTCCTTAGACAGATAACTGTCATTTGGTATTGACAACAACTTAATTCTTTCTTGTCCATAAAAATATATTGACTGGTCACAAGATAAAGTTATTATGAAGTTCCAGGTGACAGAGGAAGGGTAGGTTACAATACCATGAAGTTAAGAGCTCCAAACTAAAACCTGAAGATCCCAAATTTTAGTAGACCAATGTACATCTCAGACACTGGACTTTTTATGATTTGTTTCACTGATTTTTAAAAAAATGCATTCAAGCATTCAAAGCATCCAATATCTTTTCTTTGTTTGTTTGTTTTGTTTTGTTTTGTTTTGTTTTTCTTTTTGCCTCCAAATTGTTCCACAATGATATGGCTGGTCCTTTTTTTTTTTTCCTTTTATTTTATTTTACAATACCATTCAGTTCTACATATCAGCCACGCATTCCCTTGTTCTCCCCCTCCTTCCCCCCTCCCCTTCCCCTAGACCACCCCCATCCCCACCTTCTCCAGGGCAAAGGCTCCCCAGAGGACTGAGATCAACCTGGTAGACTCAGTCCAGGCAGGTCCAGTCCCCTCCTCCCAGACTAAGCCAAGAGTCCCTGCATAAGCCCCAGGTTTCAGACAGCCAGCTCATGCACTGAGCACAGGACCCGGTCCCAATGGCTGGATGCCTCCCAAACAGATCAAGCCAATCAATTGCCTAACCTATTCAGAGGGCCTGATCCAGTTGTGGGCCCGTCAGCCTTTGGTTCATAGCTCATGTGTATCCATTCGTTTGGATATTTGTCCCTGTGCTTTATCCAACCTTGGTTTCAACAATTCTTGCTTATATAAACCCTTCTCTTTCTCACTAATTAGACTCCCGGAACTCCACCTGGGGCCTAGCCGTGGATGTCTGCATCCAGATCCCTCAGTCATTGGATGGGCTTTCTAGCACAACTAGGGTGTTTGGCCATCCCATCATCAGAGTAGGTCAGTTTGGGCTGTCTCTCGACCATTGCCAGCAGTCTATTGTGGGGGTATCTTTGTGGACTTCTGTGGGCCTCTCTAACACTTTGTTTCTTCCTTTTCTCATGTGGTCTTCATTTACTATGGTCTCCTATTCCTTGTTCTCCCTCCCTGTTCTTGATCCAGCTAGGATCTCCCACTTCCACAGGCTCTCTTTCCCTTGACTCTCACCCTTCATTACTCCCACTCATGTCCAGGTTGTTCATGTAGATCTCAGCCATTTCTCTGTCATTGGGTGATCCCCTTGTCTTTCTTGGGGTCCTGTTTTACAGGTAGCCTCCCTGGTGATGTCAGTAGCAGTCCAGTTATCCTTGTTCCACATCTAGTATCCTCCTATGAGTGAGTACATACCATATTTGTCTTTCTGAGTCTGGGTTACCTCACTCAGGATGATTTTTTTCTAGATACATTCATTTGCCTGCAAACCTCATGATGTCATTGTTTTCCTCTGCTGAGTAGAATTCCATTGTGTATATGTGCCACATTTTATTTATCCATTCTTCAGTTGAAGGGCATCTAGGTTGTTTCCAGGTTTTGGCTATTACAAACAATGCTGATATGAACATAGCTGAGCAAGTGCTCTTGTGGTATGATTGAGCATTCCTTGGGTATATGCCCAAGAGTGGTATAGCTGGATCTTGGGGGAGATTGATTCCCAATTTTCTAACAAAGCGCCATATTGATTTCCAAAGTGGTTGTACAAGCTTGCATTCCCACCAGCAGTGGGAGAGAGTTCTCCTAGTTCCACATCCTCTCTAGCATAAGCTCTCTTCAGTGTTTTTGATCTTAGCCATTCTGACAGGCATAAGGTGGTATCTCAGAGTTGTTTTGATTTGCATTTCCCTGATGATTAGGGATGTTGTGTGATTCCTTAAATGTCTTTCAGCCATTTGAGTTTCCTCTGTTGAGAATTCTCTGTTTAGTTCTATAACCCTTTACTTAATTGGACTTTTGGTTGTTTTGATGTCTAATTTCATGAGTTCCTTATATATTCTGGATATCAGTCCTCTGTCAGATGTGGGGTGGGTGAAGACCTTTTCCCAGTCTGTACGCTGTTGCTTTGCTGTGTTGACCGTAACCTTTGCTCAACAAAAGCTTCTCAGTTTCAAGAGTTCCCATTGATTGATTGTTTCTCTCAGTGTCTGTGCTATTGGTGTTATATTTAGGAAGTGATCTCCTATGCCAATGCATTCAAGACTACTTCCTACTTTCTCTTCTAGCAGGTTCAGAGTAGCTGGATTTATGTTGAAGTCCTTGATCCACTTGAACTTAAGTTTTGTGCACGGTGACAGATATGGATCTATTTGTAGCCTTCTACACATTGATATCCAGTTATGCCAGCACCATTTGTTGAAGATGCTTTCTTTTTTCCATTGTATACTTTGGCTTCTTTGTCAAAAATTATATGTTCATAGGTGTGAGGATTAATGTCTGGGTCTTCAGTTTGATTCCATTGGTCAACATGTCGGTTTTTATGCCAATACCAAGCTGTTTTATTACTGTAGCTCTATAGTAGAGCTTGAAGTCAGGGATCGTGATGCCTCCAGAGGTTGTTTTATTGCACAGGATTCTTTTGGCTATCCTGGGTTTTTTGTTTTTCCATATGTAGTTGAGGATTATTCTTTCAAGGTCTGTGAAGAATTGTGTTGGTATTTTGATGGGGATTGCATTGAATCTGTAGATGCTTTTGGTAAAATTGTCATTTTTAGTATGTTAGTCCTGCCTATCCATCAGCTTGGGAGGTCGTTCCATTTTCTGACATCTTCTTCAATTTCTTTTTTCAGGGACTTAAAGTTCTTGTCATATAGGTCCTTGCTTGCTTGGTTAGTGTTACCCCAAGGTATTTTATATCATTTGTGGCTATTGTAACAGATGATGTATCTCTGATTTCCTTCTCAGCTTCTTTGTCCATTGTATATAGGAGGGCTACTGGTTTTTTTGAGTTGATCTTGTATCCTGCTATGTTGCTGAAGGTGTTTATAAGCTGTATCAATTCCTTGGTGGAATCTTGGGGGTCACTCAAATGTACTATCATGTCATCTGTAAGTAGGGAAATCTTCACTTCTTTCTTTCCAATTTGTATCCCCTGAATCTCCTTATGTTGTCTTATTGCTCTGGCTAGAACTTCAAGTACTATATTGAATAAGTATGGGGAGAGCAGACATCCTTGCCTCGTTCTTGATTTTAGTGGAATTGCTTTGAGTTTCTCTCCATTTAATTTGATGTTGACTGTTGGCTTGCTGTAAATTGCCTGTATTATGTTTAGGTATGTTCCCTGTATTCCTGTTTGCTCCAAGACCTTTATCATGAAGGGGTGTTGGATTTTGTCAAATGCCTTTTCTGCATCTAGTGAGATGATCATATGGTTTTTTTCTTTGATTTTGTTTATATGGTGTTTTACATTGACAGACTTTTGTATGTTGAATCACCCTTGTATCCCTGGGATGAAGCCTACTTGATCATGGTGAATAATTGTTTTGATGTGTTCTTGGAGTCTGTTTGCCAGTATTTATTGAGTATTTTTTGTATCAATGTTCATGAGGGAGATCGGTCTGTAGTTCTCTTTCTTTGTTGTATCTTTGTTTGGTTTAGGAATCAGGGTAATTGTAGCCTCATAGAAGGTGTTTGGTAATGTTCCTTCTGTTTCTCTTGTGTGCAACAATTTAGAGAATATTGGTATTAACTCTTCTTTGAAGATCTGGCAGAATTCTTCGCTGAAACCATCTGGTCCTGGGCTTTTTTTGTTTGGGACACTTTTAATGACTGTTTCTATTTCCTTAGGGGTTATTGGAATATTTAAATAATTTATCTGGTCTTGATTTAACTTACGTATGTGGTACCTATCCAGAAAATTATCCATTTCATTTAGATTTTCCAGTTCTGTGGAGTAGAGGTTTTTGAAGTATGACCTGATGATTCTCTGAATATCCTCAATGTCTGTTGTTATGTCCCCCTTTTCATTTCTGATTTTGTTGATTTGGATTCTCTCTGTGTGTCTTTTGGTTAGTTTGGATAAGGGCTTGTCTATCTTATTGATTTTCTCAAAGAACCAAGTCTTTGTTTTATTAATTTTTTGTATTGTTCCCATAGTTTCTATTTTATTGATTTCACCTCTCACTTTGATAATTTCCTGGTGTCTATTCTTCCTGGGAGACTTTGCTTCTTCTTCTAGAGCTTTCAGGTGTGCTCTTAAGTCACTAGTGTGAGATTTCTCCAACTTTTTTATGTGGGCATTTAGTGCTATGAACTTGCCTCTTAGCACTGCTTTCATAGTGTCCCACAAGTTTGGGTATATGGTGTCTTCATTTTCATTGATCTCTAACAAGTCTTTAATTTCTTTCTTTATTTCTTCCTTAACCCATTTGTGATTTAGTTGAGCATTATTCAGTTTCCATGGTTTTGTAGGTTTTCTGTAGTTTTTGTTGTTGTTGAAATCTAACTTTAAACCATGGTGGTCTAATAGAACACAGGAGGTTATTCCAATTGTTTTGTATCTGTTGAGATTTGCTTCATGGCCAAGTATGTGGTCAATTTTAGAGAAAGTTCAATGGACTGCTGTGAAGACGTTATATTCTTTTTTGTTAGGATGGAATGTTTTGTAGATATCTATTAGGTCCAGTTGGGTCATGACTTCAGTTAAATCCCTTATTTCTCTGTTAAGTTTCAATTTGGGAGATCTTTCCAGTGGTGAAAGTGGGGTGTTGAGATCTCCCACTATTAATGTGTGGGGTTTTAGGTGTGGTTTAAGCTTCAGTAATGTTTCTTTTACATATGTGGGTGCCCTTGTATTTGGGGCATAAATGTTCAGAATTGAAACTTCATCTTGGTGGATGTTTCCTGTGATGAGTATGTAATGCCCTTCTTGATCTCTTTTGATTTATTTTAGTTTGAAGTCTATTTTGTTGGATATCAGGATGGCTACACCCACCTGCCACCTGTTTCTTAAGACCATTTGATTGGAAAGTCTTTTCCCAGCCTTTTATTCTTAGGTAGTGTCTGTCTTTGAATCTGAGATGTGTTTCTTGTATGCAGCAGAAAGATGGGTCCTGCTTTCATATCCATTCTGTAAGCCTATGTCTTTTTATAGGTGAATTAAGTCCATTGATATTAAGGGACATTAATCATCAGTGATTATTCATCCCTGTTATTTTTTGGTGGTAGTGTGTGTGTATTTCTCTTCTTTGAGGTTTACTGCTGTGGCTTTATCCATTGCCTGTGTTTTGGTGGGTGTATCTGACTTCCTTAGGTTGGAATTTTCCTTCTAGTGCTTTCTGTAGGGCTGGGTTTGTGGATAAGTATTGTTTAAATCTGGCTTTGTCTTGGAATGTCTTCTTCATTCCGTCTATGATGATTGAAAGTTTTGCTGGGTATATTAGTCTGGGCTGGCATCCATGGTCTCTTAGTGTCTGCATTACATCTGTCCAGGTCCTTCTGGCTTTCAAAGTCTCCATTGAGAAATGGGGTGTTATTCTGATGGGTTTGCCTTTATAGGTCACTTGGCCTTTTACCTTTGCTGCTCTTAATACTCTTTCTTTATTCTGTGCATTTAGTTGTTTAATTATTGTGTGGCGAGAGGTCTTTTTTGGGGAGGCTAGTCTGTTTGTTGTTCTACAGGCTTCTTGTATCTTCATAAGCATTTACTTCTTTAAGTTGGGGAAATTTTCTTCTATGATCTTGTTGAATATATTTTCTGTGCCTTTGAGTTGGTATTCTTCTCCTTCTTCTATCCCTATTATTCTTAGGTTTGGTCTTTTCATGGTGTCCCAAGTTTCTTGGACATTTTGCTTCATGACTTTGTTGGCTTTAGTGTTTTCTAGTACAATTCCATAGGCAGCAGTCCCAGACTGAGCATAAAGAAGAAAGCAATAAGACTTAAGACTGGAGAAATGACTCAGTTAGTAAATACTTTTATAAGAATGCATACCTGAAAAGAATCTATTTCTTCTACTGTATCTTCAATGTCAGAGATCCTCTCTTCCATCTCTTGCATTCTCTTGGTTATACTTGCACCTCAAGTTCTTGATCGTTTACTCAGATTTTCTATTTCCAGCATTCCCTCTGTTTGTGTTTTCTTCATTTTTTCTATCTCCATTTTCAGGTCTTGGACTGTTTCCTTTATTTGTTTCATTGCTTTTTCATGATTTTCTTCCAGGACTTTATTGTTTTCTTCTAATTTGTTTGCTCTTTCCTCTGGTTGTTTATAGTGTTCTTCCATTTTTTTTTTTTTTTTTTTGTCTTTTCCTCTACACAAGCCTCTACCTTCTTCATGATGTTATTCATAAGGCTGTTTTCTTCTGCTTCTTCCAATTTTTGATGTTCACGTCTAGATGTTGGAGGCAGCCTAGGTTCTGGTGATGCTGTATTGCTCTTCATTTTGTTGTATGTACTTCTGCCCATCTCCTTGTGGTTCGTTCTTGGTCTTATCAGCGCACTTGGTTCAGTCAGAGCTGACAGATTCAGGAAGTTTCTCTCTTTTGTCCAGATGGGAGCTCTCTTATCCAAATGGGAAGTCCGGGGCAAGATGGGAGCTCTTGTACAGACGGGAAGTCTGGTGCAGGATGGGAGCTCTCTCTGGTCCAGAAGGGAAGTCCGAGTTAGGATGGGAGCTCTCTCTCTCTCTGGTCCAGAAAGGAAGTCTGGAGCAGGATGGGAGCTGGAGGCCGGTCTCTAAGTCTCAGGAAGTGGCTGGGGTCTTGGATGGATGGGTGTGGAGGCAGGACGTGGAGATTGCAGGGTCTGCCGGGGGTCTTGGAGATGGAGATCCTTCCTGGTGGGGTTAGAAGGGAACCTGCCTGGTGGCCAGAACCTGGGGTCAAGTTGGCAGGTCTTCCCTGAAATGGCTGGTACCCAGGGATATGGTCTGAGCTGAGCCAGGACACTCACCCCTGGTCCAGCAGGGAAGTCTGGGGCAGGATGGGAACTGGGGGCCGGTCTCTGGCTTGCCCTTAATTTCTCATCAGTGTATATGTTAGTTTATTTTTTCATTCTTTTGCATAATATCTAATAAAAGAAATTTAAGGAAGTTAGGTTATATCTTGGATTACAGTTTGATTGGATATATTCTTTCATTCCAGGGAGAGCATAGAAGCAGATGTGAGATGGTGTGTGTGGATGTGTATGGGTCTGTAGTTCTATCCATATGCTTGGTTTGCATATGTGTTTATATGAAGATGAGTATGGATGGGTATGTGTGCATGTAGAGGCCATAGGTTAACACCAGGTGCCCTCAATTCTGAAATTGCTCTAAATCTTAATTTTGGGGACAGCCTGTTTCACTGACATTGATGATCAGTGGTGAACTGGCTGGATGCCATTGAGCCCAGGTATCTGACTGTCTCCATTTTCTCCCCAATTTGGAGTTTTTGTATGCTCTCTGGGATATATATGGGTAATGGGATCTGAACTCAGGTCTGCATTCTTATAAAAGTATTTACTAACTGAGTCATTTCTCCAGTCTTAAGTCTTATTGCTTTCTCCTTTATGCTCAGTCTGGGACTGCTGCCTATGGAATTGTACTACCCAAAATTAAGGTGGATCTTCCTGGCTCAATTAGCCTAGTACACAAGCTCTTGTAGAGACATGCCCAGATTGTCACTTATGTGGTTCTATGTCCTGTCAAATGTGTACAAATACTTTATGTGGTGTGAGGCCCTTATGGTAAGTTTAGTACCATTATTAAATAAATCTTCCATAAGTCTCTCTCTCCTTTTCCTCTTCCTCCTCCTTCTCTAGCTCCTCTCCCCCAAGTGCATACTGCTCTGAATACATAAAAAGGAAAACCATTTTATACACAGTGAGATAATGACTATGTACAAATCTGAAAGGGTGCCCCCACCAGAAGTCAATCATGTTAGCACCACTGCTCCAGACTTGCTACCTCAGGACTTGGGAAAAATGAATCTGTCTTGCCAACGAATTTTATTGGGATTCCTACAATTGATTAAGATATTGTTTACTGAGAATTTATATTGACATTGCAAATGAACATCGTTACTTATCAATCATGCTTCCCTGTGAAAATTTAGAAGGTCAAGAGCTTTACTGGATAATAGACCAGTATTTTTGACTGTTCTTCCTTAGTTCTATAAAAAAATCAATAATAACAAATACTCAAAGTTCTGCTTGCAATTCCAAGTCTCTTTAAGAAAGGTAACTTGAGGACAACATCAAGTGTTAGAAAATTTTATATCACTCTAGTTAGAAGTCATGAGTAGTCTAATTTAGATTTTATGTAAAATGTCTTGTGTTTTTCATACATACACAGTACATTAGGTGAATGGATGGATTTAAAAATAATAATGTGAAATGAAATGGAATATCAAATTGGTATCAAACCAATCTGAATTCAAATTCTAATCTTGCTTATTTACCACCTCTGTGCCCTTTGGGATAATTCTTACCAACTTTATTTTCATTAAATAAATTAAAATTGTTTCTTTCAAAGAAATACTGGGAAGAAAATGTGATAGTGCAGATGTCCTTATTGCCTGACTGGTTCTAGGTGCTCCAAATTAAATGAATGAGACATGAGCTAATGTTTTTTCTTGAGAGTCAAGCCTTACTATCCACATGCAGACTTGATTTTAGTGCTAATGTTTTAACATGAGCATGTGTATACATGTCTCAACTCACATATTAGTTTTGTCATTTGTTTGTTTGTGTGCAAGACAGCCCACCTCAAATTAAATGGTAGGGGAACCCAAAACAACCAGAGCCATAAACTCATGCCCCAGACTTGAATTCAAACTCAGAAAAGCTCACACAACATTAAAAGCCTGAAACAAAATAAAGAACATAACTGTCTGCCTCTACGTGTTCATACTTCTATTTCCAAACATGATATGAAAGGTGGTATTATTTGAGTAAAACAATGTTTTTCAGCCACTCTAAAAGCTAGTTGGCAATAAGTAGTCCCTAGAGGCAAGTATCTCCCTAGCAGCATTGTTCACTATAATATGTGCTCAAAACTCAGGAGTGATTTGTGAGATTGGTCCCTGCAGGGGAAAAAGTGATATTGATGCCATGTACCTAATGTAGAAAGGGGGGAAAAAAGCTCTCAAGCCAATGAAATAAAATGATGAACAAATCACCACTTTTCAGTTTTCCTGTGAGTGAAAGATTCATTTTGTAGCTCAGGAAGTTATCCCTGATGTGATCTAGCAGACATATATAAGAGAAAGAAAAAAAAGTAGGTTTTCATAGAAAGAGTTTAATAGTTTTTTTAAGAATTTATCCGCCAAGCGGTGGTGGCACACACCTTTAATCCCAGCACTCAGAAGGCAGAGCCAGGCAGATCTCTGTGAGTTTGAGGCCAGCCTGGGCTACCAAGTGAGTTCCAGGAAAGGCGCAAAGCTACACAGAGAAACCCTGTCTCAAAAAAAAAAAATAGAATTTATCCATATTTTCTAAACATGTTCAGTTTGGTTGAGTTCAGTCAAGCAAAACACTTGATTAGGGACTGGACTAGGCCCTCTGCATAGGCAAGACAGTTATTTTGCTTGAACTGTTGAGTGGGCACCCTGGCAGTGGAATCAGGATTCATCTTATTCAGGCTTTTTGGAGCCCAGTGCCTAAGGTGGAACACCTTACACAGCCTTGGTGCAGGGGGGAGGGACTTGGACCTGCCTCAACTGAATAGACCAGACTCTGCTGACTCCAAATGGGAGGCCTTGCCTTGGAGGAGGTGGGAATGGGGGCTGGGTTGGAGGGACAAGGCTGGGGGCTCAGGAGGAAGGAGGAGAGGAGGCTCTGTGGTTGGTATGTAAAATGAGTAGAAAATTTTTTAATAATAAAAAAGAAAAAAAGAAATTAATATGCTAATTCCAGCAGAATTTTTCGTCCATCTTCAATATGCCAATCAGACAATGATGTTCATATTTCTAGGTTACTAAAGAGAAGCCAAAGTTCTAACGATTTAGATGCTTTCTCATGCCAACACTTCATGTCAACAGCACGTTGGCCTAAAATCTCATTAAAGTGTTGTTCTTTCTAGGTTGCAAGGATAGAGGGAGGCCAGGAGGGCATAATGTAAGGAAGGATACAAGGGCCAAACAAACAGGAGCAATTGCAAAAATGTCTGCCATCAAGGTCATCAGGAAGCATCATTTGATGGTCCACATCTCCCCAAGAGTGGCAGTGCTGAATTTAGTGTTTATGTTCTAAATTCTTCCACCCATACACTCTTTAAATGTTTTTTTTTTTCTTTTTTAGTTAAATTTGTCCTTTGGCATTCTCACACAGGTATCTAAATTCTTTCACCTACATATTCTTAAATGGCTTTTTGTTTTTAAAGTTGCCTTTTGATAGTCTCAAACATATGTATAGTCCATTGTAATTACTCATATCCCCATTCTTTTATCTTCCCCTAATTCTTGTAAACATCCCCTTCAAAGTCCCTTTTTTTCATATTAATGTTTTTGGTTTTGTTTTGTGACATTTTGAGTTTAAATGAGGGTGGTCTCTGTGAACATGTGTTTAGAATTGTTCATTGGAGCTTAGTGGGCTTGCCTGTGGCAGCAATTGAAAATAATGATTCTCTACCAGAATCTTTAAGTAACCAGTAGCAGAGCAGAGAGGGCTAAGGGCTTCATACACCCTCTTTCACCCATAACTGACTGTTGCCAGGGCCAGTCTTAGTCCAAGTCTAGTACAAGTATTCTTTACATGTTTAACTGCTTATACTAAATGCAAACATGGAATGAGGAGATAATAGGTATCAGTCATAGATCTGTAATTCAGATTATCTAACAGTATATGTATTCAAAATAATATCTGTCACATGTGTTAGAAAATTCTCTTGTCACTTCACTATTATTAACTGGGACTATTAACTCAGACTCTTAATTCTTCCTCTCATTGTTATCACATGGTTGTGCCCTACTCATTGGCCATATATCAATATGGCTTCTGCACATTTCATTCAGGCTTTATAATTGCTCATTCTGTAGATACATTGCACCTCTGTTAAGCTCACATTCTAGTTTCTTAAAAATGTGGTACACTGGGGATAGTTAGTCACCACCTTGAACTGTGTTTCTTATAGTGTACTGGTAAAACCACTTTAGACATTGATATCTAAATGACAGGATAATTGACTTCCACCATGATTGTTTTATGATATAAAACATGACAAAATTTTGGGAAGTCAGGTGAGGAGAAGTTTCTATTCTTAGTAAGTAGAATGAGCTCCTATGCATCTCCAATATATTCCACTTTCCTCTGCCTGAGTCCAACAGAGGGCATAGAAATGAATACTTCCCTAATGAACATCAGGGAGGAGTAAAATAACTATAATATTTCATGCCCACAATGAAATGGAAAATTAATTACATAAAGTGGAAATTACTGTAAAATAGAAATGTGCTATACATCCTATGCCAGCTTGAAGATAGGCATTTTCAGATTAGTGATTAGATTTATCACAAACCACATACACAAGATGACAATACACACACACATACACTAACACACACACACACACACACACACACACACACACACATGCCTACATACACACATATATTTTGTCTAGAACAAAAAAAAAAAAAAAAAAAAAAAAACGAGGGATGGTGATAGTGATGCTGATGCAGTCAGCTTATGCAGTACAGGCAGATGGCTGTAATGACAAGGTAACTCTTGCTCACTTCTCCTTTATAAACTGTGAAGGTATTTCTCAAGTTTCTGCATACATCAGGATGCTATATTTCTAGTCCAGCCCATAAATTAAGCGAGACTCCCAGGCAATCCTTGGCTGCCTACTTCCTCACAGATGCTGTGAGCACACAGTTCTCTCATGCTTCATTATCCTCAGTTTCCTAAGTCACTTTCAAGGTCTTGTGGCAAATAATTGTGCATCTTTTATAACTCCTATCTCTGCCTTTTCACAATCCTATAGCTCTTTGATTCTTTTTTATTTTCACCAATTAACACTTAAGAATTGATGGATAAATTGTACAAATTGTGAACAACTCGAATGGCATTAACATTAACTGAGAATAAGGCCTTTCCGCTTCAGCATTCACAATATTGTAATGGATTTCTCTTATGTGTGGTTAAAAAAATACTGATTTATTTTTTAACTCAAAAACAAGTCTGCTGCTAGATGGTGGCTTTTGGCAGTTTGAGTGGTTTATTGATGTATGTGCTGGAAAATTTTATTTTCTTCATCTTTTCTCATATTTGAATTTCATAATCATAGTATGACTGTTAAAGTTCATATTGAAAGCTAAAAAGCCTTAAAGAATGCAGTGACATCACCCAGATTTTCCCATGCTTTAAGAAATTCAGATGGTTTTCCAGATACCCTAAGAGATTTCTCCTTGTATCTCATTGATAAATACTGTATCCTATAGTCTCTCTGTTAGCTCCATAGAAAGCTAAAGAAGTTAAAATCTCTATGACGTCATTTTCCTGAACCCTATATGTTTGTGTTTTCAAGGAAGAGGACAATAATACTTGGCGAATACATCAGCAATGATGTCTGGTTTCTCTTTTTTGTAATTTGTATTATTGTTTTTTAAAGAATAAATCAGGCATGGCAAAGGTTAGATACATAAAAAATGATCAAGCCTGCACTACAACAAAAAACTTTTAGAGTTTAAAGAAAGAGTCCATTGTGTGTCTGAATACAGTGAAATTACATAAAATAAAAAAGGCATGCTTTCTGTCCTCTGACCTTCACATACATAAACCCACTCCTCTACACAGACACATGCATAGAGTTGACCATAACACAATCATGTTCACACATGCTAACAGGCTTTCACATATCTATACATGTGCTTAGATATGTATAGAAAATATATTTTTATGTTTATGCTAATGTTTATATAAACAGATGTTTGAATTCATTATTGGAGGCAATCACTGCTACTGGCATCATGAATGATGGATATGTGTACTGTGTCTATTCAAATCAGAAAATTTATGATATAACTTCAGTTTTATTGACAGGACACCAACTTAACTTTCGTGGAAATTGGCCATTATGTCACTTCAGAGAGTACAATGCATCACAACATAATATAGCACAGGGCCGTAGAATGATGATCTTGGTCCTAATTGATTTCTCTAAGTTTAAAAATGCCAAACATTTCTCCTCAGATTAAAGTTCTAAGATAAGTATTTGTTCTTTTATTATGGAATGAACAGCAAAGAGCTAGGAAAGAATGTAGGACCCTTAACAGAGTAAGCCTCCAATTTCTAGCCCTTGAAGTCAATTGCAGGACTACAAATGCCTTGGCACTCTGAGGAGAAGAAGAAGGAAGTAGTTTAGGAAGTTGAATGATTCCAATTTTTTAATGCCTTCCTTCAAAATTCTACCTATAGTCTATGAAGATGATTCATCTTCATGCTGCTGCTGATGCAGAAGTCCCAGTGGCTTGCAGGAACACTGTAAAACATCTAAAATGCATCAGTTTTTATCCTATTATCTTCAGTTAGAAGAATTTAATATTTAATACACAAGTATGATGGCTAATCTCCATTGTCAACATGGATAAATTTAGAATAATCATGTAAATATACTTTTACAACTCTCTATAGGGATGTTTCTAAAAATGTTTAACTGAGGTTGAAGATTCAGCCGTAATATGGGTGGCAACATCCCTTGGGATGGGATCCTAGACTGCATAAAATGGATAACATGAGCTAAGAACTAATATTTCCAGACCATGGAGGCCACGTGACCAATATCTTATACTATTGTTTTTATGTCTTCTTCAAAATACTTGTCTCACTCACTATGATTGGTTGTTTTCCTTCTTAAATCACGACCCAAAATAAACTCTTCCTGAAGTTACTTCTTCAGCTATTTTGCTACATCAAAGAAGAGAACATTGTCCATACCAAGTGATTCCAAGCTATGATTAACACAATTTCTAATACCTTTCAGGTCCTCAATCAGAATCTAAACTATGAATAGGAAGCATATACTCTCTGGATTTGTCATAACATTTCAAATTCTCATTCTCATTCTCTCTCTCTCTCTCTCTCTCTCTCTCTCTCTCTCTCTCTCTCTCTCTCCACACACACACACACGTTTACACACACATATATGTATAAAGATACACACATGCTCACACACACACTTTTACACATACACACACAATTACACACAATTTTTTTGATACTCACATCTAGGTCTATTTCCCATCTAAATTTCAAGCTGCTTGATGACAGAGAATAGATCATTTGTACATTTTACTCATGTTATAAGTCCCCAAATGCCTAATAACATTTTCAATAAATAAACAACCTCAATAAATAATTCAGTTTTAACACATTTAAAACTTCATTGTAAAAGATTTGCATTCTGTCTTATTGCATGAGTATGTCAAGTTTGCAAAGATTTATGGTATTATGTTCTTAAGAGATGTGTCCAGGATGTACACTTACTGAACATCACTGAATAAATTTAAGGCTAGATTTGGAATTATTTTAATAATGAAAACAAGAGTATAACATGTCACAAATAGACTAACTTTAGTCTAGGAAATAATAAATTTCATATCTACAATGACTTGTACAGAAATTAACATTAACTTATAGCTCTTTAAATAACACTATGAAGCATAACCCAATTTGTACAGTTGGGGGTAACATACATTCTGTACAATTACTGAGTTGTTTTTATGTAAACATTTGTGAAAATGTTCAGTAAGACTAGTAAAAATCTGTCAATTCGGGTGCTTTATATTTATATGCTACCAATTGCTGTCTTGGAAAACCTAAGGTAATTTACATGGGAATCTTCATTCTATGTCTTGCACTGTTCATGTTACTACTTATTTCTCCAGAAAATTCTCTGAACACTGAGACTCTGCCAAACTCTTTTAGTAAATAGACACCTTGTATAATATAGTTGTGCCAGATAGTTTTATGTCAACTTGACACAAACTAAAGTAAGCTGAGAGGAGGAAACTTCAAATTGAGAAAATGCCTTCAAGAGACTGGGTTGTAGGGTTTTTAGTGGTTGATGTGTGAGGGCCCCCACACATTTTGGGTGGGGCCATCCCTGGACTGGTGTTCCTGGGTTCTATAAGAAAGCAGGCTGAGCAAGTCATGAGAAGCAAGCCAGTAAGCAGCATCCTTCCATGTCCACTGCATCAGCTTCTGCCCCCAGGGTCCTGTCCTCACTGCTTTAGATGACTATTATATGGAACTGGGGGTGAAATACACCCTTTCCTCCTCAGATTAATTTGATCATGTTGTATCAGCACAGGAATAGTAACCCTAACTAAGACAATATTGCATCCTTAAATTTAGAAGTTTTCTTTAGTAACATAGTTTTGTTATTTACTTTGAAGTCATAGGGTCATCTTATTTCTTTTGGAGAGATTATCTGGCATGAATCCAAGTAGGATTAAACACAATTTGTTGTTCATAGTAAATAATTTAACTCTATTCCAAAGAGGTCTAAATTATGTTCTTGGTTTCTGAGACTCTAAGTTGTTAGACAGTCATTCCCAAACAGCATCTGCTTCTTAGGTTCAGAGCCTTGGTCTAACACCAGAGAATAATAATGTGTTAGGACAATAACAGAATTCACGGGGATTTGGTCCAGAAATTTATCTTAACCTTTAGAAAGTTTGCAACTGAAGTGTGTTAATGAAGTCTTCACAATCTTTGCTCTTGTCAAGGCTGGAAATTAAGGCTAAGTTGAGTCTGATGGTTAGATGTAGTCCATGAATGTCATCACAAATCAATGACAGCACAACAATGTTTTTCATGGCAAAAGGAGGAGCTTTCAAAAACCAGGGCAAACCTTGAATTTGTGGCTGACATTAGAAGTTGGGAGCTGACTTTAGAAACTGAATTCTATGATTTCATATTTTTTAATCATTCTTTCAAGTAAAGGCAACATTGCATGACAATGCTATCAAGTAAAGCTTGCATAGAATTGCATGAGCTGAGCTATTCTCTATGGCAAATATAATAAAGTATGTAGTAGATTTGTTTTATATAACATTCAATGTATTAAATAAGAATGATGTAAAGTACTATTCTTAAGTGACACTGTATCTTTAAACTGTAAGTACATGGCAATAAAAAATGTAACACAGACAATGGGCTATTTGATTTATGCTGAGGCCCCAGCTGGATACACACACACACGCATACACACATGTGTGCACATGCGCACACACGCGCGCACGCTTTATACTATATTACTTTCAAAAGACAGAGTAATGCCTTAATGTCTTAATGTCATTAATTCTTAACTCTTACACATCCAGAGGTATCTTTCAAGGACTTACAAATTTGTGAATTATTTCCATAAAAATGGTTTTTACAAATGATTAATTTTACATATAATAACATATTATATAGATACTTCAAGAAGATTCTGCTTATTAGCTATGATTCTGGGTAGTCATAAAAAGGAGACATAATTGAAGTTTGTCTATAGAATTTTTTTTGTGTGTATATGCACACATATGTGGGATATATGAGACAGAAAGAATTTATGCACTCGGATATAAGGATATAAGCATCCTTGAAACAGGATGTGACAGAAGGAAAGCCTATGTTAGGCCCCATAAGGCCCCAAGACACTGGAAATGAGTCATCTAAGCACTGTTTTTAGTTGCTGGGGTAATGTCTCAGTCAGCCTCAGAGTTTGCTGAAAATTGGATAGTGTAAGAAGAAATAAATCATCCAGGGATGATGACTTAAAACTTAATATGTGAACTTCAATTAAAAGTCACTGTTTTCCTTACTAATGTGTGTCTTAAGGGGCCAGATAACTATATGTTGAGTTGAAAGACACATACTCTACCTGAACATATGTTTCTGTGAAGTGGACAACTGTCAAGAAAATGTGAAAAGAGTCCTCTTATTTCTCAAATCATACAAGTATCAAAATCAAAGGGAATAGAACCACTAGTCATCTCTTTCTCATGAGTGGGTTCCTCCCGCTCCCTACTTAGAGTACTCAACCATTGTTTCTCATGGGCACCACTGAATTAAGATTATTTTCTTCCCTGTTGGCCCACAAATGGATCGTGTCACCAAATGGTTTCTGGACTAGCCTTTTCTATGTGTTGCTTTAAGCTGGTGGGAAATTAATTCTCATCATGCGTCCTTAGAGTACCATGGGGGCTCCATAAACTTATCTACCAATTTGAGCTCTGTGCATCATGGGTTTGTGTTGCTAGAAAAGGATGCTCCTTCAGCAGGCAGACTGTTATGTAATATACTAAAATGGAGCTTTGGGGAAGAGAAATTTCCATAACAGTTGAAGTGATCACAGGGGAAACCATAAACTGAGCTGTTTAGACTGGATGGTGTGCTGTATTGGATAATCTATTCCCTCTTCTCTCACCAGGCCTGCCCCATTAGCCATGGTCATGAAAGTACAGAGAGTCCTCAAGAGTTTTATGGTTTGGCTTTTATTGCAGCAGATCATTATGAATTGTATTTCATCTGTTAAAAAATAAAATAAAAGAACCTGCATAATGCTATATGCAAACGAGGTTGGCAGGGATTACCTACAGGTAGTAATATTACAAGTGTCTTTACATTTATATATTCTCTACTTTACAAAACTGCTATGATGAAAGCATATGGTATTAAAATCAACAGTAAAATAAAATTCAAAAACAAGACTCTGAGGATTTCAAGCAGGCTCAATAAATACCATTGACATTTGAGAGTAAAATTTATCATTGACTCCTCGTTCCTTAAGCCCAAATTAAAATCTTAGCAGAGAAAACTGTTTTGTTTACCTGGTTTCCATTATTAACAGAGATAGTAACTCAGACTACTATCAGGAATCATGTTATGTTGTGCTTTGTCTGTAATAAAATATATTATTAATATTATTATTAATAATAATATTCTTGTTATTGTTATTTTATTTTTTAGAAGAGTGACTTGACTTTCCAATGATGTGTGAAACAGCAAAGTACAGAGGCACTAAGGACACTAACATGAGGTTAGTGTGCTGAGGAGATGGCTCAGGTGATAAAATTGATAGTGCAAGAGTAAAGACCTTTGTGCAGATTCTCAGAATCTATGTAAAAAGCTGGTCATAGGGGTTATACACCTAGCCTTAGAATCAGGGAAGTGACATTTGTACCCCTAAAGCTTATTCCTGTCAGTTAACAAAATCAATGACTTTCATACTCTGTGACAAATTTTGCCTCAAAAACTAAAAATAAGGCACAGAGAAAGGACACCCATTAATATCTTGAGCATTTGCACACATACAACTGTGCATCACTGTGTATATACACATAAACACTAGCAGACACACACACACACACACACACACACACACACACACACAATATAAGGGAGGAGAGGATTTCAAAAGTAAAAGATTAGATTGGTCATTAGCTGCCAAATGATTTCACAATGGGCTTGGGTATTTCCCCCAGTCTTGAAATTCGTTTGACTAGTCACTCTATCATATTAATTGATTTTTAGAAAGGGATTAAAGTATTTGTAACAATATATTATGAGACTAATATACACACAAACACACATACAAGTGTGTAAATATCACCAATTACTGAGAAAGTGTGAAAAACAGGAAGATGCAATGGAAAGAGCCAGAAGACTCAAGATCAATAACATGAAAGGAAGCTAATTTCTTTTGTTCTGAGATCACACTAGGCAGCCCCTTTGGTTTGCTGGGATGGTGGGCAGCTCATAACTTTTTGTAGCTATGTATTTCTTTGTGAGATAGACATAGAAAGCTATCTACTAGGTGAACATAGTTTGATAAGTGATTTGTGCTATTTAGAAGCTTTTTTGACAAGGAGATATCTATACAACTAGTTTTATTCATCAAGGAATTACAGTTTTATTCCTGAAATTAGAGAGACTTAGATGATTGTCAGGGACCATAGGAAAAGGGGATCTACTTATCATATTCTAGTTTTCAGGTCATGATCCCTGGTTTAATGTGGTACTCTAAAGCCAGGACAGAACCCCAGTTTATACAGTGATTAATGAAGTGTAGGTTCATTTCCCAGTACCACTCTGGAAAACACTCATCTTTCATCCACTTCCTTTCTCTTTCTTCATCTCCCGTGCTCCTCCTTCCCTTTCATTATCATCAATATATTCTCATCTTAATTACCATTAATTGAGTACCTTATTCTTTTTCTACTGCAATAGGCACTTCACATCTATCAGCTGGTCTCCAGAACAATCCTTTATGAAATATAATAATATTATAATTGAGAGGAGATAATGAAATCACAGTCCAGAGTGGTTAATCAGCCTTCTTGAGTTCACTCAGAACAAAAAAAAAAATGTGAAAGCTATGATTAAATGCTTAATTTTTCTGATATCAAAGCAAATAATTTTAGGTTGAACAGAAAAATGTAAGTCACCCCAGGATATCCAAATTCTTGCAACATGCCTATGTGGCCCTTTGTAGATCTCATAGGTGTGAATGTGCACAGAAAGCTCATTTCCAGAGTGGTGTACAATCCTGAGCTGGGGGACACATGACAAGAAGAACTGCAGTTTCACAAGCTGAAGACTTTCTGAACTTTTAGGGCTGGGGGGTGTTATGTTGTTCTCTTTAAAGAGTGTTCTTTTGTGGAGCATAAGTAAACTGATTCTTCCCACTGGTAAATGTGCCAGGTAAATACTGACAGAGTAGCAAGCAAAAAAGCAAAGAGAAGAGGGAAATGTCAATCCCTTACATATGAAAAATAAATTTTAAAACTATCTTTTAAGACATTCTAAAATGTTGCAGTATTAGCAGCTCCTGTGTTACTGTGTGGAGTAACAGAATCCTGTGTTGGCAGGATTCTCAAAGAAGTTTTTGTCGGGCCTCCCTGCTGTTCAGTGACTGGCAAATAGTAGAGCAAGCATTTTGTAGCTTTTCAGTGGAGATCAATTTCAACTCAAAATAAGGATGTTATGAATGGAAGCCTCTTTTCTTTCATTATTGTGTATGAGTTTCTACACCCTCAATTCCAGCCACAACCATTTCTTACCTTTCCCCAATCACATCAAATTCTTTTGTGCTATGAGTTTTGCACATTCTGGTTTTGCATATGAGGATAATTTTAAAATGAGTTTTACCTATTCTAAAATTAAGATACAGCCTAAAGTTCACTTTCTTTGAGAATCCTTACCAAATTGTTTCAGGACTTTGGACAACAAAGGTTACATGTGTCTATGTCAGTTACAGCATATATCTGCTCATTTTAAAATTGGATACTTCTAAGGAAATTTCAGTTCCCTGGAAGACAAATGTGTACTTCTTCAGAGTCTATATTATGGAATTTATGTTTTAGTGTGAACTAAATATAAAAATAATATATACACATACACAATATATGTGTGAAAATATATATTTAGAATAAAGAATATAACTATATACATATATTTGCATATGTATATAGACACATATAAACACACCTACACACATATATGTGCATATGTATGTATAAATATGTATATATAAAATTTGAAGGAATTTCAAGTCTTCTGCTGGATCTTCCTAGTTACTTTTTCTTCAGAAGAGTCATGTTTAATAAGGTAAAGCATGGTAAACAACCCTATTAAAAATAGGAGAATTCCTCAATAATATTCAGACAAATAAATTCCAATCTAATTGACATCTCAAAGACAGTAGACCATTGATTCCACATATTTAATTCAAGCATAATGTTTCCAAGGTATTTCCTACTGTATTTTTATTACTGATACCCATGAATTCCACTTATACTTATGATTATTATCTGTTATTGCTTGGCTGGTAAAACATATTGATCTGAGATCTAATATTATATGTATACATTGAGTATTACAATTTTTACATTTGTGGGATTTTGTGAAGACTGATAGTTCTCTGATAGAAGGAAGGCGTTGGTTACATTTTAACTGACACACTGGCAGTACATGAAGGACTTGGCTTCATCAATAAGTCTTAGGCTTGGGCAAAAGCTGAGGAAGGAGTGTGAAATCATGACCTGCCAATCAAGTTGAGTAAAGATGGAGGATGAAGAACACTGGATCAGGACTCAAAAGATAAGTAAATGTATTATCTAACTTGAGTTGCACCAGATAACCTGTGTCAAAGAATCTTGTAAGTGACTTCATATGATAAGCCTTGTCTTATCCCAAATTATATTTTGTGATTTTGTAAAAATGCCAATTGTAAAATTATATTAAATATATTTTTTTTTTTACAGCTTGAATCCTGAATATCACTCAAGGCCCATGTGTTAAATATTTGGTGTACAGCCTAGGGGCTATAGGGATATGGTGAAATTTAACAGAAAATGACACCTAATAGAAGGAAGGTAAGTTGTAGCAGTTGTGTCCTTGGAATGACTATTTGGTCCATTGACTCTTCTCCCTCGCTTATCATCCACCATGAAGTTACTGGTTTTCTTTTGCTATATGTTCCTGAAGTCCTAGTTCAAAAGTATCAAGGACAAAGGGATTGGAACTTAAACCAGAAGCCAAGACACACCTTTCTTCTTTCCATATTTTTTTATTTCAGATTTTTTGACACATGATGGATGGTAAAACGTCATGAGATTCTAGTTTTTGGTGATCACTCAGGGAGATTTAGTGGTGGTGATCACTGAGTTTTTCATGCAGTTGGCACTGAGGTAAGCATTATGAACCAATCATCTCTATACTACAATGGTTCCATAAAGCTGACAGAGGCCAATATGTACATGAAAATAAACCAAACAGAATGTTAGTACAATGTTCACCAAGACTCAAAGCATCTGCCCTGATGCAGCCTCTTCAGTCGCAGCAGTAAAGTTAGATTGCTTCAATTTCAACTAAGTTAACACATACTCATTTTAGGATACATAATTAAAACATCTGGTCACAGGTGGGAAAGAAAGTCTCTGTTTTGATGAGAGTTAGAGCCTAACTTATATGGAAAGTAATAAAATGAACAAATAATTTAGTTTCAGAAATCACTAACAATTTCTATATAAACTGAATAGCACCATATGATTTGAGTAGGCAGAAGCAATGGTTTTAGGTATAATTTTAGGACTTTTTTAGTTCTAAAAGGACCTTCAGTCCTTGCATACTATAGCCATGAGACATGAATGGAAGTGTGTGTGTGTGTGTGTGTGTGTGTGTGTGTGTGTGTGTTTAACACAAAAATCCTCATTGCACAAGAAAAGGTCTTTGTGAGAAGGTATTATTTCTGAGATTACTAAAGAGAGAACTGTGTTTATTAAAAGAATCTGATTGCATCTCCAACATACCTCAACAAATGGGTGGCCTATGAGAAACAGGAATCCATTATGAATAAACAATCTACCAGTCAGTCAGTCTACCATGTGTTTCAGACCTTGAACACTTTGGCTGTGAGACCTTAATTGAATGTGTGTGTGTGTGTGTGTGTGTGTGTGTGTGTGTGTGTGTGTGTGTGTGTGTTTATATGTAATGCAAGAATCTTCATTGCATAAAAAAAGTATAAAAAAATCACAGTTGTTCCCAGGAATTGTAAATTTATTAGTGTAGGGTGAGGCTTAGATACCTCATGTATTAAACACTCATAAGGTTATTGACATAATCAACCCCAAATAAGAATCACTAATTGAAAGAAAAGCATTTTTCATCTCCTTGAGTCTTAGTTTCTTCTTTATAGGAAAAACAAAGAGGGCTAGCAGAAGCTGTCTGCATAACAAGCTTGGCCCCTTTCACACAATGTGAGGTTCAGGCATGAGGAATAGCCAACATTACTACATTCCCTCAAACTAGTGAGATCTGTCCATGCTTAATGAAGTTCTGAAGTTTTCTGACACCATTGGGTGATTTTTCAGGATGATTTGAGACTTGCTGGATTAGATAATGGCATGAATTCAAGCTGTCCAATTACCAGTGAGACACACAGTATCAAATCCTCAGCACTACGTCCCAAACAGTCAAATCTTCTTCTATTGTCAGAGCAGACTTTTCCACCTCAATGCAGGGATTGTTTGGGTAATTTGTTCTTAGAATGAAATAAGCTGTTTTCTGTTTTCGGAATTCACTCACAAATGTCTGAGACAAGCATGGGTTTGGGACTTTTATTTGCACACTTCACAATACTGCTTTGAACTTTAGTCAAAACTTTTTCAACTTAAAGAATAAATTATAAATAAGGTCATAAATCTCATTAAAATCTAATATTCAGCAAAGCTGCCTGGTGTGTATACTATGGAAAATTGGATTTTACTGTAACTGGAGCCTGATGTATAATATTGGAGGCTAATTACAGAGGGCACTTTTTCACCACATAATGATAACTTATACAAGCTCAGTCTCCATGCTATCATCAGAATGTAACTGCTCTTAAGAGACCAGATTTAATAACTATTCACCTCTTCAGGTTCACAAGACTAAACACTTTCTGAGTAAATAGTAATTTACCTATATTCTGTACATATTAAAATTAACTGATGAATAACATCTTTACACATACACATACACACTCACAAACTGCACATATAAGGAAATAATTCCTACAAAATATATTGTTTTTTGTCGGTTCTACAATACTCTGATGTCTATAGCTGTTGATGGAAAAGACTGGAAACATCACAGTTATCTGGAGGTCTCAGGTGGTTCCTTGAGGTATTTGTAATTGTTTATGTTTCCAAATGGTTGCTCAACCTGTCCATTTTCATTTGATAAAATAATCACAATAATTTTATTGTTTATGTACAATGCAATCAAAATGAAAAGAGGCAGCTTGCATCATTGACTGGCTGTGAAACAAAATAATACTTTTCTCTTAAACCAGAACATGTGATACTGTGAAGACGGAGGGAGCTAAGCACAAATGTACTCTTCCTATAACCATATATGCACCCATTCTTCCTGCAGAAAAGGTGTCCCCGGAATGACAGAATACTTTATCTGTGCTTTGTTTCCTTAGGTAAATAAGTTTTTGGTTCCTGTTAAATCAATACACAAAAGGATAATTTATTGAAAAGAAGACACAAATTATGCTTTCTTGTTTTTCTGAAATGAATTAATTCACCTGGTGCTTTATCTTGTTTAGAAGTTGTCTGAACTCAGGAGATGTCACTGAATAATCCTTAAAGTGAAAAAAAAAAAAAACTCAGAACAGTGTAGATATACATTTAAATAGCATTGATAAATCAAATTTAAACATCAATACTTGTTAGCATTCCTTTAAATGCACTGTGGTCCAGCTAATGAAAAGCTGGGAGAGATTCAGAATGCCCTGCTGCTATTGATCATGAAGGTTCTAATTTCAGTCTTGAGATTGCACTTGAGCCAAAACTTTTACATTCATATTTTCTAACTAAAGAAATAATAATTATAAATTAATGATATCTATTCTATCGAAATGCAGTTATTGCAGCCTCACTGACGGTAGGAAAAAAATAACTCAGCTCTAGCAAAGTTTCAGTCAACATCTAAGTTCCATAAAGCTGTGTGTCTGCATGCTGAGAATAGAATTGGAGCTACTGTGCAATTGTGCACTCATCTCTTCTAGCTCATCCTTAGTTTTGCTCACCAGTTGTAGATTCCGTGACACTTCTGAAGTCATTATTTGGCAGTTGTCAGTTTACATAATCAATAAAGATTGATCATAATCAAACATAATCAAAATCACAGTCAAAACCATAATCAGTTTAATGTCTTACGCCCTTAGGTTATTATGCAAAGATGAGCCAATAACATGTGTGTGTGTGTGTGTGTGTGTGTGTGTGTGTGTGTGTGTCTGTGCCTGTACTTTTTTACAGACAAGAGTTACCACTTTGGCACAATTGTCCAAGCAGAATAGCCAGGTCATTACTGTTTAGATTTTTGACTTTGAACATCCCTGCCTGTGCTCAGCTTGGGCTTCTGTTCCACATGAAACAGCAGGCAATTCCCCCAAGTTTCTAGATCTCTCCATGTACATTCTAAATAGGCATTATGAAAAGTCAAAACTATTATTTTCAAAAAATATATTCATCTGCTATGCTCTTCAGGTACAATCAAAGTTACTTCAAGCATTTTCAATCTATAAAGAAAGTCAGCTTTATTTAGCCTCAAATCCAATTTTTCAGAATCCTCTAAAGTAGATATGAATATGCTAATTTAGTTTTATCATCATAGCCACATAAGTGCTTATAAATATCTGCAGAATCCACATGTAGACATACATATTTTAACATGATCAAAAGTCTTATGAAATTGTTAAGTTGGTAGGCTTGATTATAGTTCCTAAAGAACTCTTAATTCTCACAAGAAATATACTAACAATACACTTAAACTCAACATTATCCAAACTATGTTAATTATGACATTATTTGAAGAATATGTATTTAAAATGTGAGACCAGTAATTCTATTAAAATATAATAGCATACTATTATTGTATTATAAGCTGTAATTGTTTTCCTAGAAATTACTTTGTTCTGAGCATCAAATTTCTTTTTACACATTTTAAAATAATGAAGGCTTTTTTATTTGTCCATCATTCAATCTGGAAACAAGTTTCCTTTTTAAAATAATCAATGACTTTGAAAGTAAAAATAACATTTGAAAAATCATTCCAGATAAACTTTTCAACAAATCTCATCAAATTTCAGTTAAAACTCCAACTCATTTAACTGATCATTTACACTTTAAAACTTTATAGTTTTAGTGAAAAAAAGTCTACAATTTATAAAACTATAGCCTGTCAATTAACAAATATGCATAGAAAATGCGTATTTGAAGGAACATTCTTACAACAGAGGAAGGTTGTAAAATCCCAAGATGCTGACAACCTGATATGCCAGCTGCAGACAGAGAAACTGATGAAAATGCAGTAATTCTGAATTTTAATATAATATAAACCATGTCAGCAACATTTTTGAAGAGCAGCTGCCAAGATTTCAATCCAACTGAATGGATTATGTTATTTTTATATTCTGTTCTCTTCCAGCAAATTACACTTCCCCCCCTTTTCCTATGATAAGCTTTGCCTTATCAACAACAACAAAACTTCTGACTGAATGCAATTCGATGAATTATCCTTGCTTTTAGGATGAAAGACTAATTATAAGGATGAAAGATATATAGACTACAACATTGTCAAGGAGTGGAACTGTAACAAATAATATTTGTTATTCGAAATTTGATATATTCCATTGCAGGATAAGTAACACTTAAATTATCTTTTTTTTTCTGTGCAAATTCAAATCATAATACATGAAATGTTGCTTCAGAATTCAATTTCTTGTAAACCCAAGTAAAAAATTAAATTTGACAGTATGCTTTGTGTTGAGTAGATATACCGCATGTTAAGTGAAAATCCTAGGGATGGCTATAAATGCAAGATAAATGGTTTATGGCATCATAGACATGACTAGAATTATTGAACATGAATAGTAAAATTTTGGACATACTGAAGAGCAGGGACCACATAAGTTGATCTATACATAAGACAATGTGCAACTCCCTGGCACCAATACCTGCAACACAGCTGAGAGACTCTCTTGGGTGGTGATTATTTACGATGATTATTTCCATCCTCATCCACTCTCCCATCTGCACAATTTCTGGAATGATCTCTTGAAAACATTATCATGTGTAACACATCTGGATGAAGCTAAGAACAGCTATTGTAGACTATGGGGTGAAATTGAAGTCTTGTAGATCTTTATAACCTAGCGCCTGCCTAACTTTCATCTTGTTTCTTGCTACACTGCCATGAATTTCCTACATCTATAGTCCCGTTTAAAGGTCACTTTTAATTTTAGTAATTATATGGCATTCTTTGGCATCTACTTACCCTTGAACAAAGCTGTCTCATATTTTACCACATTGATTCCTATGTGGAAATTATATGGGCAGAATCCCAAACAAATCTTGAGACATATTTCCATCGTTTCATAGCCCCAAAGCCTTTAATGAACTACTTAATTCTCTAGGCCAAAATTTTCTCTAACAAAGAAGTTTACACTAATTTCCTGATTGATAGGATTTTAGGAGCCATGTTAGACAATTTTTATCATGTACCATACCAATGAGCATGATACACAATCTCAAGATTTGCTGATGGGCTCCATTCTTTCAATAATACTTTCAATTTTACCTCAAGATTATGCTTATGATTAAAGTTTATATTGTTTCAAGAAATGTTTTCTACAAATATTTGTATGGGTTGATATAATTATAAGTAGCAGAACTTCCCACACACACACACTTAAAACAAAAAGTCATTTAAATAGAGTTATAGTAAAGAGCTGTACAACTACGGGCAAGCTATTTTGTTTTGTAAAAGTTCAATTTTCTAATCTAAATTAAGGGCTGATTAAATCCTATGTAATTAGTTTTCAAATTTCAGACTAAAATAATGAATCCAATGGCACTTTATTATATCATGTCTAATGTGCTAACCTGAAAAACCTCAACATTTTATTTAATTCATGATCATTGGTAAAGTGTCCAAATCACTGCCCCTAGGCTTTTTCTGTGGTCAAATCTTATCCAATCTAAGAGAAAGCAGGCTTATCATCCATGGAAGGAGTTCTACTATATGCCTGAATAATGGTATAGTCTGTCAAATCCCAATTATTTTGCAAATGGTAAGTGTATAGCTCTAAACAACCTGAAATTATGTGTTTTAGCAGCTTTTATTCTAGGTGTTAAACCCTTTTCTAGTCTGGCTTTTAGACACACACACACTACACTATACATACAATGACTATCCACAAAGTATTTTATATGATAGTCTACTTCCCAGTGACTCTAAAGAGTAGTTCCCCTTCCTTCTTGTGTGCTGAATGTCTTGAGAAAATAACCATTCAAAATTAAATCTTCAAATGCACCCAAGCTCCTGCAGGTGCGGGAGCATTTCCTGTAGAATCCACAGTCTCTAGCCTTACTCTCTGATGTTCACTTATGCAAAGATAACTGAAAATGAACAACTTCAACAGCAAAGGATGTTGCCTTTGCATCTATTTTAAGGCCAAATCTAGTTTCTCAGTGAAGAAATCATACATTGAAGATCTTTAATTGAGATATTTTCACAAAACTTAAAAGAATATTCCATTATATCTGCCTTTGAAGATTAAGGCTATACATTACATATAAATCAAAACACAGATGTAACATTAATATAGTATACGTATAATAGTTATATAGTTAGTGTTATAAAAATTCAGGTAAGACTTTTACATATATCAATAGCGCTACATAATCCAACAGAGCTGTAGATTAAAAAAAAAAACAAAAAACAAAAAACTGCATTTCCTTCAATAAAGATGCCCACAGCAGAGGGCAACTTATCCCTACTTCCTGTCCTCCTTGACCTTCCTGTTCCTTTTATACTCTACATTTAACATTCCATGAAATTATGACTAATCAATGTCATGAAATCTTCCTGTATATTTCTCTTTCTAATGCATATTATTTCTGGTCTTAATACAACTCCAAATACAGATTATATAGCTCATTTGGTAGCAAGATCTGCTTCCTACTACATGTGAGATTAAGAGTCACACTTGATTTGTTTTTTGGATTCTAAAGTCAACTTACTGCCAATGAGAAAATCTTCATGTAATGATAATGTTTTCAATGAATGAATAGATTAGGGAGTGAATGTGTGATTAGATGTATAAATGGCATTGAAAGCAGGGAAGAAAGGACAGCCAGTAGAGGCTGGAGAATGAGAGGAATAGCACAAGAAAAGACTAATTTCATGTACAGATATGTATGAGACCATGATTGGAAAACCTAAAATGCAGGATTATGATTTTGCATGGAATTTGCATCTTGAGGAATGATATAGAATCAGTGTATTAGATCCCAGAAAAAAAAAAGTATTTAGATCAAATGACAATAAATACTCAAAACATTATTTTTAGAGAATTTAATTTTCTTCTTTAACAAAGCCCCAATATTTACAAAGAAAACCCAACATCTTTAATAAAATCTGAAATGGGACCAAAGAACAAATCATGGTCTTGGTATTACATGACATTCACCTCAATTCTGTTGCTTACTAATGGTGACTATTGCTTTGAAGTGGTAATTTATAAAGTGTTAACTTTGAACACTGGATAAGCTAATGTCTTTTGCAGGGCATAGAGGCTGCATTCTGAAACAGTTTCATTGTGGCAAATAACAGCAAGAAATGAAGTGCAGTGGCACTTGACTGACTTAAGGTCAAAATTCACAAGCAACATGACTCTTTGTGATTGTCACCGCCATTTACATTTTATATACCATTTTATTTTTCCCACTGTGCTTTAATAATCATCTTAGCTATTTACCTTCACACATGCAAAAATCACGATTTGCATCTGCAAATATCTCTTCTTCCCTACATCTGGCCACCTGCAGCATAATTAACTAACTGAGATTCTTTGACATTCTAAGGTGTAAATAGTCTCTTAGCCCTGGTATTGGTGATCTGCAAATATTAAAAGTTGATGCATGATTCCTCCCTTTTATAAAATATAGTGGACCTCAATCAGAGGGACAATTTTTAGTGTTGCAAATTTAGAGGTATGTTGGAAATGCTCTGATTTTCCCATCAGCACAGAAGCACTAACCATGGCTGGTGAAGGGGGTGCTGCTGACTGAGGTTTTATGGTAGCATATCTTTTGAAGATTACTCCAAGCTGAGCAGAGCCTACTCACCCAAGTATGTGAACATAGGAACCAGACCCCTTTGTGGAGATTATCTACCTCCACTAACTCATAGACTCAGTGGAAGATCCTGTTTCCTTTAGCTCAAATTAGGATAATTCCAAAGACATGCCTTAGTTGGAGATTTTCCATAGGATACACTTGACCTTTTTCTAATTTAGTATTTAAGCCCCATCTTCTTCCCAATCCTAGTTAAATTTATGGAGAAGTAAGAAAACAAACTGCAAAATGTTCTGCATACTAATTTGGCTTCAGAGTTTCTTTGGTAGGAGAGTTGACCTTCTACAACAAACAATGAGGTGCAATGTCCATCTACGACAATTTAGGTTTGAAAAATCCTGAAAAATGATGTAATCCGTTAAAATTGTAGCAGGAATCTTAAAAGTTCTTATTAATAAAATCAAACCTGGGGCCAGTTATTGGGGTGAAATGCTGAATGGTCAGAGAGAAAGAACAAGCCAGAGCTAACCTCACCTGGCCAACTTCTCAGCTGGACTTGTTTCCTCAGACTGGAAGCTTCTGTGTCCTCATCCCAATGGCTCTCAGCTGAACTGCTGCTGAAAGCCTAAAGCTTAACCAGCTAAAAGCTTAACCAGCCAAGTGCTTCTAGTTTCTGGTCCTCGTGCCTTATATACCTTTTTGCTTTCTACCACCACTCCCTGAGATTAAAGGCTCACTTTCTGGGATTAAAGGCATGAGTCACCATGCTTCGCTGTATCCTTGAACACAAGGATTTCTGCCTCTGGAATGCTAGGATTAAAGGCGTGTGCTACTACTGCCTATCCTCATGTTTAATATTGTGGCTGTCCTGTTCTCTGACCCCAGATAAGTTTATTAGGGTGCACAATATTTTGTGGAACACAATACCACCACATTTCCTCTCTTTTTGTCTAAAATTAAAAAAGCTTATAACTAATACAAGAAAAATTATATCCAATAAGTATATGCCATATACACAGTCAAGATTACATTAACAACATCTAGTCCATTAACATTTGACAGATTCAGACAAAAAACTCCAAAACATATAATAACAATGTCCAGTCCAGTTACATACATTTGATAAACTCAGACAAAAAATTTCACTACTTATCCTATTTAAAACAAGTAGTTCCTTTTTAAAAGTAGATTCAAAAATTGACCTTTTTATCTTACCATATTCATATTTTCATAAAAGTTGCAATAATCTACCTTTTGTCATTTTTATATCTTCCCCTTTTTCTTTTCAGTATAGATTCAGTGATCTACCCATTTATCCTATTATTTCTTTATCTTTTTTTCTCAGAGTAGATTCGATGATCTATCTCATATCTATATTCTCGTTTTCTTTTTGATTTCTAGGGGTGAAGATATCTTTAGGGAATCTTGAAAAGAAAATTTTTGGGTTAATTGTCAAGTCCTGTATCATTTGTTCAGTCTCTGCATATTGGGAAAGTACAGGGCTTGTTTCAAATCCTTGTTCAAGTAGTCTGTCAGGCTTGATCATCTCAGCTAGTCATCTCAAAATTGTCCTGAGTAGTTTGTAGTCCAAAGTCAATATTTTGGTGGTGTTAATTAGCTTAATGGCTTTATCATAGTCCATGTGGAATCATCTTTATGGCGTCTCTTAATCCTTTTGAAGATTTCAAAGTCACTGTTAGGCGTGGTCATGGTTCCCTACAGATTTTGTGTGTGTGTGTGTGCGTGTGTGTGCCTCCTCTGTGGTTTGGAGCAATCATAGTCTGTTGAATGTCTGTCTTTTGGAACCATGAACATTCTTCCCTAGAAGAGAAAATCTTCACAACAATTTCTCCCCACCATTTGTCTTGCCAAACTTTTCCAAACTGCCCTTTGTCAATGTTTTCTTGTAAGACGATGGTCCTGTCAATTCTTCCCTGAACAAGTAGTAGTAAACCCTTTGTCCCAAGCAGCAGCAGTATGATGAGAAGAAGCCGGCATCTCAGAGCAGCAGTCCCTGCCTCCATGGTCCCACTGCCACCATTTGTGCCTGGGTCCTGGCTGAAGCTTCTCCTTAGCAAGCCTCCTAGGTTGCCCTCAAACTCAGGATCCTCCTGGCTCTGTCTCCTTCAGCAAATCCAACCAGTGTGCACCACCACAAATGGCTGAGTGTAGCTCGGGCCTGAGCTGGGGCTGACTAGGCCACAGGCAAGCAGCTTTTTCATGAATTTATACCACAAACATTGAGCGCCAGATGTAACATGAATCTTAAAGAGTCTTTATTAATAAATCTCATAGAAAACCTGACCATACCCTCACAGAACCAACCAAATGATGCTATAGAGCCATAACAATCCACATTAAAAAACTCTGAGGATAGATATGGCAGTGTTGTTTAGGGGTTCCATTCCTAGTATTTACATAGGCTGGCTTACAACTCTGTAAATCTAGCTCCAGGGGACCCGAAACACTCTTCTGTCCTTCTTGGGTATTATACCCATCCACAAATATCATTCTGCCTCACACATATACTACTAATAAAAATTAAAACAGCCGGGCGGTAGTGGCACATGCCTTTAATCCCAGCACTTGGGAGGCAGAGGCAGGCAGATATCTGAGTTCGAGGCCAGCCTGGTCTACAAAGTGAATTCCAGGAAAGGCACAAAACTACACAGAGAAACCCTGTCTTGAAAAACCAAAAATAAATAAATCAATAAATAAAAATAAAAACAAATCTCAAACAAAACAAGCAAACAATCAATCAAAGAAATAAACAAACAAACAAAAACCCTCTGGATTGGCTAAGGAGATAGCGCAGAAGATAGAATACTTGCTGAGAAAGAATGACATCCCAAATTCAAATCTCCAGAATTTTTAGTAAAAGATGAACATGGTCACACACTGTAACCATAACTGCTGGAGTAGAGAAGTACAGACAAAAAGATTACTGAAGCTTACTGGATCCTATCCTAGTTCTAGATTCCTTGAAATATTCTGGTCCAAGAAATGGCCAGAATATGATACCACAGGACACTCTGTCATATCTTAGAGCATCTTCCTGTATGTATATGTGCTCATATTCTACACATGTATATCACACACACACATACACACACACACACACACACACACACACACACACACACACACAGAGCAACAATAAAATCCTTTGAGGAATACCTTAAAACACAATTATAACAGCTTTATCTACTGCTGTACTCCCCATTTTCAAGCATTTATTTCATGCATTTCATGAGGCAATGAAGAAAATGACGGACACTTTCATGTCATGTTCAAGTTCTTACAGGCTTCGATGTAATCAAACTTTTCCAATTAATAGAATTATTATAAAGAAACCTTGACAGACATTTTGACAGGTGAGACACCTGTATTGTATTTTTTGTATGTATACAAAATTCAACTTTTCTCATGTGATATCTGAATTGATTCATGACTACAAAATAGAGGAGGAAACAGTACTTTTCTCCATTTTACAGATGATCAGAGATGTCTATCTAAGATACTTTCCCTAGAACTGTGACTTGGGTCCTAAATGACACCCACATGTTGTGTGCTTGTATACTAAAGGCTTAGTTGCCAGCTGATGGGCTTTGGAAGGTGATTGCTCATAAGGACTCTGACCTCATCCATTTTACTTTCATGTTCTGGTGGCATTATTGGGAAGAATTAGAAACATCAGGATGTAAGACCTACTTGAATGAGGTCGGTTACTGGGGGTATGACCTAGAAGGTCATATCTTATCCTCTTTCTCTCATTTTTCTCTCTGTTTACTGGCTGCCATGATGTGAACAGCTTTTATCCACCCCTCCTTTACACTAGGATATTCCTTTCTTAGATAGCTTTGAACTGAAAACTCTCAAGCTATTAAGTAAATTTACTACTTTTCTTTAAGTTCATGATTCAGAAATTGTGCTGTCTCAATGCAAAGTTGACTAATCCACTCAGGGAAAGGCTAAAGAGCAGATTCAAAAATTGATATATGCTGTTGCGTAAGTGATTAAGTAATGAACAAAGAACTATAAGGACTCCCAAAGGAAGGAATTTGGTTTCTACTTCTGTAATTATTCATTTGTATTCTCTGATGGAAGAAACAGTCACTTTGGGGTTTAGAGTGGTACTGAGCTGCTAAAATCCTTGTTTAAGAGAAGAGACATTTCTAATCCCACAGCCAGTAAAAATGTAGGGCGCACTTCAGAATCAAGATTTTATTATTGCAATTGCTGTTATTTTATTTAAATGTCTCAAGGAGGTAGACAAACTAACATTAAAATCTTTCAGTAAAGAACTTATATCATTCTTTACCTGTCTTTTTCAGTGGTTTCCAAATCTATTTAGTTGACTCTATCAACAGAAAGATAAGTATTTCTGGATCAAAGCTCTGGATAGTAGGAACAGACAGAATCTAAAATGGGCAAGAATCATGACTTTACACAAAAACACAAATTCTGAGATACAACAAGCATGCCAATAACTTTCTCTAATGCTAATCGGCATTACTGAAGATATTCACAAGAATGTATAATTATACATATTAAAACTAGAAGGGAAGAAAGAAATGGGAAAAGAGGCCATTTCAGAGTGAAATAGACAATTTGGGGGATGTCATTTCTGGTGATAAGAAAGTATTCTCTCTCATGTGGTCTTCATTTACCATGGTCTCCTATTCCTTGTTCTCCCTCTCTTTTCTTTTTTATTTATTTATTTATTTATTTTTGCGAGACAGGGTTTCTCTGTGTAGCTTTGCGCCTTTCCTGGAGCTCACTTGGTAGCCAAGGCTGGCCTCGAACTCGCAGAGATCCGCCTAGCTCTGCCTCCCGATTGCTGGGATTAAAGGCATGCGCCACCAACGCTCGGCTTCTCCCTCTCTTTTCTTGATCCAGCTAGGATCTCCCACTCTCTTTCCCTCGACCGTTGCCCTTCATTGTTCCCACTCATGACCAGGCTGTTCATGTAGATCTCATCCATTTCTCCGTGTCTTTTTTGGGGTCTCGTTTTCCAGGTAGCCTCACTGGTGATGTGAGTAGCAGTCCAGTCATCCTTGTTTCACATCTAGCATCTTCCTATGAGTGAGTACATACCATATTTGTCTTTCTGAGTCTGGGTCACCTCACTCAGGATGATTTTTTCTAGATTGATCCATTTGTCTGCAAACCGTATGATGTCATTGTTTTTCTCTGCTGAGTAGTATTCCATTGTGTATATGTGCCACAATTTATTTATCCATTCTTCAGTTGAAGGGAGGGAGGAAGCAGAGAGCTAGGGAGGCCCACAGAGATCCACAAAGATACCCCCACAAAAGACTGCTGGCAATGGTCGAGAGACGGCAGGAACTGACCTACTCTGGTGATGGGATGGCCAGACACCCTGTTAGTTGTGCCATAAACCCCATCCAAGGAAGGTCTGAGGAATCTGGATGCAGACATCCACGGCTGGGCCCCTGGTGGAGCACTGGGATTCTAATTAGTGAGAAAGAAGAGGGTTTATATGAGCGAGAATTGTTGAAGCCAAGGTTGGATAAAGCACAGGGACAAATAACCAAATGAATGGAAGCACAGGATCTATGAACCAAAGGCTGAGGGCCCCCAACTGGATCAGGCCCCCTGAACGGGTGAGACAGTCATTTGGCTTGATCTGTTTGGGAGGCAGCTGTGTGTTGGTGCCGGGTCCTGGGTTAGTTGCATGAGTTGGCTGTTTGAATCCTGGGACCTATGCAGGGAAGCTTGGCTCGGTCTGGGAGGGGGGGACTGGACCTGGCTGGACTGAGTCTACCAGGTCGATCCCGGTCCTCGGGGGAGACCTTGATCTGGAGGAGGTGGGAATGGGGGGTGGGGTGGGGGTAGGGGGAGGGGGCGAGAGTGGGAGAACAGGGGAATCTGTGGCTATTATGTTGAACTAAATGATGTTGTAAAATAAATTTACTTAAAAAAAAAAGAAAAGAAAGTATTCTCTCATAGTGTTTTTGTACCCAGAACTATCTGTGTTAAAACTCTGTCTCCAGATCAGTAATATTGGGAAGAGGTAGAAATATTAAGGGGTGGGGCTGAGCAAAAGGCTGTAGGTCATTGTTGCAGTTGGGCATGCAAACACTTCAGGACTCTCTGTATTTCATGTTCTGTGATGAGGTCATAAGTTTTGTATCTTGTTCCAAGTCATGGATATGATGCCTCACCTATTCCTAACAATGAGGTCAATCAATCATGGATTGATGGGAACTAATAAAATATTGAGCCAATATAACCATTTTACCTTATAAATTGATTATCTCTGGTATTTGTTATAGTAGCAGAAAGCTAATTTAATTATCTCACACTGTGAAAACTATTCATTGCTAAATAAAGAGCAGGGATGGGAATGTGGGGCATGCTCTACTTTCTCCATGATTAGTTAACTCTCTCTTTTTTATAAATTATGTTTTATAATTTAATAAATTAAATTTATAAATGTATAAGTTAAATCACACACCTCTCTAATTATTGAAACCTCTGTTGTAAAATTTAACATCAGTTAAGCCATGGCAGTTGGGAGAGATAAACACTTTAAGCATTTAGGGATTTGACAAAGAAAAATAATCACAATAAAGCCTAGGACTATGAATAAACTAGGACTTGTTGGATATTTGGATGTTTTGCAACATTTTTTCCCACAATGTTACTACGATCATCTGAAGCTGTAAAGTATGTTGTTCTGATTTGAATGTATTTGATCTAATGAAGTGGTGCCAAGTATTTTAAGATTATAAGTTCTGGGCATGGAGAGAGATCTCAGTGGTTAAGAGCTCTTGCTGCTCTTGCAGAGGAGTGTAGTTCCTTTTGCAGAATATGACAGGCATCTATCTTAGACTCAGCAGTAACCCCAGTTCCCTGAGGGTCTTATGCTTCTGACCATCACAAGCACCTGCATTCATACATATAAGACCCACCCCCTAAATACACACATATGGTTAAAAGTAAAAAAAAAAAATCTCTTAAAAAGACCTGAAAGTTCAAGTGTTACATTTGTTGCTTCACCTGCAGCCAGGGTTGGTAGCCTAGAGTAGTAAGCATGTCAATCATATCAAGCAAAAGAGTCAGCTGAGGTTTCCATTTAGGCTGTGAATGAACTCTAGGTTTGCTAGGACTGGAAGTCAGTGGTAGAACTCTGTGTCTTTTTCTCAAGAATAAAACTTGGCTCCCAACTGGATCAGGCCCTCTGAATAGGTGAGACAGTTGATTGGCTTGATCTGTTTGGGAGGCATCTAGGCAGTGGTACTGGGACCTGTGCTCATTATATGAGTTGGCTGTTTGAAACCTGGGGCTTATGCAGGGACGCTTGGCTCAGTCTGGGAGGAGAAGACTGGACCTGCCTGGACTGAGTCTACCAGGTTGATCTCAGTCCTCGGGGGAGGCTTTGCCCTAGAGGAGGTGGGAATGGGGGGTGGACTTGAGGGAAAGGGAGTGGGGCAGTGGGGGAGAACAAGGAAATCAACGGCTGATATGTAAAACTGAATGGTATTGTAAAATAAAATAAAAGGAAAAAAAAAGAATAAAACTCGGGTGTGCTGTACATATCTCTTCTGTGTGCCTTAGAGTGAGCAGGTAACAGGATAAAGGTCTCTTCTCCTGGACATGAATTGCACTCCAGAACACAAGCAGAAGCACTCAATGCTTCTTTGTGGCTACAGTTGGAACCAGCACACAGGCATTTTTGGATTCATTCGCTAGAAGAAGCAATTTGCCTGCTTAATTTAAATATGAGTGAGATAGACAGTACACTTCTCCAACAAAAACAAGGGTAAACCATTCATTCTTTGCAGCATGATCATTTAGTTGACTATAAAACAAAACAAAACAAATGCTCACATTGGAAAATCTATGGGGTGGAAAAGTACAAAGATGGTCATACTCAACCAAAAGAACACATTTTAAAAATAGAAGTTTTTTGTTTGTTTTCAAAACATATTACCATTGTAGCATAAGTATTTTGTATTGCTTCATAGCTGCTACAAGATCTCACATAGCCTAGATCAGCCTCAAACACTCTTGCAGTGAGGCTGGTCTCGAACTCCTTATCCTCCTGTCATCACCTATCAAGTGCTGGGGTCAAAGTGTATACCACAACCACAGGCTTTCACACCATTATACTGTGGCCTGCTCAGTAGCAGGCATCTCTAGGTCTCTGGGGCTCACTATTTGAACCTCACCATGTGAGAGCTCACTGTGGACTCTGCCGAAAGAACTCTTTTTGGTACAAGCCTATGTTCTGTCCATTTTCAAGTCTTCCTTGTCATTTCCTACACACGTATGGCTTCTACATGGAAGGGCCTACACTTTCTTCTATTTGATTCTTTTCATTTCTTTCTCTCTGATAATATACTCGCTCTTAAGTCCACTTCTTTAGTTTGCTGTATACTTTATATTCAAACTCACTACCAATGGTAATCTTATAAGTTTATCATTTTCATTCCTATGAGGAAAAACTCAACGACTGCTAATCCACTGAGGACAATTTACTTTTGGATAGCATGGCCATTTCTACTCAAATTAGCTGCATCCTTGGAATTATATCATATGAACAAAGTTATGAATCATCACCAAGCCTCATGGGCAACTTAACTTTTTATCAAATTTAGCTGTGTCAGCTTCTTTGAGAACAGGGCTCTGAAGTTGCTAACATTATGCTGAGATTTCTCAGCCAGGAATGCTTGAAATGAAAAGCTCTTAGCTTAGATTTACATGGAGACATTTAGAATATATAAGGAATAAGTATATATTGAGTAGTGGAAGAGCTGAATATGTTTCCTGAAAATGGTCTTTCATGATTAATTCTGAATTACTTCAATCTGTTTTTCTTTATCCTGAACATGTATACACACACAGTAGATTCATTTCAAACCATCTACATTTGAACAGCTCTAAGGAAAGAAAGGTTTGAACTTCAAAAGACCCAATGTATGTCAAGAAAATGTTATCAATGGAAAATCTGGCATCCTAAAATTATGGCTTTCTTTAAATCATAACTGATTTTTCTAATTCCTCTTGGTTTCTATCTGGCAATATTCTTAATTATTTATCTCAAGGATTGATCTTGTAATCTGCTCCTTGGTCCTAAATTAACCTCTCTCTTTTACTGTATTTTAATAATTCCTTAGCTGATTTCAAGTTGTTTATCTACTCCTGAAGTAAGAGTTAGACTCCCGAACTTGTGGGGTAAGATTTAAAATAAACACCATAAGTTGGAATCACAATAAACAAAATTATGCTTTGAAGCAATAAAAAATGCATAGTATATTCCCTTTAGCTGAATCCACAGTTAACTTGTTTGTAAAAAGTGGATTGCAAGAAAAAAGTGGTAGGTGTAAACAAATACAATTTTTACCATAGAAATATTCTGCTGATGTATAACAAAATGCTATGTATTTTTCACTAATTTGTCTGTGCTTGGAGTTAGCATATGCCATGTGAAACACTATCATAAACTAAACATATGGTTATCTTCTATTGATTGATTCTCATTTCCATTAATGGGCTACACTTCAGTTAACTAGGTGACAGAATTGGGCACACATAGATGTTTAATAATTGCTTTGTTTTTCAAATGTTTTAATAAATCAAAATATGAATATTTGAATTTGGCTGAAATAAAGAAACTTGAATACACTAGTACTGGCATGACTAGCAGAAAATCCTCAGGGTCCAGAATCCATGCTAGGTTTGAATCTTTGTAACTGGTAGAGGGCATATATAGTATATTTTAAGCATTAAAGTAACACTTGCATTTTTTCTTCTTCTT
Organism: Peromyscus leucopus; assembly: GCF_004664715.2. NCBI lineage: Eukaryota > Metazoa > Chordata > Mammalia > Rodentia > Cricetidae > Peromyscus > Peromyscus leucopus. The sequence continues at coordinate 101,468,241 of NC_051067.1, read as the reverse complement.
TTACCTGAATATAAGAAAACATTGTTTTCTGTGCCAGAGAGAGAGATAGAGAGAGTCAGAGAGGGAGACAAAGAGACAAAGAGACAGACAAACAGACAGACAGAGACATACAGGGAAACTTGAAGCAATGAAGACAGCCTGGAGAATTTGCAAACAAACTGCATATACATAGATGGTGTGAACTGAGTGACAGCTAAGGGACCAGAAACACCAGGGCTGGGATGGGAAGCTTGGCTTTGTGACATTCATTTCCAGGCTAGGCAGCTGATAGACAGCCACTAAGGGAGGAGAAAGAGTTAATACCATGAACATGACTGTCTTTTGTGTTAAACATGTTTCAAGTATCTATTGCTTTAGGGCCATAACTTGGACTGTTAATTATATTTGTGATATTGCAAAGCACTTCTTTGTCTCAGAAAAAAAGAAATCCAAGTGCATGTAAATTATTTGGCACATACACACACACACCACAAAATCTACTTTATCTGTCTATATTTTAGAGAGAAAAATAATCATAATTAATATTATATAACCATATCCACTGGGTATTCTTTACCCAGTGAGCTTACTGACACTAAACTCAATAAATAATTTTTAAATGACTGAAAAAATCTTATTAGAAGCACAGAAAGAGGTCTGTGATTTGGGTAAAAACTTCAAATTCCTGTCATGCGTGAGGATATAGCTTTTCTTCTTCACCTTGCATGTGACCCACTGAGATTTTGAATACAGGCCGGATTTTCTTTTTCTGAGTTAAAGGATCATATAAGTACCTCAAGCTGTTTGATTAATGTTAAGGAAATGCTCCCTAGCATGCTTGCATAGATTAACCATATTTATAAAATCTGGTCAGGTAAAATGGTGGGGTGGGGCACAAACTGCTCATTCTGCTGGCTCAGAGCTACAAGCATTCCTCTCATGTAGTGGTTAATATGCTGTTGCACTTCATGACATCTGTTGGAATGAGATCAGTCAGAGAGGAACCCCCCCCCCCCCCGCAGCTGTGACACATCTTGGCAGATGTTCACCTGAGTGCTGTCCAGGTGAGAACCTCAACCACCTGCAGTAGGAGGAGGTATGGCCTCGGCCGAGAATCACAACCACTGCTGCTTGATGAGAGGGCTGTTGCTTTTATTAAAACAGAAGCAGATAAACAAAACAGGAGCCTACGTCTGGTGGGCAACTGCCCAAATGAAAGAAAGAGCCAGTTTTAGATGCCGAATTCTCCGAATGAATAGGCACATCCACAACATGTAACCAATATTCAGATGCTGTTTTAGCTGCTAAATTCTTTAAACTTAATGTTCCATCAAAAAATAAAATAAAATAAGTAACAAAAGAGGACCATAATTGTGCTCTAGAGCTACAGATATGTAGCAGGAAAGGAGTGGGATGTAATATCATCAATGTGGATTGATAGCTGAGTTATTTCTCCCAAATGTAGTCCTGTGGGTTTTGTCCCAGTTCTTTATTGTTGAGTTAGACTATCTCTAAACTGAGAACAAATTAATATTATTTGTGTGCATTCGACTTCTAATGTATTCTTATTATTACTCAACTGTTATTTAGTTGTATCTTGTCCAAGTTGTATCTTGTATATGTTACCACTCTGTAAAAGGAGAGAGGGTGCTGGACACATGTTGAGTAGAAATAAAATAAATTAAACCAGTATTACAGCAAGGTGAACTCAAGGTATGCCTCCTCTAAGGTTCTCATGTTCTCCCTTGCAAAAACACTCATACACACATGTGTACACACGCATTCACACACATGTGCACATACATGCACACACAATACAAGCACACCCTTGTCTAGCTAGAAAGAGTTCAGAAGAGGAGTAACTTCTGAGAGCAACACTCACTAGAAAGACACAAAAATACCTTCTTATACCATGGTCCACATGATTAGGTAGTTAGTGTACAACCTATAGCACCACCAAGAACAGCAGGGCTCAGTTTCTATCCTTAAGTTGCTCCTAGACCTGAGAGATATAAAAAGATGTGAGCAGCGCTGACAGAAGAGATAAGGCACTCAGATGTAGAAATCATGTCATTTCTAGAATCAATTTCATTACAATACCAGAATAAAGGAGTTCCATTGCTTTGCCAATTATAACTGTCCTTTTGTAGTTAGTCGGTACTCAATAGATTCTAATTTACTTGCAAATTAGTCGGCTTGATCATATCTGCCAGAAGAAGAAATAGAGGAAATGAGAGAATTTTAGCTACTCGTGCAGCTTGTAACTGACTGAGCCAAACTCCAAACCTTACAACTAGACACACTCTCCTAGGCCCAGCTGAATTAGCATATTGCACAGAATATATCTGTCATTACTACTTTAAAATTGGTTCTCAAGCACTTAAAGTGGGAGGGGGAGCGAGAGAAACAACTATATCTTCTTCAGAATGTTTCACATACACTGCTATTTCTATCTGGCCTGTTGCTTTTACCAAAAAGCCCCCAATCAAGGAAATTAAATATGCAGCCCAACATGCATGGCTCACCACTCTAGTGCCTAGCATGCTTCCCCTAGTATGCTAATAATAAAATCAGAATCACTTAACTACACTCCCAACATGCTTGGACATTTTTAAATAGAGAAAAGTAATTAGGCCAACCTTCCTCACAGCCTGTCAGGAGAAAAAAAAAAAAAAAAGATTTGAGAATCTAGATTATATTGTCTCCAGGATGTACTTAATTCTTTTTTTCTAATTTACCAACTGGCAATGGTAAAATAAAAGAAAAATGACAATCTTAATGATCCCAATGAACACTGGACTTGTATAATGCTGCATATTGGAATATATCAACTGGGACACTGAAATAATAATTTTGAATATGCATGAGTTTTCAGTAAGAGGATAAAAGATTTGTTAGAACAATAGACCTTGTAAATGTGTCTGTGAGTTTTAATGAATCAAATAGTTTAAGCCATGCATCCCGTTATGATGATGAAACTGTTAGAAGTAAATGAAGCAGAAGTTTAAATAATTTTACCTGAGGTTACCTGGTTCTGGGTATTATGTAATAGACTACAAGCCTTTAAAGTAAGATGAGTAGGGGCTGGAGAAATGGCTCAGTGGTTAAGAGAGATTTTTGCACCTGAAGAAGACCTGAGTTCTGTTCCTGGCCCCCACATGACAGCACACAGAATCTGTATTTCCAGTTCAAAGGAACCGAACACACCCTTCTGGTCATCTCATTGATGGTGCCCAGAAATGCATGCAGTCAAAACACCCATATACATAAGATAAATATAAATCTTTATTCTTTTAAAAGGAAAATGTGATTTCCAGATTAAAACTAAAGCTTTGCCTTTTTGGCCTGAAATGGTGAAGAAAAAAAGAAAAAAGAAATATCACATAAAATATATCAGCTCTAGGAAGAGTGTAATTCACAGAGAATTTTAAGAAATTAATTAATGATCAATTTGATAATTAACTTTATTCCACTGGATGTTTACTTGAAAAATTGGTACCACAGCTGTGTTCTCAAGAATTCAATGGCTATTTCTTTTTTTTTTTTTTTTTTTTTTTTGGTTTTTTTCGAGACAGGGTTTCTCTGCGTAGCTTTGCGCCTTTCCTGGAGCTCACTTGGTAGCCCAGGCTGGCCTCGAACTCACAGAGATCCGCCTGGCTCTGCCTCCTGAGTGCTGGGATTAAAGGCGTGTGCCACCACTGCCCGGCTCTTTTTTTTTCTTTATACTGTTTTATATATTTTTACTTGAAAATAATCATTTTAATACAGTATGCTCTGATTATGGTTTCCCTTCTCCCAACTCTTATTTCTTTTTAAAAATACTATATAGTTGTAATAATATTATACAAATACTAATAGTTCTTGTATTTATTGAGCATTTGCTACATATCATGCGATATGCTTTGATTTATGTTTACACAAAACATTATTGATCACAGTATAGAATATAAGTTCTGGCACGACTATTAGGGTGTTTGGCCATCCCATCACCAGAATAGGTCAGTTCTGGCTGTCTCTCGACCATTGCCAGCAGTCTTTTGTGGGGGTATCTTTGTGGATTTCTGTGGGCCTCTCTAGCACTTTGTTTCTTCCTTTTCTCATGTGGTCTTCATTTACCATGGTCTCCTATTCCTTGTTCTCCCTCTCTGTTCTTGATCCAGCTGGGATATCCTGCTCCCACAGGCTCTCTTTCCCTCGACCCCCGCTCTTCATTACTCCCACTACATGTCCAGGTTGTTCATGTAGATCTCAGCCATTTCTCCATCATTGGGCAATCCTTGTGTCTTTCTTGGGGTCCTGTTTTCCAGGTAGCCTCCCTGGTGATGTAAGTAGCAGTCCAATCATCTTTGTTCCACCTCTAGTATCCTCCTATGAGTGAGTACATACCATATTTGTCTTTCTGAGTCTGGGTTATCTCACTCAGGATGATTTTTTCTAGATCCATTCATTTGCCTGCAAACTTCATGATGTCATTGTTTTTCCTCTGATGAGTAGTATTCCATTGTGTATGTGTGCCACAATTTATTTATTCATTCTTCAGTTGAAGGGCATCTAGGTTGTTTTCAGGTTTTGGCTTTTACAAACAATGCTGGTATGAACATAGCTGAGAAACCCCATCCAAGGACTGAGGAATCTGGATGCAGACATCCACAGCTAGGCCCTGGGTGGAGCTCCGGGAGTCTAATCAGCGAGAAAGAGGAGGGTTTATATGAGCAAGAATTGTTGAAACCAAGGTTGGATAAAGCACAGGGACAAATAGCCAAACAAAGGGAAACACATCAACTATGAACCAAAGGCTGAGGGGCCCCCAACTGGATCAGGCCCTCTGAATAGGTGAGACAGTTGATTGGCTTGATCTGTTTGGGAAGCATCTAGGCAGTGGTACCGGGTCCTATGCTCATTGTATGAGTTGGCTGTTTGAAACCTGGGGCCTATGCAGGGACGCTTGGCTCAATCTGGGAGTAGGAGACTGGACCTGCCTGGACTGAGTCTACCGGGTTGATCTCAGTCCTTGGGGGAGGCTTCGCCCTGGAGGAGGTGGGAATGGGGGACGGGCTGGGGGGAAGGGGAGGGGAGCAGGAGGGGGGAGAACAAGGGAATCTGTGGCTGATATGTAGAACTGAATGGTATTGTAAAATAAAATAAAAGGAAAAAAATACATTACAAAGAAAAAAAAGAATATAAGTTCTGGTATTATTACATGATGTTGAAAGATTACATTTTCAAAACTTTAGTCCATGTTAATGGTGAAATCAAATATCCATGTCACTTTTGGTCAACTCTAAAACCTGAGCTACAACTCGTAATATTGCCCAGCAACCTTTAGATTTATTTTAGATTGACTTATTTTACCTTATGCGTATGAATATTTTGCTTCCATATATGCATATACACCAGAAGCAGGCCTTTTGGATTCCCTGGGCCTGGGATTGCAAATGGTTGTAAGCTACCAGATGGATGACAGGAAACAAATCAGCAACATCAATATATGCTATTAAACTTGGAGCCATCTTTCGAGCCCCCTGGTGAACACATAAGTCTTTTCCCTCCATAGTTGATTACTAAACCCAGGGCCTTGTGCTTGTTCAAGAATTCTACCACTAAGCTAAATCCTCAGCCTTTCTACCCATCCTTATTAATAGACTATGCCTTGGTTTTCATGATGGAAAACATAGATTCAGTACTTGTATCCTCTATCAAAGAAAACAACGAATATACTATCTTATATATGAAGAATTTAGTGAGATAAAAATTACACATCCCCAGACAAAATCTAAACCCCTAAGCTTGAAGATAAATTCCTTTCTCTCTGCTTTGTACCTACTCTGATAGAACCATGTCTTCATATATAGGACAAAGTGAGCAGTGGTGCTGAAAACGCAAGTCTTTTTTCACCAAGTGCTCCAAATTTAGGTCAGCTGGGTTCTAATTTCAGGTTAACAGGAGCAAAATCTTGAATAGATGAGTTCATTCTCAGGCTCCACCACTGTTGTGGAAAATGCTCCTATGGGTTCCTTCCTGCTGCCTTTTTGCATTTTTTTTCTGAGTTCTGTTTCTAGTAATGTCATACCATAGCATAGGATTGGCCATAGGGGAAGATCTTGTGGAATCACCAAGAGGTACATAACAGAGCCCTCTCTTCCCCCACCATAAACCTCAGGTCAATTTCCTTATTAATAAAGGGGCTTTTGCCAGATTAAGAATAACAATTAGTTCACAATTCAGCAGGAAGCTCCAGTCTCACTGGCAGTGACTTAGCATACCAACAAAAACAATAATATCAATTAACTTATAAAATCTTTATCACACTAAATTTGTCTATATGCCTGCTTTTATCTTATAATCATGAATAGACATCATAAAAATAGTGTTAGAACAAAGTTCTCTGGCAAAATCCACTTCTTCCTATGTATGGTAGCACTGAAACCACAAAATTTGTACCAGTTTCCTGCTGATACTGATCCAAATTAAGCTTCCTATTCTGCCTATCACCAGGGTAGAAGAAACTAATTTGAATTAATGCTCAAAAATCTGTATATGCTATGTACCCCTGTAATTACTACTAGTTTAATCTTGGATGAGTTTGGTAACATACAGGAAGGAAGCTTACTCTATTATTCAGAGGATGAAGATGATAATAACGCCCCATACTTTCAGCTTACATTAAATTAAGCAATTTCTAAAAATCCTCATAAGTTTTTGGTGCACAAAGTTATTGTTTATTATTCACATTTTTATTGATCATTCATTTTTATAATATGGACAATTATGGAGGTGAAAAGAGCTGAGGGAGTTTAAAATATTCTTAACCTATATTGCACTACCAAAATTTTGCCTAGTTTTGAAATTTTATTTTTATCACCATTATAAAACCAAGCCTTTAGTAAGATTCTTTCACATGCAGGATTGTGTATTAACGCTACTTTAAAGAATAAAGGAAGAGAATTACCTATCTCTGTGTCTCTGCCTCTCTCTCCTTTTCCTCATTCTTGCTTTCTCTCTCTCTGTCTCTTTCTCTCTCTCTGTGTCTCTCTCTCTGTGTGTCTCTCTCTCTCTGTGTCTCTCTCTGTCTCTCTCTCTCTCTCTCTCTCTCTCTCTCTCTCTCTCTCTCTCTCTCTGTATGTGCATAAGTGAAGAATAGTTACCCGGCCAGGCGGTGGTGGCGGCGCATGCCTTTAATCCCAGCACTCGGGAGGCAGAGCCAGGCGGATCTCTGTGAGTTCGAGGCCAGCCTGGGCTACCAAGTGAGTTCCAGGAAAGGCGCAAAGCTACACAGAGAAACCCTGTCTTGAAAAACCAAAAAAACCAAACCAAAACAAAACAAAAGAATAGTTACCCGAATTAAGCCCATCAGTTAAGTGTGGTAATATGAGGGGGTGAGTCCATATTGAGAGATCCTCAGAAACGTAGATTTAAAAAGTTCTTAAATAAATATCAAGGATTTATGAACCATTAAAAATTACATATTAAAGCAAATGATGAGTCTTAGAAGTTGATGTACTTGAGGTCATCCATGTATGGCCTCATTCATGCTTCAAAAGCTGTCCACACAAACATATTAGGATCCTACAGTCAACACAGCTGAGGCCCTATCTTACTTGAATAATGCAGCACAAAATTTTGTTTTCCTGATCTTAGATTTCAATCGTGGGAAGTAAAGAGCAAAATTGCAGCAAACAAGGACTGACTCATAATGTTTCCCAGAGTTCAGGCTGCTCCTTTTCTTAATGATGTATGACCATTTGTTATTTTCTTTGCTTCCCAGGACCAAAATGGGCAATAGTTCTTGATTATTTATTTTCTGAGAAATGGCAAAAGGACACAATGACCTGGATGACCACAGTGTGACTGGGCAGGAGGTTGGTTGCTTTCTGATAAGACTGAGATAATTATAGAAGCTTAATGATTTGTTCAGGTTGTAAATGTGGGGGTACACTTTGCTGACCTTGCTATTTTATTTTGGATTTGTGAATAATGAATAATTTGTTTTAGGGCATTCAAAGGGTTTAAATGTCACAGCAAAGAAGATGACCTTGTCAGTTTAAGTGCCTGGTTAGATAGAATAATCATTGTGAAGGCCAATGGGTGCTTTCATTAAATTAAAAGGTTTTCAGAATATGTTTGAACTTGATAATATTTCCATAATTGTTTTATGCAATATATTAAAGAATTATTACTTTAATAAATGTTAAAGATAAAATTAAGATCCATATCATTGTATAAAATGAACACTGCAGTACACTTTATCTTATAAGTGTGACTTTAATGGAGTTTTCTCCATTAAAAAGTTCACCTTTATGATGAAATAAATACTGTTTCAAAGGCGTGGCTTTTATCATATTTGGTTCATGTCATTAGGCATTGTATTTTTTATTTAAAATGGTTTACTATCCACTCAGTCTCCTTATGGAAAGCATTTCAAGTCACTTACAATGAAACAAAATTTAGGAAATAAAATCAGGCATGTGAAACAGTCACAATGGGCAAAAAAAAAAAAATCATGTCACTGGAGAACTGGAAAACTGTAAAGACACCAGAACATTTCTTTAAAGACAGCTGCAGCTGAGAAATTAACGAAAATCCATAGGAGACTAGGCACAAAGAGTGGTGTTAATAGTGATCAAATTTTCAATGCTTATGCTTCCATGGGTGGTACTTTGACCATTATTTCCACTGACTTCATTGAAGTCTTATAGTCTGTTATAAAAATACTTCCTCTCCAATAACACAGTTACTGGGCCAGTGTCTCTACCTAAGGTGGCTTCCATCTGTTCTTTTCTCTGGAGGTTGTGTTTAGCTGGTATGAAGCACTCAGAGGTGACAAGAGCTGATGCAAACTTCTTCCTGGGATGGCACATGAAAAATGACAAATGAATATAATAAAAAACAGCCCATCCATTGCTCTTATGGGGCAACCCTGTAGAATATTTCATAGCCAGAGTCCCTTGTGACACCAACCAAGTACTAAACTTCTGCTGACTGGATATTTTCACCTACTTTTTTTTCCCTTAGCCCAAATTAGTGCATTTTCTTTCCCTCTGAATTTCCCTTGAGAATGAATCCTTAATAAATCATTTGCTCAAATGTCTTCCTAAGATGGGGCAAAATACACTTTTTTAAAGTGCAATAGTTTTCAACAAAATGATCTTTATAAAATTTAGACAGCCATTTTCTTCAGATGCCTGACTTATCTTTCAATGAAACATGAGGAAATAAATTTGATTCATACTTTTGAAACCTTTAAATGATATACTCCATTGTTTCTACTTCTTCTTTAAGCTTATTTTGATTCTTATTGTTTTATTTTTCAAATTAGCATATAAGAACTTAAATATCATTATTGCACTTCAAAGATGATTCAATGAATTCATCTTACCCTTATCCCCCTGTTACTACTGACACCACTTTTAACAGCAACTCCCCCCTGCCAGTTTCTTCTTTCATAACGTTTCTGTCACTTTCCCACACTTGTCAAACTTCATCACCTATTTTATCCTCTTTTGGTCTACTATTAGTTGTTTAGACTTTGTCCATACTTACATACATACATATATATACATATACACACCCATACAAATATAGATGGACATATATGTATGGTATATATATATGTGTGTGTGTGTGTGTGCATATATGTATATATACATATATACACTATATATATGTGTGTGTACACACACACACAAACACACATTTTAGGGTCCACATACAATAGAGAACATATGGTTTTTGTCTTTTAAGTTGGTATCACCTTGATTAATATTGTAGTTTCTAAATCCATCCATCTTTTTTTTCTTTTATTTTATTTTACAATACCATTCAGTTCTACATATCAGCCATGGATTCCCTTGTTCTCCCCCCTCCTGCTCCCCTCCCCTTCCCCCCAGCTCATCCCCATTCCCATTTCCTCCAGGGCAAAGCCTCCCCCGAGGACTGAGATCAACCTGGTAGATTCAGTCCAGGCAGGTCCAGTCCCCTCCTCCCAGACTGAGCCAAGCATCCCTGCATAAGCCCCAGGTTTCAAACAGCCAACTCAAAATGAGCACAGAACCCGGTACCACTGCCTAGATGCCTCCCAAACAGATCAAGCCAATCAACTGTCTCACCTATTCAGAGGGCCTGATCCAGTTGGGGGCCCCTCAGCCTTTGGTTCATAGTTGATGTGTTTCCCTTTGTTTGGCTATTTGTCCCTGTGCTTTATCCAACCTTGGTCTCAACAATTCTCACTCATATAAACCTTCCTCTTTCTCGCTGATTAGACTCCCAGGGCTCCACCCGGGGCCTAGCCATGGATCTCTGCATCCAGATCCCTCAGTCTTGGATGGCGTTTCTGGCACGACTATTGGGGTGTTTGGCCATCCCATTACCAGAATAGGTCAGTTCCGGCTTGCCAGCAGTCTATTGTGGGGGTATCTTTGTGGATTTCTGTGGGCCTCTCTAGCACTTTGTTGCTTCCTTTTCTCATGTGGTCTTCATTTACCATGGTCTCCTATTCCTTGTTCTCCCTCTCTGTTCTTGATCCAGCTGGGATATCCTGCTCCCACAGGCTCTCTTTCCCTCGACCCCCGCCCTTCATTACTCCCACTCATGTCCAGGTTGTTCATGTAGATCTCAGCCATTTCTCCGTCATTGGGCGATCCTCATGTCTTTCTTGGGGTCCTGTTTTCCAGGTAGCCTCCCTGGTGATGTGAGTAGCAGTCCAATCATCCTTGTTCCACCTCTAGTATCCTCCTATGAGTGAAATCCATCCATCTGTCTTGTGAATTTCATAATTTTACTTTTCTTTGTGGCTGAATAAGTTGCCATTGTGTATGTATACCACATTTTCATGGTTCAATTATCTGTTGATGAACATTTAATCTAGATCCCTTACCTTGCTAATGTGACTAAAGCAACAATAAATAAGAATGTGCACATATCTCTGTGATAGAATGTAGAGTCTTTGGATGGGTGTCCAGGAGTGCAATGGCTATGAATGATCCTATGAACAAGGGCTCTTCTTATCCCACATCCTCTCCAGCACTTGTTGTCAGATTTTTTAAAATAATTTTATTTATTCATTTTGCATACCAACCACAGATCCCATTCTCATCCCTCCTCCTGATGCCCCCAAGCCTTCCCCCTACCTTCCACTCCCCATATCCTCTTCTGAAAGGCCAAGGTTTCCCAGGGGAGTCATTAAATTTTGGCGCATTCAATTGAGGCAGGACCAAGCTCTTCCTGCTGCATCAAGGCTGAGCAAGGTGCCCCCACCATGGGTAATGAGTTGCAAAAAGCCAGTTCCTGCACCAGGGACAGATCCTGATCCCACTGCCAGGGTCCCCTCAAACAGACCAAGCTACACAACTGTCTCCTGTATGCAGAAGTCCTAGTCTGGTCCTATGCAGGCTCCACAGCTGTGGGTCTACATTTCATGAATTCCCAGGAGCCTGGTTGTAGATTTTCGCACTATGTTCTTGACCCCTCCATCTCATATAATCCTTTTTCCCTCTCTTCCACTGGACTCCTGGAGATCAGCCTGATTTCTTAATGACAGCCATTTTGATGGGTTGTGGTGGAATCTCACATTAATTATAATTTGCATTTCCCTGATGATGAGACTATTGAACAATTTTTAAAATTCTCATTGGCTACTTGTGTTTGTTATTTTGAGAATTGTCTGTTTCAGTAACCCATTTGTTGACTGTTAGTTTGGGTTTTCTGGTATTTAATCTTTGCAGTTCTACATTATTTTAGATATTACCTTGTCTGAAGTTAGTAAAGATTTTCTCCCAGTTGGTGGACTGTCTCTGTGCTATGTTGTTAATTTCTTATATATATATTGTGTGTGGTTTTGTTTTGTTTTGTTTGAACTTTTGTTTGTAGTTCTCAGATCCAGGAGTCAGAAACAAACAAGCAGAAAAAACAATGAATATAAGAAAGAATCAGTCAGATGGAAAATGTGAATGATGAACAAAAAGTATATGGAAAAAGTGCCTATTGATGTAAACAACAGTCTTATTAAATAAGAAACACAGAAACAATGTAAAAGAGAAAGCCGAGAGGTCAGAGCTCAGAGCTAAAATCTCACCCTTCCACCTGCGGTGTCCCAGCTTCCCGAAAGAGAGCTATATCCTGTCTGTTCGTTTTTTTTTTTTTTTTTTTTTTTTTTTTTTTTTTTTTTTTTTTTTTTTTTTTTTTTTTTTATAGTATGTTGTTCTGCCTTCTCATTGGTTGTAAACCCAAACACATGACTGCCTCGTCACTGTCTGAATGTACAGCCCCCTAGGTCTTAAAGGCATATGTCTCCAATGCTGGCTGTATCCCTGAACACACAGAGATCTATGGGATTAAAGGCGTGTGCCACCACCGCCACACTCTGTCTATGGCTCTAATAGCTCTGAGCCCCGGGCAACTTTATTTATTAACATACAATCAAAATCACATTTCAGTACAATTAGAATACCACCACAAGTGCCACAGTCCTGAGTGTAAAGTTAGAAGTCAACTCCTTGGACCATGATTTTCAAAAAATAAATTATCTCAATGATTCTTACATCTTGCATCAGAAAATGAAATCATTGTAATGTCTACTTGACTGTATTGTAGTCGAAATTAAAGATGACATATTTGGGGACTGGGAATAAGGACTTTGCTGGTAAAGTACTTGCTGTACAAGCAAGAGAACCTATACTCAGATTCCCAGATCACCTATAAAACCAGGCATGCCAATGAGAACCTGAATAGGAGGATCCTTAGGTATCGATGACCAGCCAGGCTTGCCTAAACAGTGGCTGTAGGTTCAGTGAGAGACACTGTCTCAAAAAATTGGTAGAAATAAACTGAAAATGACACTGGCCATCAACCTCTAGTTGCCACATATTACATGTACTTACAGACACCTGTACATTCACATGCACACTTATACAAAACCACCTATACACACATTATACACATAAAAGTCAACTAAAGATGTTGTATTAGCAATATCTCAGAATGCATATGAAATGGCTAGTTAATGACTCAATAATTTCATCAAACATCTCTCACTCAAGTGAGTGTAGGAAGTGTCGAGACATATAGCAGTTAGTATGGAAAGAATGGAAAGTGCTTTGAGATGAAACTCATGAGTAAGAATGCTACTTTGAAGGAGAAGAAGATAAAGGAGGGAGATTGCTAAGCATGTATGTTTTTGTTTGGTTTTTATTTTCATTTCCTAGTGTGTAGCACCATGAACCATTGTATTCTCTGGAGGAAAATGCCTTGTCTTGAAGTGAGGCTGCTACTTCAGAGAACAGAGTGTCATTAGAAGTTTGTGATGCTCAGTCAGAGAAGGGATCATGACCTAAGACAAAGGTGATTACTAATAACTCGTGATTCACTTGATTGTGCTCATGCAATTTAAAATTTCAAATAAATATTTTTTAAAAGATAATCACAAAGCCTATTTTTGTTGTCTTGTTGGTTGGTGAAGAACACCTGCCTGTGTTGGGAGCATGGAAAACCCTAACTCCTACAGGGTGAAACTGCTTTTGGGAGCCCCTCTATACCTGGATCTATGTATCTGTTCATCTGATTGGCTATATCTGTTGGATTCTAAAAAACATATTTTACACTAAATTATATGTATCTCCCAGAGTTTTGTGAGATACTTCCCTTAATTAATTGTACTCAAATAATAAGTCATGGGAAGCCTAATTTACAGCCAGCTCATTCATCTATATTTGATGTTAGGGATAGTGATGGCAGGTCTTATGGGTTGAGCTCTCAAACTGTTGGATCAGAGGGTATTTCCAAGTAAATAGTAGAAGGAATGAATTGAATCAGAAAGCACCCAGCTTGTGTAAATAACAGAATTAACCACAAGCTTGGTGTTCAGAAAAATGTGTACACAGACATACACATACTTAGTTATGAATTCATTCTGTGTTCTAGTATGGAAAAAAGTAGAATAGAAAGAAATTAGAGAAAAGAATCTGAGCACTTTCGTGCCATAAAAAAGATGGGATGGGGGAAAGAATGTCTTTAAATTCAAACCATAGAAGTTATTGGGACAAATGCAGTGCATAGCTTCCCCCAATGTCTTACATAGAACTCCATAAGAATAATGACTCCATCACTTACTGAAATATGCATCCTAAGATGCTTTGCACAGTGAATAGTGAAAGCACAAAGATAGCACCAACTTGTGTTCATCTTACCCTGACTCCATTGTGTCTGGTCAAGGGCACTGTTTTAAACTCCAACCCCTGAAGAGTCACATCTATCTTGACAACACAATGGACTTCCCATGACACTGACCATGACCCACATATACAACCTCAATGTTTTCTGAATGCACAACTCAAGCAAATGTTACCAGGTTCCCCTGACCTATAACTGACAATGGTGTCATGTGAATTTGTGGGTTTTATTTTTCAAATCCTTTACTTCTGAGAGTTCTTATTAGCTTTATATGTGTGATTGTCGGTAACTTTTACAGAATGCCATAAAGGAACATTTGGAAAAAGAGCACACTTTATATTTCAATAGCAGCAGAGCAAGTTTGTGTGTTTGAGGAATTGAAAGAGGTCTACATGAAAGAAACATTGAAGGTTTATTTGTCACATTTACAATTTAATTTTAAAATTGCATATAATAATCAGCATTTAGAATAATAAAGGAGCCTGGACCTCATTCTCCCTTGTGCCCAAGATTTTTGAGAGCTGATACATTCACTCCAGAAAGGAGAATTCAGCCTGCTTGTTTTCCTTCAATATAAAAGTATAGGAATGTTCTTGGAAAGTAAAACCTGCAGGAAAGAGAATAGGGGCATCTTGGACCCCCTAGTAGCCATAACAGGATGAGACAGCCATACCTTATGCAGGCTGATAGTTTCCTTCCCTAAGGTCAGAGACTTGTCTTCCTGTGTTCTTGCTCTTCCTGCTCTCACTCCTTCTAAGTGCCCATGTGTTTACCTAACATGATGATGATATATATGGCATTGTGATGTTGTAGCGATGCTTTGCAGTAGGCATGTAGTGCTGTATGTTAAAACCCTCACTCTGAAATATAGGGCTCAGAACCCAGGGTCACTGAAAACCTCTGATGAAGTAGACAGGGTTCTCAGTCAAGTGATGAGAGCTAGACTCCATTAGATATGTTTGCCTATTAAGAAATAAAGATCCTTGCCAGGCCGTGGTGGCACACGCCTTTAATCCCAGCACTCGGGAGGCAGAGCCAGGAGGATCTCTGTGAGTTCGAGGCCAGCCTGGGCTACAGAGTGAGATCCAGGAAAGGCGCAAAGCTACACAGAGAAACCCTGTCTTGAAAAACCAAAAAAAAAAAAAGAAAAAAGGAAAGAAAGAAAAGAAAAGAAATAAAGATCCAAGCAATCTGTGAGCTTATTTGTGGAGATGTGTACTAAGTGCTTATGAAACAACAGGTGTTATCCCTCTACATGGAAGGAGGAGTTAGACGGGGTAGGGGTGTGTGTAAGATGTTAGGTGTGGAGGAAGGTGAGGAAGAGCTAGAGGAGGTGAGGAAGGAAAAGAATATAATAAAGTATATTGTCGAATTTTTTAAATTAAAAAATGGTGTGTAGAAGTTTGAATGGCATAGCTTTTTACATTCAGTAATTTTAGTTCACACATAAAACTACTGGTGCCGGGTGGTGGTGGTGGTGGTGGTGGCGGCGGGGCGGCGGGGGCGGCGGGGGCACACGCCTTTAATCCCGGCACTTGGGAGGCAGAGCCAGGCAGATTTCTGTGAGTTCCAGGCCAGCCTGGTCTACAAAGCAAGTTCCAGGAAAGGCGCAAAGCTACACAAAGAAACCTTGTCTTGAAAACAAACAAACTAACAAAAAACTACTGGTGAAGCAAATAAGCATTTATGATTCCATGCTGACAAATCCTCCAACATTAGATTCAACCTTTAAGTTCACTGACTACCACTGTTTAATGTTTGTTTTGAAATATTAATTTTTGGTCAGGGAAATAAAGAGTTTTTTCGTATTTTTAAAATTAGTATCCAACTTTTTATTTGCACAAACTGGAAAACAAGAACTGTATTTCAAGGTTATTTTCTGTCCTTGCTCATCTGTGAAGCATTGCCAATTCCTCTAGCTAAAAAAGATAAAAAGCAACTCAGTCTAGCAAATCTTTTTTAGGACCCCCCACATTAGAGTTTAATTATATTCAAACTAGTGTCTTCCAAACTTATTTAGGCTCTTTTAATATCCCCTCAAAGTAGGGTTCTGCACAGCATAATCTCTTAAGTGCTTGTCTGCAAGGTGCATTATTGGTATTTTGAATCTTATAAAACTATGTAAAACAAAAAAGTGAGAGTGGATAACTAAAATTTCCCATGCCTCATTTCCCCCATCTCCTAAATTGAATTAATAAAATCTATCATATTTCTTTGTCTTATGACCTTGAGGAATCTTAAGTAGAAATAAACTATAAACACTTTTATAATTTTTATATCTTGTTGCTGTTTCAGACTGCCAAGTTATGTTGCATTTGAAGAGCTACTGTGGTTCTTATTAAATTCTGAACAATTGTTCTGTCAAATTTCTATAACCATGAATAGCCAGAGAAACTGAGGCAGGATATATAGGCTCAGTCCGTGGTCATACTAAGTAAGAAATTGATTGATTTAAAGATTTTTGTTATCTTCTACGGTTAGAAAATTTCTAAAGTCGGTATAATTTAACCATGTCTGAAAATAAAATTGGCATGTTGGCATTTGTGAAAATGGTGATAATGAGGTAGGGAGTGTAGCTCAGTTGATAGAGTGTTTGTTGACCATGCACAAGGCTCTGTGTTTGATCCCCAGTACTGTATAATCCAGGCACAATGGCATACCACAGCAATCCCAGCATTTAAGGGATGGAGATAAGGTCAGAAATTCAATGTCATCTCCGTGTATAAGGTGAATTCATGGCTTTTGTGTGACATGAGACATTGTTTCAGAAATAAAAATGTTGTTTATCTAATTTTAATGCACAATGAGAAATTGAATCAAGGCAGAAAATAAAAGGTCACCTGTGCTGACATACATATGTCTACAACATGTTGGCAGATTTTTTTCATTATTTAATTTATTCATTAAATTTAAATTTACATATCAGCCACAGAGTCCCTTGTTCTCCCCCCCCCCACGCCTTCTCCCCAGCCCATCCCCCATTCCCATCTCCTCCAGGGCAAAGACTCCCCCCGAGGATTGAGTTCAACCTGGTAGATTCAGTCCAGGTAGGTCCAGTCCCCTCCTCCTAGGCTGAGCCAAGTGTCCCTGTATATGCCCCAGGTTCCAAACTGCCGGTTCATGCACTGAGGACAGGACCTGGTCTCACTGTTTGGATTCCTCCCAAGCAGATCAAGCTAATCAACTGTCTTATTCATCCAGAGGGCCTGATCCAGTTGGGGGCTCCTCAGCTATTGGTTCATAGTTCATGTGTTTTCTTTCATTTGGATATTTGTCCCTGTGCTTTTTCCAACCTTGGTCTCAACAATTCTCATTCATACAAACCCTCCTCTTTCTTGCCAATAGGACTCCTGGAGCTCCACCTGGGGCCTGGCCGTGGATCTCTGCATCCAGTTCCCTCAGTCATTGGATAAAGTTTCTAGCATGACTATTAGGGTATTTGGCCATCCCATCACCAGAGTAGGTCAGTTCCGGCTGTCTCTCGTCCATTGCCAGCTGTCTATTGTGGAGGTATCTTTGTGGATTTCTGTGGGTCTCTCTAGCACTTTGTTTCTTCCTTTATTCATGTGGTCTTCATTTACTTTCAGGGATCATTTCTATAGTTTGGCAGATTTTATTTTTAAAATTTGAAGAATGACTTATATTTGTCACAGCCTTAGGGCACCATTCATCCACTAGAAGCCCTAATAACACATGGAGAGTAGACATGTGATTTCCTGCTGGATATTTAGAGCAATCACAAGTTTTTCTCTATCAGGATTTAGCAAGACTGTTAAGAAATATGAGAATCAAACTTTTGGACAGTTTAAGGACACATACTAGAGCTACTCTTTTTACTAATTGTGCCAAGGGATGGTACTGAACTCAATTTTACTCAAGCCCTTGACATTCAATGCTCTGCTTATGTTTTGACAAACTGAATTTGTAGCTTTTGCTTCTAAGGGTAGAGCACAGGAGATTTAAAGGAAATGTTTGTTTAATCAGTTTTTTTTTTCTTATTTCCGTAAGGAGAACAAGGGCAGCATGGAAATGAAGAGAGAATGGCTTCTGAGGAGGAAGGTATCATGACTTAGGATAAAGCTCAACAGAATACCCAAAATTATTTACTTTAGATCCTGAAACTGCCTCATCACAGTTTCCTAATCTGTGTGTTCAGTTTTTGATAGTGGCCATCTTCTGGATTCAGTTTCAAAACTGAAGACTACTCTAAGCTCTAAACATGAAGGCAAAACACAACTCCAAGTCTGTTTAAATGGTGACAGTATGAAAATCCTCGCAGCCGCAGAACCAGAACTTGGCTTTGGAGCCCAGAGTGTGTTTGCCTTTTCTCACTTCTGAGCTACATAACCTTTCTAAATATCACTTACTTTGGTTTCAGGATCTTCTCCTATAACCTAAAAAACAATACAACCCAAATACTATAGTTATCAAAGTAATGCTATCTACGAAATGATATTGAGAAGGAGTCAATGTCTCACAAAATTCAGATTTCAAGAAGTACACACTATTTATGATGTTTCACCCTGCTCTCTGCTTTGTCCTAAGTCACAAAATTTTAGGGTTTGATTTCTCTGTCATTGTGTGCCTTAAAACTAACACGCTACTAATGAGTTACTTTAACCAGTTGCCATAGTTATCTATTGATATGATGAAACACTGTGACCAAAAGCAGCTTGGAGAGAGAAGGGTTTATTTGCCTTACACTTCCACATTGTCATCCGTCATTGAAGGAACCAGGGTAGTAACTCAAACAGAACCAGAAATGTGAGAGAGAAGCTGATGCAGCGGCCTGGAGGGGTGTTGCGTACTGGCTTTCTCCTCATGGCTTACTCAGCCTGCTTTATTATAGAACCCAGGACCATCACTCCTGATGGCACCACCCACAATGGATGAGGACCACTGCCATCAATCTCCAATTAAGGAAATGCCATACACCTACATCTTATGGAGGTGTTTCCTCAATAGAGGTTTCTTCTTTTTAGGTGACACTTGCTTCTTTCAGGTTGACATCAAACTAATCAGGACATCAGTCTTTGTGCTTTGGAGTTCATGACAACAGTTTGTCTGTTATAAGGAAGCCATATTTATTTGACTATTTTAATAATTGTATTCTGGGAGCTCTTAATTTCAGTTTCTAATTCCTTTGAAAGGTAAAGTATAAACATTCTATCAAATGGATATGAGTTAATAAACATATACTATTTAAAAATGTGTGCTAGATGTTAGGTTCATTTCCTTAATTATGGTTAGCTGAGTATAAACTTTTGCATGGAAAATTATTTCCAGGCTTTTAAAAATAATTCCTTGGTGTGACATTTTAGAAATTTCAGCTTTTCTATTTTTGCTTTTATTGACTCATGCAGTCTTAACTCAGAAGCAAAGATGTAACACCTAATCAGACAGAAGAGGTGGGTGGGCTGAGACAGGAGTACTAGTCATCCTATTATGCTGAATTCCAAAAGTCTATGAGTAAATTTTGTTATTTTTAACACAGTGACAATTATTTCTTGTCCTCTTTTATAACCTGACCACCATTACTTTTTTCTCATTTGAGTGTGTGACATCAAAGATCTCTAGACACTTCTACTTGTTTCAAAGAGGGACTATAATTTGTAATAAAGTCATGTCTTAGAGAGGAGAAGGTATAGGGGATACCCTGATTGTATGAGGAAAGCAAAGCAAGTATGACTACATAAAGAGAAGAAAGATGATGGAGGGTGTGGGGAAAGCAGGTTATTAGGTAAATATTCTGTTCAACCAGTAACACTTTACCCAGGATTAAGATGTGGACCACCCTGTTGACTACCCAGTATTGACCAGAAATAATACACATTCTAGGTAGGACAGACCTGCCAATTATTCAATAATTATGCATTGAGAGTCCAATTCAAATAATCAGGAAGACATATTTGTATCCACAGTCATCACATGCATACATTTATTAAGCAAGTTTCATGAGTAAAGAGGTCATTTCTTTTCACACTGTTTTTTTTTGCTACTCAATTTTTTCTATCCTTTAACAAACCTATATTATTGACAAAGAATAGAGTTTAAAATGATTTAGTTTCATTTTCTTATAATTGTAACAAAATACCTGAAAAAAGCATATCAAGAAAGGCAGGGTTCATTTTTGTTTACAGTTAGAAGGTATACTCCATCATGTCAAGGAAAGAATGGCTTCAGGCACTTGAGGTGGCCTGATCACATTGTATTCATTGTAAAGCAAGTACAGAGAGGCACATGATGTTGCTCAGGTCCTGTTGTCTTTTTTATTCAGTCCTAGACCTACATTGATATACGTTGAAGGTGGGTCTTCTTCCTCATTAAAATCTCTCTGGGAACACACACACAACACACACACACACACACACACACACACACACACACACACGAGAGAGAGAGAGAGAGAGAGAGAGAGAGAGAGAGAGAGAGAGAGAGAGAGACTCACAAATTTTCATGACCTAGGTTATTTTAAGTAGCACCAAGTCAACAATCAAATTAAACATCACAGTATCCAAATTATTAATTCAATTAAACTTCCATTAACTGCTCCCTCCCCATTCCTTATACTATTGTTTTTCTTGGTTGTCACCTTTTGTGTTGCAAAAGTTAATGCACATATTTAAGGAAACAAATGACACTGTGTGACTACAAAGTACAACAAGTAATTTTAGATATAGCATGAGACTATATTCTCTTACAATATTTCTAAAATAGTAGAAAACTATCATTATAACTGCATCAAGAGCTCTGGTGTCATTTTGGTCTGTTTCTTTTTTCTTGTTGATCGGCTATATAAAAGTATTTGTAATCTACCATTGCTTAAGATTACAATGCCATTGCCTTGTATTGTCTGTCACCAATCTAAAGTTCTAATTAGTATCCACAATTGCATTCTTTCCAGTAATTTTGGCTCTGAAATAAAGCTTTAAGATGTGTGGTTGTTGTAATAAGAGAGGCTTGAGCGCCCTCAACACCTGTATACTTTTTATCTATAAATTCAGTGCTCAACACAAATCTGATTCAGCATATCTTTGTACTTCTTGAGTTATTTCTTTTTAGATTCATTTATTATATTTTTCTGCTTGTGAGTGTTTTGCTTTACCAGCATGCATGCTCGTCTGTGTACCACGTTCATACATGGTTCATATAGAGGCTATCAGGCATAAGATCCATGGAATTGGATTACAGACACCATGTGGGTACTAAACTGAACCTAGGTCTTCTGCAAGAGCAACTTGTGCCCTTAACCACTGTGCCTTCTCCACATCCTTGTACATTTTTGTAGAAAACTTAGAGTGATCTCTGTGCATGTTCTACTATTCTTTAATTAGACTTGGAAAAATCTCCTTAGATCATATCCAAAATTCATTTCATTCTATAAAGGATCTATGCTCGAGAAATTGATAGAGAAAAGACTATGAACATCTTCATTTGCTAAATGAATAATCATATGAGGTCACTTGTAGCTAGAGTTTTCCTGCTTTGCCCACAGTCAGGACAAATCTTTGTCACCTGCCAGTCCCACAGCCGCTCAGACTCAACCAAGTAAACACAGAGACTTATATTGTTTACAAACTGTATGGCGGTGGCAGGCTTCTTACTAACTGTTCTTATAGCTTAAATTAATCCATTTACACAAATCTATACCCTGCCACATGGCTCGTGGCTTACTGGCATCTTTTCATGCTGCTTGTCAGGGTGGCAGCTGGCAGTGACTCCTGCCTTCCTATTCTTTTATTTCTCCTCTCTGTTAGTCTCACCTATACTTCCTGCCTAGCCACAGGCCAATCAGTGTTTTATTTATTGACAAATCAGAGCAACTTGACATACAGACCATCCCACTGCACAGCCAAGTGCAGACCATCTCAGACACCTGCACTCAGGTCCGTAGGCCTAATCATCCTCTATGCGGACCTGCTGGGTAAAGCCATGAGGAACCCGGGAACAGGCTCCCACAGGACATACAGAACATCCCACAGCAGTCACTTGTTATAGATGCCATGTTAGACATGATTAAATTGTGACAAAGATGCTTAGTGTAAAAATATTTTTATTAGACAACCATGACCCTTTGTGGTCAGGGTTACACTCAAAGTCCTTGGAAATGTTTTTCATTTTCTTCTACTTTTTTAACTAATTTTTTTTTTTGAAAATTCATGAGCTATGGGTTGGCCTTTAAACAATTATCTAGTTTTACTTTTTAGCAAGTTGAATTGTGATTTCCTAAAATGAAAAAAGTGCACTTAATTATTCATTACCATTGTAAAGGGATATCTGTCCTGGGTCAACTGAGGTCTAGAATGCCTCTATTTTCAACCTGCTACCTATTCTTACCTCAAACTTAACATTTTTGTATTTAATATACAAAATTTTTAAATACTGTTATAATTGTGTTCCTTGGGAATATCTCCCTAGTGGCATGACAAATGTTGGGGGAGCAAAGATCATGGGAGATGATTCTTGTGTATTTTTCTACTGCATTGAATGTGTGGAAAGTCTTGAGCACATTATTAACACACTGAATTTAAAAGAAAGCTGATTTTTACTTTAGGTCTCCAAATTAGATTTGCAATTGTAACCTAAACTGTATGCCCTACTGAAAAAAAAAGAAAGAAAGAAAGAAAGAAAAAACTATTACATTCCTTTTTCTTCTGTAGAAAAACAATTAGTCATTAAGAATATCAAACCCCTAAGGGCAGGGAAAAAGTATTTAAACCTCACCACATGTGGCTGAAAACAGGATTTTCTAACTGGGAAGGCTAATCAAGCACACTGAATGTTCAAGATGTATTTTCTATTAAAGAAGGAACGCTGTAAGGCCAACTGTTTCACACCCATGTCTTTAGACTCATTAATTAACCAGCTGCTGTGCACAATTCATTCCAAAGAAATAAGTTAACTAGAGATAATGCAAAAAATGAATCATATATTTGAACTACAGCTTGTGTCCTTACCACAGCCCCCGCTCTCAAATGGTAGTAGCTCTAAGTGGTTGGTGTTTTATGAGGCAAAGAGGATGATTAGGACTGAGACTGTGAGTATTTTAGCATATGCCAACTTCACCTACACAAGTCTTATTATTTTAAAAGTAATGAGTTTTTTCCTAATTACTTGTGTGTGTTGGGGGTGGGGTGGGTATGCATTTGAGTGCAGGAGCCTTTGGAGAGCAGAATCCCTGTGATTCTGGGAGGGGATCTGAACTCAGAGAATCTACTTAGCCACTGAGCCATCTCTGTAGGTCTTCTTTTTGGTTCTTTGAGATGGGGTCCATATTGCCCAGTCTGTCCTCCAACTTCCTATGTAGCCTAGAATGGTCTTAAACTTCTGATCCTTCTGCATGCACTTTCAGGGTGCTGTAACTACCGATGAACACCACTGTGCCCTAGTTGGATCTTACCTTCCTGACAGAGCTGAATGGTTGTTTCAATACTATTTTTCACTTTTTTTTTATTAATTTGATGAACATTTCATTTCAAATGTTGGAACCAATCAGGGAACATGTGGTGAATGGTCTAATTCTGAAGGAAAATACCAGTTGCCCCCCAGATTACCTTGATGTTTCTCTGTGAAATATTTCAGTCTTTATCTGGCACCCTCTTCTGCCATCATCAATGCAGAGTGAACATTTCCTCTCTCACAGACATATACAGTGAAGCCAAACCTGTATCTAGTCTGACTGGAGAATATTTAGCAGTCACTTTTCTTTGGTGTTCTGGAACTTTAGGTCACTATAACCACAAGTCGATTGGATAATACAGGAAACTACCCTAGAGGTCCTCTCCACGGCCTTGTGGCTCTAAAATGGTGGTTCTCAACCTTCCTAATCTGTGAACCTTTAATATAGTTCCTCATGTTGTGTTGACCCCCAGCCATAAAATCATTTCCATTGCTACTATATAACTGTAATTTTGCTCCTGTTGTGAATTGTTTTGTAAATATCTGCTATTTAGGATGTATGAAATGTGACCCCCGTGAAAGGGTCATTCAAACTACAAAGGGATCACAACCCACAGGATGAGAACTACCAGTCTAAAGTCAAAGCTATTTTTGCCTCCTTTGCTCATTTTACTTTAATTTCTTTCATTTTACTTACATGTTTCTTGATTCTGAGACTATACCATAAACAATGAATTTGTCTAGGAATTTGGTAATTGATACTTTTATAGCTTCTAAGACCTATGCCAATGTGTGTGTGTGTGTGTGTGTGTGTGTGTGTGTGTGTGTGTGTGTTTCTGTCTGTCTGTCAGTTTGTCTGTCTGTTTGTATAAGAGAAACTAAGAGGTCATAGAGTAAATGAGTCCTCTTATTCAGCCATTTCTGGAGTTTGCTGTAAAAGAACCTATGACTTCCATCCTTTAAGTTCTTGTCTGTTCAGATGTCATGCTGTACATGGGAATGGAAACAGCTACTGACATACCTAGATACTTTTACCATGTTACCAGCAATTTGCATGCTGTATACATATGAAGAGAAATGGATCAGCTAGCTTGAAGTCACCATACTTTCTTCTCTTGGGTAAAAATTCTAATATCAGGACTACTTAAACATTTCATTGCTTGAAAATGAAAAATACAGAGACAACGCGAACTATCTATGCCACATCAGTGATTAAAAGGCTGAGATAAACACTTTTGAGGTCATAACTATCACAATCTAAAATAATTCTAACATATGGATCCTTTCTTGGAGTTAATTATAAATCCTAATGCATAATCAATAACTGAAAACTACAATAGCAATGTTCATTAGAAATGATGGTCCTATATACAATGATTGTGGTTTTTATTTTTGTATCATGTATTCTTTTCTTTGTCTCAAAACATTGTTTTGTTGTATCTCTGAAAAAAATAAATACACATATTCCCAATAACTCATAATTAATTTGAATTAGGAAATTCTTTAAAAATTCATTCTAACTATTTGCAATAATTACATGCAGAAAACTGATGGGAAGGTCATTCTCCAACATCTGGAGATAGAAGCAGAATAATAGGAAAGGCAGCATGTACATTTTAAACAGATATTCTGCATGGCTGTGGGGCTAAGGAGGGTTGACTAAAGAGGAAACGTAATGCAGCATGCAAATGCATAAGACAAAATAGGGATTGGAGACTTTGAACTGGAATGATTGACAACAAAAGCCTGATCTGCAACATCATTGCTGAGAAAGAAACAGGTGACGCTTTTTACTCCCAAACTCTTCATTTGTAGAAAGATAGATGTAGATGTGGTGATAATGATGGATAGGCAGGAGAGTCTGCATCTGCTACAGTATGCAGAGATCATGTATGTATCATCAGTCAACCATTTTATAGAGGATTCAAGGAAACAATCTACCAGCTCTCCTTTTATAGCCAGTGACTTTGATCAAGGCCTGAAGCAAGCCCAGATTCCCAGGCACTAACTGAGGTGTTTGTCATTCCTGCGGGTTACTCTGCCTCTGGCTGTGCAGCTGTTGTTTAGTGATAAGTCAGTGAATCAGAACATTATGTGGTGATGAAAAATAGATCTTGAACCATGGCTGTTCTTCTTAGCCTTTGTACTACCTTAGTGGCTAACCTCTGGGATTCATTTAGCTGTAATCATCTGATTCAGAGGGGCACTGTTTTTCACACAATGATGATGGTCAATGAGTTATCATTGAAACCTATGCAAGTAGAGAAATCATTTTCTAGTACAACCTCAGGACAGCATTTGACAATATGGATATTGCCCAAACATGTTTCAGGGAATACAGATTGAGTTCATCAATAACAAGTGAGGAATTTTGACTTCTCATCTCTATTTCATTTTTGTCCTCTCCCAGGGAGTTAATCGGTTTATTTTGTGGAATTTCTCATAAGATTCAATTCAGAAGATAAAAAAATCTAGACTAGAACACAGATATTTAAATTTTTGAGGGGTCACACTTTATCAAATTTATTTTATTTCATTTTTCCCTTATTTACTTTTAGGGGGAAATACCAATTAAACCTTAGGTACTTGCCTGAAAATAGGAATTTTGACCAGGTAAACTTTTAATTCCCTAAGGGAATCTAACAGGAACATTTCCTTTCTGCTTATGCAACTCCCTCTAAAGCCAACAACTTTGGTACAGTCTTTCAGATCTCGATATAAGTAATTTCCATCTCAGCCTTGAAATGACGATCAATAGTTTGTGATTTCTTCCACATAATTTAATCCATTAGATTTATTGGCAATGCCAATGCCAAACATCAAATCTTTAATGAAAATGAAGATTAATATTTAGCCAAGTAACCTCAAATCAACAAATGTCTGAAGCATTTGTGTTGCTTGTATTGAACATTGATTTCTTTCTCATGAAAAACAATCCCTCACAGCAGAGAACACTTTCTTGAATCCTATTCCTTTCCACATGAGTAGGAGGAAAGTGCTTTGAAACAGTCACCAAGGAGCGGAGTCTCTTTGGATTTCAGCTATGCATTTCTCTACCAATGCAAACCAATATCAAGAGCATCCCAGCATCTTCCATTCATAAAACAATTCTCGCAAGCTTCTTAGGTCCTGAAACATACTTATTTTGAGACCACAATCATTTATCCCTCTATAGATAATACTAAAAATTGATTCTAGGCAGTGCCTATTTTTCATGCATGGGCTACCTAAATATCTGTGAGATCAATCCCTGTAGGTATGTATATTAATAGTGATGTTGTATTGCTGTGATTTATTTTTTTGGGTTATATTACTATGTTTTTATTGATTTTTCCAGTTGATGGAAATTTATAATATATCTAATGTTTAGCTATTTTCAACAGAACTGCTATGGATATTTAAATGCAGGTCTTCATTGTTTTAACTGTTATTTTCATATCTAAGTGTAGAATTGTTTGTGGAGAATTGTTGAGCATATGTTAATTTTCTAAGAGGCAACCACATTATATTCCAAGTGTTTTGCACTGCTTTTTGTTCCCATCAGCAATGTATGGAACAGATGTTCAGTTGTTTTGCCTAAATGTGAATTGTAAGTCTTTAAGTCTTCTAATGGGTAAGTAACACTATTAAATTGTAGCCTTGATTTTCACCATTGAGTAATGCTACATCTCTATTCCTGATGGTTCCACATGCATCCAATAAATAATCTGGTAAATTGCTTCTCAAGTCCCCTCAATAAAAAAATAATAATCAGACATTTTATGGTTTTTGTACATTGCAGTCAGAATTGAACACACATTCCTTGTTTCATGTAGTTTTAACGCCATGTTTTTTTTTTTTTTTTTTTTTTTTTTTTTTTTTTCTGATTGTGTCCGGCATGATTGTTTTACTAGAGTGCTTTTTAAAGAAATGAACAGTTAATGTGCTAAAGTCTAATGTATCAGCTTTATACTTCATGCTTTGTTCGTCTTATTTTAAAACATTTTAGTAACTCTAGATCACTTGCATGTTTGTCTGTTTCTTTTAGAAGTGTTGTTACCTTCACATTAAAAAAAGATTGGTGATCATTTTAAGATGATCCTCACAGGGAGGAGGTGAAGGCTGATGGCCACCCTCTTCCCATTTGAATTTTACATATAGAAATTCAAATATTAAAGCACCAGTGTTTAAACACTCAACTCTCATGATTTCCCATGGAACTCCCTTGTATCTCCCCAGAAAATTAATTAAGGAAAATCTGAAAGTCGTTTTTTTTTTTTTTTTTTTTTTTTTTTTTTTTTTTTTTTTTTAATTTCAAGGTAGGAGGCTAAAAACAATTCTCTTCAACTGAAATTATGAGAAGTACTGTTGTATGACAATTTTGCATGATTTTTATATAGTTTTGTTTTTTGTATCATG
This sequence comes from Peromyscus leucopus, assembly GCF_004664715.2. Lineage (NCBI taxonomy): Eukaryota > Metazoa > Chordata > Mammalia > Rodentia > Cricetidae > Peromyscus > Peromyscus leucopus. Next base: position 101,440,302 of record NC_051067.1, on the reverse strand, counting down.
AAGATTGAATCTATGACAGTGCTCTATCACTGAGCTACATTCCTATTCCACTACCATTTTATAGTTGAAGTTTCTGAGAGACCATATCACCTGCCAAATTCACATAATCTGTAATCTCTCTCATGGGAATTCAATGCTTTTGTCCAGTTTTGTTAGAAAAATATTCTTATGATGAGTTTTGCTATATGACTTTGTGTAAGTACTTTAGGTTATTGTAGATGACTATATGACAACACTAAAGTTGCTTCATAAATGAGTAACTCAAAACAACGCACACAGTCAGGAGGTGGTGGCTCATGTCTTTAATCCCAGCACTAGGGAGGCAGGCAGATCTCTGTGAGTTCGAGGTCAGCCTGGTCTACAGAGCGAGATCCAGGACAGGCACCAAACTATACAGAGAAACCCTGTCTCAGGGGTGGGGGGATTGTTCTATTACCATTTTTAATGTTACTATAACTGGGCCTAAAGCAATAAGTAGGCAGGACCTGCAGCTCATAAAACCTCACTAAAATTATATAGGAAAATCTGCCCTTGCCTCATTTAATTTCTCCTGGATTATAACATATTTTTAATTGTGGTTGCTTCACCCTCTTCTTCAAGGATAACATTTGCAGCTCCCCCTCCATTTAGTCATAGATAGCCATAACTTCCATGCATAAATCAAATTATTTTCTTTAAAAAATAACACTTTTAATTACATTGATGTTTACACTAGTATTTCAGCAAAATCTATTTTAAATTCTTAAAATTAGTTGTAAAATAAACTTGAAGCTGGAGAGACCGCTCAGTGGTTAAGAGCACGTGTTGCTTTTGTTATGAGTTATGTCTCCAGAAAAGACTACTCACACATTGATTCAGGTCAAAAGGAAGTTTTTATTTGCTTGCCAGCAACTTCATTGAATGTTTTGGACCTGAGTGCAGCCCTGTACCTTTCTCAGGATGAGCTTTTAAGCCTAAAAATAAATAAATAAATAAATAAATAAATAAATAAATAAACAAATAAATAAATCACGTGTTGACACACCTCAGTTAACAAGAACAATTTGCCAGAAGCAGAACTACAACAGCCAAAAAAAGCAAGATTGGTACATTTAAGGACTTTCCCAGAACTATAGACTTTGATAGATTAGGTCTTTGTTCTCATTTTGACAGGTATTGCTTCCTAGAGGCTTGATTCCAAGAAAATGGTATTTCTGTGGCAGCATCATTTGTGCTAAGTTCTGGGATCCTATTAAAGACTGGGGGCCTGTTACATCCATGGGCCTAAGGGACTCCTCTCTGAAGAGGATGCATATGTGTATGTTACATATATTTGTATGATGTTTAAACTATAGATGGCACAACTCAGAGAATCATGAATGTTCCACTGAATGGCATATATCACTTTCATTTTAGCAGTTCATACTTGCTGGGTGGTGTAGTCATTTGTATTGTTCATGCTCTAGGATATAACTCTATCTATATACAGATAAAGGCAACTGTAGCTATACATATTGGATCAAAAAATTTTAAAGACACAGTTGAGTGGGAAACTAATTGTGAAGAAAAATGTGGTTAGGAGAATAGAAGGGTATAATAAAAGATTGTGAAGAATTAACATGATTATAGTACCTGATATATGTATGTGAAATTCTCAAAGCGATGCCACTTTTTAAAAATTGAGTAAGAAAAAATGTAAAACAGCTCTAGAGTGACATATGTACGAGGAATATATTGCATTCAAAATAGATATCATTCTTATCAAAGTTCTAACATAATTGAGGGGCTAATTATTCATTTTGACAATTTGTTGATTAAAGGAAATACAAAAAAACTCAAAACTAAATATGTCAAAATTGTCAACACATGTTCAAAATCACTGGGCCCTGTCCCATTTTTCTTAACTTACGATGGGCTGGATATGGGACTTGGAAATGTCCTAAAGGTCCTGCATAGTTGTAATTAGGTACATGATAGAAAATCTGTTGCCTATTTTTTTTAATCAATTTATAAGATGGTGAAGAAGAAAGATGACATAGCTCATAGAGTTGTTTCTGGAGAAAAAAACTAATATTTTTTCTAATGTACAATAAGGCTTAGAGAGTTCTGTATTCTATATAGAGAGAATATTGCATAGTGACTCCCAAAAGTGGTTGTACAACATGTGTGAGAGATATTCCTAAGTATGACATAAAATATGATTTCAGCAGACTGGAGAAAATATAATGAGCTACATAACTGATACATGCAAAGGAAACAGCTTGAGTTTTGGCCAAGAAGCAAAAACTGAAGTCACAAGGGAAGCAGGTATATCTACTATATTATGCTACAGGAAACCATACTATAAATAGCATGTGGTGAGAAAAGGTGGAGATCTTACTTACAAGAACTCACTGACACAAATGCAGGACAAAATAATTAAAGGTCCATATTGAAGAGTGATACAGAATGGAGAAATTGTTTATGTGTAGTCTGCAAGAGCCAATTGGTCAACTAGAATGAACTGGGGGGGAAAATGGCCTCAGGATGATGTTTAGTGTGAATTAGCAAAAGCCCAAAATATGTTTTACTAAATTAGTCACAGAAGAAATAGACTTGTTTGTTAGAGCATTGAAGTATATGTTCTTTTTGTTTGCTAAGGAGCCACGGGACAGTGTGCTTGACAGGGCCACATTATAATAGAAGGTAATATTTCTGTTAAGAGAAGTTTCTTTTCTTTTCTCTATGCAATCTCCTTCACAACTTGAAATAGATAACCCCTTGTAGAGACATGGTGAGTGGCAGGTTTTGTAGTGCTTTTGTAGATCAGGGGAAAGAAAGTCTGCTGAAGATTCAGGAAATGTTTGGTTAGCACATAATGGCCATGCAGGTGAGCAAGGAGTGGGAGATCAATGAGATACCCTGTCACTGCAGAAATTGGGAAACAGGGCAAATTTATTCTTGGCCACCTGGATTGTAAGTTCAGTTCTCTGTATGTTACATTTTTAAAACCTTCCTGGTGCAGCAACTTGCATTGTATATACACTCTGAAGAGGAGAAACTTACCAAGAAAATGAACAGCTTCCAAATTTAACAAATGAATGGCTTTGAATGGGCTGGAATTCTAAAGATGAAAATGTCAAAATTTTAATACTCAAATACAGAAATAAAAGAACATTTTTCATGATTTAAAAATAATGTTTACTTCTTGTAAAATGAACAGAAATTTACAATGATGCACATGTTGATATATATCAGGAGATGCATAAGTGTTCTTTTTTACATATGTGTGAAGGGATAAAGATCAACCTCTTTCATTTAGGTTCCTGCAACTGGATGATTCCTGTGAGGTGTGGCTGGCTGATTTTTCTGTTCTTGTAGATAATTAAGTGAAAGACAAACTGTATTAGCACTATGCTAAAAAGATACCAGAGAGAAAAGTTGTCAAAACATCTAAAATTATTCAGATTATTCAAATTTATTTGGTGTGTGTGATATATGCATGTATGGTTACATGTATGTCCCCATGCATGCATTTATAAATGCCAGATGCTGACATCAGGTTATCTTTCTCTATTGTTGTCTAACTTATTTTTGAGATAAATTCTCTTCACTGAACAGAAGTTTACCTTTTCAACTTAGAGTGGCTGGCCAGTGAGCTCTTGGAATCTACCTTTCTTTCCCCAACTACTAGAACTAGTGTTAATGGCATATGAGATTGTATCTAGCTTTTATTTGGAGAGTTGTGGCCCATAATCAACTGGCCTTAGCTACTAAGTCAGCTTCCTAGCATAGGTTATTTGTTTTTAATTAACTCAGTTGAAACTATCATCATTTGAAAGTCATCTCTCATACTGGAAAGGTGACAAAGATATATTCTTGAATTTTCTTGGGCTTACACAGGCTCTAGGCAGGAATATTTCAGGTGTATGCAGGGAGATGTTTTGGTAAACTAGAATATGTCCTCTAAAAGACCACAATGCACCCAGGTCATGGACCACTGTAAGGTAAGCAGAAAGAAATCGGAAAGAAATTGTTTCAAATACAGGAGTCAGATAGAACTTATTCTTTAAAAATGGAAAAAATTTTTCCTGAAACAATTGAGTGGGAGTCGTTATTATTATTTTTGAGAAAGAATCTTGCTATGTAGCTAGCCCAGGCTGGCCTCAAACTCTTTATTATCCTGCCTCTGCCTCTTAAGTGCTGAGTTTTCATTAAATAAATAAATGAATAAATAAATAAATAAAAATAAATAAATAAATAATAAATGCCACCATACCTGTCATCAATGGAGATGATGTAGTATTACTTTATACATTTTTTTCATTTTTGAAATATATTCTTCTTTCATATAATATATTTTGACCACAGTTTCCTCTCCTTCCCCTCCTCTGTGCTTTCTTTCATCTCCCCTCTTCCCCAGATTCACTCTATATCTATTCCCCTTCAGAAAAGAGCAAGCCTCCACGAGACAACAACCAAACATGAGAAAACAAAATACAATAAGACAAGGCAAAAGCTCTCATATCAAAGCTGGACAAAGCAACTCAATGGGAGGAACAGAGTCCCAAGAACAGACAAAAGAGTCAAGGATACTCCCATTCCCACTGTTAGGAGTCCCACAAAAACACCAAGCTAAAAGCCATTACATACATGCAGAGGACCTGGCATAGAGCCATGCAGTCATCATCAGAGAGGCTTCCACCAGCAGAAAATAGGAGTGGGTGCAGAGACCCACAGCCAAACATTATTCAGAGGTAGTCTAAATTGGAGGTTTCCATCCATCCCCTTAGAGCTCTGGGAACCCTGTGGAATAGGGGAAGGAAAAGCTGTAGGAGTCAGAGGGGAAAGGATGGAGGACACAAGGAGAACATGGCCCATTGAATCAAGGAAGCAGTGCTCACCTGGGTACATAGAGAATGAAGCAGCAAGACCTTTATAAACTGTTTATCCTGAAAACCATCAAAAGGAGAAGCTATCTGACATATGTAAGTCATGAGACAGACCTCAATAAAACTGACCCTGTATTTTTCAAGACATCAATGCTGTCATAAAAAAAAGACAAAAGAAGACAGAGAAAAGCCCACTAAGTATGATATGTGATCCATTACTGAAAAAAAATGGACAATTAAAACATGAATATAAATAGGTTATTAAATAATAAAATCACATCAGAATTGACTTTTATAGTATAATATCAGACTTGATTATCCAAAATAAGAGCCTGAATCTGTATTTAATTTGGATTTTATCCAGGGAAAAGCAGAGAAGTGAAGGTAGAAAGGAAGAAAAATCCCTGTATACATGATACTGAATAATAAACCTGCTTATTGCCGGGCGGTGGTGGCGCACGCCTTTAATCCCAGCACTCGGGAGGCAGAGGCAGGCGGATCTCTGTGAGTTCGAGGCCAGCCTGGGCTACCAAGTGAGGTCCAGGAAATGCGCAAAGCTACACAGAGAAACCCTGTCTCGAAAAACAAAACAAACAAACAAACAAAAAAAAAACCTGCTTATTTTGATATTTGGATGCTGATGATTCTAGGAATTCCCTGAAGAGCTGCATAAACTGTGCACCAGAAGAAACACCTGAAAGTCAAGGGTTTGGGATGCTTCTTTGCTGAAAGTGGATTGCTGATGGCATACCTATGTCTCAAGATGCATTTATTTGCTTAGGGAAGGCCTACTATAGGGAAAAGTAAACACATATGAAAAGCTATGAAGGGATAAATTAAGTTCCTCTAAAGGAGCTGCTATAGATAGAATAGAGATGCCACTGCAATGATGTGTTGGTGACAATGTAGACTGGTAATTTTATTTCCACAACAAATAAAGAGGTGTGTAAGGGTGAACTATCAAGATTTCATACATTCAGTCTAAAGAGTGTCTTGGGTGTGGGTATACATGTGAATGTTTCAGAGGAGGAAGACAGGGAGTGAACACCAACACAGTTCAATTCTTCGTTCTGTTCTTGGAATTTCAATGAAAATTTGTTTTGCTTTTGGGGATAAGGTTTCTCTGTATAGCTCTGGCTGTCCTGGAACTAGCTCTGTAAACCAGACTGCCTTGTTAGATGTCCACCTGACTCTGCCTCTGAGTGCTGGAATTAAAGGAATGGGCTACTAAACCTCACTTTATTTTCTTTTTTCAAAATGAAAAGAAATGAGATTAAAGTAGTGACAGGACTTTAACAGGGGGACATAAAATATAAAATATTATTATCTATATTTGAGAAAACATTGTTGGGACCCATGGAGCACGAAATCTGTCGAGGGACACCAAAGTTAAACAGCACTCTGACACCCAGTTTCAGTTCGTCAGGGAAGCAGCTCTCTTTAGCGTACCAACATGGGCTTATATACCCCTCTAACAGCAGGGGTCAAGGAATGGTTACTCTGTATCCGTAGGCAAGCTGGACACTGTTTTCCAAACAGGAAAAAACACAGGGGAACTGATTCCCAGCACCCTCCAGAACCCAACTGCACATTTTTCACAAAAACAACTTAACTGGGAGAGGACAAAAAGGGGCATTTAAAATTAATGCAGCAAACTTACTGCTGCTGACAAAACATAAGATTGAGAGGTTTGAAAAGTTTGGAACCTTTAAGATTAAATGAATAAGAACATAAAGTTGGGTAGGTTGTGAGCTTGAAATTATTATTTTTAAATCATAAAAGAATTTCAAATGTATTCTGTAATTGATGGTAATTACAGAATTACCATCTGTAATTAATTAATTAGTTATAATTAATTGATGTAATTCTGAAGTTTTGCATGCAGGACAGAGGACTGTGTACATTCATTACCACCTGTGTGTGTGTGTGTGTGTGTGTGTGTGTGTGTGTGTGTGTGTTTCTCTACCTCTCTGTCTCATTCTCTGTTTGCATTTCTTGTCCCCGCTCCCATTCAAGATTTAGTTCTATTATGTAAGTTAAATAGAGGATACTGGAGTGGACTAGTAAGTGATAAATTAAGTTCTAAACATTAGTAGTTAAAAGTGATAAAAAGAAACACATGCCTAGGGGGAATGTTGAAAAGAAATATTAGCCATGGGAAAGTGATGATTGTCCAATTGGATTTCAAAATATCAAAGGAAAAGTAATCTATAATAACTAAAACTATCAATATTTTCACATCATAAAATTGTATCCTCTGGGCCCTAAGTATGATATGTGATCAAGCATTGATAAAGAAAGAAAATATTCATTGGATGACCAGAGAGTTGCAGATTCACAAAAGTAAAATTAAGTAAAAAAGAATGAACTTCTGCAGAGATTAGAAGCTCAATGTGGTGTTCAATTTAGGTTGTTTTATAGCTATGCTAATTATTTTAAAATTATCTAATGGTTATTGATTGCATTTATAAAGTATTTGTAAGACAGAACAACATGCAGGAAAACGTAGAGGAAATTCAAAGCACTTTAAATATACTAAGTGTTTCAGTGGTGAGTGTCCCAGAAAAGTATTAGGTGATAGGAGCAATATAAAAAATAGAAGTTACTAATATACAGTGGAGGATTCTAATTGATATGGCTTCTTCTCAGCAATGGGATATCTAAGCAAAACGGGAGCAAGTCAGATACAGAAGTCCAGGTATCCCTGGGGCTGCATAGAAGGGCGGGGGCTCAGGACAGGTCCTGTTGCGGTGGAGATGGTTAACATGAATGACAGTTTTTCTCATGGGTTATAAATCCATTTACCACAAAATAAAAGGATTTTTATTCAGGGAACATATATGTAGCCAGATAAGTATTTCCTGCCTGCTAGTATCCAAATAAGCAGTCAGAGGCTTAATAGTAATTACAAACTGTTTGGTCTATGGCTCAGACTTATTGCTAGCTAGCTCTGACATCTTAAATTAACCCATTTTTATTAATCTAGATTTTACCATGTGGTCTGCTGGCATGTTGTTCCTTGGGTTGCTGTCTGGCATCTGCTCTGACTCCACCTTTCTTCTTCCTGTATCTTTGTTTATTTCCCACCTGACTATACCCTGTCTTGCCATAGGCCAAAACAGCTTCTTTATAAACCAATAGAAACAACACATATTCACAGCATACAGAAAGACCATCCCACAGCACACATGTGGAAGCTACAAAGAAAAAATGATAGGGGACAGGCAAGTCCCTGGATTTTTGTGGGCTTGAATGTACATGTGGCAGTGTTAACCTTTGCAAATGGAGTTCATTTGAAGCTAAAATAGAATGATACCATTCAAATAGATGATTTGTCATCATTAAAAACTAGAGTAAACTACTTCTAACTATGAGAACAAAACACCAACAGAGAAAAATAGTACAAAGTAAGAATATTTAGCATGGAAACATTGGAGTTCAATAATGAGAGGAGGCCTGTCAGTGGGATACATGCCAAATATAGGACATTCTCTCAAGCACAACCCTTGTCACAGCCAGTGGGAAGAGTCTAAGAGAAACAGCACTATTGAAGCCATGTCTTTTGGTACCCTAGCATCCTCCCCTGTGGAGTAGCGGTTTCAAGTCACTACATATGTGCTCAAATCTGCAATCCTGCAGCCAGGAGTGTTGTACTATTGAGCAAGTCCTTTAACCTCTAAACCCGGAACTCACTAATCCATAAAGTGACAAAGTCACTCTTTCCTTCATTCCCCAAAATAAATTTATGAGTTAAGCTTGGGTTATTAAAGATATTTCACCTTTAAGATACTCATATAAAGTGAATAAGTTATGTTTTTCAAGGTTATAAACTTAAAGTTAGTATAGTTGGCATATAAAGCAAGGTTTTATATAATATTTCTCTTTTGAGGTTAATAGAAGATATAGCATTCACTTTTATATAAACACTCTATTAATCAGAGAAGTATTGCTCAAGGAAGGAAGATGGAACAGAAAAATCAAAGGTGTCAAGGCTTGCAGTTCCATATTCCTGTAGGGGTGGCCACTGACTTAAACAAAGCAGTGTACAACATTCAGTCTCATTTCTAGACAATTTTCATATAAAAGTATAAAACTCAGTTCTCCTAGACAGGCACTATGAACCTAAGAAGAACATATATATCTGTTCCCTGTACTCGAATTTTTATCGAACAAACTCTTGCTCAATGTAATTTTGCTTCTGAAAATGTTTCCAATGGAAGGCAATTCTGTATTATAGAATATGAAATGCATAGATATTAATTTTTTCGGTGAAATCTTGTATAATATAGGCACAGAATCCATTCTTCGTAATATACAGGGAACTTAATATTTTTGAGTCAGAAAGCTTCCGGGCTAAGCTCAAATGCAGCAAAGTCCAGTTTTACTCTCCTCTACATGAGGAGTCTGTTTTTTTCACTTACTTATACATAAGATATTATCATAATTTTCAGATGTCTAATTTATGGCCAAAATGGGAAAAGGAATTTTCATGTCAGGCAATTTGATCTCATAATGAAGTCTGTCTCTGTCTCTCTCTCTCTTTCTGTGTGTGTGTGTGTGTGTGTGTGTGTGTGTGTGTGTGTGTGTGCAAATATACTTGAGCCATGGTATATTTTGAAGGTCAGAAGATAATCTTGGTGTTGACAAACTGCAACCATCTTGTCTTAGGTCTCTTATTAATCATGGTATATGCCAGGCTAGCTAACTCAAAATAACTTCCATTGTTCTCTTTCTCTGCATCCCATTTTACCAAAGGATCACTGAGTTATTGATGCATGAGTCTACATCTGGCTTTACATGGTTTCTCATTATGCAAAATCCTTTCCACATTTTTGTTCAGCAAGCATTTGGTGCACTGAATAATTTTCCAGGCTTGAACACTTTTTCCCCTTCCAAATCACCATAACATCTAAAAATACATATTTTTGTCAATTAGTCACATTATTTTAATGTGATCATGATCACCTGTCATCATCTTTTCCCAGCACCTTTCCACACCTGCTAATCACATTCTCACTGCCACCAAGCCCCTCACCTGCTTTTATGTCTTTATTCTAGATAGAACTTATGTACGTAGGTACTGATGCTGTGCTTAGGATTGCCATGACTAAGTTGTATTCAATAAACAGCATGTCACAGGAATCCTTGCCATCCTCTGCTTTGGTAACTTTCCACCTTCTCTTCTGCAAATGTTCCCCAGTCTTAGCAGATATGTTACAGACATCTCATTTAGGGCGGGGCACTCAGCAATAACTTATTCTAAGCACTTGACCGGTTAAGAGTTTTGGCATCAATCCTTAACAACAAGCTTCTCTGATCAGAGATGAAAGCAGCATTTTCAGAAGAACATTTTTAAGATAATCTACCTCAAGGTATTTTTGGAATGTCATTTATTTGCTTTCTCTTTCTTGCAATGTTGATAACAGCAGGTGGAGGACAGAGCATAAGACACAATCTATTTTGCAATAATTAGAAAATATTAATGTGCAATCTAAACTCCAGCTGTTCCTTTGGCTCTTTGGTCTGGTAACTCTTAAATTTGGGCATGAGAGGACAAGGCCACTCACTTCTTATTGGTGGGTCATGTCTACATTTATACAAAGCAACTGAATTGCTATACACCTTCTGCTTGATAAATGGCCATCCTGAAAGTTTGAATCTTGAAATGTTCATGCTTTCGTTGCTTCCTCCCCCATCTCCTCTCTCTCTCTCTCTCTCTCTCTCTCTCTCTCTCTCTCTCTCTCTCTCTCTCTCTCTCACACACACACACACACACACACACAACACACACACACACACACACACGTTCATGTCTCATGAGACTGTGTCCTCTCCAAACTACTGATTCACCTCTTGCAACCATGGTCCTGTTAATTTTGCAATGTTTTAAACTAATCTGATTGTATCAATGCACATTAACTTCCAATATAAATAAGTTTTAAGGAAAAGTTAAACTTATTTATTATTGTTTATCAGCAACAGACGTTTATTTGGGAACAGTAGGCATTAAACCTAGTGTCTCACTTGCTTACTAAGCAAGCACTATGGAGATAGAGTTCCAGCCCTAGCATCAGATACCTTCCAATTCCTGTTTTCCAATTCTGAAATCATAACACGTGTACACATTCTCAGTGTTTCATAAATTCAACCTGCTTTTTAACAAAATGATTACTTTCTGTATTTCTTAGAGACACTATTGTTTTACAATACATTAAGTTTTACATACATATTGATGGGAACATCTTAAACATGCCCTTATCTTTAAGTAAACTATAGAAAGCCACAAACATTATTACTTATTTTTGACTAATTCTAGTGACTACATTACTAACAATATGCAGAAAAGTTTTCCATGTGAGATAAAATTTTTCTTGGAATATAATTAGAATCACTTTTGTATAGTTTATATCTATCTTAGTCATTGTTCTATTGCTGTGAAGAGACACCATGACAAAGGAAATTCTTATTAAAGAAGGCTTGTTTCATAGGTTAGTCCATTATCCTCATGGTGGGGAGCATGGCAGCATGCAAGCAGACAGGGTAAAAGAGAAGTAGCTGAAAATTCTGCATCCTGAAAGAGAGGGAGCCTGGGACTAGAATGAGCTATGAAACCCCAAAGCCCACACTCAATGGCACACTTCCTCCAAAGGCCACACTTTCCAATACTTCTATACATCTCAAATAGTGTCACTCCCAAACACTAAACATTCAAACATATGAGCTTATAACCATATATTAATTTATAATTAGGAGCAGCAGGATAATAGGTTTTATCTTTTTTATTGACTAAGAACATTCATTTTGAAAGAGTTAGAAAATCTTGAATTTTCTTTATTAAATTGTTATTAAATTTTTTATTAAAGTTACTTGATTTTATCACATTTCTGTCCTTTAATCTTTCTTTCTACTGTATATAATATATATGTATATATATATATAATTTTCATTCACAAATAGAAATTTTCTTTATAAAATTGTTATTAATTTTTATTAAAGTTACTTGATTTTATCACATTTCTGTCCTTTAATCTTTCTTCCTACTGTATATATATATATATATGTATATATATACAATATATATATGTATATATAATTTTCATTCACAAATAGAAATAAACATTCATTATGATAAGCTCCACACTTGCTAGTTTAACATCATTTTATATGCTTATTCTTTTGTTTTGATCATAGTCACTTATTACAAGATTATGGCATCTTCCTTGGTTCTTTTTTGTCCTCATGCCTTCACAAAGAGGAGCTGATGGTGGAAAAATGTTGTATTCAAGACATAAAATTGGTAAAACCAGAAGAATTCCTCAAATTTCTGTCTTAATTAGGGTTTCTGATGCTGAGATGAAACCCTGTGACTAAAATCAACCTGGAGAGGAAAAGGTTTGTTTGGCTTACATATCCTAAATCAGTCCATTGTGGGAAGCCAAGGCAAGATATCAAACTGGGCAGGTACCTGGAGGCAGGAGCTGATGTAGAAAATATGGAGGAGTGATGCTTATTAGCTTACTGCTCCAGATTTGCTCTACCTCATTTGTCATAGACTCCAGGATCATCAGCCAAGGGGCAGGTTATCCAACATCAATCACTAAGAAAACTCCCAACAGGCTTAACTACCTACCCAATTTTCAAATTGAGCTTCTCTCCTTTCAGCTGACTCTAACTTGCATCACGTTGACAGAAAACTAGCCAGCACAATTGAAACCTTATCAACTTGACACACAAACATCAATTCTTGTTAATTTATGTTAACTCTTGTTAATTTATCACAAATCACACATTAACATCAACAATTCAATATAAATAAAACATTACAACTTTATATATCCTACAGTGTGGTATTTTCAATGAAAATGACCCTCATAGGCTCATAGGAGTGACATTATTAGGAGGTGTGGCCTTGTTGGAGGAAGTGTGTCACTGAGGGTGGACTTTGAGGTCACAAATGCTCAATCCAGGCTCAATGTCATCGTCTCTTCTTGCTGCCTGAGGATTTGAATGAAGAACCCTCAGATACTTGTCCAGCTGAGAATGTCTGCCTGCATATTGCCATGCTTCCCGGCATAACAACAATGGACTAAACTTCTAAACTGTAAGCCAGCCTCAATTAAATTCTTTCCTTTATAAGAGTTTCCATGGTCATGATGTATCTTCACAGCATTAGAAACCCTAACTAAGATACACCATCTTCAAAATTTTAAACACTTAAAAATCCAAAGTGTCTTTAAAATGTGAAACTCTAAAAATTCAAAATCTTTTTAAAAGTTCAAAGTCTCTCAACTGTGGGCTCCTATAAAATAATTTTAAAAATATGTTAAATGCTTTACTTCAAGAAGGAAGAAGAATCAGGGCACTGTTACAATTTGAACAAAGCAAAACAACTCTAAAATAGAAATATCTCATTGTCTAATGTATGGGATTTACTTGTGATCCTCTATACTCCATCAAAAGGCTTGATTCACTTCTCTGGCTCCATATTTTCTAATTCACACAGCTTGTCTCCTAGGCCCAGGTTGACTCCATTCCAAGACTAAAGTTGTTTTGGGTGGTCTACCAATGTATCTCCAAATGGGTGGGGTCTTCTGCTACAACTGGGCTGCACTTTTACTAACAGCCTTTCCTGAGCTCTTTTGAGGGACCCCAGCCCTGCCATACATCGCCATGCCTCAGCTGCTCTCCATGACTTCTTCATGACTTCAAAATCAGTATCACTTGGGTGACTCCTACACATTAGCATCATTTGCTGATGGCAAGAGATACAGCATTCTGGACCTGTGGACCAGAGCTTCTGTGTGTTTACCCTGAGGAAACACTTTGCAGAAAATTTTACCTCAGTGATGCTGGTATCTTCTTAATCACAAATGATTCTTAAGCTCTAGCTGACTAGCATCAACTGACCCAATAAAGCACAGTTTTAACTTCAGATAAAGCTGGTTAATAAGGACTGATTCTTCAAGCCACACCTGACCAGATATCATGGACTCTTTGATCAAAATAGCAATGGCCCTGATAGAACCTTTAAACTTTTTTTTTTTTTTTGAATCTTTACAAGACTGGCTTCCATCATCTGCATTTTTCTCAGTGTTCTTATCTTCCAAGATCTCAGAAAGCAGCATAATTAGGAATAAGCAGCCACTGCTTTTTGCAGCCCAAAGTACAAAATTTCTTCTACAGTCCTCCAAAACACACAAGGTCAGGTGTATCATAGCAACACTCAATGATGCTAGCACAATGTTTTTTGTCTTACACTTTTTACTGCTGTGAAAGAGCTCCATGATCAAAAGCAAGTTGTGTGTGGGGCGGGGCAGATAGTTTATTTCATCTTACACTTCAGGTAACAGTCAATTATGGAGAGAAGTCAGGGTAGGAACTCAAGCAAAGCAGGAACCAAGAGGCAGAAGCTGATGTAGAGGCTATGAAGGTGTGCTGCTTAGTGGTTTTCACATCAGGGCTTGCTCATCCTGCTTTCTCATAGCATCCAGAACCTCCAGCCCAGGGCTGTCTTACATTAATCACAAATTAAGAAAATGCTCTTCTGGCTTGCCTAAAGCCTGACCTTATGGAGGCATTTTCTCAATTGAGGTTCCCTCCTCTCAGATGACTACAACTTGTACCAAGTTGACATTAAACTATCCAGCACTAAATTCAAATTATTCAAAGTTATTGCTTCTAACCAATGTCATCTGAAAGGCTTGGTAAAAGGCTAGACTGCAATGCCCACCTGCAAAATGTCTTAGAAAATTTAGAAGCAGAAGGGTGAGGTCATAGGATCTCCAATTCTAATGCATCCTTTGTTGTTGATCTATTGATGCAGCCAGATGCTCACCAGTCTTAAGTAAATAATAGCATTCTAGGAGGTAAATCAAGGGTCTAGCATTAAAATTCAGGATAGTTTACCAAATCTGATGAAAAAATAAAAAGGCAGAAATAAAAGGTGGGTTCGAGTTCTTGAACCTAAAAGAGTCCAGTGTTAGAGGAGGAATTCTAGAAAAGGTGAGCCAAAGAAGTAAATCTTCATGTCTGGTGTTATTCAATTAGAGATTACTCTTATTTTTAGGTGACAAATTAGAAACCTACTACCTACTACCTTCCAAGAATGCATTTGAATCAGTTAATAAGCATACAGTAGAGACAGGCAGAAGAAATTAAGAGCAACTAAAAAAATCAATGACCTAAACAGAAAAAGAAAAGCAGACCAAGAAAAGGGATGGTCTGGCATTAATATTGACTATGGGAACTTGGGAGGGTCACTTGGATAGACGACCAGCATGCGAAAGGTCTTGAATGCATTTTGTTCTTCCCTGTGAGTGCACTGAAGACACATGTGGCATCTCCTCTCTGTGGAGTGGGCAGCTGCAGCGGCTGCTGGAAACAGTATTCATGAGCTTCTCTGCATCTCGCTGACAGAGGCAGCAGCGGAGCTCACACAGAGCGTTGGCCTCACTTTTATAACTCCTGCAGAAAAGCCATCTCAGGCTGTTCTGTGCTGTGACAGAAACCATTATCTTTGTGTCTCTCTCTCAGTGCCTGTGTCAGGAAGGGTTCTCTGGGCCACCCCTCTTTCTTAAGCTTCCTGGCTGTACTGAAAAATGAGAGAAAACAGGCTTGACTGATGTTTGCAGAGTTCCATAAGGAAGATTGCTTTGCAATTTATTTCCTGGGGTCTGACTTCCAGAATGATTGCCAAACCTCATGGTACCCATTTTCAGGAACTTAGTCAGTGTGAGAAGTCACAGAGTGTCCAAAATGCTGAGGAAATTGGTGATACTACTCAGAAATCAGAGAAGGCAGAGGGGCGGTGATCTTGAAATAATACCTTACACACAATGCCCAAAGTTTATACCAGACATTTCTCAAATAACATCTAAACAGCCCACTTTTCCCTACTCCCTTGATGAAAATGAGAAATGCAAGAAAGGCCTAGGGAGGGATTCACTACACCAGTGGAGACAGCAACAACATTTTACTCACGACAACACCATGGGAATGCTTAGTTCTCCAGATGTGCTTGGAATGAGAACAACCACTGCAAGACTATTTTACACAAGAAGAGAGAGATGCTTGTGGTACTTAATGTCTGTTTCTCACACTCTGAATCCATTTCCACTTTTCCTGGTTATATCCCTCTTTATTGTCAATCTCACTTCTTCATACATCAACTGACAAGATCTTGAGGGTGACATCAAGTGATAGGTAAACAGATATGTTCAGTCTTGTAGTGCCAAATTATAGGAAAGTGATGTACAGAATTTTAGTGAAAGGCTTTCTTCTGTGACTTCACTTAAAAGTATTATCTCTATCCTGCCCATTTTTGAGGCTTCTGCAGCTATTTAATGCTGTAAGTATGAATATTAGAGTAGACACTCATTTTCTCTAATTTTACCTTTGTAAAATTGGAGAAAAAGTCACCAATCACGACAAGCTTTGAAAAGCTATTAATATGTCTAAGGCACAGTGGTATCCTAAGAAAAAAGGGAGCGACAGTGGGACAGTGACATATTTTAAGATTCTTTAAACTGAGAATCAATTGTTATCTGTAATCTCAATTTAGCATGATTAATAAAAGGCTAATTGTTGAGTTCTGAGCTTAAAAATGTCATCTAAAATCACTAACAACACTGAATCAATTGAAAATAGTGACACACAATTTGGTAATAGCTTCAGAATTCGTGTTTAAACTACTTCTAAAGTTTAATTGCTCAGCAGGGTCACAAATTCAGGGATTCCCAGCCGAACTTAAGGTTCCATAATTCACTAACATAACCTGGGACTCAGGAAAATGTTCGACTCAGGATTAGCCATTTCATAACAAATGACTCCAATAAACAGTCAAAGGAAGAAATACATAGTGCTTACTGTGGGCTACTATAATGAAGAACAACATCCCGATGGCATAAAGGTCTAATGTGGTTCTCAGAGATTTAGAGACTAGGACATCCAAGTGCAAAATGCTAGCAGATGTAGTGATGCTGAGACACACTTCTTGATCTGTAGTCCATAGTTTCTTTGTGTATTTTCATGTGATAGAAAAAGAAGTAGTCAACACTTCAGGCTTTTCTCCTGAAGGAATAATTCCCCAAATAGATCTTAAAGGGCCCAGCTTTCAACATCATTTGAAACCACACAAAGACTGTGGTTTCAGTATACATATGCTGAGTGATACTAATACTGTTATAAATTTTTTTCATTATAAATTTCATTCATATAAACATTTTTTTCCAAAATATGCCAGTAACCATAGCTCTTGCAAAGCTGAGACAGGAGGAATGCTGTAAGTTCTAAACCAGCCTGGGATACATGGCAACAAAAACAGGCAAACAAAAAATTAATGAAATAAAGTAGGTGGAGAAATTTTTCCAATTTTCTCACACCAGCTGGTATCCAAGAATTCAATAAATGTTCTGGCAATAACAACTGGGAGTGATCATCAAACCTCACAGCTTAAGAGCCCCACTACATGAATAACGCCCTCATTTTAGAGGCCTGTCACAAGTCCTAGACTTCCAGTATATCTAACCAAAGTTCTGTGACTTGTGACTTCCTATGTTTCCTCCCTTCCTGGTATGTGTTTTTTTTTTAAATGTACCTTACTTACATTTACCTGCTTAGTAGAGGATTGAGGTATATAGTGTAGTAAAACAATATAAAAGGCTACTGAGCACTGAAGCTTCTGAACCTGCGAGATTGGGCTATACTGTGATAATGACATGTGGTACATTTATCACCACCTATACTCTCTGAATCCTTTTAATTAGGGTTTGAATGGGTTCCATTCTATAGAATAATTGATTATATCACACCTCATCATGATTTATTCTACTATTTAACTTATCTCCCCTTGTAGAAGTTCAAAGGTATGATAGAAAAAATAATCTCAAACTTGTAATACTGGATGGTTTTTTTTTTTTTTCCCTGACAACTAGTCAGTATTTTGAAGCTATGTAGGAGCCTACTGAGATTTACTGTGTCAGCATGTTTTAAGGGGTATATTGTGAATAAGAGCATCTCATTTATTTCTTTTGTTCTAGTTTCAAAATATCTGTCATAATATCCAGAAGCAAAGACCAAATATTGTAATCAGAGATGCCACTGTCGCCCCCACCTTTCTGGAAATCATGAGCAATTGGAAAATTCTGTTCTAAGGATGGAATATGCATATTGAATATATGTATATTATATTATTACAAGGAATGAGATACACATTTTCTGCATATTATAGGTACTATAGATGAGAAGGATCCTGAGTATAAAGGCTCAAACGCTGAGTAGAGATTCTCACTATAGAGTCTGGGTGTTCCACTATCCGGGCTTCTCAGTATTTTCACCATCCAGGAAGCTTTCTGAGTCTCTCTCAGATTTCTTAACTGGAACTGCTGCTGTAGGAAGTGTTTCTGTATTCAGTGAATATGTGTTACTCCCGTTGGCTAATAAATATAGCTGCATTGGCCTATGGCAGGGCAGTATGGAGTCAGACTGGAAAATCCAAGAGAAATAATGAAAGGAGAGAGAAGAATAAGTGGAGACACCAAACTGTCGTCCAAAGAACAAAGAGTAATGGGAAACAGGTAAAGTCATGGAACACATGGCAATACATACATTAATAGTGATGGGTTGAGTTAAATTATAAGATCTAGCTAGCCAAACACCCTAATAGTTGTGCCAGAAACCCCATCCAAGGACTGAGGAATCTGGATGCAGACATCCACGGCTAGGCCCTGGGTGGAGTGCCAGGAGTCTAATTAGCGAGAAAGAGGAGTGTTGCTGGGGGGCTTCTCTCCAGGATCCACCAAGCCCCGCAGTCCCACAATGCACATATAAAATAATCACTCAGATGCTTATATTACTTACAAACTGTATGGCCATGGCAGGCTTCCTGCTAACTGTTCTTTTATCTTAAATTAACCCATTTAAACCAATCTATACCTCGCCACGTCGCTTGTGGCTTACCGGCGTCTTTACATGTTGCTTTTCCTGGTGGTAGCTGCAGTGTCTCTCCCCCCTTCTTCCTGTTTCCCAAATTCTCCTCTCTCCTTGTCCTGCCTATACTTCCTGTTTGGTCACTGGCCATCAGTGTTTTATTTATATAGAGCAATATCCACAGCAGAGGAGGGTTTATATGAGCAAGAATTGTTGAAACCAAGGTTGGATAAAGCACAGGGACAACTAGCCAAACGAATGGAAACATATGAACTATGAACCAAAGGCTGAGGGGCCCCCAACTGGATCAGGCCCTCTGAATAGGTGAGACAGTTGATTGGCTTGATCTGTTTGGGAGGCATCTAGGCAGTGGTACTGGGTCCTGTGCTCATTGCATGAGTTAGCTGTTTGAAAGCTGGGACTTATGCAGGGACGCTTGCCTCAATCTGGAAGGAGGGGACTGGACCTGCCTGGACTGAGTCTATCAGGTCGATCTCAATCCTCGGGGGAGACCTTGCTATGGAGGAGGTGAGAATGGGGGGTGGGTTGGGGGGAAGGGGAGGGTGGCAGGAAGGGGGAGAACAAGGGAATCTGTGGCTGTTATGTAGAACTGAATGGTATTGTAAAATAAAATAAAATAATGGTAAAAATCCATCACTCCTGTCAGAAAAATAGAATAAAAAAAAAAAGATCTAGCTAGTAAGAAGCCTGAACCATAGGCCATATAATTTGCAATTAGTATTAAGACTTTGAGTGATTATTTAATAAGTGGCTACAGGACCATGGGGCCAGGTGGAATTAGAGAAATTTAGAGCTACATGGGACTTCATTACATTGTTGTATTTGTTGAAATTGTTGGCTAGATTACTGCACTCAACCAACCTCCAATATACCTCCTGGAGCCAGGGTTGAAGATTTGAAGAGACTTAAAATTTCAGTCTTTTAATAAGTTATTTGGTCTTTATGTCAACAAGTCCTTATGCTGAAACTCTCTACAAGACATGTCAACAGTATCTTATTATAGCAACAAAGACATTTCTACCATAAAAGAAATTCAAAGGATGTTGAAAACTTTCTGATACAAACACAAAACACAGGTAAGATTTAAAGTATTATGTGATGGAGTATAATGACATATCTATTCAGGAAGAACATTTTTCTTTCTCATTAAGAAGATCCAGACTCAGAAAGACAAACATGGTATATACTCACTCATAAGTGGATACTAGATATAAAGCAAAGTATAATCAGACTACAACCCACAGCTCCAGAGAAGCTAGGAAACAAGGAGGACCCTAAGAGGGATGCATGGATCACTTTGGGAAGGAGAAACAGAGGAGATCTCTATGAGTAAACTAGGGATGAGGGTGGGCAATAGAGGGGAGGGAATGGGGGATGAGAACATGAGGGAATGGGATGGTTGAGCTGGGGGAGGGATGGAGTGAGAGATCAATGAAAGAGATTTCTTAATAGAGGGAGACATTATGGGGTAAGGGAAAAATCCAGTGCTAGGGAAATTCCTGGGAATCCACAAGGATGACCTCAGATTAGACTACTAGCAATAATGGACAGGGTGCCTAAGCTGGCCTACCCTGGCAATCAGATTGGTGAATACCTTAACCATAATCATAGAGCCTTCATCCAGTAACTATTGGAAACAGATGCAGAGATCCACTACCAGGCACGAGGCCAAGCTCTGGGAGCCCAGTAAAAGAGAGGGAAGATCATGATGGGAAAATGCTATAGGATGTTCTGTATGTCAAATGTTTTGCTCTGATTGGCTAATAAATAAAACACTGATTGGCCAGCAGCCAGACAAGAAGTATAGGCGGGACAACGAGAGAGAAGAATTGTGGAAAGTGGAAGGCTGAGTCAGAGAGACACTGCCAGCCACCACCATGATAAGGAAGATATAAGGTACCGGTAAGCCATGAGCCATGTAGCAAAGTATAGATTAATAGAAATGGGTTAATTTAAGATATAAAAACAGGTAAAAAGGAGCCTGAACCATTAGGCCAAAGAGTTTAAATAATATAAGCATCTGTGTGTTTATTTTATAAGTGGGCTGTTGGACTCCAAGTGCTTGGCAGAACCTGGAGAGAAAACTCCAGCTACAAATGGCGCCAAACATGGGGCAGGAAATTCCACTTAAAACCAGAGAAAGCACACACACAAAAAAAGATTCTAAAATGGAACTAAAACAGCTTCCTAGTTGTCTCTCTCAAGTTAGCCACAGCCTGCATGCTTGAGCTACTATAGTGGGTTCCTGGCATGCTAGCTTGACTGGCAGTATGGTGGGAATGAGGCTTCTCCAAGCCGCACATTATGCTTCATGGTGGATTTAGTCTTTGTTAGTACAAAAAAAAAAAAAAAAAAAAAAAAAAAGAGGTTTCTGGGCTACATGCTTCTTTGATAGACACATAGAACCACTGTCTCTAAGAGTTGATGGGACCCAGAGCTGGTGGTAAACTGTATCACCACAATGTTGAGAAGCTGAGGTGGGTGGAGCCACCAGCCACAGCAGCCATTTTGGTCATACAAATGCTGCAGTTTAAAGCAATAGTTATACAATATGACAGATTCAGATGGAACAAGATTTTAAATGCTTTACAATGTGTGCATGTAGGCTTAGAAGAGAGAGAAAAAGGAATATATAGAACTATATAAAGAAATAGATAGTTTTAAAAAATAAAGTCTTTAAAAAGACAGTAAAGGTAATATAAAAAATAAGCCATGTAAAGATGGATATCACACAGAGATTCTGGATTATGTTGTCTTTGAGATTTTTAACTGCAGAGAAACATTTGATTTTAAAGGCAGATGAGTTAAACCTTATGTATATTTTAAAGATACCTTGACTTCAAAATTTGGATCTAAGGATATATTGCTTTGGAAAGGAGCCTCTGCTTTTGTTTGCACAGAAAGCCAGGGGCTATGTATTTTTTCCAGATTATGATACATCAGGTTTGACCAGCCAAGACCACCTGAAAAGGTCTCCAATGACACCATGGCCCAGATGATCCAACATCCAGAACAGTTTCAAGGCAACTGGCTCAGATGATATATCCTCACGGACTACTCCATCATCCTAAAATTTTCTTTGTGTCCCCATAAGATACAGTGCCCCCCTCTAGCAGGAAGTAGTAAGAGAAGCTAATCCCAAATTCCCAAATATACCATGCTGGGTTTGGAGATGGAATTGGCTCACTCCTTCTCTAAACCCAAGCATATTACTAAAAGAAAAGGTTAAAAAAAAAAAAAAAAAAAAAAGCCGGGCAGTGGTGGTGGTGCACGCCTTTAATCCCAGCACTCGGGAGGCAGAGCCAGGTGGATCTCTGTGAGTTCGAGGCCAGCCTGGTCTCCAAAGCATGTTCCAGGAAAGGCACAAAGCTACACAGAGAAACCCTGTCTCGAAAAACCAAAAAAAAAAAAAAAAAAAAAAAAGGTTAAGAGATATTTTAGATACCATATCAGAAGAGCCCTCTGGTGTGGGACAGAGAAAAACCAATATTTCTATAATGCAATCTCTTTCTAAAGAAGAAAAGGGGATATGATATAGATATAATAGGATAAAAGGGTAGATTAATGAACCTACTTTTAAAGAGCAACAACTTGTTTAGAAATGTTTTACATTGCTATGGATTTTAGTTTATTGATACAAATTTAATGTTAATTATGTTACACTGTGTGTATATTTCTACTCTTGTTTAAGGTATTATGTTTGTACAGTTCATTTAAAATTGTAATGGATAATTAAGAAATAGATTAATAATTAGTCATCTAAGATAATCATACTCATAGCCATGTTAGTTAAGTCTTCTAGATACACATAGATATATTTCAGATAGATAGGTAATCTTCAAATACTTCAAAGACCTACAGAATATGGCATTTAAAATGTTTTAAAAATTTAGACTTTCTGGACAGTGAGACATGTCTGCTCCTGGCAGCACTGATTTACTTCAGAGAGGAGGATGGGCATCAAAGATACTCTATTGAGTTTATCTTCACCTTGGCAAAAATAGCCATTTGGGCAAGAAACTGTTCTTGCCTGGACTGCTTGATCAACTGGACATGCAGGACCCATAGGAAGGTGACCACTGAACTTTTCTTGGCAAAATGGTCCTTCAGGTTCCTGCTTCACAGAGGAAACTGCCAGACAATGTATGGGACACAAAGAGAAATGACTGAGAGACTCTAGGCCTGTGGACTGAAGACAGATGCCCCAACTTTACAAAGGAACTTTAGGTGACTGTCCAGGCTGCCAGCTGTCTCTGTCTACCCTGCAAGACTCCCAAAGTTGCTTGCATCCTTTTCCCGTTTCTCAGGTAATAGTATATCTTTCTGAGGTCTTTGATGTAGTTGCAGACTAGAGATAGTTATAATTTCCCTTAGTTATGATAAAAAGATAAGTTAGATATGAAACCTTAGACTCACAAATATAAGATAGATAGGATATCTTCTTTAATTATGCCAAATAGGCTAGTTATTATAAATAGAATAGATATTATAACTGTAATTCTTGCTTGATAATCGTTTCGTTATATGTAATTTTAACATGTAAAAGTTAAAACCTTCCTTTAAAAAAATAGAAAAGGGGAAGTGCTGTGGGATGTTTTGTATGTCAAATGTGTTGCGCTGATTGGCTAATAAATAAAACACTGATTGGCCAGTAGTCAGGCAGGAAGTATAGGTGGGGCAAAGAGAGAGGAGAATTCTGGGAAGTGAAAGGCTGAGTCCAGCTGCCGCCATGATAAGGAAGATGTAAGGTAAGCCATGAGCCACGTGGCAAAGTATAGATTAATAGAAATTGGTTAATTTAAGATATAAGAACAGTTAACAAGAAGCCTGAGCCATTAGGCCAAAGAGTTTAAATAATATAAGCATCTGTGTGTTTATTTTATAAGTGGACTGTTGGACTGCTGGGGCTTGGCAGGACCTGGAGAGAAAACTCCAGCTACAGGAAAATCTACAGAGACACCTGAACCAAGCTCAAAGGAACTCATGAACTGACAGGTGTGGAACCTGCATGGGACCAGACTAGACCTTCTGCATACAGGAGACAGTTGTGTAGCTGGGTCTGCTGGAGGGGCTCTTGGCAGTGTGATCAGGATCTATCCCTGATGCATGAGCTGGCTTTCTGGATCCCATTATCTATGGTTGGACACCTTGCTCACCCTTGAAGTAGGGGGTTGGGGCTTGGTCCTATCTCAACTGAATGTACCAGGCTTTGCTGTTCCCCCAATGGGATAACTTACCCTTTTGGAGCAGGGAATGCAGGGTTGGTTGAGGGGGTTTTGTGGGAGTGGGGAGAGCAGGAGGAGGGATGAGAGGAGGATCTGTGTTTGGTATGTAAAATGAATAAAAACATAAACAAAAAGTTGATCCACTTATTAGAACCAACATTGTATATGTATGTTTATGATTTTATGGTACTAACAACCAATTTTTTCTTTTATCATTTCTGTTTATCATCTATCTACCTATCTATCTATCTATCCATCCATCCATCCATCTACCTACTTATCATCTATCTATCTATTCAACAATATATCTATCACCAAACAATCATCTATCTATTCCTTATAAACTAAGTTCCTCTTTCTGAGGAATCTAGCACCTAGAATAGTTATAGCTATGATGAAGGCTCTGTTAGCACACTGCTTTGCAGATACAGAGGTAAATGAAAGAAATAAGTGGCTTCTCTAAATTCTGCCAAGTCAGTGGCCAAGTTGGAATTTAGAGTCTGAAATGAACAGGCCTGTGTTTTATATACTAATTATAATAACTTTTAGAACAGGATTATTTCAGGATTGTTTATTCGTGGTTCAGTCTTTGGTAAACCAACTTGAAAGAGGAGAGAGAATGTTATCAATATTAGAAAGACTTCTGCCAGGTTAAACATGAAAAACACATAATGTGAAAATATTTAAATGAAGGTGACAACATAACACATTTTTTACATAACTAATATCAACTTGAAGCCTATCTGATATTTTACCCCACATCACGTGCTTACATTAAATTACCAGTAGTTTTTTAGGTCTCCCACATTTTTCAATTATATACTTCCAAGGAGTGGGATGCAGGGTAGCTAATATTTAATCAGAAATTCTTTTTGGAAGAAACAAACTATTTCCATATATATATATATATAATCTTGAGAACATTCTTAAGGTAATATATTTCCCTGTTATTTAAATGCAGACTTTAAAATCCATATTGGAGTTCCATTAACCTGCCAATTAATACAATAATTAACTCATTACCTTAATGGTACTATAATTATCTGTTAGCAATGATTGCATTTTAATTCTTCCAAAGTCAAAGCCTAATGGTTTTATTTATGCTTCCCATAAGTAATTTCCTTACTCTGTCCTTTCTCCTCTGCAGGTTAAAAGTGCAAAACAGAGAATCTCTGTGATGTGTTAGTTAATCCCTGCCCCACCTAACTAGTGTTCCCAAACTAGGTTGCCTCTAATAAGAAATTAGAAGAAAAGGTGAAGGAGGCAGTCTTGAAGTAGTATTTCACCTTACTTTGTCTCTTTCCTGACCTAGACTGGAATTCACACTTTCTCTAAGGAGGTCTCAGCTCTGTTAATATCATTGATTCCAGAAAAAATAATAAGCAATGCCATGAAACAAATGTGATAGCTTAACATGTTCTTGTTAGCTTTCTGAAATAACCATTCGCCTGCTCTTCTGACATCAAAATCACTGTCAATACAACACTGCTGTCGATATAAGAATTAAAGTGAAATTCTCAGTTGCATCAAAATATTTAACATAAATACAAACTTCATATATGATCTGTAGTTAAGACTAGTAATCTGAAGATCAATTTCATTCCCTCTTAAGAAACAATGAAGTGAGGTACCTAGAAGATGGCTCAGTGGTTAAGGACTGATTCAATTCCGAGAATTTCTATGGTGGCTCAAAGCCATCTCTAACTCCAGTTCCAGAGTACCTGACAACCTCTTTTGGCCTCTTTTTGTTCTGCATGCATATAGTGCACAAATGAACTGAACATTCAGACAAAATATCCATACAGGTAAAAATTAAGTAACAAGAAAATATAAAGAAAGAGAGGAAAAAAAAGAAATAGTGGATGGCTTAGGAATCATTTCATCCATACAGTGCATTCTTACCATGGGCATGGCCCTAGGTCCCATCCTTAGCAGCATTTAAAAATACAGAAAGGAAAAATTGGAAGACCTTCCTACAGCTATGGGTTAAGTTTGAATGTTAACACAAAATTATTCATTCGTGCTGATCTCACAATAATTCTTCATTGGGTACAATTATGTATATTAAGATAAAGACTGATGAGGGAGCTACTTGGTGGTAGAAAATTGGTCAATAATTCATATACTAATAAGATAGGTAGACAGATGGTAGAGATACATATATAGACAAGCAGATAGGTAGATAGAGGTAGATGAAGATATAGATAGATAGGTAGGTAGATAGATAGATAGATAGATAGATAGATAGATAGATAGACAGATAGATAGATAGACAGGTATTTTCTATGTCAATTTCACAAGAAGTAATACTCAGGCCTGCCCAAATTCAAAGTCATATTTGTGTTAGTTTGAATGAGAATGGCCCCCATAGGCTTATAAGTTTGAATACTGGGCCCCTGCTAAAGGAACTGTTTAGGAAGGATTAGAAGATGCGACCTTGTTGGAGGAGGTATGTCTTTGGGAAAGGGCTTTTAGGTTTCAAAACTACACTATAATTCCCAGTGCTTCCCTCCCTGTCTCTTGGCTAAGGATCAAGACCTGAGTTTTCAGCTCTTCCATTGCTTCATTGTCTTGGACTCGTGACCCCTGAAACTATAAGCCAAGTTAAATCTCATCTTTTATAAGTTGCATTGGTCATGGTGCTTTATCACAGCAATAGAAAAGAAACCTAGTCCAGTGGTAACTTCCTGGAATCTATGAGGGAGAACCTAGTAATAGAGGATATAGAGTCTGAACTGGCCAGGCAAGGCTTCCAGTGATGGGCTGGGGTTGCATTTAGTCAATGTTGAATGAGGGGGTCTATTGGAGAAATTATTTTGGCCACTCCACGTAGTTAAAAGGATATTTATTTAATGGCATAACTCACAAATTACATAATAGGTAGGTCGCAGGATCTGGGGAAGGTGTATCGCAATCCAGCAGTGTTCTCCGGAGCTCTGCACAGTCCACCTTCACTGTTCAGCGTCCTGGCACAGAGAGAGGACACAGAGAGAGCGCTGGCCCATCCAGCTCTCGGGTCTCCAGGTGCCTCCCCTGGCCCCGCCTCATAGGCGTGACAGTTGCCAGAGTCTCAATGGGGGTTGGAACTTCCAGATCCAAGCTGGAATGGCTACCCACTACAGGGGTCCCATGGAGATCAGCCCAGGCTGATACTAAGTTAGAGAGTCTTTCCAAAAAGTGACAGCTGGGATCCATTGCTGAGGACATCTTCACAGCTCATTGCACTTTAATGTGGAGAGATCAAGCAGGTGACTTCACAGAATCTTCACCCCTATGTTCTAGTCTCTTTGGTGTGGAAAGGTACTCTATAGACTACCAAAAGAGAAACCCAGACACCAGCCCAGCCATGAAAACTTCAGCCTACAATGTGTCCTGCTGCAAGATGTAGTGGGGCAATGGTGGGGTAGAACTTGTGGGAGAGGCCAATCAATGTCTGGTTTAATCTGTGGCCCAGGCTACAACTGGGAGCCCATGACTGACAATGTCTGGATGGCCTAGAACCAGATAATGAATAATCCAGAGAGTTAGGGTAGAACCAAACACAAGAGGCAACAAATAAATAAATACATGAATGAAATGACTGCTAATGATGTTTTGTTGTACTCATAGATAGATACTTTGTCTAGTTGTCATCAGAATGGATTTATTTTTAAAGCCACATCATTAGAAACTCAAATTCTCAATCACACACACACACACACACACACACACACACACACACACACACACAAAACACATACAGAGAGAGACAGAGAGAGAAAGAAGGAATGAAAGAAGGGAGGGAGGGAGGGAGGGAGGAAGGGAGAATGGAAGAAGGAAGGAAAGAAAGATTGATTTATATCAACTTGAAACAAGCTGGAATCATTTGGGTAGAAGGAATCTGTTGAGAAAATGCCTCCTTGAAATTGGTCTGTAGGCAAGTCTGTAATGTATTTTCTTAACTAGTAATTGTCTTGAAAGGACCATTGCATGTGGTGTCACTCCTGGGTGGTGGTTCTTGGTGCAATAAAAAAGCAGATAGAAAGAAAACAAACCAAAAATCAGAAGGATCAAGTTGGTTAGCAGCACACTTCCACGGATCTGTATTAGTTCCTTTCTTCAAGTTCTTGCCAGTTTGAGTTCCTGCCCTGACTTTCAGCAGTGATAAACTGTGGTTTGTAAATGAAGGATGAAATAAATGTTTTCCTCCCTGTATTGCTTTAGGTCATGCTGTTTTAACACAGGAATAGACAACTTAACGCACATTAAAAACAAACAAACAAAACAACCCTTGCATGCACATACATTTCCAGGGACACATTAGAGACTTTCAAATGTATCACCAGTGCCCATGATATTAGGCACCTGTGATTGCAGTAACACTGGTGGGGCCTACATGGAAGGAACACCTTCAGGTTGCATTCAAAACATTGCTCTTTCGTTTAGGGTTCATGGTGACAGAAAACATGTCAAAAGAAGTAATAAATTAATCAAGGCATGGGCTGTCAAGTAGAATTATTTATATGGAATGAGAGTATCGCCTCAAGACATATATATATATACACACACACATACATACCGACATGTATTTAACTCTGAAAATAACATCATACTGGATGGGCCTTAGAAAAGTTGAAAACTCCTCTCAGCTCACTCTCTCAGGTCCAATGAACAGAATTGGTAAGGACTGCAAATGCCCACTAAGGGGTTTATGCTTTATATCACAGTGTCCTAAGGACGGTGACTAATACTAATTGTAGTGGTTTGAATGAGAATGACCCCTATAGGCTCATGTTTTTGAATGCTTAGTCTCCAGGGAATGGAACTCTTTGACAGGATTAGAAGGATTAAGAGGTGTAGCCTTATTGGAGGAAGTATGTCACTGGGAGTGGGCTTTGAGGTTTTCAAAAGCTCTCAAGTGGCCCAGTGTTTATCTCTTTCTCTTGGACTGTGGATCAGGATGCAAAACTCTCAAGTACTTTCTAACATAATGCAAGTTATGCCTCCTGTCATGCTCCCTGTCATGATGATAATGGACTAAGCCTCTGAAACTGTAAGCAAGTCATCAGACAAATGCTTTCCTTTATAAGAGTTACTATGGTCATGTTGTCGCTTCACAAAAATAGACCTAGTGAATAAAACACTAATAATGGTGGAATACATTTTTATGATCTTGGCATAAGCTGAGCATGGTTTAAAAGCCCAGAGGTTGTCAGGGGACCACAATGTATCTACCTTTGGAAACAACTGTGTTAGTCTTAATTCCACTCAGAAAAGTAAAAAACCAACATTACAGTAATTGGTTTCTTTCTACTAAGCTAGAAGTTCAAATCCCTTGTTCTCCTATGTTACAAATCTTCAGTACAATACTTCTTTGTTTAATCAGGTCTTTGCCCTGGGTTATCTTAAAGATGAGGACATTTTTGGTGTCTCAATTAAGCTATTTTACTGTCACTTAGAAACAATTTTGGTCTAAAAGCATTAAGTGCAGGTGTTTTAATGAAGTGGACTGCTTCCCTTGTTCATTAAGTGCCAAGTGAATGGCTGTTGGCTAACCTCAAGTTAATGAAGGAACTCCACATTATCACCTGTACACTAATCACAGAGAAATGTGGTGGAAGTGTGTAGGAGATCTTTGATGAGCTGTGTTGAGGCATGCCTCCCTTAGAATCCAGTTTCCCATTAAGTAGTAGGACATAATACCTAAGAATTTATAAAAATTCATGTATACTAGGAACTTATATTACAAAGCTCATTGGGAGATTTTTTTCTACAGATGATAGATTGATAGGACTTTTATTTGTTACAGAGGGAGTTTAGAGAAAAATAAGCTAATAGAGAAACAGTTATTCTTGGATATAAACATAGATGGTTGTGCTAAAATCTCAAAATGGTTATAATTAATATTTATTGGTGACCTTTGGATATGCTAATGAGTAATATTGGTTTCATTCACAGCACACTTCACATTTGCATACTCTGAATGATGTGAGTAAAACAATGAAAACATATAATAAAATACTGCCATTAATCCGATGAAATTACTCCAAGAGAAAACAAAACTTCAAATGCAGGGATACATCTCTGAACTATATTTTTTTTTTCATATAAGGCAATATGTGAGGTCAAATGTATAAAATGTCTATTTTATAAGACTCTCTCTCTCTTTGTGTGTGTGTATGTTTGTGTGTGTATGTATTCTAAATAGAAGCTATAGAGTACATTGAAGTTAAGCTCCTGATCAAAGCTAAACATCATCTAGTCTGTGTATTCTTTTAAAAACATCTTTTCTTAAGTCAGAACAAACATCTTCCTTTCTGGAGTATACCTTTCAAAAATGCTTTCCAAAATTTGAAATTATTTTTACAACTTCTGGAAATATAAATGGAAGACCTTAACACTCATAATAGATTTGATAAACTACATTCTGTTTAAAATGGTCCAAATGTATGCTTCCTTTCAGAGGTAACCTTCATCAAATGATTAATCAATGAGGTATGTTGAGAAGCCCATGTAGTCCCATATGGCTGAGCATGTCTTTAAACCTAATACTTGTGAGGCTGGAACAGGAGGATCCAAAATCTGAAACGAGCCTGGTTACCATGATGAATTCATGGATAGTCTGAACATCAGTGCTGCATATGTGTTTGTGTGTGTGTGTGTGTGTGTGTGTGTGTGTGTGTGTGTGTGCTCATGTGTGCATGTGCCTGCACATGTGTGTGATATACATGTATTGGCTGGGGATGTAGCCCATTAGTAGAGCACTTTCCTAAGATGTGTCACATCCTAGCTCAATTCCCAATAGATACCTGAAAACAACTATCCCTTCATACCAACAGTGAAAGAAGCAATGGCACCAGTCCGAGTTCCCTTTGAGCTTAAACTCTCTTTGAGTTGCTTTGCAGCTCAGTTACACAGGCTTGATCCAGATTCAATTTATTCTCTTCCACAGAATTGTCAGTCTTCAAAGTACCCTTGCATATACAACATTAATGCTAACCTTCATTTTGTACATTGTTTTCTAAACTATTGATTTTGGCCGGGCGGTGGTGGCACACGCCTTTAATCCCAGCACTTGGGAGGCAGAGCCAGACGGATCTCTGTGAGTTCGAGGCCAGCCTGGGCTACCAAGTGAGTTCCAGGAAAGGCACAAAGCTACACAGAGAAACCCTGTCTCGAAAAACCAAAACCGAAAACAAAACAAAACAAAAAAACCTATTGATTGTGCCATGTCTCTTTTGGATTCTCACAGTTCTTCCATGTGTCTTTCTAATTCTGTCTAATCAGGCTTGTGACCTAGATCCTCTTATGAATATGAACATTACCAGCATCTCAAATAAAATGTCTCAATGTCAGAAACAGTTATTTTCCAACAGCAGCTAGGTGTAGGTTTTAGAATGTGGTGAAACTGCTTTTCCTGGCAGTTTATTGCATTGTTATCACAGTTTATATTTTCTTTTATGTTGACTTCTTTAATTTTCCATAATGTCTTGTGAGACATGCATTATTCCAGCATGCTAAAGATAGCAGTGAGATCATCAGTTTTGTAAAATGGGAGCACTATGGTGATATTGTGTCCCCCAATATATTGTGCACCTTAATAAACGTATCTGGGGTCAGAGCAGAACGGCCACTAGATAGACATAGAGGCCAGAAAGTGGACACACACACACACACACACACACACACACACACACACACACACACACACCTTTAATCCTAGCCTTCTGGAGGCAGATATTCACCTGGATCTCTGTGAGTTCAAAGCCACACTGGAAACAGACAGGCATAGTGACACATGCCTTTAATTCGAGGAAGTGATAGTAGGAAGCAGAAAAGTATATAAGGCTTGAGGACCAGGAACTAGGGGCTTTTTAGGCTCTGTTAAGCTTTTAGGCTTCTAGCAGCAGTTCAGCTGAGATCCATTCAGATGAGGACACAGAGGCTTCCAGTTTCAGTAAATGAGATCAGCTGAGGAATTGCCGAGGTGAGGTTAGCTGTGGCTGGATCTGTTTCTCTGATCTTTCAGCGTTCACCCTAATACCTGGTCTGAGGTTTGTTTTTATTAATAAGACCTTCTAACAATTCATGCTACAGAGAACTTAAAGGCCAATAAATATTCCATAGTTCATGGTATCACTAATACTTTTTAATTTATGCACATCTATTATCTCATTAAGAAAAAAGAAAAAAAAAAACTACAATCCTTATAGACCTAATTGCTCTGAGTGCAGTCCTTAAACCAGTTAGCTCTTCTCCTGAGGAGATCTGAGAAAGAAAGTGGCAAATTAATAAGGTTGCTAAATTAAAACTCCTGTCATTAGACATGGGAGAATTAAGGCTGAGGTGTGACTGGTGGGTAGAGCTCCTGCATAGCCTGCTAGTGGTTCTACCCTCAACACCAAAGAAAGGAAGAAAGCAAACACAAGAAAAGAACAGAAAGAAAGATAAAAATGTAGAAAGGGGGCAGAAAATTAAATTTCAGGAAGTTTAGTTCTCTTAAGTTCTCACAGTAAGTAATTGATAAAGTTTATTTATTTGATCTTAACAGTGTTAACTGGAAAAATTAAATAAAAGGTGAATAATGGAAATAAAATAAATGAGATGAGAGATACTGTATACTCAAGAATAATATATATATATATATATATATATATATATATATATATATATATATGCATATACCTGCATACACACATAAATGTTGGGTGGGGAATCTCTTATCATTTGCTGATCACAAGTTTCACAGCGTCACCATCCCATCAATGATTTATCTCTCTCTACTGAAAATGTCCATCTGCCTGAGGAATACTTTACTTCCCATATCTTGAAATACGACTGTTGTGATGTCTCTTGATTGATTGAAGGCACTAGAATCCACTTTTCAGGAGACTTCTTACTTCCTCATTAAGCACACATCACCACTAAATGTTCACTGTCAAGAATTCTCCTCAGGCTTTCAGAGCTGTTCTCTCCTATCTGTGTGAGATTCAACATTGGAGATTAGCAGCAAGGGCACTTTCCAATCTACAGGGATAGTTAACGCCAAACGTAGAAATGGACTTCTGACACAATAAAGACACTTATCTATAAAATCAGTGTTCATGAGAACAACGGAAAGGACATTTCCATTGCAGATTTCCTTCAGTGAAGTACAAGCCTCTGTCATACCACTGTACCCCAAGAGAGGGTAGGAAGTCCTCAAATGAGGAATTTAGATATTATATCTGAGATGTCATTTATGGCTGCTGCTTTGCCAGTAAAGATAAAAGGTGGTCATTCATTAAAGAGGTTTCATTTATAAATACTGCTTATCTTGTTCATGTCTCTCTTATTTATGTATTGTTTTCTGCACAGAGTGATTAAATATGCCTACCTGTTCATACCTGCTCAAAATCACAACTAATATGACAACTGGGATTTAAGTTGTTATTATAATAAAACTGGAGAGTTTACTCCAACACCTTTACTGTAAAAATTAAAGAAATGTTATAATAGTTTTCACAAGAGTTTTCAACAAACCACATTGTCTCTTTAAAGAGAAATATTACATTTGATATGTTGTTTTTCACATTTATCACTTAAACAGTTCATAGCTCTCTACCTGGGAACATGGAGATTAAGTATTCATGTCTTCTTTCAAAACTAACTGTGGGCTATAACATCAAGAGAAGTATACCTACATTATTAATTTGAATGACTATAAATGAAGAAAGTATTTATCTGCTTACTCACCATGTAAATCAATGTATATTTTTAATACCAAGTTTTATACAAGGAATAGGACTCCACAAGTACATTTTAACAGGAAGCAAGCATTTATTAAGTGTCTGCTACCTGAATAGCTCTGTGCTGAGTCTCAGTCATTTGCAAATGGTGAGACAGAAGCATATCCCTCACATACTCATTATTGAAATAATATACTAATTCATTTTTGATTGGTTTCTATTAGATGGGACAGGCACTATCTTGGTGTGCAGATGCTTTAACTTGTACAGAATTGTGGGCTTTCTAGTTTCTTACCTTCTCTTGGGGTGCAGTGGTATGATGATAGAAACAGAATTAACCTTCTATTCAAGAGAGGCAAAATATACTAAAAATAAATTATGAAGGCTACACTGTATATAGCAAATGATAAGATGTAGGTTTCATTGTGGTATAATTATTATCAATATTCATTAAGTAGGAGATACAAATGAAAATAACACCTGTGATTGTATATAGTGTCATGGAAAAACACCAGTATCTGGGTGGAAAGGAGAGGACACAGTATTGCAGGGAGAGCTAACCCATCCAAGATTATCATCTATATCATAAAATATTAAGAAAATAGAAACTACTAGAGAAATTTCCTGCTTGTATAACAAAAACCTAATGCACCTGTATCCATACTGATATGGCTTTAGAACTCTTTCATTTTTTAATTGAAAGTTTCATGCATGTATAAATATGTGCCAATAATATCCATCCTCCACTGCCACCTTTAAATTTCCCCTAATGTTCCTTATCCCACTCTCTCCTTTCAAAACTCATATTCCCCCTTTTCTTGTTATTAATATACATGAATCCAGTTAACACTACCTATATGCACATGGGCATGTGGCTATAAACTGGGTTATGAACAACCCACTTGCAACCACATCTCCAAAGGAGAGTGACCCTTCCTATCTATCAACTGTCAGTAGCTCCTCTCATAGTGTAGGGCTGCAGGAGCCCTCCCTACTCTTACATACTATTATTTTGATTGGCTCAATTTTGCTCAATTAAACACAACTGCAGCCGGGCGGTGGTGGCGCACGCCTTAAATCCCAGCACTAGGGAGGCAGAGCCAGGCAGATCTCTGTGAGTTCGAGGCCAGCCTGGGCTACCAAGTGAGCTCTAGGAAAGGCGCAAAGCTACGCAGAGAAACCCTGTCTTGAAAAACCAAAAAAAAAAAAACAAACAAACAAAAAAAAAACCCAGACAATTCACAATTGCTCTGAATTGATGTTTGCAAGAGGCATGTCAGCATTCCATGGCTCTAATCCCATTACTGGCTCTTTCATTCTTTCTTCCCATTCTTCTGCAAAGTTCCCTGAGCATTGGGTGGTGAGATATTGATAGTGATGACCCGTCTATAATTGAGCATTTGGGGGTTATTTAGACCTGGCTCTTTGACCAGTTATAAGTCTTTGCATTAACCATTACCCAGTGCACATGAAAGCTTCTCCAATAAAGTTTGAGAACAGCATAAGTATATGGGTATAAACACAAACATTAGAATTCAGTTTGACATCATGGCCATTTAATAAACTAGCAACAGTAGATAACTCAGTAGGGACTATGATCTCCACAGCCATGGGCTTTTGGTCCAGTTACATTAGTAGACTTAAATTCCCTCACTTGGAGCAGACCTCATATCTAATTATAAAGTGGTTGTTTTTCCCCAAACCATCATTTCAGCATTGTCCTAGTAGGTAAATTTGTCAGGTAGGATGGTATTGCAGCATGCTTCCAATGCTGGGTAAGAGTGTTGATGTTTTTCTTCTTCAGCAGCCTATGAAGAATTTTCTGGTATTTATTTAATTAGCCAGGAGGGAGATTTTCCTGGTAGTTTTGATGTCAATGTCTTTGTGCCTTGCATCCAAAGTGAGTAGTGTCTTTAGCAATAGTTATCATCTACTTATGCTGTATAAGTATAACTAACAATGACAATAGTCTTTGTGGCCATGGGTGGCACTAGGCTTCCATTACCATTAACTAATTAGAAGGCATCCCATGCCTGACACTAACTTATTCATTTAATAACCTATGTCTTCTAGGAGAAGTACCCACACAAGGTACATCTGTTCAAATCTCCCTTTTAAGAATAAATTCTTAAAATTAATGTACAGCCTAGTAGATTTCCATAAGGCTTATTTATGTCACCATACCTTTGTCTAACTCACTCCCTACTTACCTGTTTCCCAGTTTCTTAATACAACTTAAACCTTTAATCTCAAGTATTTCACCTATCCAGCCATGTCACCAGTGCTCTATTGAACCTTGTAATATTTTTTCTTTGGTTGGAATATTGTAGATTTCTATATAGCTTTTTCATGTACTGCTAATTTTGATTCAATCTTCTACCAACACCCCATTTCCCCATGTTCAAATGACATCCTAAAGGTGGACTATCCAAAAGATAGACCAGTTTTCAGAACCTCATATTAAGGCATTGCTTAGCATGCATCTCCTCACTAGGTAGAAGTTATTACTAATTCATTTCTTAAGTGTGAGTAGATTCTGTATCACAGCAAATGTTACCATTTAACCATAATGAAACATCATGTCAAATCAATTTGAATAATAATATCATTAAAAAAACAAACAAAAACGGTAAATATCAATTTTGACAAAAATTATAAAAGAAAAATATACTTGATGTAATACTGGGTGTACAGAGGGTGTAAATTAGTATAGTCATTATAATGAACATGGTGGTTGTTCATTGAAAAATTTAAAAATGGGATTTAGAAATGTCATTTCTCGGTATATTTCGCAAGAATATCAGTATTTCAAAGAATACACTATTGGTTGTGACATGGAAATGGGCTAGAGAAATGGGCTAGAGAAATGGCTCAATAATTATGAGCATGTACTGCAGTTGTAGAGGACCTAGGTTTAGCTTTCTAGCACCCACAATGGGCTGCTCACAATAGCATGTAACTCCAGCTCATGTCTTCTTATGGCCTCTAGAGATACTGCACTCACTTTGATATTTCCAGGGAGTGATTAAAAAGAAACAACTCAAATGCTGTCATTTGATGAATGAATAAAGACAATGTCATAGAAACATACTAATATGTATAATTGCTACATAAAGTAACTTAATTAACATTATATAATTTGTATAAGCTAAAAATATATTTCCTGTAACAGACATGGAAAAGCAAATATGCTATAACTGCACTTACACGTAGCCTTTAAAGATATTGAACTCACAGAAGCTGAGATCAGAAAGGTAGCTCCATGGTAAGGTACCAAAATTCAGTAAGGATGAATGAATGAGTTATAAATGAAAAATGATTAAAATTTTAGAAAAAGTAAGGCAAATACAGAGTCAAAAATACTGAAATGTATAAATGAAACCAATAAATAAGGCTAAGAATCTATAAAGTCAATGACTATGTACATTATATATACATGGTCATTGACATTATATATA
Organism: Peromyscus leucopus; assembly: GCF_004664715.2. NCBI lineage: Eukaryota > Metazoa > Chordata > Mammalia > Rodentia > Cricetidae > Peromyscus > Peromyscus leucopus. Next base: position 101,403,115 of record NC_051067.1, on the reverse strand, counting down.
TATATATATATATATAATATATATTATATATATATATATATATATTTACTTTTATTTCCCCCTTTTATGAACCATAGATTATTTTTTCACACAGTGTAAATGAAAATTAAAGTTCTTGTTGAGTGATATTTTGATTGTGATCTGACAAATAAAGTTGTTTGGAATCAGAGGGCAGAGTTAGCCACTAGCTGACCAAAATTAACCACAGATGTTTTGGAAGACTGAGGACAAATAGGAGAGAAAGTAGTAAGGAGGGGAAGTAAGGGATCTGACTCTCTGTTTTAAGGAATGAGCACAACAGATAGGAAGTACTGGTGGCTTCTGATTCTGTGATCTTTTAGGCTCTTACCCTGATATTTGACTCCTGAATTTTTATTGGTAGACTAGAGTAACACTTTTTCTGGCGCCCAACATGGGGCATGAAAGCCATTCACCCCTGCCTTTGTAGCTGCCACTTCCCTCTCTTCCCTCAAGCATTCTGAGTGAGTCTGGACTCTTCCTGTTACAGCCCCTCTATCACAGTCTTCACAAAATTTATAAGATATATATACACACACTTTGGTCATGATATTAATGGTCATATAAGAGTACTATAAGAGTACTAACTAATTCTAAAAAGGGCTTCATCTAGATTCCTGTACATGATTTCAGGTTTGAGTCTCTAGCAGGTAACCAGAAATTAAGTTTTGTACTCTGGATGTACATAGCAAATTGTGATCTTTTAATCTCTGAGATATGCTGCATATCTCATTTAAAGCATTTACATTATCTACAGTGAACTATGACCTTCCTAACAACAACTTGGAAGTCTCCAAAAGGAGGAAGGGGCCCCATAACAACAATTCTACCTGGATTGTGGTAATGCCACCGAGCTGACAAACACAACCCAAAGATTGGCTTTGGACTACAAATGACTCAAGACAATGTCAAGATAGCTAGCTGAGATGATTCGTTCTCACAGACTACTCTTAGCCAAGATTTGAGATAAGTCCTGCATTTTCCTTTTACACAGAGACTGGATGACAAATAATACAACTAACTCTCCAAGGACTTGACAATTATTTTTTTCAGGGTCCCCTAAAGATGCTGTTGTCCCCCACATGACAGGAAGCAATCTTAAGAGCACAATGTCCACATTCCCAAGAGGTGGAGTGGGCAGATTTTGTCATTCAATGGGTTATGAATCATTTAGGTAGGTTTGTTTCAAGTTGTTATTGGTAAAGTTCAGAAAAAAAAAGCTAAACAAAGGAGATCAGATTCAGGGATTGCATTCTAAAATGAAAAAGGGGAGGTATAGAAATAGTGCAAAAGGGTAGATTATTAAATCTACTTTTAAACCAAAACAGCAACTACTAGTCAAAAAGACAAAACAAGCTAACAGAATAATAAAATAAAGCCCTAAGAAAAGGCACAAGGATCAGAGATCCACTCATTCACTCATTCAGTATTCCCATAAAAATACTAAACTGAAAGCTATAGTATATATAAAGAGGATCTGGCACATACCAGTGTAGACACTGTGCTTTCTGCTTCAGGCTCTGTGAGTTCATATGTTGTTTTAGAGGGCCTTGTTCTCCTGGTGTCCTTTGTCCTGTCTCCGCAACTCCTTCTGCCTCCCCACCCCCAGGGTGGTCTTTGAGCTCTGAGGAGAGGGATTTAGTGAAGACACCTCATTTAGCATTGTGTGTTGCAAGACTTCTCTCTCTCTCTCTCTCTCTCTCTCTCTCTCTCTCTCTCTCTCTCTCTCTCTCTCTCTCTCTGTGTGTGTGTGTGTGTGTGTGTGTGTGTGTGTGTGTGTGTGTGTGTGTGTAATTTCTGACTGCAAGTGTCTGTATTTGTTCCAATCTGCAGCAGAAGAAAATCTCTCTGATGGTGGCCAAAAAAAGATAGATGAATAAGTTGGCTGATATATGAGTATAGTAGAATAATATTAGGGATCATTTTATTGTTACTGATTTTTTTAACCAAGAGTATTTGGTTTAGCTCTAAGTCTCTTTTCTGTTCTTGGTCACCCTAACAGTGTCAGATATGGAGTTCATCTCATGCAGTAGTCCTTAAATCGTATCAGACATGGGTTGGTTACTCCCAGAAAGTTTGTGCCACCGTTGGTCTGACATATTTTGTGTGCAGGACAGATTATAGATTAAAGGATCTGTGGCTAGGTTGGTGTTTATGTTTTTCATTTGGTAGCTTGCAGAGTAATTTTCTTGTCATACACACTACAGTGTTGGAGTGGAAGATTCTATGTAGGCAACAGTTCTACCTATGTTGAATGAGTTATATGTGTATTGTCTTCAACTATTCAGTGTTGCAGTTAGATTGTGCAGAGCTAACTACAGTCTTGGCAACAACAGTAAAAAAAATCATTACTATCTTTCTAGAGTTTTATATTAGCTGTGTTTAAGGGAGAATTTCTGGGACTACACAAAGTCACTGGCTATGTATGCAGTTGTCTGAAAGCAATGCTAAGAAAGACTTAGCAGCGTGTCCTTCTCAGACTTGTCATCATACTGGCAGGAAGTTTAGTCAATGTTGCAAGTAGGAGGGGCACACAGACAAAGCAATTTGTCCCCTTAGATTTAGTGAAGAGGGCCTATGAATTAAACCAGCAAATGACAGATGGTCCATAAATTTTATTACATAGTAATATTTTATTATTCAGAGCTCTTTGTAGACAAGCAGCATATAAATCTGGAAGCTAAGAAAAGACAATATGCTATGGAGAAATGAGAAAACAAGTTTCATCTCTCAAGAACAGTAAATTGTGAATAGATAAAAATAAGGGGGAAAATGATGGAAAATAAGGTAATTTATTAAGGTTTTAGGAAGGCAGACTCATCTTGATATTGTCTCTATATTTAATGATAAATATTTTCCTTTCTTGAGAAAGAAGTGGGTGGGAGCAAGTTTAACATCCAGGAGAAATTTATGCCCTGTTTTTAGGTAGAGAGGAGAAAGGTAGAGGGTTTTATATATGTCTGATTTTCTACTCAATATCCTTGAGCTCAGATTAACCTGTACAACTGAATGACACTCTTTGGATCTGTGTGTTTTCATAATCTTCAGGATGTGGAAATGACAGAGCTAAAAGCATCAGAGTCATCTTTGGCCTCCAAGTTCAAAAATTTCTTCCAATTTTATCAAACCTGGATGTCTTTTCTCAGTTCTTTAGCAAAGGAATTCAACTCCTTAGGCAGCCGAGGGCAACTGTAAGCCTCTTAGTAATCACTACCTCTTAACCTGATGACCACAGAACCAGACTTTCGAATATTAGCTGAGACTTGCTAGCACAGTCTCCTTCTATCTCTGCCTTATTATCCTTTTCCTATTTCCTTCAGGGACACCATTGTTAAGATCAGGGATATGTTACAAAATTATTAACAAAACAAAGAACCCATAATGCTGCTTTTTATAGCTTAACCACTTAGGAAAGTGCTAATAAAGAAATCTCTAGCTGTCCTTATGCATCAAAGGCCAATTAATTGTTTCAAATCACAAACTCTAAGGAAATGTGTTTGAGGGAACATATTTAGCTGCTCTCATCTAAGTTTCTTTAAATAAAAAGAAATAACAAATGGGTTTAGTTAGTACTTTTACACCAAAAACATTATATTACTTATCACTACTAAAATATTATTTATGGACTGAAAGCTATATGAACAATATTTATTTTCTATAACAAGCTGATCAAATGATCTTTTGTTCATAAGTTTATTCCTATAACTTTGCATTATTATTAAATAAAAAATATTGTCATAAATGAATTGGAAAAAACATGAAAACAGCATTTTCTTCTGCTTAGAAGTGAAAGAAAACTCAAACGTTTTGACCAAAGTTATTTTTTTTTTTTTCATTTTTATCAAGAAATTTTCTACTCACTCCACATACAGCTCACAGATCCCACCTCCTCCCTCCTCCCATGGCCCAGCCCTCTCTCCCAAGCCACATCTCCCAAATCAAGTTCTCCCATGGGGAGTCAGCAAAGCCCAGCACACTGTGCCTAGGCAGGTCCAATCCCCTTCCCACTGCACCAAGGCTGCGCAAGGTGTCATACCATAGGCACTGGATTCCCAGAAGCCTGCCCATGCACCAGGAATGGATCCTGATCCCCCTGCCTGGGTGCCTCCCCCCCCAGCAGTTCGAGCCAAGCAACTGTCTTCAGTATCCAGAGGGCCTAGTAGAGTCCAATGGGGGCTCCACAGCCAGCAGTCGAGGAGTGGAGGATGAGAACATAGAGAAATGGGAGGGTCAAGCTGGAACAGGGACAGAGTGGGAAGGTAGGGAGGGAGATACCATGATAAATGAGGACATCATGGGAATAGGAAAAGGCCCGGTGCTGAGGAGGCTCTCAGGAATCCACAAGGATGACCCCACCTTGGTCTGCTGGCAATAGTCCAGAGGGTGCCTGGACTGGTCTACTCTGGTGACCGGTCTAGCGAATAACCTAGCTGTCATCATAGAGCCTTTGTTCAGTGACTGAAGGAGGCAGACGCAGAGCTCCATGGCCAGGCACCAGGCTGAGCTCTGGAATCCAATTGATGAGAGAGAGAAGAGATTCTGCAGGCAGGGGACATTGAGATCATGATGGCAGGACATGCAGAGATGACTGGCCAAATTTATTTTAAATGATTCAAGTTTGCCTGAGTAAAGTAGATTTATTTGGAATTCTTTAACCATCAGGAGTGTCTACCTTCTATTCTCAGCCTTTGGTACTTGTTATTAATCAACATTGTAGAACTTTTTTTTTTTTAATTTGTAATTTTTAATGTAAAGTATCAATGTTACTCTTTGAAAATCTGTTAGGTCATATCATATATATCTGGGACTTACAAGACAAACTGAATTCCCTTTGTCACCCAGCATCTTGTTCTTAGGTATGTGTATTTCCTGTTGGATATTTGTGACTGTGCAAACTATGGGAATAGGACTCAGACCTAGAAAAGACTGATTCTCCATTTTTAAGTAACCATTAATCTCCTGTAACTTTTTTCACCTACTGGTGGGGCCTTCTGAGATACTAAATGGACTGAGCAGACTGTATACACACACACACACACACACACACACACACACACACACACACACAAATTAAAGTAATTGCAGGGCCATGGGAAGAGTTGCAGAGGGGAAAGTGTGGAGTAGAAAAGAATGCACATACAGTACTTGTGTACAAACTTCTCAAAAATAACATAAATAAGCAAATATATTTAAAAAATTCAGTTCAATGAAATAACTCAGGAAATATATGTTTGGGGTCTATTCTGTCATAGCCATGCTACATTAAAAAGCATGTAACAAGAAAAATTTGACTGTTCCACTGAGCAGAAACATGATCTTTCTTCATAACCTTCTTTTCTGAGTATACATTCATATCCAAGCAGTTCCATTTGCTGAGTTTTGATACAGGAAAAAATTGATAAAGGCTGTGCCACACATATGCATTGATTCTGGAAGGTTGTTACTATACTTTGTACAAGGCTCATGGGTACACTTTACAAGAGTGAGTTGTTGCAAAAGCAAGCAGATTTGGGCTGTCATTCATACTTGGATCTTTGTGCATGCATATGAGTTTAAGTTTCCATTATTTAGAAATTTTGACTCCCCTGAGTTTAATGATTTAAACATACATGTATCAGATACACAAGCACATACACACAAACAAACACACAGCCTAACATATACTTTACATATAATAAACAGAATCTTCATGCACTGGAACTTTAATATGTAAATAATTGTCTGTGTTATACATAAAGTCTGTATTTAAACAAAAAAGATTTCTCACTGACAGTGTTCATAGTGTTTCAAGGTACTATGCAGACTAGTGTGTGAGAAAAGGCAACAATAGTGTTACACAGCTGAAACTCTTCAAAGCACATACCAACCTACAAAATGATATATGCCTACTAATACAATAGTGGCATAGAAGTTATGGGGTAAACACTTATTCTATGGTTAGATATGGGGCCCATGCTACAGGAGGAAATCAATGCCTAACAAATACTACTCTCAGTTCTCAGACTTGATTTGACATATTTTCTTTGCATAGAATGACTGTGCATACAGTTATGCATGGCTACTCAAGATGCTTAGAATAAGTGATGGTTGAGTGTCCATTCCCCACAAAGCCTTGGAGAATCTCATGAAAGTGGGAGTGTGCAAAGATTGTAAGAGCTAGAAGACAAGAAAAGTGAAATGTTATCTTCTGGGCATTTCATGCCCATTACACTCATTAATTCCCAGTACCTGCGTCTGACTGCATTGAGCTAGACCATGACTGGGCCTGTCAACAATCAGTCATGGAAAGGCTAATAGGGCTCTTCCTCTTCTTGCTAGCAGATAGTTCTGTTTAACCTCTCAGTGAGTAATGTAACAAACCAAAAAGACATGACGTGAGAAGGAACATATCAGGAGTGCATAAAGGGATTGTGGAGTCTCAGATAGGGTGAGTGGGTGACAGTTACCAGAACATATTATGTACATGTATAAGTTGTCAAATGACACATTTAATAGAACTTAAAATTAGGTTGAATCACCATAGTATCTGGCCAAAATTCCTAGTGATATTTATTATTTAGTATTGTATTTTAAATATCACTGTTAGGTAATATATTTACTTAACCAGCCACAGACTATATAACATTTTCTTTTTAGGGTTAAATATATAAAACTATAAAGACTTACTAACCTGCTACTTAAAACTCAAAAATTTAAAACTTACATTTATAACTATCTTTTGATGCATTCATTATCATTTTTTGGAAGAAATTAAATTTCTTTCAACGCTCATAAACTTACAGTTGATGCAGACTTCTATAAAAAAACTCAGAATGATAAGAAAAAAACATGCATGTTTATTAATATGAAATGCATATTCCACCTTACTTTTTGAAACAGGGGCTCTTGTGGAGTCTGGAGTTCACCAGTCAGGCAAGACTGGCTAGACAGCAAGCTCCAGGGATTCTCTGATCGCTCTCCCTTTCCAGCACTGGGGTTTCAGGCTCACCTCACAGTATGCAGATTTTATGTGTGTGCTGCAGTTCCCAGTTAGAACTTGATGCTCTCATGGCAAGACTTCCTGAGTCTGCACCTTAACTCTCATCCTTTTGTCAACAGGAAGGGGCAGGATTTCCCTGTGTGTTCATTGTCTTCAGCTCCAACAATCTTTCATGTTTGGAGAAGAAGTGTTTTGGTTTCCCTCACTAAATATTGAGCCTTCTGAACTTGCTATTAACAGTTATTAATATTTGATAGTGAGAATTGACATGAGGTTTTCATGAAAGATGTTTGTACTAGCATGAAGATAATTACTAACAAATATTTAATATGAAGGATCCCAGTTAGAAAGATAGAGGGAGATCATTGTTTATCAGAGTTTATATATGCAAGCTGAAGACAGATTTGAACCCAAACAAAATTGCCTTTAAAAATAAATATGAGTTTTATATAATTTTCCACATACATGGTACCACAGACAAGTATTGTGGATCGATTTAAATGTTAAACCCTTTTTAATGAAAAAAAAAGTAATTCAGAAGCAATTGAACAGACATTAAGAATCTGAGGTCAATCAATAGAGAATTAATCCAGGCATCACATTTTTGGGGGATTACATTGGCCTTCTCTTTTCTAGCTCAGTCTAAATAGCTACCATCCAAATTCCTTTATAAAATAATTGGATTATAGAATACCTTCATATCTCTAAAAATAATTTGTCATAATTTCTGTGGTTTCTTTGTGAAACCAAAGGTTTAATTTGCTTCTATTTTAGCTTAATTTCTGCCTCTGCTTTTAAAGTACTGATAGTCAATGAAGAAAAGACAGGCTATGTGTTAAAATGTCATCAAAGTAGCTTTCTATTTTAAAACAAAGGCATATATTCTAACTCCAGTGGCAACGATGCGGCGCTGCTGGGCTTGCTTTAATGGCCCATTAGTTTTCTTCTCCAGTGGTTGAAGTTCTTTGGCCTATAGCCTTCTGTTCCCCCGAGTCTCCCAACCCATTAAAAACTCCCTGGAATGCTTTTTTTTTTTTTTGTCTAATGTGATTATTATAAAAAAATGTCCAAGCTACACATTCATTCTCTTCTTTATAATGGCAGCAGCATTTCACTTGCCTGAATGTTGACATTGGGGTCCTCAGAAAATATAGTGCAGACAATCAATTAGAGGTAAAAAGAAACATCAGGCTTATGTCAGTGGCGGACAGAGTCAGGAAGGGAGCAGTTTGGACTGTCTAAGTGAGAACAATTTTCACACATGCTAAGTGTCCAATATTTTCAACAGCTTTGGCAAATCTCCACAAATTACAGCTTTGGTAGACTGTTTCAATCTTAGTTTTAAAAATGTATCTTCTGCTCCTGTCCCCCGTATAAGACAATCTTTTATATGTGGGTTTCTTAGTTATTTCTATATAAATACACATATTTTAAAACAATAGTAAGAAAATATACCACTATACTGAAGGAAATTCGACTCGTTCCTGGCAACAAAGACGCAAGCAGGGTCAGAAGTACCATGACTGCTGTTGTTTGACTGTCCAGCCAGCTTTGGAAGAAACTTGTTTTCCTGTTAAAAAGGCTTCAAGTGGAGATCCCAGTCATCCATGTCCTCTTGCAGTGGTAGAGTTTAAAACATGGTAGCCCATGATAATCAAGGTTAAGGTGACCCCAAATAGAGCTCATACTTTCAGTAATGTGATACCTGACATTTACAGAAAGAATTGGAGGCTTTACCTTGAAGGCAGGGATATATCTACTTTAGGGCTGTAAGGTGACATAGTTTTACTTGTGTTCGTTCCATTTATGCTTCACTGGGACCATCATTTTTTATGAAGTGCTGTGTTATATTAACATGATGGATAGATGATTTATTAATGGATTGATGAATACATACATAGTGTGAAGGCCAAGCTCAACTATAAACTTGATAAAACAGGATGATCAGGGTGAGGGGCCACTGGGAGATTATCTTGATTGCATTAATGTGAGTGGAAAGACCCTACTATGGATTACATTATTCCTGGCTGGGATTGTAGACCATATTAGTGGGGACAGGAGCTGAATGTATTCATTACTCTATATTTCTAATTGTAGATATTATGTGACCAGCTGCTTCAAGCTCCCACCCCTTTCAATTCTTTGTCATGATGGACTATATCCCTAAACTATGAGCCAGAACAAACACTTGCCTCCTTACATTGCTTTCTTGGCATATTTTATCACAGCAATAGGGAAAGAATGTTAGGTAGATTGCTGTAACTGAGAGGGATTCCAAGGAAGAGATATTTAGAAAGGAAATATGAAGAAGGAAACATCTGATAAATACATGTGACTCCCTGAACTCAGGTTACTATGAATGCAGACCTGGAATTGAATTTCTGTGGGATAAGAACTGGGAAATGTCTGTTCTAATTATACTGTGCATCCTTCTTTTCCTTGCTTGAATTGAATAAACGTTGACTATTTTGAATAATGTGAGCTAAAATTCCTGGAAAGAAGCTGAGTCAGTCTCCCACAGTTCAAATTGCCATCAACACCACTGTCCTCCATGTTCCTATTGTGATAGTCCATAAAGCCCTACTTAAAACATTCAACTGCTTTTCTAATCCAGATTCGCAAAAGAGAGAGCAAAAGCATGATCAGGCCTATGACAACAATATCCTAATCCATGGTATCAACTTCTGTCTTACTTAGGGTTTTATTGCTGTGATGAAACAGCATGATCATAGCAACTCTTATAAAGGAAAACATTTAACTGGGCCTGGCTTACAGTTTCATGATGTTGTCGTGATGATAAGTATGACAACATGCATGCAAACATGCTACTAGAGATGAAGCTGAGAGTACTACATCTTGATTCACAGGAAACAGGAAGAGATCTGAGACACATTTCCTCCAACAAGGCCACACCTACTCTAACAAGGTCACACCTCCTAATAGTGCTACTTCCTATGAGCTTATGAGACCATTTTCTTTCAATCCACCACAGAAGCCACATCTTATATTTCACATTCTATAAAGTTTGATAAACTGATGCATATTTTAGTGATTAAGGAGAGGTAGGAATGTTGTAGGTCTAAAATCTGATTACAAATTATCTTTGGCTATGTCTAACCTCACTTATGAATAGCCATTTATTGCATAACTATGAATCTGTCACTACATTCATGTAACTATTTTGCAAGACTTTTTGGAATGTACAAACAGGCCTTCAGCTTCCAACAACCACAAACCTAAGAATCTCATCAGATTCTCATCTGTAGCTTTCCTGCCTTACGTACCCACCAATATATTTGACAAGCATCTTGGTTCATGACTTTCTTTGTTCTGTTACTCTAAAACCTTTCTGAAATTACTGCATCATTGGTAAATGTAATTTGAAGTAACCTAAATCTATGTTCCCAGACCATGATCACTCATATTTAGTTCCAGAATAAAGTCTTTCTTATCCCCTTTCAGTTGAGAGTCATAGATTATACATTTACAATGCACTGTATTGTTACCATGTAACCATAAATTTTAATAATTCTCCTAATTTTTTTCCTCAATTAAGGACACCTTTTCTTCCATTGCGACTTTCTTATTTCGAGATCCATGTGATGCACCCAATTCCAATTTTGCTAATAATAAGGTCCCCTTGAACCTAAAGAATGCTAAAGGTCTTGTCATCAAGTCCCTGTATTATTACAGAAACTTAGAAGTGACTCACACAAAGGGAGTTACACAAAGTCTTCAGTGTGACACAGCATCAGTATTTTGACTCCATTAATGGCAAGAACTTGGTTTTTATGTATCTCCCAGGTTTATGTGAAAGCTTAGAGATACATTTGTAACTAATGAGCACTTGAAAAACTAAAGTGGAAATGATGTAGTAAAAAAAATAAAAATAAAAACAAAACAAATGTTTGTGAAGTCAACTTAAGCTCCCACATGGATCTTCCAACTGCGGTAGTTTATATTTTCTGATCAATGTAAGACAATCTACTTTTTGTTATTCAGTGAAGTTTAAGGTTTTAACCATATTTTTGACAAATTGGGGAATGAACAGAGATCCCAAAAGAGTCCTTAAATCTTAGGGCTTGGGAGTCGGGGAAGGGGGCATGTTTCTTTGGTTGTTCCAGTTGACATTCTTTCTTTGTCTCTTGAATTCCTAAAGTTCTATCTTTCCAGATATTTGCTTCAAAGGATTTTAGCCCTGAATTCAACAGAGTTCTAATGAGTGTATCATTCCCTCCATGTAATGAGCATCTTTTCCACAGTTTTCATAGATGTTTTATGAGTGAAAGTATCATTAGATTAATATAAATTATTATGACAATTGGTAAATATGGGCAGCATGTGGCTATCCCGTCACAAGACTACAATTTCTAGATTACAGATGTCTGAGGAAATTGGAAATTTACAATTAATATGAATACTTTAATGGTGTATTTAATTATTATTAAATTTAGTAACTGTCATCCTTGAAAGTTTCTGCTTCATCAGCTGATTAACCATAGGTATTTTTCACTATTTTCAACCAATATCTACCAGAATTCTTATGATGTGTTAAATGTTTACTATATGTTTTAAATATAGAAATAAATGAGAAAAGAAACAAGTGAATTAGCTCCATGTGTACTTCAGCATTAATTAATCAACCTACTTGATGTTTTCTAAGGTTTTTTTTTTTTTTTTCGTTTTTCGAGACAGGGTTTCTCTGTGTAGTTTTGGTGCCTGTCCTGGATCTCACTCTGTAGACCAGGTTGGCCTCGAACTCACAGAGATCCACCTGCCTCTGCCTCCCAAGTGTTTTCTAAGAATTTATAAGTAGCTTTACATTCTGAGGAACAAAAGCATTTGGAGACTTTAAATTCTTCTGTGGCTGCTACCACAAAATTATTTTATTTACACAAAAACATAATAAAATAGTTCCAGAATTTCATGCATGTTTTTCTGGCATGCTTTGGCTCAAAGAAAACCATACCTGAAATTAGACATAGAAAAATTGGAAAAGTAAGTGACTCACTAAAGAAAAAAACTTTCTCCCTGTGCTCCTCTGGCTTTTCTGATGATAAAATGTCATTCATTCTAGAAATGATGGTGATTGCAGAAAGTGATTGAAAGAAAGCACTAAGCATTCTTAAAAATAGATGTGTGCACAGCCCAGTTTAGTCTTCTAATTTCATTTCATTTTCTTTATCTATGAATTATCCCCTTATACCAATAAAACTCTCCCCTCAACAAATGTGTTAATCAGTATTAGCAAGTATTCCAACAATTATTTTTATTTCCATATTCCAATTCTCAAACATTCTAAACAACCAAACACAATTTCTTCACAAAAGTCAAACTATATTTTCATGCTATTTATTCTAGAAATGCTCCTTTGAGTTGTTCTTTTAAAATATTCATTCACAAAGCAAGATACTACCTTGCTGACTTCATATTTACACCCTGTATTTCAAGCCACTAATCTCATTTCTTTATGACTGTCACCTTTGTACTTTAAGAATATCTCCAGAATATACATAATAGACATATCAAGAACATCTCCAGCATATACATGATAGAAATGTCTTTTTTCTATTTCTTTTTATTAATTAACTTTTCACAGCCAGGTCACAACTTTCCCTCCCCCTCCCAGCCTCTTCCCCCAACCTCCTCACCCAATCCACTCCTCCTTTCTCTTCAGAAAAGGGCAGGCCTCCCATGTATATCAGTCAGCCATGGCACATCAAGTTGCAATAATACTAGGCACCTCCTCCCCTATTAAGGATGGACTAGGCAACCCAGTAGGAGGAATGGGTCGCAAAAACATGTAACACAGTCAGGGACAGCCCTTGCTTCCAATGTTAGGAGGCTGATAAGAAGGCAAAACTACATAACTGTAACATGTGTGTAGAAGACCTTGGTCAGTCCCCTGTAGGTTTCCTGGTCTGTGGTTCAGTCTCTGTGAGTCTCCATCAACTGATGTAAGTTGATTGTATGGGTTCTCTTGTTGTGTCCTTGATCCCGCTGGCTCCCACAGTTTTTTCTCCCCATCTTCCACATAATTCTCTAAGCTCCACATAATGTTCGACTCCACATCTATTTTCATCAGTGGCTTGATGAAGCCTCTATGATGACAATTGGGCTAGGCAACATCTCTGAGTATAGCAGACATCATTAGGAATCATTCCATCGACTTTTTCCCCCAGTCATGTTTGGTTCTATCCTAAGTCTCTAGGCCATCCTTCCTTTATGTCCTGGTCCTCAGAGGCAAGATCCCTCTCATGGTATGGGTCTCAACCAGTCATTGGTTGGCCACTCCTACAATTTCTGTGCCACCTTTAACCTAGCCTGTCTTGTAAACAGGGCAAATTGTAGTTCAAAGGTTATATGCCTGGGTTGGGGTCTAGAAGATTCTTAGCTTAAGTGTTTAAGGCCTTTGTAGTTTCTCTTATTTCCTATAAATACAAGGGAAATAAAATAGAAGAACCATAGGATTATTTCTTTTAATTTTTATTGAAAACAGATTCTTCTCTCAAATAGTACACCCTGGCCACAATTTCCCCATCATCCACTTCTCCCCACCTTCCTTCTTTTCCAGGTATGCCCCCACACACATACATTTATTTCCTCTTCAGTAAAGAGCAGGCCTCCAAGGCAGAACAGACAAATAGGACAAAAGAAGATAGGATAAGACAAGGAAAAAGCTCTCATATGGAGGCTGGATAAGGCATCCCAAGAGGAGGAAAAGTGTCTGAAGGGCAGGCAAAACAGAGACACCAAACACCAAGCTAACAGCAGTAGGTTATGTATACACAGAGGACATGGTGAGACCCATGCAGGCTCCATGCATTCTGCTTCACTCCCCACCCTCCACCAATTTGTCTCCTTCCATTTTGATAAATGTTTTACTCCAAAGTGTCTATCCCAAATTGACAATACACAAATGATGAGTGAAGAAATGATCTTAACAGCAATCTTTTGCTTCCTTCCTAAGCTTAAGTCCCCCTACAAATGTGAGTTTTCTTTCTGTGTGTGCTTCAACATGCCTGATTTTTTCTAAGCTTCATATCTGCTAGAGACAGTTTGAAGAACCACAGAGCTATATTCTTTATACTTAAGAACTATATACCCATTAAGACATAGTAATCATATTCTTCACTGTAAAGTGTTTTATGAATTTACTCATACTTTTCCAAAAGCAATTTACTTGGTAGTATTACAGACACAGCACACTGCCATGCTTTCTGGTGTATATGCTGTATGCATGCATGTGCCTGTATATACATCCTTACCTATGCATGCACATTTTTAAATCAATTTCATCTATCTTTCTCTAACACTCTTTAATGTTGTTTTGGGGTAGGGCATGATCAGAGCCTCTCATTGAACCAGGAGCTCACTGATTCAACTAGGCTAATTGACCAATGAGCACTAGCCAGCTCCCTGTCTCTGTCTCCCAGAACTGAGGTTTACAGATGTATGTCACCATGCCTGTTTTTGATGTGAGTACCAGGAATCTGAACTGATGACCTCATGCTTGCACAGCAAGACCTTTTCCCACTGAACCATCCTTCCAGTCCCACTGGCGTGAGTTTTGTCAAAATGCCTATCATCTTTTCAGTGACCCTTTTTATCTGGTTATGAAAGTCAAGTTTGAAGAATTTGAAAACTGTCCTCAAGAGGACACAAAATTTCCATGTTTCCAGTTAAACAATAAACGTGGATGCCAATATAAACCTGGATGCCAACATATTTGCCATCTATATGAAAATATGAAGATATTTGCAAAAGTAGGCCAGGAAAGATCACATTAATTAGGTTAGTTTTAATCCATGTATAAATTTCCATATCCTCTGGTATTTAAAATTGTAGCTCTTCTCCCATGTATAACCTTCTACTCTACCAAAGGACAATTTCAAAAACTTTAGATTATAATCCCCACATCTAGTATCTCCACATTTCTAGGAAGTTTATTGAAAAGAAATTCATAAAATAATAGTACCTTGAATTTGGTAGGAATAGTTTGTTTATTTAATTTTACCATTAAATGACAGATAATGCAGTTTATTGGGGCTTTTTTTTTTTTTTTTTTTTTTTTTTTTTTTGGTCAATACTGTTTTCCTACCCACCTGAGGACCAATGAGTAGAAAGAAAGTAATTAGAGACTTCACAAGCAAAATAAATTTTAGCTGTTTTGTATCTCTTTATTTCTCCATAAATGTTCTTTCATCCTGATCTCTATTTCTCTCTCTTAAAAATAAATAAATAAATAAATGAATAAATAAATAAAGCTAGAGTTTCCCTATCACAAAAGACCAGGATCCAGCTGGTTCAGACATCTGGAAATATTCATTTATAATAAACCTTACAAAACAATAAGCAGACAAACAAACCAAACTGAAGCCAAACCAACACATCAGTCAACCAGAGGTGAATCCCCTTATCGCCACGACATCCCATCAACATCTCTGCTTTTGGAGTCCTGTTGCTATAATTTTCATGCTTATCAATAGCTGTATCTACAGATTAAAACAGTATAAATTACAGCATATTATATAGCTCCCTGAGTATTACTGAAATTTCAATTCATATCAAACTGACCGTTGAATGAAGGCAATCTTTTACATCAGCCTGCAAAAACTTGTCTGAGATGACCTTTCTGAATAATTGATGGGGAATTTTTGTCTTTGTTCCAACTTGCTCAAATGTGCACAAAACGTTGCAGCCAGATCACTCCAGTGGAGCTTTGCAGAGTCTAGTTTGCAACTGTTCCTGTCTGCTTTGCTCTAAGTAGTGACATATGTTGGGGGATTTCTTTGCAGTCAGTATAGATGGAGGTTTGGGATAAATTTGACTTATTTCGCTTGCTTTCACAATAATCCCATTGGTTGGATAAAGTCCAATATGCTGAGTGACTAGAGAGGGAAGTCAACATACAGGTTGCAATTTTCTTCCCACATAGTTAAATGAAACCAAATCAAAGGCAAGTGATGATGATTGGTCAAAATTCCTATATTCATCAATATTTGAAGATAATGTACATGGGCTGTCATTGAGTGATACCCTAAAGTAATTATGAAGAAGGAGTATGATGGCTAGTGCACCCTCTGACCTTTACTTATCATCACTCAACCAGAAACCAGAGAGCAGTGAAAGAAGCCATTAGTCAAGTAAGTTATTCTGGAAACTGTCTGCAGACCCTAGGTAATCACATGCTTACTGTGTTAATTATATTTCTGATAAAAACAGAAATAAAACAGAAGGCAATAAAATCATGCAGAATTACATTGTCTCCTCATAATTGTAATTCAAGGACAATTTTTAGTAATTGATAGACATCAAAATAGTGACAGGTATTGATAATCTATAGTTCTGGCACTTCTTTAAATAGAGATTATTACATTTTCACGAATTAGAATCATATTATTACTTTATAATAAAATCAGCTTGGAAATATTTTTAATATATGACTAGTTTCAAAAGCCACAATGAATTTGGTATATGCTGTCTATTCTGGTTCATACCTGTCACTAAACATAGTTTTGTCTCTCATTGAATGATTTGAGAGTTCAGATCTTGTAACTCATAGCTTCATGATATTCTGCAACTTTATTCACTCACCTTAATTAGGTGTTGAAATTTATAACTGCTTGTAGATGTATCTCAGCCTAATATTTTCCACATTTATCAGAATCACCTGGGAGAGCTGAACAAAGTAGAAAGGCTTAAATTTTATCTACCCCAATAAACTCAGGTTCCCTTATTCTTGACTCACTCTGATAGTACACCAAATTCTACTCTTGTTCTTTTTTGTTATTGTTGTTAGTGTTAGCCTTGATTAGGTAGTATGCACATACCACAATTTACTCATCCTCCCTTGGCTGAACATTGTGTGTGTGTGTGTGTGTGTGTGTGTGTGTGTGTGTGTGTGTGTGTGTTTACAAGCAATGCACCATATAGAATATTAGATGATTCAATATTGAGTTTTAGAACTATAATAAGAGCTTTCATATCACTAGGGATTCCTTTAGTTTTATTTGTCTGGATCAATCCCTTGTCCCAAACAGAGAATCTGAATATTCTAAGGAGAGTAGTATCATCTCAAAAATGACACTATTGTCACACTTTTTAAAAGTATTGTTCCATGCACAGGGATATTTTCAAAAAATGATAAAATTTCTCACATTTACTTCATTTACTAAAACACATATTGGAGGGTTGTGAAGATGGTTCAACACCATTCAAGCACCAGAACATGAGTTTGAATCCCTAGAAACCACATGAAGCTGATTGCAGTAACTTTCATCTATAACTCTAGTGTATAATCTCAGCATGGTGAAAGGTAGAGACAGAAGACCCTGGAATGTACAACACCTAGCCTGGTATATGCCTTGAGGAACAACCAATAGCTTTCTCAGATTTGGTAGACTGGGAGGACCAACATCCATGGCTGTCCTCTGACTTCCACACATAGGCTGCAACCTAAACTTACAAAGACAAACAGGCACACACTTGTGTATACACACACACACACACACACACACACACACACACAGATACATACACACAAAGCAGCTTTTCTTCTGTGATTTTTGCCTTTTTTATTTTCTCTTTATGAGTTATTCTTCACCAAAAGAGGAAAACTCATCTTCCCTAATTAAGAATTTTATCAATTTAAAAAAATATATAATTAATTACATATCAGCCATGGATTCCCCTGTCCTCCTTCCTCCCACCCATCCCTACTGTGAGATTACATATGTAGCAAAGGATTTTATGACAGTCTCTGCCTTGTCTTTCTCTTGCCTTTTATTTTCCCAAGTTTCATTTTTACAAAATAAAAAATACAATGGTTAATGTTATAGGTTTTACCTGTATAATCCAAAGATCTAATCTGTGTAGTACAGCAATACCATTTTTTACAAATATGCTTGAATAGTGTTAGTTTTAATACTCATATCTTTAGAATATGTATAATTCTATATAAGGTAAATTCCTAATTTTACTTCTCTCATCTGATTTTTTTATTCCAAAACCACATTAAAGTAGTTTGTCTTTAGTTACTGATTTACAATATTTATCCATAAAATCTAATAGTTATTTTTTATTGTTTAGATCATAGTCCACTTTGGTCTCTATTCCTAGTCACCCTAATTCCTCTTAATTAGTAAAATTTTGAGTTATGCACAATATCTACTAAAACAAGTGACTTGAATTTATTTCTTTTTTGTGTTCTCTCTATTTTTGTGGCTCAATTGTTTTCATGTAAGGTGCATGGTAAATTCATTTAAATGAATTAAATATGATATTTTGATTGAAAAACCCATGTCTCCACAGTTTAGTTTGCAAAGAATCAGTTTATTCACAATTTGAGAATTCACTGTTCATGTTGGTTAACTGGAGACAGCCCCCTAAGGAATACTCTCTAGTGAACTATACTTATATACGAAACATCCCATTGCAATATATATTTTAAATAGTAACCACTGGGGATTGGGAGAAGTCTCAATGATTAAGAAATCTTACTGAGATCCCATTGCTGGAGATAATGCCCATACAACCCCTTGAATGTGGAAAGATTGGGCTGGTACCTACACAGAACATTAACCCTCTTGTTCTAGTGCCTTTAAAATGGAAAGGTAGATTAGAGGCAAAGCAAAGGATAACCAGGTTACAATCCACAACCCCAGAGATGCAAGGTAAAGAGGAGGACCCTAAGAAGGTCACTGATGGATCGCTCCAGGAAGGGACAATGGCTAAGTGCTCCTGGGTAAACTAGGAGAAGGGTAGAGAGATCAAGATGGGCATGTTGGGAGAGGGTTGGAGAGAGAGAGAAATGAAAGAGATATCTTGATAGAGAGAGCCTTTGTGGGGTTAAAGAGGAACCTGGTGCTAGGGAAATCCCCAGGAACCCACAAGGATGACCCCAGCTAAGACTCCTCGAGATGGTGGAGAAGGTGCATGAACTAGACTTTCCCTGTAGTCAGATTGGTGACTACCCAAATTATCATCATAGAACCTACATCCAGTGACTGATGGAAGCAGATACAGAGACCAACAGCCAAGCACTTGCCTGACCTCCTGGAGAATAGAGGGAGGAGGGATAATAGGAGCAAAATAGTTCAAGATCATGTTGGGGAAAAATCACAAAGACAGCTGACCCAAGCTAGTGGGAGGTCATGGACTTTGAACTGACAGCCTGAATGGGACTGAACTAGGCCCTCTGAATGTGGGTGACAGTTGTGTGTGTCTTTCTCTGTTTGTAGGGCCCCTGGAAGAGGGATCAGGCCTTATCCTGGATACATGAACTGGATTTTTAGAGCCTATTCTCAATGGTGGAATGCCTTGCTCAGCAAGGATCCAGGGAAGAGGGACTGGGTCTTGCTCCAACAGGTATGCCTGCCTGTGTAGACTACACAAAAGAGGCCTTACCCACTATGAGGAATGGATGGGGGTGGGGTGGATGGGAGTTGGGGGGAGTTGGGGGAAAAGCAGAAAAAGAGGAGGAGGGGGAACTGTGGTTGGTATGTAAAATGAAAAAAAAAAATTAAATTAGGCCGGGCGGAGGTGGCACACGCCTTTAATCCCAGCACTTGGGAGGCAGAGGCAGGCAGATCTCTGTGAGTTCGAGGCCAGCCTGGGCTACTGAGTGAGTTCCAGGAAAGGCGCAAAGCTACATAGAGAAACCCTGTCTCAAAAAAACAAAAAAAAAAAAAAAATTAAATTAAATACAATGTTTTAAAAAATGGAAAGGTTACCAGAAGAGAAACATAAACATCAATCCAATCACAAAACCTTTGATCCATACTCTGTCTTGTCTGTAAAATATGCTAGGGCAGTACTGACACTAACCTTTTGGGAGTAACAAACTGATATCTAATTTGACTCAAGGTCCACTACATGACACTACTGTTGTAATCAAGAAGCTGAGAGTACATAGCCCAGAGACCTAGGAGAAAATCAAATGCTACTGGTCTAAGAACAGAAAAACAATACCAACAGAAGGAATCCTAATGATAATCCTCTATACTCAAAGCCTGGTGCCTTATTCAGTCCTTATTGGAAAGGCTTCCCCCTGCACAGATGGGGGCAGATAAAGAGACCCACAGTCAGACAATACAAAGAGAAAGAGGGAGAGATAGAAATAGAGAGAGAGACCTTTGAACACACAGCTGAAACACAGGATGTCTCCATTAAATCCCTCCAGTCACAGTTTAGGGAACCCTATGGAAGAGGAGGCAGAAGGAGTCAGAAAGACAGAAGGGATAGAGGACACCAGAAGAAAACCCTCTAAAACAACTGAGCAAACCTCTATGAACTCATAGTGATGGAAGCAGATAACACAGGACCTACAGGGTCTGTACCAGGTCCTCTTTTTTATACAATGTAGCTTTCAGTTCAGTGCTTTGATGGGACTACTAAGTGAGTGAAGTAGTGGATCTCTAATTCTTGTGCCTTCTTTTGGATCTCCTTTATTTTTCTGTTGGCTTGGCTTGTGCAAATTCAATATGATGGATATTTTTTATTGTTGTTTTAACTCACTATGTTATATTTTATTTTGTTTTGTTGTTAATTCTTAGAAGGGAGTGGATACTGAAGTTAGATTCTCTGCACCCACATCTGGTGTCTGAAAACTGCTTGTAGCTCAGGTTCTAGGATAGTAAACACCCTCTTCTGGTCTCTGTGGATGTTCCAGGTACAGGGCACATGTACAAATAAACAAGTACATGACTATGCACATAAAATTAAATAAAAATTTAAAGTGGCCTTTGGGAAAACCAAGGCAATAGTGTTTTTCATTTGTTTTGGTTTTTGTTTTTCTGCATTTCATGTGACATTAAGAATAGAAGTGTGTTAAGCCGGGCGGTGGTGGCGCACGCCTTTAATCCCAGCACTCGGGAGGCAGAGCCAGGCGGATCTCTGTGAGTTCAAGGCCAGCCTGGGCTACCAAGTGAGTTCCAGGAAAGGCACAAAGCTACACAGAGAAACCCTGTCTCGAAAAACAAAAACAAAAACAAAACAAGAATAGAAGTGTGGTGGTTTGAATAGGAATGGTCACCATAGATTCATGTGTTTGGATGCTTGGCCCATAGGGAGTAATGTTTTAGGAGGTGTGGCTTTGTTGCAGTGGTTGTGGCCTTGTTGGAAGAAGTATGTCACTGTAGAGTCAGGCTTTGAAGTCTCATATATGTGCCATTCCCTTCTCTCCCCATGGTCTGTTGGCCAAGAGGGCAGAGAGGGCAGGGGTGACAAGCAGGGCTTTGTCTGGCCTATGAACACAACAGAAATAGCCCTTTGGGAGACTGCTTCAGTGTTACAACTCAACTTTATTCCACAGTGAGAAAGAAATATACGGCAAGGAAAGTAGCTGGACACCACCTAATTTGCATTAGGCAGCACTCTCCTACCGTAAAGCTCCTAGTACAATGTCTAGTTACCATATGCAACAGCATGGTCCTATTGTAAGAACCCTTGCATAAGGTTTGCTTACTATATGGGCAGCAGGAGGAAAGCCTTTGCAGGGAACTGTGTCAATGGTCAAACTAGATAAGTTAGCAATCCAGGCCTAAAGACATTCACCAAAGAAGGTCAGGTAGAGAGCAGGAAGATCCCACTGGGGCTTTCCCTTGCATAGTGACAAGCTCAGAGAAAGCTGCCAGGCCATGATAGACTACAACCTCAAAGCAGCAAGGCCTCCCAACCTATATGCTCAATCCATGTTCAGTATGACAGACTCCCCTTTTTTTTTTTTTTTTTTTTTTTTTTTTTTTTTTGGTGATGCTGCTGCTTTTTTTCCTTTTATTAAATTTTTTATTTTATAATTTAATTTAATTTTACATATCAGCCACAGATTCCCTTGTTCTCCCTTCCCCCCCCTTGCCTTCCCCCCAGCCCACCCCACATTCCCATCTCCTCCAGGGCAAAGACTCCCCTGGGGATTGAGTTCAACCTGGTAGATTCAGTCCAGGCAGGTCCAGTCCCCTCCTCCCAGGCTGAACCAATTGTCCCTGTATAAGCCCCAGGTTCCAAACAGCCAGCTGATGCACTGAGGACATGTCTTGGTCCCACTGCCTGAATGCCTCCCAAACAGATCAAGCTAATCAACTGTCTCACTTATCCAGAGGGCCTGATCCAGTTGGGGGCTCCTCAGCTATTGGTTCATAGTTCATGTGTTTCCATTCGTTTGACTATTTGTCCATGTGCTTTTTCCAGTCTTGGTCTCAACAATTCTTGTTCATATAATCCCTCCTCTTTTTTGCCAATTGTACTCCTGGATGAGGTTTCTAGCACGGCAATTAGGGTATTTGGCCATCCTATCACCAGAGTAGGTCAGTTCAGGCTTTCTCTCGACCATTGCCAGTAGTCTGTTGTGGAGGTATCTTTGTGGATTTCTGTAGACCTCTCTTGCACTTTGCTTCTTCCTATTCTCATGTGGTCTTCATTTATCATGGTCCCTTATTCCTTGTTCTCCCTCTCTATTCTTGATCCAGCTGGTATCTTCTGCTCCCCTAAGCTCTCTTTCCTTCGACTCTTGCCCTTCATTTCCCCCACTCACATCCATGTTATTCATGTGATCTCATCTATTTCTCTGTCATTGGGTGATCCCTGTGTTTTTCTTGTGGTCCTGTTTTCTAGGTAGCCTCCCTGGAGTTGTGAGTAGCAGTCTAATCTCCTTTGTTTTACATCTAGTATCCTCCTATGCTTGAGTACATGCCATGTTTGTCTTTCTGAGTCTGGATTACCTCACTCAGGATGATTTTTTCTAGATCCATCTATTTGCCTGCAAACCTCATGATGTCATCTTCAACAAATGGTGCTGGCATAACTGGATATCAACGTGTAGAAGGCTGCAAATAGATCCATATCTGTCACCATGCACAAAACTTAAGTCCAAGTGGATCAAAGACCTCAACATAAATCCAGCTACTCTGAACCTGCTAGAAGAGAAAGTAGGGAGTAGTCTTGAACACATTGGCATAGGAGATCACTTCCTAAATATAACACCAGTAGCACAAACAATGAGAGAAACAATCAATCAATGGGACCTCTTGAAACTAAGAAGCTTTTGTAGAGCAAAGGTTACAGTTGACAAGGCAAAGCGACAGCCTACAGAATGGGAAAAGGTCTTCACCAACCCCACATCTGACAGAGGACTGATATCCAGAATATATAAGGAACTCAAGAAATTAGACGTCAAAATGTCCAACAGTCCAATTAAGAAATGGGCTATAGAACTAAATAGAGAATTTTCAACAGAGGAAGCTCAAATGGCTGAAAGACATTTAAGGAATTGCTCAACATCCCTAATCATCAGGGAAATGCAAATAAAAACGACTCCCAGATACCATCTTACACCTATCAGAATGGCTAAGATCATAAACACTGAAGACACCTTATGCTGGACAGGATGTGGAACTAGGGGAACTCTCCTCCACTGCTGGTGGGAATGCAAGCTTGTACAACACTTTGGAAATCAATATGGCGCTTTCTTAGAAAATTGGGAATCAACCTCCCTCCAAGATACAGCTATATCACTCTTGGGCATATATCCAAGCAATGCTCAATCATACCACAAGAGCACTTGCTCAGCTATGTTCATATCAGCATTGTTTGTAATAGCCAGAACCTGGAAACAACCTAGATGCCCTTCAACTGAAGAATGGATAAATAAAATGTGGTACATATATACAATGGAATACTACTCAACAGAGAAAGACAGACTCCTTCTGATAAAGATGTAGAACACTCAGCTCTTTCTTCTTCACCATGTCAGCTTGAATGCTGCATTGCTTTCTGCCATGATGATAATAGACTAAACCTCTGCTACTGTAAGCCAGCTCCAATGAAATATTTTCCTTTATAAGAGTTACTCCGGTCATGGTGTCTCTTCACAGCAATAGAAACTCTTAACTAAGACAAAAATCTTTGAGAAGATCAGTAATCCAAGAATTTTCATTGATATGAATAAACATTTCTTTCAACAGATGTATAAGGAAGGAAAATATGCTGTTAATCCTCCCCTGATAGTTTTGACTTTACCTCAGCACCAGTTCTGAGCAATTCTATGCTTATCATCCTTGAATAGAAAAATAAAATTCAATAGAAAACCAAAAATATAAACAAATCTGATAAGAAACCTTTGTCCTAGAAGACAATTTTAAATAGAAAGAAAAGTAGATTTCACTTTCTCCTGCTGTCATGCAGAAAGTGGTGACAACTTCAAAATGAGCCACCCCCCAATTAGAAATAGATAAAGGCTTGGAGAAAGCACTGAGGGACAGCAAGGAATACTTGAAGCCAGGACGTTTTGGATGCACATCTGTGGGAAGCTGTGTCAACATCCATTATTTATTTCTTAAAGACAGGAAATGCTGCTTACTAGAACACAGCAATTAGTGGCCACTTTTCGAGTTTCCCTGCTGAGAAGACTGCTTTGCCAACTGCCTCATTACTGCAGAAATACTTAGTCCCAATGGTCAGCACTCATCTCATGGGCTGCTTTTGTCTACTGATTGTTATGTTGCTCTGCCATCAATGAGCTAGCTTTCAAGACACCTTGGGTTTTGCCCTCTGACACTCACTTATCAGCACAAGAACACACTGTGACTGCATCTCTGCTTAGGGAAGACTGTGCCTATCTCTTGTATGGGTGAAGCTGCAAGGAGTGGAGAAACCATGTCAAAACAGCTGAGCATTTGGAGGATAAGCAGGAAAATACCATGCTGTCATGGAGTCTGTATGTACTCAATAAAAGAGAGTGCTTCTTATTTTGACTGGTTACAGCCTATCCCAGCCAGGAAATTGAGTAGTGCCATTTTATCATGGACGTTTTGAAAGAGACTAAGGTGCCAATCAGTCAGGCATTTGTCTCTAAGTTGGGAGACATATGAGCAAGAAGAGTTACTGAAAATCAAATGAATTTCCCCAACTTGTCATTCTATCAGACAGTGGAGATAGATGCAAAACTCAGTGAATTGAACATGGTGAGAAACCTTGCCTTTTCCATCACCAGAGAAACTTTAATTTTGCTGGATCTGTTGGTCCTAGATTTGATAAAATTTCAACCCATGGAGAGTTTTCTCTGAATTATTTTATTTTAAGGAATGACAGTTTGAAGCTGCTAATATAGCCTAATGATTCATAAAAAATGATAACTTATCAAATATAAAATGGGCATAATTTATTATGTTCTGCTAGGGAGACACATTATATGAATAACCAAGGTAGAGATTTTTATATACTGAATTATGTACTAACCTTGCAATGCAAACATGATAGCAAAACCAGATTGGTTCAGTATTTGCCTGGGTTAATGTGTGATTTTGGAAGTGTGGATTTCATTAAAACAAATGCAGAGATGGTGCCACAACATAGCCTATGCTCCTCCAGGTATGGTTCTTTACTCATTTTCCTGCAAATCTCTGCAGTAGGGCATTCACTGGAGTGAAATCAGTGTTCTGCTGCAGAGGAAGTTGCTGTGGGATGTTCTCTATGCTGTATGTCCTCTCTTGGCTCCACCTTCTAGGTATGACAGTTTCAGATGCCTCAATGGGGGTAGTACTTCCAGGTCAAAGCTGAAACAGCTACCCACTACAGGAAGTAATGAACAACTATTAAACAGAAAACTTTGACATGTAGAGAAAAAAGGACCAACATGATTGTTATAAAACTTCATTTTTTTATACACAGCTACTGAAAAATAACATGAAAGTGATGTACTAAAATTTCACCACATCTCTGAGTTGGTGTGGCCCTGGTATGAGAGATGTGAAGAGAAAGGAAATAATGAATGGAGGCAAAGTAAAGAACACTTTTCAAAAATAAAGAGCAAAGGACCTGGAAGAATGGAAGGAAGCACTGCAAATAAATGTCATTCTTACTCATTTAAAGTATTTCAAAAAATTACTATTCACTGGATCCTCTCAATAGTAACCTGAGATAATCCCTGAAATGTGGAATCATCTGTGTATTATTCATAAAAATATTGGTGCTAAAGTCATATGGTGAATGATAAACCCAAGATAAGGAGCCTGGGCATTTGAAGGCTGGAATCAAAATTCAAGGTTAGCCACATGATATCTTATAAAACAAGCAAACCATAGGGATGGAAATTGTTTAATAACTTCTAGGAGGGAACTCAAGAATTATGAATTATTGGAGAAAAGCACTTACAGCATGTTGTCCCATAAGTAGAATTCATATCTCAAAAGAGGAAATTTTGCCACTTTGTTTACCATAGGTAAAAGCTGATATCTAGAAGATAAATGTTTCTTGGATGAACAGTTAAAAAGAGACCTTCTCTGGTGATTGTATGGCCAAACACCCTAATTGTTGTGCTAGAAACCCCGTCCAATGACTGAGGGAACGGGATGCAGAGATCCTTGGCTAGGCCCCGGGTGGAGGTCTGGGAGTCCAATTAGTGAGAAAGAGGAGGGTTTATATGAGCAAGAATTGTTGAGACCAAGGTTGGATAAAGCACAGGGACAAATAGCCAAACGATTGGAAACACATGAACTATGAACCAATGGCTGAGGGGTCCTCACCTGGATCAGGCCCTCTGAATAAGTGAGACAGTTGATTGGCTTGATCTGTTTAGGAGGCATCCAGGCAGTGGGACCAGGTCCTGGCTTGATCTGTTTAGGAGGCATCCAGGCAGTGGGACCAGGTCCTGTGCTCATTGCATGAGCTGGCTGTTTGAAACCTGGGGCTTATGCAGGGTCGCTTGGCTTGGCCTGGGAGGAGGGGCCTGGACCTGCCTGGACTGAGTCTACCAGGTTGATCTCAATCCTCAGGGGAGGCTTTGCCCTGGAGGGGGTAGGAATTGGTGGTGGGCTGGGGGGAAGAGAATGGGGGAGAACAAGGGAATCTGTGGCTGATATGTAGAAATGAATTGTATTGTAAAATAAAAGTAAATTAAATTTAAAAAAACTCATTAGAGAAAAAGAAAAGAAAATGAAAGAGAGAGGTTATTTTTTTTCCTCACCAATAATGTTGGAGCACATGGCTGCATACTTGGCATGGCACTAGAATAATGAGCAAGCAGGTCTTGATGACACGATGGTTGTACTACTTCACTTTAATGTTAGTTAAATGGAAGAATTTCTACAGTAAATAAATTATATAAATTATAATTAATATTTATTTTAATTCTCAAGTGTTTTTAAAAACAGATGCTATTTTGTGATAAAATTAGTTTTATTTTCTACTCTTACAGTATCCTTTAACTAAACTTTGGAAATTTTATTTGTAGGAAATACTATTGTGCTGTGTAGCCTTGGAAAGGGTGTCCATTCTATAATCTTTATACAAAATCCCCCAAATTTTCAGTGATAACAAAGCACCAGCTCTCAAGGGTAGGGCAAAACTGAAAAAGGCAGAGATCTGCACAGAGTTATGCTGTGTCTTGCTTATTTTTAGATCTCCAAAGCAGTAGGTCTTCAGATGGCTCTTGCTAAAGTGCATGATGTATTATAATACATATGATACATTATTGTATATATGAACATACTCACACACATTTCTGATAATTCCAGTCAATGATGTCTAATCTCAGAATTAATATTCTAACAAGAAAATGACATCAAAACATTAATGGGGCCATCCCACAAATTTAACATGAGATTGTCAAGGCATAGAATGCAAGTTGTCTCTGAATTTTAATTATTCTTGATCCTGGGCAGACAAGAGGGTTATTTTATTGCCTTATTTTGTTAAATTTCTGCTTTTTATGTAAAGTGCAGAACATGTTTCAAGCACAAGTGGTTTTACTTTAAAGCTTTTGATTTTACCACTTGAAAGTGCTATTTTATTTTCCTTTTATTTTTGAGCAAAATGTACATTTTCCTGATGAGTCAAATATGTCTGGCTCTTCTCTTATAATTTACTCATGGTTGAGAATAAGCAGGGGTGATTAGAGCTGCAAATCTGAAAACTTCAGAGAACCAGAAGCTATCCAAATATGCAGCCTTAATGAAGGATTTTTCACTCATTGCTGTATAGCAATCACCACTGATAGACTCCTTCATTTTTTCCAAAGCATATATAATTGAACAAATCATCTGAACCTCCACAAGCAGCCAATTATTCAACCACATTGATGCAGAGTCACTGGATCCAAGTGCTTCATTAGAATATACTATAATCCCTTGCTCTTGTCTTAACCTTCTCTATGAAAAAATCTAATTCATCCCAAACTGACACAGTGTCCTGTTGCTTATGCAAATAACAGCAATGCAGGAGATGGAGTTTGAAGCCATTCTTCTATCTCCATTCCCATGTGTAGGGCTCACATCCAAATCTTTAAATAAAGTCTGCAAGTTCTAATAATTATTCAAGTAACATATATAAGCTCCTTTTGTGCTCTTTCTGAAAATGTGCTTATCTTCCTCTCTTAGAGAATAGAGAGACATTGACAGAGAGATTGAATGGCACTGCCAATACCAGAGGAATAATTGAGGGAAAAAAAGCAGGAGAGCACTTGGGTGCACAGGGGATGATAAGAAAAGTATAAAGCTGCCAGGAGGAGGAGGAACCTCCACTCCTCCCCTCTGTTCTCTTCTTACAGCTTGCTTGTCCTTCTCTTGACCCTGTCTTTGCATCACATTAGAAAAAGTACAGTTTTGAGTTATTCCCACCTGGGCCCAGATGCTGTATTTGACATTGACGAGAACTGAAACTTTAGCCATGATATTTAGCATCTCTGAGACTAAGTCAGATTTGGAAAGCTGTCTCAGGACTTTGGAACAAAGTTTGTAACTTTGGTTCCACTGGCCATGTAGATGACACAACACATAAACCGTGCAATCTGATAAAGGATATACTTCTACTAAACACTTTTACTTTGAGATGCCTGTAGTTTCTCAGGAGGTGAGATTTGAAAACCATGTTCTGAAGAAGGTTTGGCACATAGTTGATTTATCCTTTGGAGCTTAGGATAACCTCCTCCTGGAAAACATATTCCTGGCTCATGACTGCAGATTTCTCCTGAATTGCCTGGTTGTGCTACAAAGTCATTTATGCTTCCTAACTTCTTTCTTTGATATCATAGTGAAAATTAGAGGGTTCTATAGTAAACTAGCACCTACTTTACTACAACTAAAACAATAATAATTATGTATAGTACTGAATATACACTAAATGACCTGACTTAACTGAAAAATATTACCTCTCATATGTTATCCTCTAATACATTTAGGACTTTATAGCTATATTTGTCCCACTTTAAAGAAAGAAAAGGAAATCTTACTTGAATTGAGTAGCTTTGCCAAAGTTACATAGATAATAAACATTGAGGAAAGAGCTAAACTGAAGCCCCTGAAATTATGTGTTAGTATTTTCATCATTATAGCAAAAACAAAAAACAAAAAACAAAAACAAAACAAACAAACAAACAAAAAACACCAAAGAAAAGCAACTTAAGGGAAAGATAATTTGTTTTGGATCAGTTTTAGAGGTTTTGGATATGGTCAACTGGATCTACTGCTTTGGGTCTCACATAAAACAAGGCATGATTGTGTGAAATGTGTAATATAGTAAAGCTGCCTACATCATGGAAGCCCCTAAGCAGGGATCAAGAGACAGATGGAATAAGAGGATCTGAACAAGATATATATTTCAAAGATATGCTCCCTAGTAACTCAGTCCCTATATAGACAGTTTTCACAACTTTCCAATAATTCATTTAATTAATTGAATAATAATTTATCAATTGACTAATAAATGGATTCAGTTGTAATCCTTATCTAATTTTGCCCAACAGTCCCACCCCTGAGCATAGCTTTGTATCATAGATCAATCCTTTAAAAGAGGAACTTTCATATGTTTTGGTATCTCCTGTGACTGACTGTACTATGTTAATGAACATTGTATCCCAAATACTCTTTCTTTTACCATTTTAGTTCAGAATGTCAACTTCTAGCCTTGAGAATTATTCTACTGAGCAAAAGTGTTGTCCTGAAACCCAATTAGTCTCTTTTAAACAGTAACAGAATTCTTAATTTGAGTCTAGAAGTCATAAGACTTCCATTGTCTATTTATAGGATAGTAATTCTCACTTGGTAGTGGAGATGAACTACCTTGAAGCTTTTCTAAGGGGTCTAATTCCATTCCCAGGGTTCCAATTCAGTTGGTCTACCCTGGATATAGAAAATATCAGAATCTTTCCAGGCCTTCCTATTGATAAAATATTATTGGGAAGTATTAGTGGGATTAAGCTTTACATATTATCTTTGTTGCCTCTACAATGTATGGAATCTTATTGTCTTGGTCCTGAGTTGGTGGTATGTAGTATTTGAATTGTTTAATGATAAAAGAAGAAAAAATGATGATGTTGACGAGTGATAGTGATGAAAATGGGGATACTGAGAACTTAAAAGCATTTATTAAATAGTGATCAGTATTGGGGCTTTACACATATCATTTCATTTACATTGCATTTTGTTTATTCTGAATTAAGACAAAGAGAATTGAAATTATCTCATCCAAATTGAAGCAGGCATAATAAACTCATTGTGAGTCCCTTCAAACTTCTGTTTCTAATATCAAGAGTAAGAAGACAATGAAAGAGAAGGTTGTGTAGTTTTGGGAGTAAATAAAAATTATTGCATGAAAAAATGACATTTTATCCACTAGATTACTATAGGTATGATGGGTTATTGAATGGGATAGTGGAATATGGTGAAGATATTGTGCTTAATATCACTTGGGTGCCTTGAGATAGAAAGCCCAAAATGTTAGCCATAAGATCACAAACTATGGGGAACAACAGGGAGAGACTGAATAAGCTATGGAGTCAAGTTCATGAAAATATAAACTATAATTACTTGAAGAAGGGAAAGGAGAACTTGTTTCAGAAATAGAGGGAAACAAGGAAGCTGGTGAACTGCCAAGGAGTGAGCAAGTCTCAGTGTCATCTCTTTGTATTTGAGTTTGCTCCTCAGAACAAAACAAAACAGAACAAAAAACAATGAAACAAAATCAAAAAGAAAGAAATTACAAAGTACACATAGTAAAATACAGTGAAATTAAGAAGTACATGCATGGACTTTCAGGATATTCCAGTAGTATTTTCTATCAATTAGATTTTGAATGGCTCTCAAAGGCCCATGGGCTAATAGCTTGGAATTTAGTCTGGTGGTGGTCTTGGGAGTAATGGAGTCATGAGGAGATGGGAGGTAGCAGGAGAATCACAGATCACAGAGAACATACCTTTATAAGAATACAGGTCTACAGTTTCTTCCAGACACCTTTTGTTTTTCTCCT
The DNA here is from genome assembly GCF_004664715.2 of Peromyscus leucopus. Lineage (NCBI taxonomy): Eukaryota > Metazoa > Chordata > Mammalia > Rodentia > Cricetidae > Peromyscus > Peromyscus leucopus. The sequence goes on along the minus strand of NC_051067.1, from coordinate 101,371,881 downwards.
CCAAGGCTGGTGGTCTTACTCTGTCTCATGCTTCCAATGGGATGTACTTTCAGTGTATTAAATTAAAATGGTCAACTACTGAGAGAATGAATTCACCCTGGAAGTGCAGCACAAGATAAAACTTCTCTTTGTACAAGTTGATTACAGCAGGTATGTGTTCTAGTGGTAAAGTGAAATAACCTGTTCTTTGAAGGAAATAAAAATCTACAGTCAATCCTTTAGTCTCTAGATGATTGAAACCAGGGGGAAAAAACTTGCAAAGTAGTTACAGTTCTAGGCAAGAAAAGTAGTGACCTAATGGGCCTCCAGGGTTCCTAATATGCCTCCAGAACAGCATATAATCCCAAATAATCAGCTCCAGATACTTTTTCCAAAGAAAGACAGGTATTCAAGTCAGAAAAATTGAAAATTAAAAGTTGTTATTTTGGAGATATTTCAAAAATCCATTTAATAATGTTTTAGGATCTTTTTCACATGGTGTAATATTTCATTATAAAATTTCAAAAATAGTCTAAGGAAACCTGAACAGACTTCAAACATTTGTAGATATATGCAAGAAAGTCAAATATTAAAACTATTGTTAACAGATACTACCGGGTAAAATTAGCATTTCTGTCCTTTCTAAATTACAGTCCTTGGTCTCTGAGCATGACCTGACTCTTGATTTTGAGGATACCTGACAGCATTTCCAGGGGAATCCATTGTGGGATAGGTGATGTGGTACTAATTTAAAGGGAAGTTCCAGGTCTTTACAGCTTTCTCACTTTAGAAAATAATTTTAGCCCATAGTCACTAATTATTGTAAAATATGATGTGGAACAATACACCAAGAATTGGATTTAATTTGTACATGGACATGAATGGGTATATAATGTAAATTTAATTATTTAAAAATTTATAAGATAATTTTGCAGAAAGATGGTAGAGGAAATACACAGGATGAAGTAAAAATTATGTGGCCTGAGTGGAAGACTAGTTCAATATTAACATTTACAAATTAACTTTGAGTCATGGCTTCTGGTGGCCTTCTGTTATTTTTGTTTCTGGCCTGAAACTTGATTTCATCATGCAATGATCTATCCTATGTGTTAATTCGCTGGCTTCAACTTATGTATTCATAAAAGCCTTTGCTACAAGGAGAGAATTACCAAATATGAAGTCATGTGTGACCATCAGCAATTCCTAAATCCCCTTTGCCCCTGTTTTTCTTACCCCTTCTTCACTAGAGTCAGCAAAGGAAATTGTGACACATTTTGAATTTCCCTCATTATCATCATAAAAATTCTTGATGTCTACCAATAAGGAACGAAGAGACTCAGGGCATAAAAGAATTGGTTAAATGCCTACCTTGTAGGCCTGAAGTATGATTTCAAGTCTAGATTTGATGTAAAAAAGACAGTCTGGTTTTGTATGATTTTAATTCTAGTATCTTCAGAGAGAAGGGGATGTTTGTTTACTCCCATCAATAAGAGAATGTCTCCCTCCACAGCAATTGGTGCAATGGCTTTTCTGCAGGCCAGTGCAAGAGATTTTCTGTCAGAAGCTTGGTACTGGCTAGTGTAATTTCTTGCACATCTGTACCAGGGCCTATCTGTTGTAAGTTTAGGACTTGCATGGCATGTAAAACAATTGAACACATGACACTCATGATAATTGCTGTATTATGACTTAAAAATTAAAGCCCTCCATTTCTGCTTTGTGAACTTGGTTTTTTATAACATCAGCATCCATAGAAATGTTGAAGGAGCAGTTGTCAAGGAGTAAGACACATGCACTAACTTTTACCATTTTAACTCCAGTCTGTTCTTAAAAGTGAATTAAAGAAAACAGTCCTGGTGATTATGAATTCTTCCTTGGGTGAGCAAGTCTGAGAAATCTCTGCAACAGAAAGTGAGATTCAGGCATGAAAAGAAATGAAGCAGTGATTTACCTTACAACAGTGGCAGAACTTGCAAATACCCCAAGAGCAACATCAGAAACATGTATAATCTATTTATATGAAAGATCTTTGGTACGCAGAGCCATAGAGGAGGAGAGGAGCTGAGTGACTGCAAGGATATGGAGGGAAGGTTTGGGTTCTGATAGCTGATATCAGGTTCCATTTAGGGCTGCTGGAAACATTCTGGAATGAGATATTAGTAGCATATGCTCAAAGGAGTAAACACATAAAAGCCCACTGCATATATGCATATATACACATATATGACTAAATGGTGAATTTTACATTATGTGAACTATATGTAATAAAATAATATTAAAAAGAAAGAGGAAATGGAGGGGGGACAATAAATAAAGGAAGGAGGGAGGGGTGGAGAGAAACAGAAAGAGATGAGAGAGATAGTGTCACGAAGATCTAGTAATTACTAAAATGTCTGGATTTGTGGCATGCAGACAAGAATTTGAATGTCAGTTTAGTCAGTTTTCATGATTTTGAAATGAACTCACTAGCATAAGAGCACAGGCTTACTGCATAAAACTGTATTCTTCAACAAAATAACATTCTTATGTCAACTGGCAAGATGGCACACTAACATTCTGATCTGTCTCTTTACCTGCTAGGGAGCAGTGTGGGATTTAGGAGTTGGGGCAATAATGTTCTGGTCTGTGTTTTTGGCTACTAGAAAGCAGGGTCAGGCTTTCTGGTAGGAAGGAGAGGCTGCTTACTGATTACACTGTGAAGTTGAACATTTTTAGTTGTTTCTGCACAGACAGAGAAGGTCATCATGCTCCCTGAAGGGCTATAAGTTTCTTTTAGGAAGGAGTTAGGATGGACTGGGAGAGGATTTGGAGCCTCTGACCAGTGAGGCTTGTTTCTTCTCATTTCCATCTTTTAAAAAAAATGAATGTATTTATTTCTGTGAGTGGATGTTTGTATGTGAGTGCAGGTGTGCCTGCATGTGCCAAGAACTGTAAAATTCATATGACCACTCGCCTGTGGAGTTGACTCTCTCCTGCCAACTTCTGGGCAAGTGGATTGAATTTAAGTCATTAGGTCTAAGAGAAAGTGCTTCTACCAGCTAAGAAATCTCATAGGCCCCCTGTTTTTGAAATTCAGTTTTAAGCAACTGTGCCCCCAACATATATATAGGCATTTAACAATAAAATATGTTTTAAAAGAACTCTTTGTTTGAATTAGGGGAATTTGACTGGGAAAACAATTTGAGTACTTTGTTATTTAAGGGATTATGTCCAGATATGTTCAAGTTCTCACTGATTTCATCTTACCTCACTCTTCAGATTCACAAATGATGAATGAAATGCCACATATATGCCCATTGAGTAAAGGAAAATAAACTCAAAAATGTTTTAATAGCAAAGGATGTTTGTGTAAAAGTAATCATCAATGTGACAGTGGCAAAAACATTTTTATCAGAAAATATTATTTGTGAAAATGGTGATGATGGAAAATAATTAATGGTAAAAAGTGAGGTAGCAGAAGCTATATATTTGCTGCATGCTTATAAATAGAAACTCAGGGCTACTGGCATCTACTATATTCCGTAGAACTAACTCTCTCACCAACACTTAAATAAATACATTAAAATATTATTGTTTGTGTTTCTACAAATAATTGGAAATGTCCTTTCTCATGTACAGTTCCACTGTGAGAATAATACACCGTCAACAGAATTTACATGATAATAACTTTTTAGTGTACTTTGGTGGGGAGATGTTGGATAATTAAATGCGTGGAGAATACATTTCTCATAGCTTTCCTGGCTCTAAAGCATGCTCATTTTAAGAAGCTGTGTGTTGATTTGTAGTCCAGGTGGCAATATCAGAAAGTCTTTTTTCATATAAAACAGTTTCCATATGTTTCCCCAAAAGAATGAAATTATGCTGTTGATAAGACATAGGTGTGCTGATGCAGAGTTAATACCACTGGATGGAAAAGCCAACAACAAAACAGCATTAGGTTGTGAAGCATTCTAATAAAGGACATAGAGCAACCACTTAGATGTGGCTTCTATATATAAAGTCATGCAAGGTTAAGCCAGTTTCATACAACATACATTCTAAATGAAGTACAACCTTGCAAAATTATGTAAATTTTAAAATAAAGGACAAATGAGCAGTGACAGAGACAGAGACTTTAGGATGTGCATGTCTGGTGAGCAATTGGTAAGATCAAGGGTATCTATAGACTGTGAAACATACAGGCAAGAGAGGTCAGAATGGGAAGGAGAGGTTGTGGGAAAAGAACCATCATTTTAAAAAGGGAGAGAATGGCTTTCTTACTTGCTCTGGTTATTGTCATTATAATCTAACTTTTCAAGGTCCCTGTTTTCATTCATTCCCTATCCATTTTCTATAGTGCTTTCTCTCATTGCCTCCTGAGCCACCACCTGCCACCCTTGAATTCTACATATCATTTTCACCATTCAGTATCTATTTTCTTCCTGTTCCACAATGACTGCCTCACGTCAATTCCCAAATTGGATTCAAGGACCCAGTTTCTCAGTATCTCTCTTGGGAGTTTCCAGGCAGGAGCCCAAGCTGGCAGCGACTAGCACTGAGGGACATGGGCGGGTGCTCTGTACCAAGTTGAGCACAGTGATTTTTTGGATGCTAGCAACTCCAGAAGGTACAAGAAGGGTCCTTGGAGAGGACTTAACTGTGCCAGCTTTGAATTCAGCTTAGACCTTGGTGTTTTGGTCCCTCATAAAATGGCTGAGACCCTGACACCATTCAAGTGTACAGAGTGGAATGAATTCAATGTCAAAGGAAGAAACGGCAACTTCATGGAAGGAATCGTGGCCTTGATAAATGACTGTATAGACACTTATTTTCTTGAGTGATGTTTCAAAACGTGAAATAGATTATAAAAGTCTGACAGTGCAAAATATTCTCAAAATGCATCAGAGATGTTTTTTAAATAGGTAGTATATCTTAATTTTAAGTTTTGAGGACTTCATACATGAGCACTGCATATCTATTATCCAAATCACCCTCTTATAAACTCCAACTCCTCTTGTGTCTCCCTCTTTATGCAGAATTCATGATCTCTTTGAATTATTACTGTTACATGTATACACTCACAGGTGCGTACAGCCTGCTGAGTCCTTTTCATGTTGGTTGTGTGTGGATCTATCTAAAGTTGACCACTTGGGTTATGAAAAGCTCATGCATAGGTTTTACTTATTTTTTAATAGTTATTTTACAATGCAAGTAGAAATGATACCTATACACTAGAAATGATACAATAATATTTTGTAACTATATTATTATTCTCTCAGAACTATTATAACCAAATTACACAGACTGGGGAAGTGCTGTGGGATGGTCTGTATGTCAAATTACTCTGATTGGTCAATAAATAAAACACTGGCCGGGCGGTGGTGGTGCACGCCTTTAATCCCAGCACTCGAGAGGCAGAGGCAGGCGGATCTCTATGAGTTCAAGGCCAGCCTGGACTACCAAGTGAGTCCCAGGAAAGGTGCAAAGCTACACAGAGAAACCCTGTCTCGAAAAACCAAAAATAAATAAATAAATAAATAAATAAATAAATAAATAAATAAATAAATAAAAACACTGATTGGCCTGTGGCTAGGCAGGAAGTATAGGCGGGACTAACAGAGAGGAGAAAAGAAAGAACAGGAAGGCAGAAGGAGTCACTGCCAGCTACCACCATGACAAGCAGCATGTGAATACGCCTGTAAGCCACGAGCCACTTGGCAAGGTATAGATTTATAGAAATGGATTAATTTAAGCTATAAGAACGTTAGCAAGAAGCCTGCCACGGCCATACAGTTTGTAAGCAATATAAATCTCTTACTTACTTGGTTGGGTCTGAGCAGCTGTGGGACTGGCGGGTGACAGAGATTTGTCCTGACTGTGGGCAAGGCAGGAAAACTCTAGTTACAGACTGGGTAATATTTTTTAAGAAAATTCATTTTCTTTGAAGTAGAAGTATAGGATTGATGTGTTGCAAAATGGGATACAGTTAAGATCATGTGGGGAATATCTGTCTTATGCCTTCATTTATACTGCCGATCACTTCTGTCTGGGTGTATCTGTCCCCCAAATTCCTTCTTATAAAAATGCTAATAATATTGGATTAATGATCTACATGTGGCTCCCAGGTGAACTTAATTTTTTCTGTAAACACTAATTCCAAATGTGCTCTTAGATTGAGATACTAAAGATTAGGATTGTTACATATCAATTAAGAAGTGGCATAATTAAATTGAAAACAAGTTGTCATGTAGTATTTTATTTCACAAAAATAGGGAAATTAAATTTTCTTTAAATAAATAAAGTAATTCTAATTAAATTGTTATGGATTAATATGCACAAACTATTTTTAATATTTTCACCAGTAAATAAAGATTAGTTCTCTTCTTTAATACTTTAGCAGTCTGATCAAAAATGTAACAGAACACAAGCAATGACAGTGTAGGATAAATTAGTCTACTGAAAGTAAATATCTAAAGTCAACCTAGTACCTAAGAAATTGTTTGCATTCAATGAGCAGTCAATAAGTATTTCTTGAAAGAATGAAGAGCTCAGTGTGTGGGTTGGTGTGTATTTGTTATGATCTCTTCCACTGGAATAGGTATTAGCAATATATATATATATAAATTATCTGTAACATATATAGTCTAAGCATGTGTGCCTGTCTTCTGTCCTCTAAAGGCTTTGTAATTCAATGGAGAATTAGGTTAGCATGAGATTACTACAAGGAGAAAAGTATGGTATTAACAATTTATAATTCAGATGTTATAGCATGAAGCATGAACATGTAAGACCCCTCATATTCTTCTAGATAGCTCTATCTTTGCACATTGTTGTCCCAAGAGCATCTGTTCTCAGGGTTCCAGCCTCACTTACTAGCTTTGGTGAAATGCCTCTTTCCATCTTTGTTTCTTATGCATCTTTCCTGTGTAATTAGAGTAGTAACTTCTGTTTGAATTTTATTCCTCTGTCTCTGAGCTTCACTTAACAAAACTGTATCTCATTTCTCTTGTGTAATTCATGATGACTATTCTGTTTTATGTAGTCTACATTAATAGTATTTTATGTACTTAATTTTGTCATATAATGAAATTTTGCAAACGGAAACATTCATAACCCTTCTATAAACATTGGTATTTGTTGTTTCTATTTTCATATATTCTAAATAATCACCATTTTAGTTAAGGAGAAAGTTTATTTATACAACATGCAAATTAATATATTATAAAAATAATGAGAGCTGTGGCTAATGGACTTAAGTCTGGAAGTTAGTATAAATAGTACAATTTAATTTGGTAGCTAAACAGTCAAGATAATTTGCTTTTGAGTATGAAATAAAAAAGAAGAAATTAAAGAAATCACTTCAATCTACAATAAGAAACTTAACAAGGCAGAGTGGGTATGCCAGTTTCCTATCTCACATTACAGTCACTCTGTTGCTTTATTCATATTTCTTTTGATAATGAACAGAAAGCATGATATTTTAGTGGGACATGTATGAATTAGAATAATTTTTTCTGTAAAGCTTTGATGTAAAATGTATGATATGACAATGGATAACTCAGTGATCTACCAGTATATTATTAAAAACAACTTACAACAGGATACAATAACATTAATGATTTTCTGATACAGATATTAAAGAGTCTTTTGACTTATTCAGTTTTCTTATAAGGGAAAAACTGTACTGACAACAAACAAATGAACATTTGCATGGATTAGAATGGGAGGGAAGACTCTGACTGATATAATTTGGACTTTATTATTTCCTCAAGGACCACGTATACACATTTGCTTCAAAACTCGTGTTCTTTGGAGATGGTGGAACTTTTGAAGAATCTGTGTGATATCCTTAAACAACTGAAGGTATAATATCAAGGGGGATATGGTCACATCCATTTTCTTTATTCCCTAATTCATGGTGAAAACAACTTTGCTACAGTATATGATCCACCAAATAAACTGTATTTCCATAAGTTTAGGCAATAAGCCAATGTGGAAACCTTCAAAATGTGACCAAAATAAAACTTTCTATTTAGAAATTGATTATACTGGGCAAGTAATAACAGAAAGAACACAATAGCAAAGGGACATAAGGGATATGCATTTTAACATTGAAGATTTTTGAAGTTTTTGTTATGGTTTCATTTATAATTGTGGTTTTCAAAACTCATAATCAATGAGGTAAATTACTATGTGAATAATGATACCACAAATAACCTAAAACAATTAAAAATCAAAACCTATCAAAAATAAATGAACAACCTACATGGCAAAGCATACATACAAAAATTTCACAAAAATATATAAATAATTAAGTTAATTTATAGACAAATGAGATTGCTTTCATATAATTGTAAATGTTGAATTTGAAATTTAAAGGAAAGATTTGATTTAATTTAAAATAATATGTGAATGTTTTCTCAGAAAATATGCACTTTCTTGTATTTTCAGTGAGTACAAAGTCTGTTTAATTGTTTAAATAAAGAAATTTGACATTATAGAACAGAGTTTAAAATTACATGTCTAGAACTAGCATATGGACAGAAGGGAAAACACATTAATGGACAAAAACACATTGAATAGACACTTATTCCAATAAGAAAAACATAAAAGTAGATTTCCAAAATAGAAAATACACAAAATCAATTTAAGACCTTAATAAAAAAAAAACAAAATACATACAACAAATTGAGACAGTGTGTACATATGTATGTAGCTGGAGTTTTCCTGGTCCTGCCTGGCCCACGGTCAGGACAAATCTTTCTCACCTGCCAGTCCCGCAGTCACTCAGACCCAACCAAGTAAACACACAGAGACTTGTATTGCTTATAAACTGTATGGCCATTGCAGGCTTCTTGTAATCTAGTTCTTCTATCATAAATTAACCCATTTCTATTAGTCTATATTTTGCCATGTGGCTCATGGCTTACCAGTACCTTGCATTTTGCTTGCCATGGCAGCAGCTGGCAGTATCTCTCTGCCTCAGCCTTCCTGTTCCCAGAATTCTGTTCTCTGCTTGTCCTGCCTATGCTTCCTGCCTAAAGACTGGACAATCAGCATTTTATTTATATAGAGCAATATCCACAGCACTTCCCCTTTTCTTTTTTTTTTTTCAAAATGTAAGTTTTTAACTTTCACATGGTAAAGTTATATATAACAAAACAACTATCAAGCATGAATTACAGTTACAATATCTAGTCATTTTATAATATCTAGCCTATTTATATTTGGAAAATTAAAGAAGATATGCTATCTATCCTATAATTGTGAGTCTAAGATTTCATATATATTATATCTTATCATAACTAAGGAAAATTATAACTATTTAGTTGTCAACTACATCAAATACCTCAGAAGGATAAAATATTACCTGAGAAGTGGGTGAATGATGCAAGCAACTTTTGCGAGTCTTGTGAGAGTAGATAGAGACAGCTGGCAGCCTGTACAATCACTTAATGTTCCTTTGTAAAGTTGGGGCATCTGTCTTCAGTCCACAGGCCTAAAGTCTCTCAGTCACTTCTCTCTAAGTCCTGTAGAATGTCTGGCAGTTTCCTCTGCAAAGCAAGACCCTGAAGGACCATTTTGCCAAGCAAAATTCAGTGGTCACCTTCCCATGAGTCCCGCATGTCCAGTCGATCAAGCAGTCCAGGCAAGAACAGTTTCTTGCCCAAATGGCTATTTTTGTCAAGGTGAAGATAAACTCCATATAGAGTGGGCTTGATGCTCATCCTCCTCTCTGAAGTAAATTGGTGCTGCCAGGACCAGACATGTCTCACACTTTAAATGCCATATTCTGTAGATCTTTGAAGTGTTTGAAGATTACCTATCTATCTGAAATATATCTATGTATACCTAGAAAACTCAACTAACATGCTACAAGTTTGACTATTATAGAAGAATAATTATTAATCTGTATTTCTTAATTATCTATTACAATCTAAATGAGTTACATAAACATAACACCTCAAACGAGGGTAGAAATATATATACAGTATAACAAAATTAAGTTTAAACTTGTATCAATAAACTAAAATCCATAGCAATGTAAAACATTTTTAAACAAGTTGCTGTTTAAAAGTAGATTCAATAATCTGCCCTTTCATCCTATCATATCTATATTATATCTCCCTTTCTTCTTTAGCCAGAGATTGCATTTATAATCAACCTGCTTTAAATAAAAATATTGGTTTTTCTCTGTCTCACACCAGAGGACTTTTTTAATATGGGACACAAGAATCTCTCAACCATTTTTTTTAATCTTTATTTATTTTATTTTATTTTTTAGAAATATACTTGGGTTTAGAGAAGAAATGAGCCAAATTCCATCTCCAAAACCAACTTGGTGTATTTGGGAATTTGGGCATAGCTTCTCATACTACTTCCTGCTGGATGGGGGCGCTGTATCTTATGGGGACACAAAGAAAATTTTAGGATTATGGAGTAGTCTGCAAGGGTGTATTGTCTGAGCCAGTTGCCTTGAAACCATTCTGGATGTTGGATCATCTGGGCCATGGTGTCATTGGAGACCTTTCTGGGGAGGGGGGGGGTCTTGGTTGGTCAAACCTGATGTATCTTAATCTGGAACAAATCATAGCCTCTGGCTTTCTGTGGAAACAAAAGTCAAGCCTCGTTTCCAAGCAACATATCCTTACATCCATATTTTGAAGTCAAGATACCTTTAAAATATACATATTGGCTTAACTCAACAGCTTTTACAATCAAATGTCTTTCTGCAGTTAAGAATACCAAAGACAACATATTCAAGATTCTATGCATGATAGCCATCTTTACGTGGTTTATTTTTTATATTAATTTTACTGTCTCTTTAAAGACTTTATTTTTAAAAACTATCTACTTCTTTATATAACTGTATACATTCCTCTTCTTGTCTCGTTTAAGCCTATGTACATTTTTACACACATTGTAAACTATTCCATCTGAGTCTGTCTTATTGTCAACCTCTTGCTTTAATCTGCAGCATTTGTAAGACTGAAACAGTGTTGTGGCTGCTGGCTCCACCCACTTCAGCTTCCCAACATGGCAGTGGTACATTTACTGCCAGCTCTGGGAGCCATCAGCTCTTAGAATAGTGGGTTTATGCTCTTATCAAAGCAGTGTGTAGCCTAGAAACCTCTTTTTTTTTTAACTAGTAAAAACTATATCCAACACACAGCATAGTGAGCAGCTTGGAGACACCTCTGTGTAACATAGCCTAGGTCAAGGCCACAGGCATGCCACAAACCCACCACAGAGTAGTTCAAACCCTCAGGCTGCCACTAACTTGAGAGAGACAACTAGGAGGCTGTTTTTAGCTCTGTTTTAGAATCCTTTTTTTTCTCAGGTTTTAGGTGGAAACTCTTGCCAACCCGTTGGGCACCATTTGTAGCTGGAGTTTTCCTGGTCCTGCCTGGTCCATGGTCAGGGCAAATCTTTCTCATACGCCAGTCCCATAGTCACTCAGACCCAACCAAGTAAACACACAGAGACTTGTATTGCTTACAAACTGTATGGGCATGGCAGGCTTCTTGTTATCTAGTTCTTCTATCTTAAATTAACCCATTATTATTCTCTACTTTGCCATGTGGCTCATGGCTTACCAGTACCTTACATTTCACTTGTCATGGCAGCAGCTGACAGAGTCTCTCTGTCTCAGCCTTCCTGTTCCCAGAATTTCTTCTCTGCTTGTCCCACTTATACTTCCTGCCTGGCTACTGGCCAATCAGCATTTTATTTGTATAGAGCAATATCCACAGCATATGTACATACACACGTATCTTTGATTTAGAAATATTTTGAAAAACATTTCAACTATAATGTAGAAAATAAGATATATCTTATTAGCATGGTGGGATGTGTACTTTATGGGATGATCTAAATGTCTGTCAATATCCATGTCTTGTAGTACAGAATGGAACTTACATATATGTGACTAACTGTGTATTCTTGTATGCATCTAACATTTGCCCACAAGATCTGTTCAAATGTTATATTGTGTTCTTTTCTTAATTTTGACAATATATTTTTAAGTAATGCCTTTCATTGTTTTATTCTATATTCAGAATCAGAATGTATGCCAGATGCCAATGTATAATCTTAAGTGTATGAGTTAATAAACAAAATATGCTTTAAAACACAAAATTCAATTTTCTGCCAATTTGAATGATGGCATAAAGAAAATATTTGTTCCATATATAATTGTGTCATAAGTGAACACATACAAACCACAAACACACACACACACACACACACACAGACAGAGAGAGAGAGAGAGAGAGAGAGAGAGAGAGAGAGAGAGATGTATGATTTACTAGAGAAGAAAGGAAGCACAGTGAATAGATTGTTGCTAAAGTTTTATATTTGTATCCAAGGTGACCATGTTTCATGCAATCACCAGGTGATAGAACTAAATCTTTTCACACTATTTGATGTCATGTGACCACAAACAAGTTAGTGTTTATCCCCATTGTTGGTGAATTCTCTGCTTTCAATTTCACAATTTCATTTTCTAAATCTTTTTTTTTTTTTTTTTTTTTTTTTTTGTTTTTTTCGAGACAGGGTTTCTCTGTGTAGCTTTGCGCCTTTTCCTGGAACTCACTTGGTAGTCCAGGCTAGCCTTGAACTCACAGAGATCCGCCTGGCTCTGCCTCCCGAGTGCTGGGACTAAAGGTGTGTGCCACCACCGTCCGGCTTCATTCTCTAATTCTTAGCTCACTTCACTTCTGTAGCCATTCATAGCAGAGACTTTCTTAAGCCTAACCTTGAATTTCTCCTATTTTTAAATGCATGTTATTCTGAGAAATCCATAGTTGGGGGAACAATAGAATATAACTATAACAAATAACATGAGTAAACTCTATTTTACTAAAAAAACCTCAAATTCACCTTCTGGGGGAAATGATAATTTCCCAATAAGATATAGATAAGATAATACATAAAGGATGCCAGTTTTAATTGATACATTCTTCCTCCAATGGGGAAAAAGTAGATAGTGAAGACTACCAATGAGTTTGTATTTTAGTTCAGTGATATTGTAAACATGAATATTCTAAAATGGAAACCTAGACAAGAGAAAGAAGCTGAAAATAATCACTTGGAAGTGTGAGAGCAGAAGCCTAGTTAATCATAAGTGAGCTATCAGCAGGTTTCTAGTTCAGTGGTTAAAAAAAGAATAAGTATTATTTTTAATGTTGTATGCATTAAACAGAAAAATATGTACTGGCCAGTACACTCATTTAAGTATATAAGTATGAGACCTGAGAATATTTCTAGTCAGACTTAAGCCCATGTGTGGTATTAGGACTCAATGATAAAGAAAGAATCTAAAAGGTAATATAATAAGCCAAAAAGGACATTGTAGGTATTTCACACTTATATAGCCAGATAGAGTTTTGAGGTTATGAATTTCTCAAGATCGCTTAATGCCATTGTATAATAGTTTAGGAACCTAATTTATATTTACATAAGCTATCCATGCTTTCAAAATTTTAAAAGCAAGGTGTGGCATTTACCTTTAATCCCAGTACTCAGGAAGCAGAGACAGGTATATCTCAGAGCTTGATCTACTGAGCCAGTTTCAGGATAGCCAGGGCCACACATAGAAATCCTGTTTTTTTTTTTTTTTTTTAAAGACTGAAGTTTTAAAATCATGAAAAATTATCTTGAGAGGAACATGAATTGTATTACAAGGACTTAAAAAGAAGAATTGTGCTATTGTAAGCCTTCAACATGTTATAAATGAATGAAATATTGAGATAGGAATTTGTACAGAATGGTCTTGAATAGCCTAGAAAGATGGCTTGATGAATTAAAATCAAGGAATTTAAAAGTAGAGTGAAGATACAGGTGATTCTGAAATGACACTTGAAAGATGAATAATAGTGAGACTGATAGAGAAACATGGAGATTTCCAGGGCAATGTGATAACTTTTGCTAAGGTCCTTTTCAGGTTTTTTGAAACAAGGTTTCTCTGTATAGCTTTGGAGCCTTTCCTGGAACTCACTCTGTAGCTCAGGATGGCCTCGAACTCACAGAGATCTGCCTGCCTCTGCCTCCCAAGTGCTGAGATTAAAGGCATGCACCACCACCACCCAGACTGAAGTTTACATGTAAATGGAAATAAAACATTGATATACAGGAGGGACTTGGAGAACCATGAAAGCTAACTGTAGAGGGAAATAGAGACCTTGGTACCATGTGCTTGAGAATTCAATAATAAAAGTGAATCATCTTCTCTTCATTTGCTCAATCCACAGACAAAAAAAAATAAATAAATAAAAATCAGAATTATTCAATAGTGTAGAAGACCATGGAGCAAGGGTAAAATAGTCCTTCTCCAGCTATTCTTATAAAGAGGACATGACTATTAAAGGCAACAAAACAAAAAGATGGGATACAAATATTCACCATGCTACAAATAAAAGAGTGCTAGTGAAAGACAATAAAAGGAGACACTTGTCCGACTAAAAAGAAAATTCAACCTGAAAAGTCTTATGGCATGACCAGAAAAGTATAATATCCTTAAGACTTAGAAATGACCAGAAACATAGTACATTTTGTTGCAAAAGCAAACAAAAGAAATGTTTCTTGTTTTGGGTATATTCTGGATATTTCCTTATGCAACACAGAAAGAACAGAATGGAATAAAATGCCTTGTGAAATCAACACTGTGTTTTTCTTTGCAAAGACACATGAGGGAATCATTTTTTCCCTTTCAACATGATGTCAGAGTTGCCGGGGAGATACTCCTGAGAATTGTCAAATCATAGTCTTTCATATGGGAAAAATCTTCATAAAAATAAATTGCTGTTTGTTTTAAGAGATGAGACCTCATCTCCAATTTTCTCTTCATATCTCCAAAGGGCAATATGGAGCATTTTCTTGAAGGGATTGCTATGGTAAACACACAGTTTTCACTGAGTGCATACATAAACTGATATTTTATGCTACAGTGAATGAACATTGCATGACATTTTATTAACTGATCCTTATAGTCAGTTATTATAGTCCCTAGGATTCTAAATATTATTTTTCTTCTGTAACTTGTACATACTAGGTTTTTCCTTGCTTGTTTGCTTTCTGCTGTAGTTTTTGGTGATTCCTTTATTCTCTATATCTGATGAGAGGATTCTTACGATGAGACTGTTGTAACTCAAATTATTATTGAATAGGAACTTTAATTTCAGGTTTAGATGAGATTTCTAAGACAAACCTTATTAATTCTAAAAATTACTTTTGTTTTGTATAAATAATAGGAATATTCTACCCACAAAAAATCAGCAGTTTTTGGATATTAATTTTTTTATCAAATATTGGAATGAAAATACACACAATATATAAAAGGTGAGATGTCATCAACTAATAAATTATACCAGCATTGCATACTGGTTTTATAGTTAGTATTTTGTGACAATCAAATTAGCTTTCAGATAGTGAGTCCCTATTAACAATTTGTTTAAGGCACTTTGAGAAATGAAATGCAAACATGAGTTGTTCTTACATTTTTTCATTCTCTCTTTGTATATGTGTGTGTGTATGTGTGTGTGTACATGTGTGTGTGTGTGCATGCATATGTATTTCTTTCAAAACAATTGTTTAAGGGAGTAGTAATGTATTAAGAAAAATAATACTCTTCATTTACATAATGATGTATGTTAAATGCTTATGGTGTTCAATAGTGTTCTAGGTCATAGCAAAAAGATAAGGTATCACTCCATCTTCACAGAATAAATTTGTCATTAAAAGTTAATGCTGTAAATGTGTGTGGTAAGTGCACATATACATAATACAAGCATATAAATCTGTTAAACTTTATGCTAAGTGACTTAAATCTTTCACTAAAAGGCAAATACTGAACTTGTTTCCAGAATTCCAGAACACAACTTATAGAAATCAAGTGTCCATTGATAGCTGGTAGAGCGTGAAGGCTGATAAAAGAAAGAATGTTTACATGTCAATCAGATGGTATCAGACTTGAGAAGTTTCCTGAAATCTATGCAGAGCAGTGTGATTATGACAAAAATAATATATTTCAAAATAAGTAATTCCAAATGTCTCATCATAAAAATGATAGGTAAATGAGAGGATGGTTATGTTAATTAGCTTGATTTAATCATGCTACATTGTATACCTTAAGTGTGTAATATCTCATTGTATTCTAAATATATACAGTTATGATTTATCATTTAAACTAATATGATGAAAAGAACTTTGAGATTCTCAGAAGTGAGTAAGACTACACAAACCAAGAAACCTTCTGAGCAAGGAAAGATCAGTAAGTCACATCATTTAAGATGGGCTTAAATATCCTTTGCCCAATCAACCCACAGTCATTTCTGCCCTGTATTCTCCATGAACAGATCTGCTATTAAATGCTGCATCAATGAATAAAATATCTCTGGTCTGTTCCTTGGTTCAATAGTGATGAGTATCAGGGAACTTAATGTCTGTCTTCATAAAGGATGCTGTCTCCACTCCTGGGTGCTGAGGTTTGAATCATTGGTTGCTGACTAGACGTTCTCAGATCTCATTTGATGGACATGCTACTGGTCAAGAATGGGCATTAAGCTCCCATGTAAGCAGTGCTGTCTTGAGATCCAGGATAAATTAGTCTAAAATGTGAATCTACTTGAATATCCTAATTGAAGAACACTAAGCTATTTTCAAGTGAACATTTCTAAGTGATAGCCAGTGGATGCAAAATAAAGTCAAGTAAGAAGTTGTTCAGGGACCCTGAAAACAGATGCTCAGTTACCTGCAAATCACACTATGAACTGCGTCGTCTAAGAAAAATATGACTCACATACCTCAACCTTGTAATATTAAGATAAACAACAAAAGATATGCGTCATAATTACTTTTCTATTGCTGTGAAAAGGTACTGCAACCAGAGCAACTTACAGCTTACAGAATCAGAATTGAGATTTAAAATCAGTGACCATGACCTTGGGGAGTGTGGGAGCAGCTAGGAAGGCATGGTATTGGATCAGTGGCTGAGAGTATATATACTTTCCACAAGTAGGAGGCACACACACACACACACAGAGAGAGAGAAAGAGAGAGAGAGAGAGAGAGAGAGAGAGACAGAGACAGAGACAGAGACAGAGAGACAGAGACAGAGACAGACAGAGAAAGAGAGAGAGAACTGAAAATGATGTGAGACATTTGAAACCTCAAAGCACAACACTAGTGACAACTTACCTACAACAAAGTCTCACCTCCTAATCCTTTCAAGCAGCTCCAAAGACTAGCAACAAGGTATTAAAATATATCAGCCTACTGGGGCCATTCTCATTTAAACCACCACAACATGTGATATGTAGCTTTTCCCAGTACTTATGAGATATGGTGGGGAGATGGTATTATCTGTTCAAATGTATCAGAGAAGGTAATTTGGTAACATTTTTCTGTTATAGGCAATTAGTTTCTTCTTCCCTGCAACAGAAAAGCACTGCACACCTGGTTTTAGGAATGGGTTAAGACTTAAGAGATTTACTAGGCATGGCACATTACAGAAGTTACATATATAGTATCAAAAAATAAAATACAAAAAGATAGATAATTGACGCTTTCAGCACTATGAATTATGTTGTTAAAATCTATAAAACAGATGATGAAGAGTGATGAATTGTTATAGGGTGAAGTGAGCATTTAGAATCACTCTGGCCTGGAATGTTTCATAGAAGCTTTTTACCATGGATTCTGCATCTACAGACTAATTGCAGAAAAGCATCACTTTTAAATTTTGCATCTAGTCCTGGGGGATTATCTCAGTCAGTAAAGTTTTCTCATGTAAGCATGATAATCTGAGTTCATATTCCCAGTCCCAGATATACAAAGCTAGGCTCAGCAGCATATGTCTGTAAGGCCAGTGCTCAAGTGGAAGGTGGAATATGGACAGGCAGATCCTAGCACTCTTGGGTCAGATAGCCTAACAAATTGGTGAGCTCC
This sequence comes from Peromyscus leucopus, assembly GCF_004664715.2. Taxonomy (NCBI): domain Eukaryota; kingdom Metazoa; phylum Chordata; class Mammalia; order Rodentia; family Cricetidae; genus Peromyscus; species Peromyscus leucopus. The sequence continues at coordinate 101,353,977 of NC_051067.1, read as the reverse complement.
ATGCTGTGGGACGGTCTGTATGTCAAATTGCTCTGATTGGTCGATAAATAAAACACTGATTGGCCAGTGGCCAGGCAGGAAGTAGGTGGGACAAGGAGAGAGGAGAATTGTGGGAAGCGGAAGGCTGAGGCAGAGAGAGACACTGTAGCTGCCGCCATGCCCAGCAGCATGTGAAGACGCCGGTAAGCCACCAACCACGTGGCAAGGTATAGATTTATGGAAATGGGTTAATTTAAGCTATAAGAACAGTTAGCAAGAAGCCTGCCACGGCTATACAGTTTGTATGCAATATAAGTCTCTGTGTTTACTTGGTTGGGTCTGAGAGGCTGTGGGACTGGCGGGTGACAAAGATTTGTCCTGACTGTGGGCAAGGCAGGAAAATTCTAGCTACAGCTCCACATTCAACAAGAAACTCTGCCTTAGAAACTAAGGTGGAGAGAAATTAAGAAAACCATCCAACATCGACCTCTGGGCTTCACAGGCACCTATACACACATGCCCACAAACATGAAAATACACACTCATACACAAACATACAATTGCAAATATATTGAATATATGAAGTCTGTGTGAGATTATTTTCTAAACAGTGCATTATGAAGCCATTTTTTGATAGCATCTCCACCATATTGTGTATAAGCAATCTGAAATTATTAGGAGGTTTATAATGAGAGAATATATACAGCTTATATGAAAATTATATTCTCTTTATGTAATGAATTAGAGAATTAAAGTAATTTCAACCATGTATCTCTGCTATAATTATGAAGGTAGGATAAAATGAGACCAATATAGATAATCAGGGAGATACTTCAGGTACTATCAAAATAGTTATGCTTTAGGGTCTAAACTTGGACAGTGACTAGATGTCTTGACTGAGAGAAGTAACCGTTATAATAAAAAAAAAAGACTGGAAGAAATAAAGAATAGAAAGAGGATCGCTGTTATGATGGATGAAGAGTGATTAGAACTGAGTTATTGAAATGTGTTAATGCCAGGTTTACTGCTATTATACATTTATAGTCAGGAATTATATAAAATTACAAATAATTTTATTACATTTATTAGTCTGTAATTATATGGAGTTACTATAGAACATAGGAAAGAGAGAAATTTGGAACCTAAGAACATAGGAAAGAGAGAAATTTGGAACCTAAAGTATTTTTCATTTTTTTTTTTTTGAGGCAGAGTTTTTTTTTTTTTTTTTTTTTTTTTTAGCCGAGGCTAGCTTTGAACTCTAGAATTTTCTCTGTTTATACTTTCCAAGTGCTGAGATTACAAGCATATAACATCATGTCTGGTCTCCTAAAAGACTTCTTCAGCGATGGATTTATTAACCTAGGAAAATTGGGCTGTGTTTGGGAGATGGCAGAGGTCAGCTTTTCTACCTTTCCTCTCCAGGATGATAATTACATGTCCTAATGCATATTGTAATATGGAAGCACCCAGCCAGATGACCTAATAGATATTTCCAATTTGTAATTTCTTTGCTACAAAATTAAAGTATTAATCAAACTAAAAGCCTGCTCTGCTGGTTAAAGGTTGACTCTGCACAGAATGGCCAGAAGTAATAGGGCTGCCTTTCCCGGCTATTTATCGATGCCCTCTGCTCAGTTCCTCAAAGACAATCTAGGATAATTTCAGCTCAGTCAACCCTTTCTCTTCCCTCACTGGGGTGGGCTAGTTTTCACAGAGGCATTGCATCAACGCGTTGAACAGCACGAGTCTATATGAGGACACTAAACAGTAAAAATTGTTTTTTGTCAAAACAACAAAAAGCTGTGTAAGCTTTAATAAACAATAGCTGTAACTTTTCTGGAATTCAAAACCTTCAGATTTGGTACACTCATGGATCTCTTTAAAAGCATTTTAAAATGTATTGAATAAAACATATTGATTCTTAAAAATGACTAAGTAATGACTAATTATAATTATTGTGAAATATCTCAGTTAGGTATGCATATATTCCTTATTTCATATTTATTTTTTCAATACATACTAGCATATGGCTTACCACAACCCTATCATATCAATAAGGTATTTTTTTAAATTTTCTTTTATTGGAAATAGATTTTTTATATAAGAAACTTTTTTTAATGTTATCAAATACAATTTTCAATATTTTGGAAAGAGTTTTATGAATGAATATAACTCAGCTTATTGCAATAGCTGAACTGTGATTTGTCACATTCAATAACCACAGACTGATGTGTCAAGCCAATTAAATTTTAAGTCTATTGATAAAATTCAACAAAGAAATACAAAGCTCAATGTCAAAGGTTACAACTAATGAATAATGGTTTACCTTACATGCATAATACCCTAGATTTAACTGTTAGAAATTCAAAAAAAATAATAACAACAATAATAATAATAAAGTTGGATGAAAATAAAAAGTCAATGTATTCATAAGATTGTCCATTCTTATTTATATATGATTGGAAGCAATATGCACACTTATAAACCTATTCAAATAATGATATCCTTAAGCTAACCAAAGCTGGAACTGGATAGACTGCTTAGCAGTTTAAAGTATTTGATGTGCTTACAGAGGACCTGATATTTATTCCTTAAACTATATCAGGCTAATAGCCACCTGTAGGTCCAGCCCAGGGCCTCTGGTGCCTTCATCTTTTCTCCACAGGAAAACACACACACACACACACACACACACACACACACACACACACACACACTTTAAATAGATCTCTAGATAAGTTTGCATCATTCTGTATTTTGATTTGTTTCCCAAAGACTTTTGCATAAGGCTTATTTTAAAATCTTTTTTTAATTTTATTTTATAATTCAATTTAATTTTACATATCAGCCACGGATTCCCTTGTTCTCCCCATCCCGTACCCCCAGCCCACCCCCATTCACATCTCCTCCATGGCAAAGACTACCCTGAGGATTGAGTTCAACCTGGTAGATTCAGTCCAGGCAGGTCCAGTCCCCTCTTCCCAGGCTGAGCCAAGTGTCCCTGTATAAGCCCCAGGTTCCAAACAGCCAACTCACGCAGTGAGGACAGGTCCTGGTCCCACTGCCTGGATGCCTCCCAAACAGATCAAGCTAATCAACTGTCTCACTTATCCAGATTGTTGAGACCAAGGTTGGAAAAAGCACAGGGACAAATAGCCAAATGAATGGAAACACATGAATTATGAACCAATGGCTGAGGAGCCCCCAACTGAATCAGGCCCTCTGGATATTTTAAAATCTTTATTTTAGTGATAGAGAAACTGAGGTTTAGATGTTACCTAACTTTTAGCAGCATTTTTCTTAATACTAGCAAATTTTGTTGGTGCTAACACTAGATTGTATTAGATCAAAGCATGGCAGTAAACAATACCACCTTTGATCCCTTTACACTGGCTCCTTTTATCGTGATATATAGTTGAATCATCTTCCATTAGAATGTGGACTTGGTTTGATAGCTTCCTTAACCAGTGGGATGAGACAAGATATCCTGGAAAGCTGCCACAACACAAGAAGGCCAAGGTACATAAAGAATTCCAGTGTCAACAGTGGCTGATAGCAAGAGCTGACCTCTGTGTTGAATGGCACCAATAACAACACAGTTTGTATGCAAAGCATAATCTTAGATATAAACACCAAACTTTTTGATTGGCTCACCCAGAACTACTGCTAAGCTGCAGTTATAAGAGAGATTCTAGATAAATCTTCCTAGAGAAGCACATCGATTCTTCAGATTCTCAGGAGTGACACCACAAAATCTTAGTATTGTTTAACATGAACAGTAGCTATCAAAACAGACCAAATTTTCTATGGCTCAGGGATAAAATAGTTATGTGAACTAACTAATTGAATTTGTATAATAGCATAAAATTATATGCTACTATCATGTTCATCATACTGACTTTAAACAGAAGGTCATAAAGCTTAGCACTTATCTAAAATTCACAGATAACAGGTTTGTTTAGGCATTGCTCTGTGCTACCTAAACAACCATTCGTTCTAGACTGGAGACCAACTTCCTTCATCAAGAAATTTGTTTATTCTTCCTTTTTAATAAGAAGTCCACATCTGATGATGGAAGTGGTATCCTGGTTATAGTGGATATAGTATACTGAAAATCTAGAGGAACATGGATCTTAGGTGCCCAGATAATAATTGAGTGTGGTTTGTGTTGTTGAAATGATGACTAAACGTAAAATGGAAGGAAATAGACGACAGAGGCTGAATTTAACTGCAGACTTTAGACTCTTCAGGAATGGACAACAAGAACTTAAATGAATATGGCCAGGCTTCTGAAACAGATTGTCTCAGATGGGTGGGGCAACTGGGTTAAAAGAGCCAAGAAAGATGAAACCAGCCTTCCCCACAATTTTAATAAAATTGCAGTGTCATGCTATTCTCCTTCAAGATAGCCCCCTTGTCAATTTTATTAAAGTCAGACAGTGGTATTTCTACATTCTTCTATGGCCTCCAGGAACACATGCAACCAATAAAACACAAAACTTTATTTGCACAAGAACAATCAGTTTCCATCATACAAGAAGGAACTGTGTATTTCTGAATTTCTTGTAATCTCCCAGGATAAGCTTAAAGTTTTACTTACACTTGGTATGTTTCATCAAGAAATTTTTGTGGCCCAATCAGTCTTTGTCATAACACAGAATTCTTGGTGTGTCTTGCATATAGAGGATCAACAGTATAATCTTTAAAATCATAAATTATATCATGTTAAGTAGAAGGGGACAGGCATATACTACAGTTAACTCAACAAAGAAAATACATTAGATGATTGTCTGTCTTTGTTTCCATTCTGTGACTTGGAGAGTAATGGCTTTATGTGGCCTTATGAGGTCAACCAAAAAAACTTCTTTGGGCCTGTACAGAACTGGGCTTCTTGTGAGAACCTCAGAGACTTTCCATGGGGTCTTATTATTTCTGAGGAGAACCTTCAGTATGACCTTCTCTGGCCCTGTGAGAGATAGCTCAATCCCACAAGAGACCAAGGTACATCCTCAGCAGATCCATTGGGTACAGCAACAGGCAGTTCAAAAATCCAACCAAGAGAAAAAAGGAAAAACATGCTGACCAATTTCTGCCTGAAATAATGTATATACTGATAGTAGATTTTAGGGCTGTATTGATCTCCTGGCTGCTGAAACAAAATCAGACTAAATAATTATAAGAACATAGCCAGGTATTCAAGAGACCTTAAAACATCCTATGGAGAAAGATAAAAACTATGAAATTTCATTTCTATCATTTTTAATCATGTTAGGTCAGGAGCTCAGTTTATGGAAGGGTCAATGGCTTCTTAGATGCTTTGGGCAGATGGATGACTTGTAGAATAATCGGCTTTGCACAAGGAAATTATTTTCCTTTCTTAAGTCTTTAATGTTCAAATTAGACAAAGACCTGAAAAGTAAAGTAAAAATAATACCCAGGAGACAGATGGCTTGCTAGATGTGAGTATATGGAAGACTTTCTATTGATGTTATATTAACTTTCTCCCCAAGTCTGAATTAGACTCTTGTTTGGCACATCTCTGGAATTTACTCAGACATGTCTAGAGATCATCAAAGGACCAAGATTATATATTAAGACAAATAAGCTCCAGGATTCCCTGAGGGAGAGTTTGTTATCTGAGACAAGTACCTCTCACAGATTTTGAGTCTTGATACAGGTTTTCAGAAGATCCTTAATGGCTGACTACCTTGTTTATGTCTCTAGAACTCAGAATTAATCTCCCATCAGTGTTGACCAAAATGAGTAGGAAAAAAACCTAGCTTTTTCTACTACAGATATGGAAGTAAATAATATCATGAAGATGCAGACATATTATTTTTGGCTGTTCACTACAAGCTAAAAGGGGATCATTATTCTAGACCCCAAGAGTCCTAAAGAAAACAACAACAACAAAAAAAAAAACCTATGAACCAGTTAAGGACCCAGTGGTAGTTCATGTTGAACTTTTCCTGAGACACTTATTGTTTCATTAGTGACTGGCTTCAATCACAGTGCCAGGATCTGAAGACCATAGCAGATGTTATAGATAGACTGGAAAAGAAGCCTAGACATGAATTCTACTTTTATTCCTAGGCTTAACAAGCCATGTGTAAAAGTGAAGTAGAGACAACAAAATTGACAGCAACTTCTGGGAATCTGGATTATATAGGTCTCCTCTTTCAGCTTGAGTTTGGCGGGCATCCGTTAATTTGGTTGGAGCAAACTTTAACTTATAGAATTGTAGCAGAAAGGAAACCCAGTCTCTTGGGTTGCATTGAGTCACAGAACACCTCAATTGCCTTCAGTCACACCAGAAGGTAGCAAGATCTTATGATCTTGATATCTGGGAACTCAGATAATTTTTCATCTTTCCATTAAAAACCTAAATTCTAGCAGATTCTGTCACTCTAATTTAGAATATTCAAGGCCCACAGAATATTGAATGGAGGGAGCTATCTAGACACAGAGGGCAAGGGAGAATTCCCCATAACAAAATATTTGAAATCAAAGGAAAAAAAAAAAAAACTGGGTTCACATCAGTAACACAGTTTATTCTTGAACTGTTTCCAGATCTCTCACATAGCAACCAGGTGGAATTTTCTCCTAACTACCCTGTAAATGGCCATTTGAGTGGAGTCTCTTGCTTCTCCATGAGAGCACAAGGAACCTAAGCTGGAACAGTGTCATTACCAGCAGAGAACGTCTTCCTGGTGCTGGTTGGTCAACTTGCTGACACACTTACTGAAGAAGTTGAACTAAAATCAAATGAGTTAAACCATAGGCTATCCCTGTCTTTTGATTCCTTGTATGTCCATTCAACATCCATGAGTGACTTCTGGATTGTGGAGGAATAAAACATCTCAATCTGGAGAATAGTGCTAGAGAGTTTTTCTCGCCTACCTTATGCAGCTATGTCTCCCACAACTTCTACCGTCAAAACTTCAGAACCCTCAGAAGACAGAAAGATCTTGTGATCTTGATCTCTGGGAATTCAGATAATTTTTCATCTTTCCAGGAAAGACCTAAATTCTTGCAGATTTTGCCACTCTAAGTCAGAATATCCAATGTTCAGAGTAATATTGAATGGAGGGAGATAGCTAGGCACCTAAGGCAAGGGGGATTCTCCACAACAAAATATTTGAACTCACAGAAAAGAGAATGGAGAAATGAAACAAGAAAGAAATAAGGAAGGAAGGAAGGAAGGAAGGAAGGAAAAAAAAAAAAAAGGAAGGAAGGAAGGAAGGAAGGAAGGAAGGAAGGAAGGAAGAAACTTAGCTTCCCCATTGCTCCCAATGCTTCTATGAGCTATAGCTCCTTACTACTTGGCCCTGACTATTCCACACTAGAGCCTACAATTTTCTCCCAGTCCTCTCCATCCTGCCACAAATACATACCTCCTTCTCTAGTTTCTCCATATAGTGACATTGGACAATTCAGGGATAGTTGAGTCCTGGCTCCTTGATGGAATATGAGAAGAAAGTTCAGTATATTTATGCAGTGTTCCTACTGATTACTGCTTTTGTTTCTGAATTAGATTTTTATCGTGAGCCATATAGATAAAGAAGAGGGGCTGACACTCACTCAAAATAACTTCCTTATTTTCTGCTAGAAGAGGAATTTAACAGCTTACTAGCTTGTTGGCTAGTGTTGTTATAAACCGCAGTGCTCAGCTCTCCTAGTCAGTATTGTTTTTCCTTTTTCTGTATCCATTGTGACACCTCTCTACAGTTTTCTGCCCCAATCTCAGATCCCTTACAAATACTGTCAATGCATGTTATCCATGATGGTTTTATATAATAACTTTAATTTAAGTCAAATTTAGGTATATATGTCTCAATTCCCCATAAAAGAATCTTCTTTTGTTCAGCTTTCTCTTCACATGCTAAGAGAACTATAAAAACACATTTCCTTTAGGAATATATAAAATAATCAGATACATGAACAAACAAAGAAGGGCAGAAAGAAATGGAGGGCCTTCCACAACCCCGAGGCTCCTTGCAGATAAAACACTTAAATTTTCTCATTGCTTTTGAAATTTTGAGTGCAATTGCTCACAAAACTGAATGGTCAATTATTTATTTTTTGTACAGATTTTGTTTAAATGTAGTTCCCACTGTGATGATCTATGAAGAACTACTTAATATTTCATTTTTTATTTTTGTTAGTGGAGGAGAATATTCAGAGTCAATAACACAGAATTGGTGCCAAAGAAAAATTTTCAAAATAAAGAAACTATCAGAAATATATTCAATACTTCACTTTAGTGTTCAGCTCATCCTACCCATTAACAACGATGGCTGAGTACTTCCTGTATTTACACTGTAACAAGCCGTGATCTCACTATAGGCATTCAAAACTGTAGCCTCTCTCAGGAATGGATTTCTTTATTGGTAATCCAATGCAAAATAGTCATCTCTGAAATTATATACAGAAAAATAATAGAAACAGGCTCAGTAGGTTGTATTTACATACTTATATATATTTGTGTGTGTGTGTGTGTGTGTGTGTGTGTGTGTGTGTGTAAAACAGTGATAATAAAAGACAAAGAGGTATTCAGTTTGAGGTTATGGAAGCAATTGAAGTGAGCACACCTGAGAGGGTCTGGAGGGCAAAAAGAGAAGGAAGAAGTGATGTAATTCTATTTTAATTAAAAATGTATTGTTAAAGACTATATTACTTATTTTGTCCTCTTATATATTTCTTTTTTATACATTCATAAATTCCTCTCTCTGTCAGCATGCACACACATATATACATATACATATATATACACATATACATATGCATATATACACATATACATATGCATATATATACATACACACACACACCACACACACACACACACACACACACACACACACACACACATATATATATATATGGCTGTTAATTTACCAATTCCTTATTGGAAATATGCAGTCAGGAATGCTCTTTACTGGCTGAAAAGATGGATCAGCAGGTAAAGTTGATTGCCTGAGTTCAATCTTGGAAGCTACATGGTAGAAGGAGATAACTGAATCCTGCAATTTTTCCTCTATCCCCAAAATTGTATGTGCCTCATGGGAAGCGCGCATACACACACACACGCACACGCACACGCACACGCACACGCACACACACACACACACACACAAAATTATTGAATGAATAAATAAACAAAATATAATTTTATTTGTAAAACAATGTTTTCTCTGCATCATCATGATAAATAAGAGAATGAGTGGCCCTGCAGGGAGCAAAAAATACCTTAACTCACTGAAGCAGCCGTCCTATCGAGAGTTCTCTTTAACTCACTGAAGCAGCCGTCCTATCGAGAGTTCTCTTTAATAGATGCTATTAGGAGCCAGAGGTAAAGAATTACATTCATATACTCTTTTGTTATATAAGTAAGTTGAGAGGTGTTAAAAACAAAGAGAGAGAGAGAGAGAGTTAGAAAGCGAGAGACAGAAACAGTGTGTGTTAATTTATATTTGAAGTCACTTGTCATGCAGATCTAGATTTTCCTTACCTAGGATCCATCTGGAATTGGAGAACTTATTCACACTTGGAAAGAAAGAAGGTTTCATCTTGTTTCTTTTATAGGTGATTGTTGGATGGAAGGATATAGAAAAATGGCAAGACTACTGCCAGCATTCACAAAATGATATTGGTATTCAGATACATTACCATATTATAGGTCAAATTTTGCTTAAGCATATGTGTTTGCAATGCTATCTCATTTTTAAGTGTGCCCCACCTTGTACTGATGGGTAGTTGGTTCTCAGCAACTAACAGTATTTCTAAATTCCTTTGTATAATAGTAGTATAATCTACCCTTTTTAGGATATGCTACTGAATTCAAGCTAAAAGAATAAAAGAATGTTCTCATATTTAATGTATATTTTATACCATCTAATTGTTTAGCCAAGAACCCTTTATACAGATTGTTTTTTCAGAAGTTAGTAGTTAAGTGTAAAGGAAAATCATCAGTGTAACTTTGTGGAAAAGCTAAATAAATGACCAAAAGAAGGAAAGACAGTGAGACACTTGATTAATTGTATGAGAAGTAATATATTTATGAGTAAAACCAAAATTCATGTACAGAAGAGTTTGAAGCCTAATGTGATGAGCTGGTCTGCAACTGAAACTAGTAGGAAGAATAAGGAAGCAGGACCATGATTGCAAGGCTGCTTAGGCTACAGAGCAAGTTCAAAGTGAGAGGGCTCAGTGGTAAAATAGTTGACTGGGATGCTCCAGGCCATAGGTTAAATCTTCACAACTGTAAAAAGGAAAAAAAAAAAGAGAGAGAGAGAGAGAGAAAAAAACTTATCTGTTCCTAGTATCATCTGAGAACTCCAATTACTTTTTGCCATGCATGGATCCAGTGTGCTTATCTCTGTTTATATCATGTTTGCATACATTCCTTTTCCTGTGTGTGTGTATTTGTGCTTGCAGGCATGCACACATGAGGCTTTCTATGTAGGTGCTGAGTTTCTAGAAAGATGAGGCTTTCATGCTCATGCAGCCAGTGGTTTACCATCTTAGCCATATTCCCGATTCTGTTCTTATTCCATCACCAAAATACTTTCTAAAACATTGCACGTATAATCTCTAAAATATTGCTGTGCACTGTCAAGAGAACACAAAGTGTCACTCAGAAACTTTTGGTTGGGCATTGTTGTAATGTCTCTTGCTGCCCACAGTCCTTAAGGATTCTTGTGAATACTTTTGCCTCAGTCAGAAAATCCAAGATAATGTCCCCATTTCAATGCCTAAAATCTTCATGACATCCCCCATGTCATATGTCTCAGAGATTAGCATGTATGATTCTTTGATAAGCATTCATTTTTTTAGTATCTATAAATCACTACTCAAGTTTAAAATTTCCAAGTCCATTTTTTTATTGTTGTTCTTATGTGGGAGTGCTAAGAGAATACTTAGTGCTTAGTAGCCAATATGGAAAGCACCTTCATTAAGCCTGTTTAAATGCTTTATAGAGATGTCAGTTCTGCTAGGGAAAGGTATATGTTTTTGTGTTCCAGTTTCTTCTTCACCCCCACTGTGAAAAAATTATCTCTACTGTTGGTGTGTTTAATTACCCAAGTTAAAGGGCATTAGGCAATGATACTCTGTAATGCTTGCCACAAGGAAGGCCATTTTTTATCATTAGCAAACTGCTTAGTGGTGGAGCTTACAACTGTACATCTTACCTAGCAGATATTAGGAGCCCCCTTATCAGTTTTTCTAATGAGATGAATCATGAGGTAGGATTGGGGGTGGAAAAAGGGAGCTAAGTTAATGTTCCAAGGGGACTAATTAGAACCAGGTGAGAGCTAAAGAAAAAACCAAGGTGATTTCAGTCAGAATCCACAGGAAAAGCTCTAATTAACAGGAGTGATAGACTTTGTTTGGGGGACACTGGAGAATACATGATGCCCAATTTAACTTTTCTGACCTGGTGGCCAGATAATGTCAACTCCCAATGTATTATTTTTAACTGAAGGCAGAAAAATGTTATTTTCATGGTGTGGGTGTGGAAACCGAGTACCTTAAAGAGACATAGTAGGCACAGAATCAGAATTGTACTAGTAGTTGTCAAGAGAGGACATATAGGACATGGAGATGCTGTAGCCAAGTTTTATTTATAAGATGAATTAGTTCTTGAGGTCAAATATATAACAGCGAAACTACAGATTGTGGAAACACATGCAGAAGAATGATGCATGGTGAACAATGCCTTGGGGAACTGTGAGAGAGGCTCTGGGAAAAAAGGCAGAGGGCTTTTTACCTCAGGTGCATTTTGTTCCCTGGATTGTTCTTGGATGTGATTTAGTGCCACTGTGACAAACATTTTCATTTAATTTATAAGATGTGTTCATTCTTGTTGCATGTCAGAAGATAGCTATAGAACCCAATCTGGTTACTGTGCCCTGAGTCTGCATATGACATTCTCTCTGGTTTTCATGCTTTCTCAGATATAACTTATAGTATATGCTAGACACGGATGTTTCAATTGGTCTGTTCTGAGAAAGTTCTGGGAAAGGGCTGCTCTGTTAATATTTAGTTTGTGCTTATTGACATTTATTTACATGTTTTTTTGAACTCAAACAATCTTCCTCACATCACTGCTTTCTTTGCTTCATTTCTTTATAAAGGTACACTGAAAATGAAGTACGGTTGTCTACAGCATTAGACTGTAATCAGTCCCATTCCTACAGGTCCTCAGATCCCAGGTCCCGCAGACAAGATCTGCACAGGTTGGCTGAAAAGTCAACAATAGATGGTAATATTATATTGTTTAGTTGACATTTGATAAGAATACAGAATTTAAATATCTTAACCATATTCAAGCACACAGGGTCAAAACGTGTATTGAAGGATGTGTTCATTAGTTTGAATGTAATAATCACTACATTGTGTAAAGATTTAGAAAATCATCACACTATTTATCTTGACTATATATACTGTTTTCAACTAAACAGTTTCTTTAAGTCAAAATATTATTTGATAGGGAAGGGAAGAATTAGTGAAACTCTAACTCTTGTGGTTGTTATAATTATAAGGAATTAATGAGACATGTAATGAAAACAGATTTTGAAATCATTAATAAAATATATTCTAAGTAAAGTGAGAGGACAATGGAAACAAGGTAGTTTTAATCAAAGAACCAATGACATTGGAATAAATAACAGCCACTTAGTTCAACAAAGAAAGGTTTGGGTTAGGACAACCAATGGAGGCTGAAGAACTTGGAATCGTATTCATCCTAACATCAATTTCTCTTCTCTGAATACACAATCCAGTTTGGAGCGATTCTGCTGAGGTGCAATCCAAAAACCACACAGGCTTTAAATTTATCACTTCAGCAAAGTTATTGTTCCTTCAAAAAAAAGGTATACAAGGTATTTTAGCTGCAGGGTGCATAACTAGAGAAAGCATCTCCTGCAGCGATTCTCTGGCTTTCTACTAAATTAACCGCACAAGAACCGATCATGTTACCGTGTGACATTTAGTTTTTCTAATCTGTTTAATGCCATGGTTTGCACATGAAGTATTCTGATGTGCTTTCATGTTTCAGATGCTAAAAAAACACATTAGAAGTGCAGTAGGGATCCCTTTACAGACAATATAACTTGTTACAAATTGCATTTTCAGAAAAAAATTATACCAAAAAATCCAATCTTATCTTATGATTTTTCCCCTCAAAATTACATTTTACCTCCTGCTTGTCTTCTGTCTCTTGTGTCTAAGCATCTCCACTTTGAGATCCTCCTGACTTATTCTCCTTTCCTCTCTGCCCTGTGGTAAATGAATTCAAATCTATTTTTAAGGTAAAAAATCGACAGCACTCAGCAATGCAGTCAGCAGCATTTATGTGATGCTAAGACTTTCAGAGATACTGTGAGGGAACTTTTGAACACATTTCTGACTCCTGTATAGATTTCAACTCTTTCATCACTTTTGTTTCTGGCAAAAAATGGACTATGACCTTTGGCTCTCTGCACTCAGCATGTTTTTATAAAATATCAAATTAGTATCACAAAGGCTTATGTCCATTCTTCTATATCCTCAGCATTATGTTACAAAATATAATAAAATCGTATACAATTTATCAGAGAAACAGTCAAACAAAGTGCACGATTCAGTATATGAATGTTCTCAATGCTCACGTTTGTTTTATGCTGCATGTGTATGAAAACTTAGAGAAATGCAGAACCATCATGCTTGTTTATTGTTTTGTTATTTTTTTTCTGTAAAAAAAAACATATGCAGATGAGGGATCTCCTAATTTAATGGATATCCCAGTTTTGGATTTTGTAATAATAATATGTCTTTAAGTACATATGTAGAATTCTTTATTGCTCTTTTATCTTACATTTTAAAATTTGTGTTTTATTCTCATCACTTTCTTCTTCTAAGAGTTATTTTATATTCAGCTATCACTTTCACAGTTTTTAGGGGTATATCAACCCAAATTGCAACAAATGATATAAGCTCAAAGCCTGTATGAATAACAATTCAATAGCTTTAAATTCAAATACATTAGAACATGATTCCACGATGTTTTTGTTCATAACTAAGAAATCAAAATCCAGCTTTCAGCTAGATTGAAATTGGGACATGCTGGGAGTTCACCATTCTCAGCTGTACCCTTAGGGAGCTCTAAACAAGACTCTGACACATATATCTACATGTCAAAGGCTTTCAGTTGCTATAATAAAGTAAATGAGTTTACTTCTCAGAACGGAACAGCTAAAAGCTTCTGCATTCACCCCAGTTCATAGTAAAGTGTAGCTAATTCTGGGAGTCACATTTATCTGTGGGTATCAACAAAGATCTTCATAAGAAAGTTTAAGCCATGTCAATTTAGCTAAATAACAACTTTAAGTTCTCCCCTAGGGCCTATGATCTCCCCAACCATGGATTTCTGAGACATTTTACAGCACCAGACCTGAGGGAGGAAAGCCTCAAGGTCAACTAGAGAGTGATTGTTACTCCCACAATAGTTGTACCACTATCACAACAGTAGACACAGCTTGTCTAGTGTTTTGCTGTTGTAGTTCATAGGGTTCACAGCCAGACTAGACACTGATTCCTTTCCTCCCCTATCAGCATGCATAGCACATCCAGACAAGATGAAAGTTAGACATCAGGGGCACTTCTCACCTTCATATTGATCAGTGAGAGTATATGGTGGTCCCAGAAATCCTCTGGGATTGGATTTCAATTTGTTAAAATAAAATCAAAACACGTAAGGTTTTGTTCTTTCACCTTAAATGGGGTTTCCAATGAAAGTAATATACAGTAGCAGAATTTCAGCTGGAAAGGGAGATAGGCCTTAAACAAATATTATCATGTCAGAATTCATGATTCTCTGCTGATGAAACACTTCAATCACACTGTAAAATGAGAGACTACATTGCATTCCATTGGCCCCACAGCATTCCCTGTCTTTCCACCCTGTCTAGGTTTTGTCAGTGAGAAATTCTACAGTTTAGGGATTTCTAACAGAATTGTGGTCATTTAAAAGATAATGGCAATTACCTACAATTTGATAAAATAAACTGAATGCAACATAAAAGCTTCTAGAAAGAGAAATTTCTCTTCTGGATGTCAGGGGTGATATACATACAAATAACCATTTCTACAAATGATGGTATAGAGGTCAAAATCAATTTGAAATGTGATACTCAATTAGTCAGGTGGAAATAATACTTTTAACTTCATCAGCAATGGTGGTTACTCATTGTCAAATACTTTTACTAGAATTAAGACTTCAGAAAAAAATCAGGAATTCAATTTTTGCATTACTGTTCCCAGGAATATAAATGACAAAAGAATTGCATTGGGTGTGATTACTCACTGTAGACAAATACTGAAGCTTTTGAACAATGTGTCACTTACTCCTTATTGCAAATAGAAATCTTGTAGGGCTAATCTATTGGTATTTCTTTGAAATTCAAGAAACTATAGCTCAGCACTCAATGCTCTCTGTTCCCACAATTTGGGGTCAGTGAGGAAGGTCCCCTGCCTGGATAAATTATTTCTTCAAGTTGAAAATGTTTAAAAGGAAAATGCCTCATTTGCAACTTGTCATTTGGAACAAAGCACTAATCTCTTAAGAGATTTCTTTGAAAGAGAATGTAAATGCAGTTCTTTAGCAAAGGTGGTGAGATTGTTAATGTAATTGGAAACTATGAGGAATTAAACATCTAGCCAGTATCAATATACCACTTACGAACTCTCCATGAGTGACTAGGAGTAGGATTTTATAATATGTATTTCAACAAGAAATGGTTATCTCAAAACAATGTTTTAATAGCCGTGATTTAGATCCATGACCGTTATGATGGGGAGTGTGGGAGCAGGCAGTCAGGCATGGTATTGAATCAGAAGCTGAGAATGTACATACTTTCTACAAGTACCAGGGATGGGAGAGAGAGAGAGAGGGAGAGAGAGAGAGAGAGAGAGAGAGAGAGAGAGAGAGAGAGAGAGAATGATTTACCCCCTGTTTCAATATATGTATTCATTCTTGTTATTTGAGAAAGTCAGTTCCTTCAGACATTTGCCTGCTTATAGGTTTAAGTTAATAATGGCACCAAAATCTGGAGACAAACAGAAATTTAGGCTTACAACTTGCCACAGAAATCAAATGGAAAATAATTCTAGAAAGATAGGAAGGTGATTTTAATCAAATAGGTACACTAAAAAGACAAAGGAGAGCTTGCTCATCTATCTTTTTTTTTTTTTGAATTATGTAGAGAAAAGACAGAAGTTGAGGAATGGGTACATGTATAAACTGTATTCGTCAATGGTGACTTGGTTGAAGACAATTCCAAATTGTTTGAGATCCCTCTTGTGACAGATAGGTATGATACATGGACTTTTATCATGAGGATGCTACAGAAAAAAAAAATAGGAAATACTGTTAAATGTTAAACCGGATGTGGATAACATTAGTAAAGGTTTGCTGCTGTTCTTATCCCATCCTGTGTTGTTTGCCCTTAACTGATTTCCATTGTCTTCTCCTTTCCTCACATTTCTTACCTGTAACTTGAAATAGACATTATATACTTTGGTCTCAGAGATTCAGCTCCACTACTTCACTTCTTCCAGACTTGCCAAAGGCATTTTAATTCATAATTGTAAGTGGCACACTTGTCACGTATTTTCTCATTTAAGGAGAGGTGATTTTTTGCCTCTGGCTTTCCAACAGGCATTTTCTTAGCCACTGTGCAGCTTTCTTTTGAAATGGCTAGTGATAAAAACATCGGTAAGCAGAGGAGACAGCCAGAAGCTTAGTTTTGACAGGGAAGATTTCTGCCTATGGTGTCCATAAAGTCAAAAAGCTTTGCAGCTACACAATTAGTTCAATGAAAAGTGATCATTTGTGTCTCGGCAGACATAACAGAATAAGAATTATCCAGCAAATTTCCCCCTCAAATTCTTTTCTTCAAACAAGCTTTTGGAAAATTTAAAGCACTTGGAGGACACCTTGTATTAAGCACTTCATATATCACAGTGGCTGAAAACTTTATATTTTCCTTAGATACATTATGTGATGGGTGGGGAAGAATCAGTGTCAAAACAGGCTAAATACATTAAAGACATGGAAATGCTGAGATGTGTGTAAATCCTAGGACATTTCTCTTTATTTACTTTTGCATATTGTAACATTCTGGTTAGAATACCCAATTTAGGCTGTGTGGTGGCGGTGCACGCCTTTAATGCCAGCAATTGGGAGGCAGAGCCAGGCGGATCTCAGTGAGTTCGAGGTCAGCCTGGTCTACAGCAAGACCCAGGACAGGCTCCAAAACTACATGGAGGAACCCTATCTGGAAGAAACAAAACAAAACAAACAAATAAAAAAAAGAATATCCAATTTAAATTAGTGAATAATCTTCTTCAACGTCTTGAATTACTTTGTGAGCAAAAGTTTCTAGAGCTATATACAAGGCTGACTGTTTGATTAGAGCATCAATGATTTGGAGAGGTTAGAATATCGCAGAGCTACAATCTAATTACAATTCATCTTGAGCTAACTTGAACCTCATTAAGTGGTCATTTATTCTCCACCTCAGTAAGTGGTTTAACATTCTTGTGGTTGTTATATCAATCATTTGCAATTGGTATTTTCTATCAACCCAAAAGCTAAGAAAATCATTGGCTCACATCTGAAGCCCATAACAGATATCTCTAATCTGCCCACCTTATGGACTCAACAATGTAAGCAAAGGTGTTTTAACTCAACATGTTCTGTTTCTGTCCTTAGAAAACCTTCATGAAATTGTTAACCTGTTGGGAAGTAGAATTCGTGATAAGCTGAATTTGTGTTTCTGAGTCATGGTCACTCCTATCACTCCTGTTTGACTTCAGCACAAACTTTCTCTCACCTCCTTTGAGGTATAAGTTGTTTTTTATTGACAGCTCCTTATAATTTGTCAGTCTATTATCTTCTAAAATGTGGTACATATAGGTCTTACTTCAGAGCTATACCAAGAGTAAGGTACACAATGACAAGGAGAATGAGGAACTAAACTGTTATTAATATAGGAAAGTAAGACCTTTTGGGTGTCAAGACATCCAAGGCACAAAAATCCAATGGATTATTTGAAATCTTAATCCAAACTTGTTAATGTATACACCCAAGTCATTTATACTCAAATTCTTTTGTTTTCCTTCTTAATGTTATTATCAAAATTGTATTTTCAGGGAATAGGAGAGGAATGAAGGAAGGGAGGGAGAGAAGAAAGGAGGGAGAGAGGAATGGAGGGAGGAAAACATTCCTGTGACTAATAATTTCCAGGTTCCGCAGGGATCAGGTGGTGAGGTAATTCATATTTAGAGTGAAAACATATGGGACCTTATAGGTATTAAAGAACAATTAATATTAATATGAGTTAAGTTGTATTCTGTATCCCTTCTTTCCTTGAAAATAAGCATCCAAGGGGAATGTGTTTGTCAACTACACTTTTAAAAACAAACAACAACAAAATAAAACTGAGACCATTACCCAATAAAGGAAAGAGGTCTCTTTTGGCTCCAAGTTTAGAGTGTCAAAATCCATAACTGGTTTGACCATGTTGCTCTTGGCTGAGGCAAAGCAGCATGATGAATGGTGGAGAGTGTGCAGTATGAAAAAGCTATTCACATCATGCCGAATAGAGAAAAGAAAAGGCTGGCAACCTATTATTCCCTTCAAAATCACACTCTCAATGACCTGATGACCTCCCATTCTAGGCCACACATCACCAAGTCCCCAACAATTCCCAACATTATGAAGCTTAGGACATAGCCTTTAATGCACCAGTCTGGAAGAGGCATTTCGGGTCTAGATGGCAGAGTCTGTACACATCCTTTAGAAAGATCTCTAGATATTTTTCAATCTACATTATTTCTTTTTTCCATAAGTAACTGCCACACATAGTAAGTGGTTAAACTTGTTCCCCTTTTGATCACCCTGTTTCACTCACTTCTCTAACAGTCTCCCTGTTTATTCCTCACACATCTCTAACAGTCATGTCTCCACTAAAAGTTGATCTCCTGTTAATGGAAGATGTCTGACATTTGAACTTATCTGGAAAGAAGTGTGTGGAGTCTTCTGAAGCATATTTATCAGTCTGCTTTTGAACTCAAGATGCTCTTCTTAAACAAACATCAATTCAACTTTGTTTCTTTTACGTCTAAGAGCAGCAGAAATCAAGACAATAACCTGGCCTTTTCTTATTTTACTTAGTCCTACTTCTCATATCACTTATTATAGTATTATCATCTTCCTGTGGCCTCTTCAGCATTTATTCTTCTTTTCAGTCTTAAGTACTCCCTCCAGTGGTCTGGTTTGGTGCACATGATTACTTTATCTTCATATATCACAGAATTTTTTTATTTTTATTTATTTATTTTTTATTGTACAACTATGGCAGGCAGTTTGCTAGGTATAATAGCTTTGGTCGGCGTCTACAGTCTTTCAGGACTTGAAGTGTACCACTCCAAGCATCGTTGGCTTTTAAGTTTCCACTGACAAATCATCTGTTGCTTTTCCGTGCTTGCCTATGTAAGTGACATGTAACTTCCCTTGTGGAACTTTCAACACCTTTTTTTTTTTTTTTTTGTCTATATATTTAGTTTTTAAACTCTGGTATGACACAGAGGTTTTGTATTCGGGTTCTGTCCACAAAATTTATATTGTGAGTTTTTATACCTATATGGGGATTTCCTTCCTGACTTTGGGGAAAATTTTTATTCTGAATTTAATGAAGATGTGTAATATCTTTGCTCTGAAATTTTCCTTCTGCTATGTCTATAATTAATAGATTTGGTCTTTTCATGACATTCTGAGAGTCCTGAATATTCTGCTCTTGGGTTATTTTTTAAAGTTTTTCAGTTACTTTGATTGAACAATCTACCTATAATTTCTCTGTTTCATTCTAGTCTTTATATTACATATTATATATGATTGATTCTCTCAGTGATGCATTCCACTGAGTTCTTTCAATTGACTCATTGAATTTTTCAATTCCAGGTTATTACAATTTGAGTTTAATTCGACATTTCTCTCTTCTGAATTCATTTTTTTATACCTGAATTGTCTTGATTATTTCATCTGGCTGTTTGTGTTTTTTTGAAATTCAATAAGGAATTTATTCTTTATTTTTTTAGGCTCATTAGGGTGTCTTCTTTGAACTTTTGAACTTTTTGAATGCATTTTTAACAGTTCATTTCAATTTTGGGTCTTTAGATTCATCTAAGTTTTTATTATTATGGACCATTATTATAGGACTGGTGGTCTGTGGTGGGAACATACTGCCTTTGCTTTTCATATTCCTTATGTTTATGAAATAAAATCTAGAAATCTTGAGTTGACTTGTTCATTGTTTCTTTTCATGCGAATTTCCAGCTGTTGAATGTGAGTGTTTTAGACTCCATTCTGTTGCTATGAAGAGACACCATGACTGAAGCAACTTTTATAAAAGGAAGTATTTAATTGGGATCTTCTTACAGTTTTAGAGGTTTAGTCTATGGTCAGCATGGCAGGGCACCAACAGGAATGATGCTGAAGCAATAACTGAGATATTTACATTGCAATCGATCCACAGACAGCAGACACAGAGAGAGAAGGAGGCATGTACATACAATTTTGAAACCTCAAAGTCCACTACCGGTGACCCACCTCCTCCAAGGATATACCCATACCAACAAGACCACATCTCCTGATACTTTTAAACAATCCATGAACTGTAGATGAAGCATGCAAACATATGAGCATCTGGTGTCATTCCCAGTAAAACCACCAGAGTGAGTTTGGTTCTGTTTTTGCTATTACTCTAACTTTACTGGTTTTAGACAAGGTTTGAAAGGCTCAAAGTTAAGTCTTTTGGTCAGTTAGTTTTGACTAACTATTGGGAAAAATGGGGCTATTACGTACAACTCATTGGCTATTAGGGTGTGGCTGCATTATTACCAATGACTCGTATGGATGCTTGGGGAAGGCGAAGGGGAGGCAGTTGTGTGGGGCCAAGTAGTTCTCCCAAAGGAGGCTCTGTATGAAATTGTTTGAGTAAGATGCTAGGGCAGGCAACGTAATGGGTCAGGGTTTAGGGCTCTTACCCCTGGAGGCTATGTGTATGGGGCTAGAAAAAAATGGGTAAAAGATTCACCAGATTTTATGTATTTCATTATAGCTCCCTTCCTCCTAGATGGTGCAGAAATCTTTTTGCATGGATATCCATTTACCTATAAATAAATAATATAGATCAAAGAAATTCCTTATGGTCATTTTTTTACATGGGAAGGTAGGAAAAGTCAAGGGTGATAGTTTTAAGGTTTTTATCCTTGCTTTGGTAATAAAAAGAAGTTCTGGTTCCAATGATCAACCTTGAGAAAGGGAAATGTGAGTTTTATGGATTGCCTAGGGAAAGAATGGAAAGTGAGACAAGAGCAGGAAAAATGACAGAGCAAGCTTGCTCTGCAGCTTTCATCTAGGCACCATTTCCTGAGAGTACTCATTTCCATGCTCTGATTTTCATTTTTCCTCAAGTCATATGAGCCCCTCTTGACAGCACACAGAAAGCCCAGTTTACAGAACCTTCATCTGTTCACAGTATGAACACTTTCTTTGATCCCACTGACATTCAGTATGTCTTAGACAAGAAGGAAAAAAAGGAAGAGAAAAAAGAAAATTAGGGGTAAGGATAAGTGATCAAGAAAGAAATTAAATATTCTAGAGAAGCTAGCTAACAAGGAGGAACCAAAGAGGGACACATGGATTGCCCTGGGAAGGTGAAATAGGTGAGATTTCCATGAGTAAACTGGGGATGAGGGGTGGGCAATGGAGGGTAGGGGATGGGGTGTGAGAATCTAATGTAATTTTTTTTTTTTAATGCAGACAGATTCAGCTTTTGAAAGTCACTTTGCCCCTTACTTGCTTTGTGACCTTGGGTATGTTTTGTGTTATCCTGGTCATTAGTCTTTGAGTCTATAGAAAAAAAAATACCAGAATAGGAATATGCTATCATATAAACCTCTTACCATAAATAATGGTAGCTACAGGTATGTTGGTCAATAGATTTTCTTATTTTTATCATTACTATTAATAATAAATAAGAGTAAAAATACCCTTTGTAGTGCTTGGAATCACCTCTCTATACTATGCTCTATTTTTCACCACAGAAACAATCCTTAGCCACATGGAAAGTTTTAAAGAAGAAGAAACAAGGTTAAATCATGCAGCATGAGAACTGAGGGAACAAGTGCCTGCATGCATGCTCTTTTAGCATACTCGGTAATTACCATGGCTTCTCTAGGTGCTTCAGTTTTACTTCTGGGAATAAAATGTTGTACACCAAAGTCTCTAACTGAGCACTTAACATGCACACGGCACAAATTTAAACCAATAAGCATAAAGTGAATAAACCAATAATGATTCAATAATGGCTCTGTTATTTTTTATGATTGTATTAGTACCTCATAAATATCAAAGCACTATGGAGGAGGCTGGTGCTCATTCTTATCGTGTGTCTTTTTAAGATCCCCTACTTGTACTGAGAATGCCGAAGGCCATGGGAGATACAGTTTACATGAATGTAGTTTGCATAATGGTATGGGTAGGAAGAGAGAGAAAACACAGAAGAAAAAAATGTTTATACATACTTTCACTAATATTAATTTGAAATTTGGTAGATAATTAAACAAGAAGCCATAGTTCTCAAGAGAGACACATTGGATAATATGTTTTAAGATATGTGCATATGAAAGATGAGAATGACTATACATGTAATCCTAACACTGGGGAGGTGGCATAAGGAGGATCGTATGTTCGAGATCATTCTTAGCTATTAGAGTTCAAGACCAGCTTGTGCTGAATTAGACTGTCATCAAACCAACAAAATCATTAGGCTCACATAAAAACTAACTATAAAGCAGTGATAAATAGGGACTGTTAAATACTTTGGGGCACCCCTTGTGATATATACATTAGTAATTATAGTAAGAAAAACAATAATCAGACATTAACTAGCTTCAATATTTTTAAAAGTGAACATATCTATATCTATGTGTATATGTGTACATATTTCTCATGGGTTTATTTAATGTATTCATCACCATTTTTGGAAAATATCAAGTAATCCTTTAATTTTTTTTTGAAACAGGGTTTCTCTGTGTAGCTTTGTGCCTTTCCTGGAACTCACTCTGTAGCCCAGGCTGGCCTCTAACTCATAGAGATCAGCCTGGCTCTGCACCTGGCTCTGCCTCCTGAGTTCTGGGATTAAAGGCATGTGCCACCACTGCCCAGGCCTTTAAACAAATTTTAAAGATTTAAATTTGCCGGAGATGGCATATGAAAAGCCTGATGTGTTGCCAGTGGAATCTGTGCTGAAGGTAACCGAGAATGAGGACATCAGTCCCTCCAGGCCTGCCCCACCAGATATTCTACTAAGCCTGCCTTCTGTGGGCCAGCGAGAAAACAACCCTTGTGTACCGAGGGCAGACTTTATGGCATACGCATGTCATGTTCTCACCCATCCAACTGTCACTGGTTCTTGTAATCCTCCTACTCTATTTGTTCTTTAAGATTTTTTTTCTCTCCTGCAGTGGTTTCCATGAAATTAGAAATGATATTGAGATTGTGACAATGGGAGGAGTTAAAGATGTTATGCAGGTCATGGGAAAAACCCAGAAGGCTGGTAGCAGAAAACTGTAAATGGAGTAACATATAGATAGGATAAAAGACAAGAGTGGTCCAGAAGTAATTACAAGACAACCTGATGAATTACAGAGTGATGAAGAAGGACTTAGGCTGAGAGGAAGCTGGCAGTCTGGTCCCTTAAACCATTGCTTGTGTTTCTGTGCTTTCTGAGAAACTGCAAGTAGATGGCCTCTGGGGTGATTACCTCAGATGTTCTGATAATTAACCTGCAAAAGAATAGGCGGGTATGCTTTGGCTTTCTTCCTGGGAACTTCTATGTGCAATCAAGGGGCACGGGCACACTTTGCTGATTTACAAAAAGAACTTTTGAAACTATTGTGAAGAATTCAATCACCTGTTGAATTTCCTCATCCCACACTTCCTTGTATTATTACAATAAAAGACTGGGGTTGGATCAGATTTGGAGAAGGTGGAGGAAATGCACATCTCCAGATCTGACAAGACTGGTCAGCTTGTACCAACGCTTGTGTCTCAGTCTTTTCTTGTGCCTGCCAGACATGCCTGCCCTTTGAGACCCTCGAAACTGCCGAGGCTGCTCCCTGGCATAAATTATTTCCAAAATCATATTTATCTTTTATCTTCCTATCATCAATCTATCTGTAATATATATTATTAAAAAATAGATTCTTTTCTCATTCGATATATCCTGATTATAGTTTGCCCTCTCTCCTCTCCTCACAGCTGCTTCCTCACTTCCCCTTTTCTCCCCTACTCTCCTCTCTGGATCTACTCCCTTTCTGTCTCTCATTTGAAAAGAACAGGCTGTTAAGAGATAACAACAAAATATGACAAAATAAAATATAACAAGATGAAGCAAAACCTTTTATATTAAAGTTAGACACAGGAACCCAACGGGAGGAAAAGAATCCTAAGAGCGGGTATAAGAGTCAGAGATCTACTTGTTCTCATAGTCAGTCAGGAGTCCTATTAAAAATATTAAGCTATAGCTATAATATATACTCAGAGGACCTGGTGTAGACCCTGGGAATGCTGCTTCAGTCTCTTTTAGTTCATATGTGCCTGACTTAGTTGATTCAGAGGGCCTTGTTCTCCATCCCCTCTTATTCTTACAAACATTCTACCTCTTCTTCCTCAGGATTCCCTGAGCTCTGAGGGCAGAGATTTGATGGAGAACTTCTCTTTAGATCATCTCTCTGTATAATATCTTGCTGTAGGTCTCTGCATCTGTTCCCACCCACTGCCAGAGAAGGCCTTTTCTGATGATGATTGGATAAGGGACTTATTTATGAGTATAGCAGAATGTATAGCAGGAATCATTTTATTGTTTTTTTTTGTTGTTGTTGTTATTTTTATTGTTGCTGTTGCCGTTTGTTTGTTTGCTTGTTTTTAACCAGTCCTCTTTGGCTTTACCTTAGGATTTGTGCTGTCTAGTCTCTGGTTCTCAATTACTGAAGCTGTCTTGGGTATGAATTCCTTCTCATGAAGTGGACCTTAAGTCAAATCAGACATTGGTTGCCTATTACCACAAGTTCCTTGCCACCACTGCCCTAGCATATTTTTCAGGCAAACAGATTGTAGGTCAAAGGTTTTGTGGCTAGGTTGGTGATTATGTTTCTCTTTTGGCAGCCTAAGAGTACCTTCCTGCAACAAAGAGAGTAGAACATAGGGATGAAGGCTTCATTTAGGCACCAACTTTGATTCTCCAGATTCAATGAGTAGTGTGGATACTGTCCTTGGCCGTAGGGCCCCACTGTAAATTTCCAGAGAGCAACCTTTTGTCTTAGCATCTGGTGAGTTGTTTGGGCATTTCCATGAGACCTGCTTGGTACATGGGGGGGTCTCATGGAAATACAATTGAGCTGTATTTACAGCTCAATGCAATTGAGTTGCAACACCTCTTCTTTACCTAACCTCTCTGGGTCTATGTTTTGTAGCTTGTTAATACTTACTTTGCAGTTAATATTCACTTATAAGTACATACATACCATATTTGTTTTTCTGGGTCTGGTTACCTCATTCAGGATGATTTGTTCTAGTTCTATACCTTTGCCTTCAAATTTCAAAATATCATTTTTTAACCAGCTGGGTAATGACCCACTATGTAAATGTCCCATAGATTCATTATCTATTTTTTATGTTGAGAGACATCTAGGTGTTTTCCAGTTTCTGGCTATTATGAATAAAGCCACAGTGAACATGGTTGAGCAAGTGTCCTTGTAGTAGGCTGGAGCATCCTTTAGGTATGTGCAAGAGTAGTATAGTTGGATCATTAGGTAGTTGTTTTATCCCTGTTGAGTTTGAGCCTTAAACATTTGAACTGAATATTTAATTGAAGAATATTTAACATCAAAATTAAAATTTAAACCATAAATACAATTCATGTAGAGACTGGGAAATTTCATGATACTTTCATAGAGCATCATTACAGAATATCACAGTTTCTTACAAGACTCAGTTAATCCAAATAGCTTAAGCTTGGTAAAGTTAGCAAAGACAAAAAGACTAGACATATATTTTAAGTCAGTTACTATTAACCTGAATAGACCTTAGAAATATATATAAACTGTGAGACCAAAATGAGTCATCTTAGAAACAAGACCAAAATGCTTTCACCCTAAAACTAAGGCCTCAGATTTCTCATTTAAGGTACAGGCCATGAGTTACTGGAATAGGCCATGAGTTACTAAAACCAGTCAGTCTAGATTCCTGAAACCAGGAAGTGTAAAAGTACAGAGTCAAAAGGTAATCATGAGGTAATGACTGCCAGACTATAGAATGTCCTCTCCCTCGTTCCCTAGGTAACTGTTTAACAAAAAAGTGTACCAACCCTGGTTTCCAGGGTAACTGACCATAGAAATTTCCCCACCTGAGGGCAGCCAAAGAGAAATAGTGGCAGGCAACCACCCCCTTAGAAGTAAGATTTATCCATGATTTCTAGAAGTCCCTAGAAGCGAGCCAATCATAATTGTATCCATACAAGTACCCCTAACTGATGTAACCTTGTGGTTTTTGCCTTTAAAAACTGAGCTTGCAAAGAGGCAGGCTCTTCCTCCAGTCTCCACTGTGTTGGATCTGTTGGACAAAGTCCCTGCCTAGGCTTGTATTGCTTTTGGATATCCCAAATTAAACTTTCCTTTTGCATTCCTGGCATGATCGTCTTTGGTGGTCTCTCTGGGGGTCGCTATCTGGGCACAACATGCACCTTATTTGTTAAAGATACCTTATTCATCAATCATATGTTTTGACTTACCTAATTTTTTTTAGAACCTGGTGTTGAACTTTTAGCAAAGACATAAGTAGTCAGACATACATCTCTAAGTCAGTTTCTGTTGATCTGAGTACATCTGTATAATTTTAATAATTTATACAAAAATTCCATATAATTCAAAATATTTTGGAGACCTGCCATTGTCTCTGCAGTCTAAAAGGGAGATACAATGACAAGTAACTGCCTCAGTAGTACTTAGAAGTTTCATAGGTGCTGGCTTAGTTGGTTTATACCACATGCTCTTCTTAATCAAGATGGTGGTGAAGTCACATGACATATATTCTTTTTAACCTTGATAAAGATGACTGCTAGCCCAGTGGTATCTTCCATCCTGATGAAGTCATAAGCCAAGATAGAGGCAAGTCACATGGTTGCTATTTAAAAACACTTACATTTCTTAGATCAATTCATTTTTTTAAAAAAAAGTTAAATCCAAGTCACACCTAGAAACACACAAACATACACACACACACACACACACACACACACACATACATACACACACATTATCATGTAGATATGTAGATGACTCATGTTTTTTATGGTTTTATGAGATAAGATTTATCTGTATAGCTTTGGTGCTTTTCCTGGAACTCACTCTGTATCTAAGGCTGGCCTTGAAGTCACAGAGATCCACTTGCCTCTTGCCTCAAGTGCTGGTATTAAAGGAATGTGCTACCACCACCTGGTTTCATTATCATGTAGAAAGTTAAGATTACCTATGCATAGATTTTTTTAACTATTCAACATTTTATTACAAGTTTTAGCCTAACTTTTTGTTACAGATTTTACAAATTCTTTGACCATACCCAATAAATTTACAAGTCTCAAATGATTTCTTGAGAGTAGAACTCAGAAAAACTGTAGACATAAAATATTTTCAAGAGTAGAATGTTGAAAAACCTTAGAGATAAGAGACTTTGGGATCATTTCCTTGTGCTGTATAGCTGAAAGTGTTCCTGTGCCTGCCCAGCACCCACTGCCCTGAGATCCCACAGCTGTTTAGATCCAAGTAAACACATAGAAGCTTATATTAATTAAAACTGCTCAGCCATTAGCTAATCTTACTACTGACTAGCTTTTACATTTAAACTCAGTCCATTTCTCTTAATCTATATGTCGCCATGTGTTCTATGGCTTTACCTGTGTGCCATTACATGCTGCTCCCTGGATGGCTGGCATCTCCTGACTCAGCCTTCCTCTTCCAGAATTCTCCTTGTGTGCTTATCCCACCTATACTCCTGCCTGGCTACTGGCCAATCAGCATTTTATTAAACCACTGTACAAAAGCATTATCCCACAGCAGTCCTGTGGAAGAGGTTCTTGCAATCTGTAAGAATTTGGAAATCTAGTTTGCCATCTTTGGCAATTGAACTATACTGAGGTCAAGTCATTTGCAACAAGTGAGCAAGACTTCACTAAAATTTCTGAGTGGAAAGAAGAAAGGAGAAAGTGTTGCAAAATGAACTCTACCCAAAGGAGGGTTCCAATAAGCTCCAAACAGGAGCTGAGAGAGAACAATGATGGAAAAGGGTAGGAAATAAGAAATCTACGCTAGGGAGCATTCATATCATATCATAGAGATGTAGAGAGCTACAGAACTGTAGCTCATAGTGGGAGGATGACATAAGAAGAGACAGAGCAAGTAGCTCTGAGGAGGAGGAGTCAAGAAAAAGGTCACAGGCCCAGGAGGACATATGGAAGCCAGTGGACTAGGAGAGCATAAGAAAGCACTGGGATGTAGCAGAGGAGAGATAAATGGTCAGACCAGGTAATGGGAAGTGACTGAAGAGGTGAACTCTAGAATTTGAGTCTAATTTGGTGAGAGGCAGAAGCCAACAGAAGTAAATGACCCGTGCATACCTTAGGAGAGTCAAGTCAGCAGCTTGGTTTGGAGAGGCTAAGTCCTTGCAAAGGGGCACATATATGCCAACACAGGTGTTGACATCAGATTAATGAAAATAAGGACAGGATCACACCTAGGTATGGTTGAAGACAAGGTTTTTTTGTAGATATGAGGGAGAGTACAGCCAGAGGCACCTGGAAGTGTGCAGACTGAATCAGGCCATGAGGAGAAGTGAGAGAAAAAGAGAAGAGAGATGGGGACAAGAAAGGGTAAGAGAAGAGCTGTGGACCAAAAGGCCAAGAGAACACATGGACTAAGAGAGCTAAAAGCCAAAATGACTGAGTTATATAGGAAAGAGAAGCTGGGGGAAGAGAACCAGAAGCCCTACCCCTGGAAGGTAGAGCTTTATGATAAGCGGTGGAGGGAGAAGTGCTGGAAGGAGTCACAGTTACTAAGGACACTTGTCCTTGTTTGTTTGGGACCTGACAATTAAGATCTTCGTTTTTATTTTTGCATAATTTTTTTGTGGAGTATTTTGCTTGGAACTCCTGTAATAAAGAACTGAGTGTTGAAATGGTTTTGTAACACTGACCTAATTGTTTCCTTTCATTCGGCTATCCTCAGAGTAGTACAACTGGCCAACTAGAAAACAGTTATCTTTTTATTCTATCTACAGTCTCCATACAGTTTCCAATATTTACTGTATTATTTCCAATTCCACCATCAAAGAATAAACATTCTCCTTCTGCAGTATGCACTCTAACATTGTAATTTGTACATGGGATCTTCAGTAGGATCCACTCTGTGTTACAGTATTATCTCACTGTGATTTTTATTCTGTTTTGCTGTTGCATAGTAATATTGAGTATTTTCACAATACATTCTGAAAATGCCTGATCAGATCCTTTCCCCAAGGTATAATTAGAGGTTTTGGGTTCCTATGCTGTTGAGTTGCTTGAGATCACTTTTACACTTATTAGTATCATTTTGTCAGATTATTAGCTTGTAAATACAACATTCAGGTCTGAAAGTTGCCCTTTCATTCCATCGATTGTTTCTTTCAATGGAGAAGATTCTTAGTTGATAAGAATATAATGTCCCTATTTGCACATTTTACCCACACTTTTGTGTCCCTGTCTAAAAACATAATTGCCTAGATTTAAATTTTAAAGGATTATTACCATGCCTTCCTGTAGTATCTATATAGATTTAGGACTTGGTTAAGTCTTGGTATATTGTAAAGTATAAAGACCAGCTGTTAATCTTTTTCATGTGAGTATTGTGTTTTCTCTGCAGCATTCATAAAAATATCTACCCTTTCTTCAATTATGTAATTGGGGACTTCTTAAAATACATTGGCTGTGCAGTTGTGGACTTCTTTTGCGATCTTACTCTTCAATGATTGACATGTTGGCTTTTATCCCAACACTTAGCTGTCTTGCTTATATGAACTGTAAAGTGTCTTGAGACAAGGTATTTTTAAATAACCCAGTTTTCTTTTTCTTTCATTTTTTCTTTTTCCCTAAGCTCTTATTTGGCTATTAGGGAACTTTTCAGCTCCTTTGAGAATTTTGGAATTTTTTAAAATTTAATGTATATTTCTGTTTATATTTCAATGAAAATTATATTGAAACCATAACTTTATTTGGGTGATATTGATATTTTAACAACTTAATTATTTTACTCCAATAATATAAGTCTTTATACTATGTTTATGATTTTTCAATTTTTTTCATTAATGATTAATAAGTCTTATTATGGAGTCATTCATTTAATTGGATAAAACTATCCATGGTTTATAGCTATGGCAAATGGAATTGTTTTCTCTATTTCTTTTAATGAGGTATATTATTGGTGTATAAATTATTGCAAATTTTTACATGTAATTTTATATCATGTTATGTTGCTGAATTTACCACTTTTAATTTTCTATTTATATAATATTTAGTTTTTTCTGTGTGTAAAAGTAATTTTATGTTATCTGTGAACCGGAATAATTTGACTTCCTCTTTTCCAGTTCATACGTATGTTATTTTTTTCTTTTTCCTAAGGTTCTGACCAAGGCTTCCAGTAGACTGAGTTGCAGTGTTGAACATGGGCATGTTTGTCATGCTCCACACTTTTGAGAAAATCATTTCCACTATTCCTCATTAAACACATCGCTGAAGGATTACTGCACTGAGTCTTTCCTATGGCACGATCTTTTCCCTCTCTGCCTTGCTGAGGATTTTGTCCTGAATGAATACTGAATTTTATGTTTTTACCCCCTGTATCTTTTGAAATGCTCACACAGATTTTATTCTGTTGATGTGATGTATTGTTTATTTATTTTTATGTGTGAAACTATCCTTACTGTCTTAAATATATCTCACTTACCACTCTCTGTAATCTCCTTGATGTTTGTCTGACTTTTCTTTCATAGTTGAGTGCTTATGTTGTTTTGATTCTCTGGTAAAAATGGCTTCAGGAGATGAGTCTAGAAGAGTTTCAGACCTTTCATTTTAAGAATTTGAGAGGAATTCTTCTTTAACTACTTTATAATCAGCATTAAACCCATCCTCTCCCTGGCTAGTCTTTGTTGGGAGACTTTATTGCTGATTTAGTTGTTGCTTACTAATGTTTTGTTCGGGTTAAATTTGGCTGGGTCATGTGTTAGAAATTTAACTGCTTCTGCTAAGTAGTTTTATTTGCTGGGCTATAATTGTCATAATAGTCCCTAATGATTCTGTCTTCTGTGTTACTTCTAATGACTCTGTTTTAATCTATGAGTTTTATATATCTTGGTTTTCTTTTATTTGATTGGTCAAACTAAAGTGTTTACAACATTGTTTATCTTTTCAGAAGAAATATTTCATTAAAAATTCATGTTCTACTTATTTTTCTCCTAATACCTGAATTTTTCATCTAATTTTGAGTTTTGATTAATTTTACTTTCTATTTCTTGTTATGCTGAGTAAAGTTGTTTTTTTTTTAGTTCTAATTTTATTTTTTAATTAAAAATTTATATATATCTGTGAGTGCCTGCCTGTGCACCACATGAATGCCCAGTGTTCACAGATGCTAGAAGATGGTGCTTGATCTCCTGGAGCTGGAGTTCCAGGCAGTCTAGAGGCATGTGATGGGCATGCTGGCACCTGGACCTGGCTCTTCTGCAAGTGCACCAAGTCCTGTTATCCACTGAGGACTCTCTCTAGCCCTCCTACTGTTTTTGTTGTGAATGTTTGTTTATTCCTACAATTTTCTGTCAGCATTCCTGTTACTCCATCATAAAATTTTTGCATACTGTATGCTCATTTTCATTTACTTGATAAGTTTTAATGTACCTTTTGACTTCTTTTCTTGCCTTTATTCTTCAAAATTATTGCTTAATGCCCATGAATATGCACAATTTCCTGTTTGTCTTGTTAATTTCTAGTTTTATTTCATGGTAGTTGTAAAAGATGCTTAATACAATTTATTTTTAAAAGAAAATATAATTTCTCATATATTATATTATGATCATGGTTTTCCCTCCCCCTAACTCTTCTGAGGTCCTCCCAATATAATTTCAGCCATTAAAATCTTTGCTTTTTCTCAGTGATTCTACAAACATGTAAAGAGAACAACACTAAAAAGGAAGTATTTGAAAATTTTGTATGATAGAAGTCCCTGGCTACTATTGCACCTTGTGGGTATGTATGCTTAGAGACTAGGTTATATGACCAGCACAGTGATACTACTTGCAGCATCCATATTTTATTCCTTAGAAAATTAGCAAAAGTCCAAGGAATAAAGGCCCAAGTTTATGACCCAACTGAGATGTGGATGATAAGATGGATAGAGGCTATCACAGTTGAAAGGTCATTTATGGTCAACTTTATATATTCTTCAATAAACCATGTAACATTAGCACTTGAGTCTGTAACCTTAAGTTTCCTATCAGGGAGATGGAACCATACGAAAAACTGATCATCCCCATCATTTACAAATACCACAATATCAGAAGAATGAAGTTAGACCTTTGGGATGAATAAACTATTATATCTACCCATCTACATTGAAAATAAATTTTTTGCTTTTTTTCTGCTATAGAAATATCTGATACTGCATATCTCTTCTCACAGTATATTATGGTCTCCAATTGATATTGTGATAAATGATAACTTGCATTTATGACACTATTATGAAGTGAGATAACGCTATGTAATTAAAAATAATTTAAAATATTATTCAACATTTATGATATATTATGTACTATGATTATAAGATAGAGGTTATAGGTATAATGCTCAGTTTTACAGAGTGTATCCTTTGATTAATACCTCAGAATATTATTTAATCTATAGAGCCAAGGCCTCATTATGAATCCCAGGCTTGTTTTAAACTTGTGGTTCTCTTGTCTCAGCCATATTAATGTTAGGAGTGCAGGCATACACTAACATTCCTATGTGCTTTTAAAAGCTGTAAATCTAGGAGGCACAATCTGACAGCAAACTTCCTGATCCTCTGGCTCTTAAATCTTTCTGCCCTCCCATTAACAATTATCCTTGAGCCTTAGATGCAGGAATTGTGTTGTAGATGTATTGCTGGGATTAAGTACCATATGGTTCTTCGCTCTATGCATTTTGATCTATTGTGGTTGTTTTGTAATAGAGTCCATCTTCTGCAAAGAGAAGTTTCTTTGATGAAGAGTTAGAAATATACTTGTATTTTGGGGGTATCGGGATAAATAGAGCTTATTTAAGAATTATCTAGACTGAGACGGCTGTATTTCTATATTTAGGAGAGAGAGAGAGAGAGAGAGAGAGAGAGAGAGAGAGAGAGAGAGAAGATAGAAGGAATCTATAAAAGTGTTGCGAGGGAGGGAAGGGAAAATTGAAAGGAAAGGGAAAATAACATGAATATTATTTCAAAAAATTAAAAAAACAAATTATTAAAGGCTTTAAATAACAAAATTAGAATTGAAAATAAAAAGTAAATGGCATCCCTGAAGAATTTTAGAAGATAGTTCCTGGGATTAAGTAAATCTGGGTTATTATGTTCACAAAGGGGATCAGGAAATATATTTTACATTTCTTTGACCTCTCTCTCTCTCTCTCTCTCTCTCTCTCTCTCTCTCTCTCTTTCTTCTTCTTCTTCTTCTTCTTCTTCTTCTTCTTCTTCTTCTTCTTCTTCTTCTTCTCTCTCCTATTTGGAATTCATATATGCACCTAATAAAATAATGACTAGACACATACTGTTTTCCAATAATGACAATGTTCACATCTACAGAATCTTTTCTGCAATTCTTTTCAAAGAGGATCAATATTGACACATATGGGGTGTCTAAGACTTTATGAGCTTAGTTAACAGAGACACATTCAGTTTTGCTTTATTTTTTATTGTTTTAAAAGGTGGAATAACAAAGGCACAAACATTTTGAAGATTTTTTCCATTTTTGTTTGTATCAGGTGTATAATGATTCTCTTCCTGATAACACTCTTTCTGGATGAGTATTTCTCACAGCCATCTTGTGACATCCCGTATCACATTATGGAGGCGAAAAGGAAAGGGAGGGGGATGGAGGGAGACAGCAAGAGGGGAGAGTGAGAGATAGATGGAGAACATCAGAGAAAAGAGGATTGTCACCATCATTGATGCTAATCTATGATAGTGAAAACAGTCTGCTTATACAACAAAGAACAAGAACATAGAAGTTATTAATAAATTTTGTTACAGATTTTATCTAGAGAAATTAAAAAAAAATGTCATTCGGTAGTTGAGGGGAGAATGGGACTTTTCTGACAGATTTGGATCCTAATTCACAGTAATAAATTTCATTGTCTATGAATTTAACCAAGGTTATTTTCATTACCAGATCACATTAGCCTACCATGGTAACCAAAAATGGAATATAAGTTACTTGGAACTTTTCTTTTCTCTTTCAGCAGTAGTGTTTGATACCTGACTCCCAGCTTCAGAGGCTATGCTCAGCTTCCTTCAGGCTTGTGAAACAGATGGATCTTTCTCATTTGGGCACATTGATCTCATCCAGACATACTACCATCTTTGTTTTATCCTCTTTTGTGCTGAATGCTTTATTTGGTATAGGAGTTTCCCACTTGGAGGCACTAGAATACTGCCTTGGTTTTATGCTCTATTGGGCACAGAGATTATCATCTGGGCAACAGTGCTCCAATTAAACTAGTCTGGCCAAGTTAGTTTTCACTTCTGAGGTTTTATTACCACCTGGGAGCTATTTGGAGGCAGGAATGAAGTGTGTGTGTGTGTGTGTGTGTGTGTGTGTGTGTGTGTGTGTGTGTGTGTGTGTGTGTTGTCATTCAAGATTTCCTATGGTCTGTGTTTACTTATTCTACTTGAACAGATAGATCAGCTTTCAACAATTCAGTCAAAGGGCGAGGGGACTGGATAACTCATTCCTCTTTGTCTATGAAGTAAGATCAAATCATTACGTTCACAATTCAGCTGAAGCTTTCCAAACAATATCTAAATGATGTATTATTTCAACATTTTCTCCATCTTATTTCTACTGCCCTTATTATTAAGTCTACAGTATTGATATTTTGTTTAACAGTAGGATTAATAACATAAAATCTCTTCAACATGAGAGATAATGAGGGAAATGCAGATATTCTGTGTGGTTTGTCAGTCTCCTCTAGGCTTTCAGTGATGGCTATGTCTCTTTCTTGAAGTTTTTCCTTTATCTTTTGACTTAAGCCAATGGTTAAAAAAAAAAAAAAACCAATTGCTTAATGTAAGACAAAGACAAGTAATTTGTTTTGGTAGTAGTGGTGTTTTGTTTTATGTTTCTTTCTTTGTCCATTATGACTGTCTTCTCATATCCTGGAGATACTGGTGTCACACATCACAACAAGTTCAGTCTAGAAGGACATTTACCTATAACTCATCCAATTATACTGTAATTGTTGGCTTCTGTTGTGTATTTTGAATTTATTCTTTTCAATGGTAGACATGGGAAAAGGGTGATGGACATTAATCACTGTGAAAGCGATGACACATGGATGAAATGTTATAATTAGAAACACTGAACAAGATGTTGCTTAAATGCAAAATCATGGAAGATAAAACACATGCAGAATTTGGACAATCCACTTCCTGAACTGCCTTGATCATTAATTCAGACATATGAATTTGTATAGCACTTTTTATTTACCCTTTTTCTTATTTTATACTCATAAAGTGACATAGCAGTGAAATCATGTTTTGTAAAGGTTTACCTACTTTATTCCTTATGAATTGCTTGCTGAGTTCTGCAAATAGGTAATGTCATGTTACAAATGATATTATGCAATATCATTATTTGAGTTTGAATTTATAGAATGGAAAAAAAAAGTCAAGTGTACTTCATATGTAGCAGAAAGTGGAATTTGCCCAACTGGGTATTCATTAACACTGTGCTCTATCAGTATTTGAGAAATGTATTGTAGGAATATTTTTCTGCAAATTTAATGTTTTGTCATTCCTAGAACTAAGAGCCATAAATCAGAGGAAATAGCCCACCTATAGGTTTTAGCTACATAATTAGTAAGGAAAATTATGGCATTACTTAAATTTTTTCTCCTATGAACAAAACTGTCTTGTCTCTCCCACTTTATTGAGTCCTTCGTGAGCTTAATCTTCTAGTCGTAATTTCTCAGAAACTGTTAGTAACGTATATTTGCGCAGTTGTGTGCAATACATTTTAGTTACTATGATTAATAGGTATAAATTATTAAGTATAAAAACATCAAAAATCTGGCTTTTCTTCCGAAGACTCCTCTTTCTCCTTTCAGGCATTACCCCTTTTCATTATTTCTTGTTTTTCCACTCTTCATTTGTCAGAGTCATATCAGGTCTTAGACAAACAAGGCTCACTAAGCAGTTATCTCTAGAGCATAAAAGGCTTGGCTATTTGATCTCAAGAGTACTCCAGGTTGAGTCTGCCTCCCCTCATCTTGTTCTTTTGCTTTCTACTTGTTTCCATTTACACAGAAGAATGCTGTATCAGTTGTTCAGTCTGAGAGAAGGCAAAGGTGTTATGACTAGGCTGTACTAGAGTCAGGGTTTCAGTGTAGTCTTTCTGATTGGTGTCTGAGTGGTAATATTAGACTTTAAGTCATGGAACAATAGTTTTTAAATAAAATACTTGTAAAGATACACATATCTAATTTAAATTAATTTTCTAACAGTATTTGATTACACATTGAACACACACACAACCACACAAACCACTGTGTTTTTATGACTCAATATGAACTTCTCATTGTGTAGTTGCAGGAAGTCCTCAGGTAGAATAAGTAAGAAAATTTGTCTTTCTTAAGTTTACATTTCACTGGGAAATAAGTATATAACTATAGATTAATTTCTTAGTAAAAATAAATTCTATGAAGAAAACAAAGGACTTAATATTTTCAATAATTTAACAAGGTATTTTTAACTTTACTAATCTTATTTTTCAGTTTGTAAAAAATAATTACTAAAAATGACATTGAATTTCTTTTTTGTGGAACAAGGTTGGACTAAAACAAGTTGAGAAACATAAAGAAGTTGTCTGATCAATGGAATATTCTCTTGGGTGGGCTTTAAAAAACACCATTTCTTTTTACTCACATAAACACTGCAATTGTTCAGGAATGTCAAATTGCCTTTTTTTTTTAAATCCATCTGTTCCATTTCCCTCAATATGTGCCCTCCTTTGTTTCCCCTTTGAATAGGTAGCTTGTAACAAATCCCAACAAATGTTCACACAGATTTTTAATAATTTGAGCAATTCATATGGAAAAACCTTTGTGTTGAATGCTCAGACCTCTGTAATCTGAATTGGTGAGTTGGAAATAACAGAAAGGAAAATCTGAAAAGAGGCAAAAAAAATAGTATATTAGTGAAAATTAAGTCTTGATCCCAGTCCACGAATCATGCTTAAGCAAACAAGAGGTTCTTGGTTATGTCTGTGCACAATTATGAACCAAAAAACTTTGGGTTTGCGATTCTTCCCCAAAGGGAGATGTTTGGAAATATCAAAGTTGACTCTGTAAGTTGAATATCCATTTATTTTGAATAAACCTATCCTAAAAGATCTTACATATTAAAAAGTAGGAATCATTCCTCCACAAGTTATCCCTGCTCATGGTATCCACAGCCATGGCTATGGAAAGGAACTGGTCTTACATTTAAAAAGAACAAAATATTTTCAGTATCTAAGTGAGTCAAGTTTTCTCCCTACTCTGGACACAACATACTTGTAAACACCTTTTGAGAAAGTGATTATTCAGATAGTGGGAACCCATGCAAACATGGGGTCCTCATGATGTTATCTGTTTTTCATAAATATTAGTAATAATAGCTTTAAGTGGTAAGTAATTACTGTGCATCAACAATCAAACTTAGTGTCATGTATATGTCATTCATGAGTCCCAACATAGATCATAAAGGCATTTTTGTCTCTCATAGCTTAAAAAATATTGTGCTAAATAAGACAGGCTATTCTCTCATCTAAGTAAAAGCAGAATTGTAGGCTGAGTCTCATACAGTAGATTATCAGTATTGCTGGGACTAGTCTGCAGGTCAATTAATGTTAACATGTACCTTTGTTCTTATGCTAAAAAAATCAACTACTAAAGCCCAGTCATCAAATTAATGTTTAGGACACAAGAAAGAAGAGAAAACAAAGGCCAATATAATTTTTTGTGGATTTCCTGTTACCTCTCATGAGCCATACAATTAACTAGCAAGCCTCAAAACTGAGATAGTTTTATGTTCCTGTAATACTCCCATAGCGATATATGTGTCCTTTATTATTTTTTTTAAAGGAAGCATCTCAGATGTCTCTATTATGGCACAATTTTTCTCCTTTTCCTATAACGAAAATATATTCTACTAACTTTACATTTTTGCTTTCATAGTATGCATTTTTATATGTTCAAAAATCTTACTGGGTGATTTTTGAGTCTCTATTGCCTTATGCTCTATGAAGGTGAATTATATTAATCCTACAATGTCTTCTCAGGTATTTATTTAACTCAGTTGCACTAATTCATTAGGCTCAGACATCGGTCATAATAAAATGATTTACTATATATGCTACTTTTTACCTTATGTTTTATAATTGCTACACAACTGGTTTCTTTACCATGGTAAAGCTTTTTAAAGTCTAATTCACATTGCGGACATTGATTGAATATGTACCCAAGGCTAATACCCTCCAGTCTTTATCTTATATTTATTCTTTGATTGCCACTAAATGACAAAACAACATAAAAGCCCTGATAGCAAATCTAATGACCTAGATAATAATGTTAAATGCCAATGAAATAAATTTTTAAAATTACACAAAGAGTTGATCTTTACCATTATAAATATGCTCAGTAACTTACAATATCTAATTTCTTTCTAAGTAACTATTTGTCTACAGTCAGTATGTTTCCTAGGCTGAACAAATAAGTGATATACATTTTGTATCATTGCTTTTGAAACATTATAACTTCATTATAACTTGCATAACTATTTTATTTGAAAGTTCTGCTAGGTTATTAAAAAACAGGTTTATGATTCTGCTTTCTTTGCTTTGTATTACATCAAGATCAGCACACCTGATGGGCAGTATAACTACTTTTTCCAAGATGATTTCACTGTTTGTGGAGGAAATGGTAAATTCAGTTTTGCATCCTAAATTTATATCATATCAGCAAACTTTCTTCTTATTCATAATTGATATCAATGACTCCAAGGAGCTACTAGATACATATTCTTTCTCATTGTGTTGCTTTCACAAGCAAAATTAGATGCTAAAATCCAACCCTTGATTTTTTTCACTCTATATGTTTTATCAATGCCTAACTTTGACATATTAACGTGACTAACGTCAGATGTCCCTTTTGCTTTATATGTTCATAGACTTAAATAAGATTCAAATAAAGCCATTATGTCAAATGAAAGGTAGCCAGCATTTCCCAGCAAAACAAACAGGAAAATAAATATATGATTTTGAAATGATTAATTTACTTCTCATCATGATAGCATGTTGAGAGTTTTTAATATTATTTTCTAAAATTACTTTGTACTACATCATTTTTGAAATGAGCTTCCAAAGCTTTTATAGAAATATATCTGAAGATATTGATACATTTAAAAATATTTGCTGAATATTTATTCCTGTTTTCAGTCACTTCCCATACATACAAGGAGAATTTAGGAGAAATCACCTTCTCTTTCACATGACTTTTCTTGGTTCTCTGTGCAATTCAAAGACATTTACAATATAATTCAAATAAACAAATACATATGAGTGTTCATCCCTGGCTAGATGCATATGAAAATCAATAACCATGAACACAGCGTGGTTTCTAATAGCTTCTTGATAATATGCCCAAGGCACCTTTGCTAAAACTATTATGCTTCTGAAAAAAGTTGCTGTGCATACATTATGCTAGTGTAGTCAGCAAGACTCTGGTCTCCTTGTAGTATTTAAGTACTAAAGACTCCCAGTAGTTAATGTAAACAAGAAAACCCAAGCCAGGGAAATTGCATGTAATATTTGCCTATAATATGTCCTAAGAGGAGATATCTACTGAGACCTGTCAAGGAGTATCTATTTACCACCAGTGTTGTTTGCAAGCTTTTGCTGTATCTTCAGTTTATAAACTTGCTTCTGAAACTTTATCTTCTTTAATATTTAAATAACTGATTTTCTTCTATTAGACTACCTCATTGTCTTGCTCAATTACAAAAAGAATTTAAACCCAACATATGCATAATCTCTCTTATTTATGTTTTTTCTTCTGTTTCAAAATAGTTGATGAGTATTGTTTTGTTTTCTTTGTGACTTAAACAGACTGAGACTAACTCCCTGCTCTACATAACAGCCATGAAATTTTAGGGTTTGCTCTGTGTGGTAATAGAAAACAAATAATCTTTTCTTACTATACTTCAATACAGCAGAGAACAAGTTTGTGATCAGATGTGTAGATCTTTTTCCCCTATACTGAACAGTTTTCTGACAGCACTTCAGAGTCTTACAATTCAATTCATTTATGTCACAACTTACTAGAAGTAGTATCAGGTCCTATACACTAGTAAGAGTCAGTCTCTGAGCCAGCTCCCAACTCTAAGCACTATTTACAGTTGTTAGTTCTGCAGACAGTCGACAACTTCTATACAACTTGGTGACATATTAGAAAAGTATTTGGTACAACTTAATAGATTCAGAAAAAAAAAATGTGTCTTTACTGATATGTATACTACTGAAAATAAACTAGAAGAATATAATCAAGGCTAAAACTTGGTGATAGACAGATGAAAGAGATTCATATGGATTTGTCTGAGAGAAACAGTGCAGACTTTCTCCGAACTCTCTGAGTATATAGTCCTCTAGAAGACTCCACATCTTCCACAAGGAAACGCTCCAAAAAGCATCCTCTTGTATTTCTGTGAGGGTATCATTGCACAGGCAAGCTTAAGTGCCTTACCAGGTATTCAACTCAACATCTACTCTTCTCCTTTCCCTGAAAACTGGGGAGCCAACTCCCACCATTAAGATGTCCAACATGTCACAGGTCAACTCGTTGTTACCGAAGATTCTGACTATTTCAACCTCATCTAA
This sequence comes from Peromyscus leucopus, assembly GCF_004664715.2. NCBI lineage: Eukaryota > Metazoa > Chordata > Mammalia > Rodentia > Cricetidae > Peromyscus > Peromyscus leucopus. Next base: position 101,312,657 of record NC_051067.1, on the reverse strand, counting down.
AATTCATGTTCCTATTGCTTCTAGCTCCTGAGTGCTGAGATTATAAATGCCTTCCTCACAACTGTCCTATCTCTCTTTCTTAGTATATCATACAACACAGCTGCAGACTCCATTCTAATTAATAACCTCCAGCATTTCTCAGTTATTAATTTTTTTTAATTTTTAATTTTTTAATAAATTTATGTTTATGTGTATTTGTCTGCTTGTTTGTATGTGTACTATTTCTATGTAGGTTCCTGCAAGGCCAGGAAGGGTGTTGGAATTCCTGGAAATGGTGATATTTAGGAAGTCATAGTCTATCTTATATGAGTCCTGGGAATTTGGACTGGTTACTCTGCAAGAGCAGTAAGTGTGTTAACTGTGGATAATCTCTCTAGCTCTTCTAAAGACTCCTTTTTGGGTCTTTTTTTAAAAAATCTGAGTATTTTATATAAAATAGTTTGACACTTATTCTCCTACTTCTCTCCCTTAATCTTTCAGTCCATTCCCACTCTCACCCCTGCAACTTTGTATCCTCTAACTTTCTATGTGTCCCTTTACCCTTGATTATTTTTATCTATTTCATAGAGCAGTGTCTTTGTCTTTGTGTTCCTTATAAGATAATATGAGGTATAATATGGCAAGGTTGTGAAGTGCTCACAATCATTTGGGTCATATGCTCAGCTTTTCTTTACTGTTAACTTGTAATGTTTCATATAGATATATGATAGACAAAGATAGATAGATAAATAGATAGATAGAAGATAGATGATGGATAGATAAAGATAATGTGGATATAGACAAAGATATGTGTCTGAATATTTTATGTTAATTTATTTGTATGTCTGTGAGCAAGAAATCTAGTGAAATAGTCATGGAGCTTCACGGGGCATTCAGTTTCTCTTGGATAGCTCTGTCTTCAGTGTCCTGATGTCACCCCTCTTAATCAAACATGTATTTTATACTACCATGGAGAGATCTTGCTACACTTTTTTCATATTGGCTAATAAATAATGGAGTATGACCTAAACTAAATGTCATCTGGAAAAGATGGTCATGTTGCTTTGTTCTGAACATTTCTTTTTTGAGAAAACTCAGGCAGGCATAGATGGGAAGAGACTTCACCATGTAGAACTTGAGTATGTTTTTAAAACCATGAGATATTCCATCACACTTATTACCCTTATGTAGCTGGAGTTTTCTCTCTGGGCCCTGCCATGCCCTGGCAGTCTGATAGCCCACTTATAAAATAAACACACAGACACTTATATTATTTATACTATGGCCTAATGGCTCAGGCTTCTTGTTAACTGTTCTTATATCTTAAATTAACCCAATTCTATTAATCTATAAGTTGACACATGGCTTGTGGCTTACCAGTATCTTACATGTTGGTACTCATGGTGCCAACTGGCAGTGACTCCCCTGACTCAGCCTTCCTGTTCCCAGAATTCTCTCTCCTTGTCCCACCTATACTGCCTGCCTGGCTAATGGCCAAACAGTGTTTTATTTATTAACCAATCAGAAAAACATATTTAACATACAGAACATACAACAGCATCCTTAAGTCTTCATCACTTAGGTTTTTATTAGGTTTTTAATGGGAAAGTATTCCTATACTTTAATTGTATTGAATCACTCTGAGTCGTATTTGTATTTTCAAAGGGTATTTTAATTGCTAATTGTGGTTGTACTTTTCTGTCCTGCCAGTGAGCACCCAAATAACTGCATGGAGATTTATCATTAATTGTGAAAGCTTAGCTGATAACTTAGGCTTGTTTATAAATACATCTTATAACTTAACCCATTTCCATTAATTTACTGATTGCCTCATGGCTTTATTACCTTTACTCTGTACTGCCCTTGCTATTTTCCTGTTTCCTCCATGTCTGACTAATGACTGTGCCTTCTTCTTCCCAGCATCCTCTCTGCCTTGAAAATCCTAGCTAGCTATTGGCCACTCAGCTTTTTATTAAGCCAGTCAGAATGACATATCTTCACACTATACAAAAAGATTATTCCACAACATTTTCCCCATTTTTCTAAATAAAACGGAAATATTTTAATTCTAATATAGTAAAACTATATACAATAAGAACAATCATCAGGTATTGTCTAAATAGAAAGCAACGGTATTAACTTTAACAAATGAAACTATATAAAATAAGAATAATCATCAAGTAAGAATTACATTTATAATGTCTAGTCTATTGGTATTTGGAAAATTTAGAAAAAAAATACTCCATTATCTATCCTTTCTTGATGACTCCAAAGTTTTGTACCTAATTTATTTTCTATCATAACTAATGAAAATTATAACTATAGCTATCTAGTTTTCAATCTCAATCAGAGACACAAGAAGGATTAAATATTTCCAGTACTGTAGAGTAAACCAGAAATGTAGAGAAAGCAACTTCAAAAACTATAGAAAATGCAGAAGCAATTAGCTACCTGAACAGTTACTCAATGGTTCCTCTGCAACGTTGGGGCATCCATCTTTTGCTAACAGGCCTAGAATATTTCCTGTGAATCAGGAAATTATGAAGGACTGTCGTTCAGCAGTCCTTTCTTTTGTGTCTTGCTTGTCCAGTTTAGACAGCATTCTGTCAGCAGTCAAGGTAAATTCATTTTCTTGCACAGTGGCTAACTTTTGCCCCAAAGAAAGCAAACTCCATATGGAGGTTCTTCAATGCCCATTATCTTCTCTGAAGTATATTGGTGCTGGCAGGAGCAGATGTTTCTCATTGTCATAAAAAGCCTTATGTTATTAATACATCTTCAAATCTATCTAAAATACCTCTATTTGGCCTTGAAAACATACCTAACATGACTAAAAGTTTGATTGTTGTCTGTGACTAACTACTAACATACATTTTTTATTATCCTTAATAGTTTGTAATAATAACTTTCAACAACTAGAAATTTACATTATATGTTGAAATGAGCTGTGTAGATACAATATCTTAAACAAGAGTCAAAATGTATATACAGTATGTTCTAACAAAAATAAACTTAAATTTGTATCAATATAAAAAATTACCTTAAACAAGAGTGGAAACATATATACAGTATAACAAAAATAACAGTGTTTGTATCAATACAAGGCAGATTTATTTCAGCAGTCTCTTTCACAATCCCATGTCTCCCAGCAGTTGCCTTTTGCTTATCAGCAAACAAAAAAAAAATTCAAAGACAACACAATAACATACAGGGTCCAGACTCCTTGTGTATTTCCCGTGTCTACACAGCTAATTCCTTTTATTATTACTTTGCTCTTTCTTTAAGAATTTATTTTTTTAAACTATTTTTTTATGACTGTCTATATAATTTTCATTTTTTCTTAAGCTTATGCACAATGTTAAACACACTGTAACCAGTTTAGAGGTTTTTCTATCTGAACCTGCTTTACTGCATATCTGTAATTTTTCTGTCTGTATGAGCAAAATGCTTAAACCACCACATAACTTAGCTCATGGTGCTCAAGCCCACATGTGGCAGCTCAGGGATGAGTTTCTGTACCATCACCCACATGAGAGACTACAGGACTGGGAAGCTGCATTTGTCTCAGTTTTTGTGTGTTTGGAACCAATTTTTAAGCATTCTCTGCTCTTATGTGGAAATATGTGCCTGGACCTTGGGCATCAATTGTAGTCCAATTTTTCTATCCTTCTAGCCACCTCTAAAATAACCATGGAAAGACATTATTAACTGTGTAAGCTCAGTCAATAGCTTAGGCTTGTTTTTCACTAGCTCTTATAACTTGAATTAACCCATTTCTATTAATTTACTTTCTGCTTTCTGGCTTTGCTACTAGCACTCTGTACTGTCCATGCTTTTTCCTGCTTCCTCTATGTCTGGCTGTCAGTTTTCTTCCAAGCATCTTCTCTGCCCCCAAAATCCTGGCTAACTATTGGACATTCAGCTTTTTATTGAATCAATATGAGTGACATATCTTCACAGTGTACAAGAAGATTATTCCACAGCAGCTAATGATAAAATTAATACAAAAATTCCATTACAAATAAATTATATTTCCAGTTTAGTCACTTAACTGACTGGATGTTACCAAGCAATGTTTATTTTATGCATGTATGTTTATGTGTAGAGGTGGGGCAAACTTGCAAGCTTTTTGGAAGTAGAGGCCAGAAGATAGTTTCAGATGTCCCCCTTCAGAACATTGTCCATTTCGTTTTGAGACAGGAATTTGATTTTTCTTGGCCTATAATTAACAAATTAGGCTAGATGGGCATTCAGTAAACTCCAGGGATCAACTTGACTTCATCTCCCCTAAGTGCTATGATTATAGACTGTCTATGACACCCAGTACCTTCATATTGGTTGTGGAGAAGGAAATCAGGTCTTCATGCTTGCCAAGAAAGAACTTCACCAACTTAGTTACATCTTCAGTGCATTGGCAATGATTTTTTATGCTCGTATTGTTTTAGGTTATACAGTATGGCAAGGAAAAATATTTTGATATCTTTGATTTGAAAAAAAAAACTACACACAGTGGAGCTCTGTCACACTCTTCAAAAATCTCATTGCTCATTGAGCTGGATAGATAGATGGCTTAGTGGGCAAATTGTTTGCTGTCAAGTGTAACACCCCACATTCAGATTGCCAATACCCAGGTCAATTCAGGACAAGACAGTAGGCACTTGCAATCCTAGCAGTGGGAATGTCTAGAAAAGCAGATGAAGGAAGCATCAGTGCCAGCCAGTCTAGCAGAAATAGTGAGCTCCAGATTCAGGGAAATATGCTTACTCTAAGACGAAGGTGAAGAACAATAAAAGATACATAAGCACTACACAGGCCTAGCTTGTGGTGTCTTTTTGCTCTTCTTGGATTTATTTAGCCATGTAAATATCATCCAAGGTATATATTCAGCTAGTTTTAAGATATTTTCCCATGCATTTCTCTCTCTCTCTCTCTCTCTCTCTCTCTCTCTCTCTCTCTCTCTCTCTCTCTTTCTCTCTCTCCCAGCATTTATAGCACATGTAGTCAGGATTCTCATCTGCTGCTCTCAGCATAGAATCTGAAGAGTTACATACATGTAAGTCAGCACATAAAACAGAACACATGGATGCATGGGTGGGTGCAATCATGAATCATTGTCTCTAGTGTTTTTCAAGATAACTAATTTCGTATTTCAATAAATACATTGAGATGTTATAAAAATAATAAATATGGCAAATAAGCTTAGACCAAAGCAAACACTCAGGGTTAATGACACTGCACATTTCAATCACGGTGTGGTAGAAAAGGGGCGTAGATTCTGTATAGGTGAGCAATGGGCTTCCCAGATACTAAAATGTTAATAAGCTGAGAGATCTACAGTAAGCATGTTCACATTTACACCCAAACACCTCTGAAGAAAGGCTAAGAGTTTGGGAATTGATTTCCTTTTTTATTGAAAATAGAGTCATTTCTCAAACAATATATTCTGATAATCATTTCTCCTCCCAATTCCTCCCCACCTCCCTTCCCACACTAATTCACACTATTTCTGTTTACCATTCAACAAGCTTCCTTGGTCCTGCCTCAAATAGATATGCCAGACTTTGTTGACTCCCCATGGGAGGCATTACCCTCTCTGAGGAGTGGATAGTGGATAGGGGTGGTGAAGAGGTGGGAGAACAGGAAGAGGGGAGGGAGGGGGAACTGTGGCTGGTATATAAAATGAAAAAAAAAACTTTAAATAAAAAATGAAAAAAATATAGCAAGATAAATTATAAGATTAAAAAAACAATATCACAGAGGCTGGATAAGGCAAACCAACAGAAAGAAAAGAGACCAAACAGCAAGGACAAGAATCAGAGAGTCATTCATTTACACACTCAGATGTCACATAAAAATACTAAGCTGAAAGCTGTATTTTATGCACATGAACCTGATGCAGACCCATGTAGGCCCTGTGCTTGCTGCTTCAGTCTCTGTGACTTCATGTGAGCATTGCTCAGTTAATTTAGAGGGCTTTGTTTTCCTAATGTCCTTCATCCCCTGAAGCTGGAGTTTTCTCCAGTCCCATCTGGGTCCTCAGCCACTCAAACACAAATAAACACACAGACGCTTATATTAATTAAAACTGTTTGGCCTAATGGCTCAGGCTTCTTGCTAGCTAGATCTTACACTTAAATTAACCCACAATTCTTACCCATGTTTAGCCACGTGTGCTGTGGGATGTTCTGTATTGTGGGAGCCTGTTCTTGGATTCCTTGTGGCTTTACCCAGCAGGTCCGCATAGAGAATGATTAGGACCACGGGCCTGAGTGCAGGTGTCTGAGATGGTCTGCACTTGGCTGTGCTGTGGGATTGTCTGTTTGTCAAATTGCTCTTATTGGTCAATAAATAAAACACTGATTGGCCCATGGCTAGGCAGGAAGTATAGGTGGGACTAACAGGAGAAATAAAAGAACAGGAAGGCAGAAGGAGTCATTGCCAGCTGCCACCCTGACAAGCAGCATGAAAAGATGCTGGTAAGCCACGAGCCATGTGGCAGGGTATAGATTTATGGAAATGGATTAATTTAAGCTATAAGAACAGTTAGCAAGAAGCCTGCCATGGCCATACAGTTTGTAAGCAATATAAGTCTCTGTGTTTACCTGGTTGGGTCTGAGCGGCTGTGGGACTGGAGGGTGACAGATTTGTCCTGACTGTGGGCCAGGCAGGAAAACTCTAGCTACACAGGTGGCTTGGTACCTTTTCCAAGTTCTGCCTTCAAATATTGCTTCCTCTACGTCTGGCTGGTGAATCCTGACTGAACCTTCCTGTTCCCAGAATTCTCCTCTCTCTTTGTCCTACCTATACTTCCTGCCTGGCTACTGGCCAATCAGTACTTTATTTATTAACCAATCATAGCAACACATTCACAACATACAGAGCAATATCCACAGCAGTCCCCTCTGACTCTTACACTCTTTCTGCCTCATGTTCAGCTGCATTTACTGAGCTTGGAGTGGAGGAATTTGATGGAGGGACCCCACTTAGAGGTTTATATTCTAAGATATCTCTCTCTCTCTTATGTGTAATGTTTGGTTTCAGTTCTCTGCATCTGTTCCCATCTGCTGGAGGAGGCAGCTTCTCTCATGATGATGCAATAAGGCACTGATCTATGAGTATAGCAGATTATCATTATAAGTCCCCCTTTAAAAAAAAACAGTCATGTTTAGTTTTACCCCGGATTTCTGGGCTATCCAGTGTCTGGATTGTGGTCACCCAAGCACTGTTGGCTATGGGTAGCATCTAGTGGAATAAGTATTAAGTGAAATCAGATTGTTCTTTGCTTTATATCTAGTATCCACTTATGAGTGAGTACATAGCATGTTTGTCATTCTGGTTTTGGGTTACCTCACTCAGGATGATACTTTCTAGTTCTATCCATTTGCCTGCAAATTTCATGCTGTCATTGTTTTTTCTCTGCTGCGTAGTACTCTATTGTGTATATGTACCACATTTTCTTAATCCATTCTTCATTTGACAGGCATGTAGGTTGTTTCCAGGTTCTGGCTATTATGAATAGTGTTGCTGTGAACATAGATGAGCATGTATCTTTGTGGTATGGTTGAGCATTCCTTGGGCATATGTCCAAGAGGGTATGTGTGGGTCTTGAAGTAGATCGATTCCCAATTTTCTGAAAAACCGCCATATTGATATCTACAGTGGTTGTACAAGTTTGCATTCCAACCAACAGTAGAGGAGTGTTCCCTTTGCTCTGTATCCTCGCCAACATCGACTGTCATTAGTGTTTTTTGATCATAGCCATTCTGACAGGTATAAGGTGGTATCTCAGATTCGTTTTGATTTGCAATAGCCACAAATATTATAAAATCCCTTGGGATAATACTAACTATACAAGTGAAGGGCCTTTTTTGATAAGAACTTCAAAATTCTAAAGAAAAAATTGAAGAAGATATCAGAAAATGGAAGAATCTCCCATGCTCATGGATAGGTAAGATCAACATAGTAAAAATGGCAATTTTTACCAAAAGCAATCTACAGATTCAATGCAATACCCATCAAAATCCCAACACAATTCTTCACAGACCTCAAAAAAATACTCAGCTTCATATGGAAAACCAAAGACCCAGGGTAGCTAAAAGAATCCTGTGTAATAAAGCAACCTCTAGAGGCATCACCATCCCTGACCTCAAGCTCTACTATAGAGCTATAGTAATAAAAACAGCTTGGTACTGACATAAAAACTGACATGTGGACCAATGGAATCGAATTGAAGACCCTGAAATTAATCCACACACATATGAACACCTGATTTTCGACAAAGAAACCAAAACTATACAATGGAAAAAAGAAAGTATCTTCAACAAATGGTGCTGGTATAACTGGATATCAATATGTAAAAGATTATGAATAGATCCATATCTGTCACCATGCACAAAGCTTAAGTCCAAATGGGTCAAAGACCTCAACATAAATCCAGTTACACTAAACTTAATAGAAGAGAATGTAGGAAGTACTCTTGAATGCATTGGCACAGATCACTCCCTAAATATAACACCAGCAGCACAGACACTGAGCACAACAAACAATAAATGGGACTTCTTGAAACTGAGAAGCTTTTGTAGGGCAAAAGACATGGTCAATAAGACATTTATGAATTTTTGATCTCGTGCCTGTACTATCAGTGTTTGTTTGTTTGTTTTTGTTTTTGTTTTTGTTTTTCAGGAAATCTTTTCCTGTGTCAATGTGTCCAAGACAATTGCCCCACTTGCAATATTAGTTTAAGTGTTTCAGTTCTATGTAGAGGTCTTTGATCCATTTGGAGTTCAGTTTTGTGCAGCATGATAAGTACTGTTCTATTTGCAATCTTCTGAATGCAGAGATCCAGTTTGACCTGCACCATTCATTGACAATAATCTTCTTGTCCGGTGTACATTTCAGGTTTCTTTATAAAAAGTCATATATAGAACTGCTATTTTTTTTTGTTGTTATTCTGTACATTTGGGTATGTTGTGGATTCATCGTCATTGAATTTTAGAAAGTATTTAAATTTCTTTATTTTTATCTTGATCCATTTTTCATTCAGTAGAGAGTTGTTCAGTTTCCATAGGTTTGTAAGTTTCTGTTGTTGATATTCAGCTTTAAACCATGGTGGTCTGAAAGGATGTAGGGAATTTTTTCACTTTTCTTGTATATGTTTAAACTTGATTTATGACCAAGAATGTGAATAATTACAGAGAAAGCTTTTTTTGAGGTGCAGAGAAGAAGGTATATTATTTTGTGTTTAGGTGAAATATTCTGTAAAAATCTGTTAGGTCCACTTGGTTTGTAACATCTGTTAGTGCCTGCATTCCTTTGTTTCATTTTTTTCTTGAATGACCTGCCTATTTGTGAGAGTGGGATATTGAAGTCTCCTGTTTATAAATATTTTATTGATAATTTTTGTGTATATGTTCAGCATATTACCCTATAGTATTCCTTTATGGGTAAGTCTATACGTGATTTTGGTATCAAAATAAGAGTGACTTCACACACACACACACACACACACACACACACACACACAAATTGAAGAGATCATTTTCATTTGGGGGAATATTTTAAACTATTCTTTGAAGTTCTGAGATAATTGTACTCTGAATCTGTCTGGCCCTGATATGTACTTGGCTGATGTTAAATGATTATTTCTTTCCATTATGCTGATTTGAGGTGTTGTTTGTTCCTGTTTTCCTAAGGCCTTCAGGTGTAATATTATGTTATTAAGATGAGAGCACTAAAGCTTTGATACAGGCATTTGATAATATAAAAATTCCTCTTAGTACAGCCTCCATTGTGTACTTTAGACTTTGGTATAAAATATTTTTATTAATTATAGTCTCATAAAAATGACAATTCTGATTTCCCCCTTGACCAAATGGTCCTTCATTCATGTATTGTTTAGTTTCTATGAGTTGTCTTACTGTCTGTGGTTTCTATTCTTCCTGGTATCCAGATCTTTTCTTTTTTAATCAAGTACTATTTATGATGCTATTTTAATTGTATAACATTTCTTGAAATTGGCTTTGTGCCCTAATATGTGTCCAATTTCAGATAAATTTGCAGCAGAGAAAAATGTGTATTCTTTGGTGCTTCAATAGAATTTTTTTTATGGATGCCTGTTAGATTTACTTTATTTATTATGTCATTTTAATTCAAAATTTTCTGATTAGGTTTTGTCTGGATGACCCATCTATTGGTGTAGTAGAGTATCAAAGTCCTCCACTATCACCATGTTTAGGGTAAACATGTGGTTTCAGATCTAATGTTTCATAAATGAAATTGGATTTTTCTGTGTTTGGTGCACAAATGTTTAGAATTGTAATATGCTTGGGTGGATTTTTTTCATTAGTGAATATAAGTGTTCTTTCCTGTTTCTGATGACTAGTTTTAGTTTGAAATCAGTTTTGCCAGATTTAAAATGCTATGCCTGCTAACTTCCTAGTTCCATTTGCTTGGAAAATCTTTGATATTTTTATACCCCCAGATGAAGTCTTTCATGGAAGCAGAAAAAAAAATGATGGATTCTGTTTTCTGATTTTAGTCTATAACTCTTTATTGGAAATTTGGAACACTTAGTATTAAGAGTTATTAGTGAAAATGTATACTAATTACAATTATTTTGTTGTGGTGATTTTTTTTCCATGGATCTCTTTTGATTAGCTGTGCTGGAATTTCATATTTATTCATTGTGTCCTCTTGGATGTGTCTAACCTTTTCTTCAGACTAAAACAATACTTCAGATATCCTCTGGGACTTAAGAAGTACATATTACTTAAATCTGTTTTATCATGGAAAGTTTTTTCTTTATCCTTTAATTGAAATTTATGGTTTTCCTGGTTATGGCAATGTGGGCCAGCATCTGAGGTCCTTCAGAACTTTTAGGGCAGTGCAGGTATATCTGTCTTTAAAAGGCTAAACTAAATCATCAGCTGTTAGATTCTGTTACGCCTACCTTTATATGTGGCTTGGTCATTTAAGTTTCCTTTATTTTGTCTATTTAGTATTTTAATTATTATATGATTGATGAATTTCATTTATTTTCTTATGTCTTGATGTTCTTTATGCCTGTCATACCTTGATAGACATCTAAAAAGATTTGAGAAATATCCTTCTATAACATTGTTGAAATGGTTTTGTGTGCCTTTGACCTGGATTTCTTCTCCTTTGTCTAAATTTAACAATCAGAAGTTGTGTCTTTTACAATATCTCAGATTTCAGAGTACTTGAGCAATACATTTCCATTTTGTTTTATGAGTTTTTTAATTTTTATGTAATATTTTCTTTACTAAGTCATCCAATTTCTCTATCCTCTCCTCAACATCTGATATTCTCTCACTTAATCCAATCTAATGTGCAGGCTTTCCTCTGTTCTTTATGCTTGACACCCTTAATTTATTTATTTGGCTCTTCCCCCCAGTAATTATATCTCTTCATTAATTTTATTTTCTATCCAGTTTTTATTATTTCATTAAACTGTTTTTACACTCTTCACTCTGTCTTTAATTTCCTTTAGCACAGACATATGTAAGTGCTATTTGGAAAGGATTGTCATATGAGCCATCCAAGTTAATTTTCTCAGAGAAAATTATTGTCATAATACTTAATATTGGAGGATACATATTATCTTGGTTATTTATGTTTGTGTTTTAGCATTGGGACCTAGGTATGGGAATTAGGTCTCTGGAAGCAATTCATCATAAGGCGGTTGTCCTCTGCTTTCTGTGAATGTATCCATCTGTGCTTGCTATTATTCCCTAACATGTCAGTTCATGTACCAGTTGAACTGCATCTAGGATTCAATCTTGGAAAAAAAAAACTCTGCATTTGTGTACAACTATAGTATGAGAGGTGGTCTTAGCTTAGCTGGAATCAAGCACAATTTCTGAAACTGAGCACAAACCTGTCGAGTTATAATATTATCACTGCTGAATAATTTCAGATCATGGTTTCTGAGGTGTTGTTTAGAGGCTGTCTGTATGAATTGCTTTGGGCATGAATTGAGACAGGCTACATGAACAGGTGGCAGAGGCTGGAGAGTAAACACATTTAGCTTGGCTAGTAGTATTCATTCTTCCCTTCTCTTCATTTAGTCCCAAGTGTATTGAATGTTGCATTTTATATTCCACATTGAGTTAATTCACACAAACACCCTTACAGAGACACATACCTAGGAGTGTTTTTTACACATTACCTAGATATTCTGAAATCTAATTAAGTTGACAATCAAGATCAAAATTAGATTAATGTTCTATGATTGTTGGATTGTAGAATATTGGCCATTTGACATTTTCTTACTGATATCCTGTTGGGTTTCCCTGTCCATTGTTCATAAGTGGAAGTGGGGTATTGATTTCTACTGTTATTATTCTACTGACAATGTTTCCATTCCATATGTTAATATTTATTTTATTGACTTGGGTGCAGTGATATTAAATGCACGTAGGTAGTCATCTGTACTTGCAGGTATAGCAGAAAGACAGTTATCCATCATTCCCCTTGGTCTCCAATTCCATCAGCACCTCTAGTGAAGCAAGGGCAAATTAGTCATCAGTCATTGCTTTGAGGCCAACGAATGTTAGACATGGACTCCACTCTCTTACTTCACTAAAGAACTCACAGAAAGAACACACTACCTCACCACTGAGCTGTGCTTCCTCAGAGTAATAGCTGACTCAAGTAGAATTGTGCATTTGAACCTCTTCAATGCATCTGCTCTAGGTTCTGGTTCCTATGGAAATTACTTATCTACCCTGGACATGGGCTTCTCGTTAAGGTATTCTAATTTCTGTGGAAGGATAAAGGCTTGGACTTCAAAAGTTCCTTTATGTTTCAGAATTTCATACATGTGTATAATGAAATAGGATGGTATTTTTCCTCCTCCAACTTTCCCCATATCTTCCCATTATTCTTTCTCCCAACTGCATGAGACGTTGCTTTGTTTTGTTTTGATAATCTACAAACTTCAGTTAGTGCTATCCATATGTGCATGTATGTCTATCCACTGGAACATGAGAAACCAAAAAGTAGCCACAGTCTAATAAAGAATGATTCTTTCTCAGCCAGCAACTGTCCAATATTAATAGCTCCTCAGTATAGAATAGGTTCTAGAGATCATCTAGTCTATTGTTGTCAGAATTTTGTGTAGCTCTTGTGCAGGTAACCACATGCTGGGGGTTCAAGACAGCTACAGCTATGTCATGTCCAGAAATAGAAACAATGAACACATTCACCTGCTATGACTCAATAGACAACATGTGGGATAGTCACGTTATGGAACACTGCTGAGCAATAGATAAATGGAAATATCTCCAAGTAGATCAAGTATATTCTCCAATCACAAAAAATGAACTATTTCATATATATTTCATAAGAAATATTGAGGAAGCAGATTATTGGAGAATAGTACTGAGAATGAAAAAAAGATTACTCAGGGAAACTGAGGATTAATAGGAACAAGTCTAAAATTGATTTACTAGGATTGTATAGTTTATAAACAGACGGATTTAATAAATTATAATCTTACAAAGTAATTTTGTGGCATTTGCATTTAAATTATATCAATAAAATGGGTGAAAGACAACCTGAAATGGAAAAAAATTGCGAGGTATGAATGAAGTAATTTTAATACTATGTTGATAAGTATTAAATCTAATTGATGAATACTGGAGATTGATTCTAATCTCCTTTCCACATTTTTGTACATTTGAAAGTTTAATAAAATGTTACAAAATTTAAATGAGGTCAGTGGCCTTTGTCTCAGAATTATTCAGGAGGAAGAAAAAGATGGTCAGGGCCTGTGGAGTTTCTTTAACAGATACAAGAACAGAATTTCTCTGATTCATCATTTAATTTTCAAAGCTCTGTTTTATATTAAATATTTAAGGCTAGTCATTTGGATTGACTGAGGAAGCACATATCCAATGATACTACAATATAAAATAAGGCAGTTTCCCTTGGAATTTCAGGAAGAAAATTGTATATAGAACTGAATATATTTCTAAAGAAAATTATTTAAAAATGTATCTGTGTCTCCTGGGGTCCAGGAAATATTGACTGTTCAATGTCTTGCTTATCTATCTTTTTATATTGGAGTATATTTACTTTTCACCTTTTCTTTTCCCTCCTTCTCTTATTGTCTTCTTCTATCCCACCAATTGTATGTATTATAAATAAAAACACAAGTACAATAAAACAATATACATTTTTCATAAGTGATATTTTGCTAATATATAATACAAAATAAATAACATTTTTTTAAAGAGAGAATGGGCCTTCGTTCTTAATTTCTCCATGTATCAGCTGTTCAGAAGTCTTCTCCTGTGCCAAAACATTTAAGGCTGTTCCCCACTTTCTCTTCTGTCAAGTTCAGTTTATCTTGTTTTATGTTGATGTCTTTGATCCATTTGGAGTTGAGTTTTGTGCTGAGCAATAGATATGGATCTATTTTTATTTTTCTATATGCAGACATCCAGTTTGACCAATGGCTTTTGTTGAATTTGCTTTCTTTTTTATAGTTTTTCTGGCTTTTTTTCTAATAAAGAATCAGGTGACCAGAGGTATATGGATTTATGTCTGGTCTTCATTTTGATTCCATTGATCAGCTTGTCTGTTTTTATGTCAATACCATGGGGTTTTCATTACCATAGCTCTGTAGTAAAACTTGAAATAGAGAATGGTGATACCTTCAGTAGTTCTTTTTTTGTTTGGGATTGTATTAACTATCCCGGCCGGGTTCCTTGCTTTTCCATATGAACTTGAGAACTGTTCTTTCAAGGTCTATCAAATTGTGTGTGTGTGTGTGTGTGTGTGTGTGTGTGTTTTAATTTTGATTGGGATTTTATTGAATTTGTTGATTGCTTTTGGTAAGATGACCATTTTTACTATATTAATCTTACAAATCCATGAGCATAGGAGATCTTTCAATCTTCCAATATCTTCTTCGATTTCTTTAAAGTCTTCTTCAAGTCTTTAAAGACTTGAAGTTTTTATCATGAGTCTTTTACTTGCCAATTAAAGTTATCCCAAGATATTTTATATTACTTGAGGCTATTGTGAATGGTTTTGTTTCCCTGCTTTCTTTCTCAGTACATTTTTCACTTGTATATAGGAGGGCTATTGGTTTTTGTGAGTTGATTTTATATCTATCTACTTTTTTTTTTTTACATCAATGGCTTGAAAATTTTATTTAACTTCAGCAAATATTGGAAATAGAAAAATGAATTCTGAAGAATTTCACAAATAAATTTCCCAATCTCCACTAACAAATGTTATAATTCAATGGCTAAGCAGTTATAATGCTATGGACATTCACCACAATGACTGTGCTGAACTATAAAACAAGCAAAGAGAGACATGGAAGCATTACTTACAACAGCATTATTACAACATATTTTCTTTAAAATTTTAACATAGATTTTATCACTCCAAAAGATATACAGCATTTCTGTTATATTTGCAAACTTAACCTTATACATCTTTTAAAATTTTGAAAAAAATTTAAGCAATCTAAAAAGCACTTAGCAAAGTTTTAAGTCTACATAACAGAATGCTATCCACTCCAGTATAGATTTTCATCTTAGAGAAGGTGACTGTAAACACTCATTATTTTACAACATGCATAGACTCTACTGACCTTCCTTCTGAATTGTAACGTTCCTGTAATTGTGCTTTACTACAGTGAGGAGAAGCTGCAAAGACCCAGGGGTGGCAGGAGGAGCATTGCACGAGGTCATTAGGCTCAGATGATCTACTGCCTTAAGTCAATTTGAGGCAAAGTTGACTTGATACTAAAAACTTGAATCCTGGGTCACTAGGTGTACAAACAGGAGAGACACGAGAGGAAGACAGGCTCTGTTCTGTCTTTCCTTTGCTTACATGAAAGCAGGGATCCAGTTAGTGTAATGCACTGTTTGGCTTATTTTTGGTGTGCAATTATACCAATAGTACATCTGATATTTAGAAAGATAAAAGCAGGGTATAGTTGTAATTTAAAGTGACAATGAACTCACTTAGAGTGGTGTGTAGTACTGAGGAAACTGTATATAAACAGAAAACAACTGCTTAATTAGTCCACCACCGTACACTTTTGCCTTTTGCTTTTTGAGTGAGTTGTGACCATCACTGGGTAGGTCTTATAGAAACTACCAGAAACCATCTTTAGGGAGCTGTCTTGACAAAGGGGCAGTGGGAGTGCTACACGACCCTATGCTCCTGCTGACACAGCACCTAACTGTGACACCATGAGGCTGATCAGCTCAACTGAGGCATGGGGACCCAGCTAAAGAGCTGTGTTACAGAACTCATCACTGCTGTTGACCAGTCAACACAATATTCAAGTAACAGGGTGTTTAAGTGGATAAGCAAAAAGAATTGCCTAAACACTTTACATGTCTACTTAAAATTAAATAAAACAAACTTTTAATGCATACACAATACAGTTTCTATCTTTAGGGATCTCTAAACTAAAAGTTAGACTATTTTTTGTGTCCATGATACTATATTTTGCACAATAACTTATATTTAGAAGATTTTCCCACAAAAATATATAATTATGTCATTCACATTGATAATTTTTAAGAACACAAAGCTTAAGTGACATTCCACCAGAAACAGGCCTCATGTCCAAAATGTGTCAGAAATTAGGTATATCTCTCTACTTTGATAAAAGTATTTGTCAACTGTAGGAGTTCTCCAGTGGAATTTTTAGGAGTACTTCTGTATACTAAGATATCATCTGCAAACAATGATACTTTGACTTCTTCCTTTAAGATTTGTATTGCCTTGATTTCTTTCAGTTCTCTTATTGCCCTAGCTAAGACTTAAGTACTATATTGAATAGATACCAAGAGTGTGGGATACCTTGTCGTTCCTGATTTTATTGGAATTGCTTAGAGTTTCTCTCCATTTAATTTTATGTTTGTTATGGAATTTCTGTAAATTACTTTTATTATTTTAGGTATGTCTCTCATATTTCTAATCTCTCCAATAAATTTATCATGAAGCATCTAATGAGATGATTATGTATTTTTCTTTCAATTTGTTTGTATAGTGAATTACATTTATTCACTTTTATATCTTAAACCATCCCTGCATCTATGGAATAATACCTACTTGATTATGGTGGATGATCTTTTTGATATGTTCTTGGATTCTGTTTGCAAGAATTTTATTGAGTATTTTTACATCCATGATCATAAAGTAAATTGGTCTGTAATTCTCTTTCTTTGTTGGATCTTTATGCGGATTCACTATCAATGTATCTCTGGACTCATAAAATGAATGGACAAATTTCCTTCTGTTTCAATTTGGTCACATATTTTGAAGATGATTGATGTTAACTCTTCCTTGAAAATGTAGAATTCTGCACTAAAACCATCTGGCCTTGGGATTTTTGATGGTTGAGAGGCTTTTAATGGTTGCTTCTATTTCACCAGGGGTTACAGATTTGTTTTAATTGCTTATCTGATTTTGTTTTAACTTGAGTAAGTGGTACCTTTAAAAAAAATTTTTCCATTATTTTAGGTTTTCAAATTTGGTAGAGTACATGTGTTCAAAGTATGTCTTTATGACTTTCTGGATTTCATTATTATCTTTTGTTATGCTTTCATCTTTGTTTCTGGTTTTGTTAACTTGGAAATTCTCTCTTAATCCTTAGTTAGTTTGGATAGGGTCAGTCCAGGTGAAAAGAAAGATATTGTGAGACTGAAGTCTGAGAGGAATAGAAAACAAAACAAAACAAACAAACAAAAACCCAACACATCCTTGAGGTCTAGGACTGAAATGTGAGAGGTGTTACCTTTCCCAATGGAAAGGAAGGGTTACACCCTCTGATATCATGCCTTTTGTTATCTTCCTCATCTTCTCTAAACATTGTAACAGAGTGTCTTATACAAAAATCCTTCCCTTTGCAAAAATTGTTAAACTGAAACCACAGAAAGAATTTAAACCACTTCAGAAGATATAAGATGACACACCTTCAAATTCCAAATTAGATTTCTCTCCTCAAAAATAGAAATATGTTGGGGCTGGAGAAATGGCTCATCTGTAGTTAAGAGCACTTAGTGTTTTTCAGAGGACCGCATTCACTTTTAAGTCTCAAGGTCTGCAAGTTCACAACCAACTGTAACTCCAGTTCCAGGGGATTCAATGCCTCTTGACTCCCAGGGCATCTGAGCTCACATGCACATACCCCCTCACACGTAAGTAAGCTTATTGAAAAGAAATTCTTAAAGAAATAAGCACACTGTCTAGGGAAATGGGTTTCTATTAGTGTTATTATCCCATTCACAAAAGAAAGTCCAAAAAGAAGTCAAAACAAGCCAGGTTATTGAGAGTTTACAACTACTATTTTAATAACAATGTAAATTCAGTAAAATCTTCATGAAAGAAAAGTACAAACAAATAAAAACAAACCCACAAAGCAAAAATAAAAAAGGGTACAAAAAGCTTCTAGGTAGGTGAATCTGTGTTTTGTTGAGATGGTGTAATCAGGAAGGACAATAAAGGCTCAGAGCCCTTCCCACCACCACTACCTATGTGTCTCCTCACATATCTTTTGTGAAATATTTTATAATGCACTGAGAGAGAGTTACTCAATGATATTAGTTGAAGTTAATAAGGGAGCTGAAGAAATTTCAATTGATAGAAATTTAGAATCTCAGAAAATAACACAGAATTTACAACTAACATCTAAAAGATGAGTGAGGCAGCCTTACAGACTGAATCACCATGCTGTGGAAGCTGCCATGATCTCCAGCATAGTATCAGAAAATTATTGCATTCAGACTACTTCTGGGTATTTATTTACCATAAAAGGATAGGTTTGTTATTGGGAGAGTGAAATCACTTTCTTTATTAAATCATCTCTGTAACTTAAAGTATGGTAGTGAAGTGTAAAAAAAAAAAAAAAAAAAAAAGAAAAAGAAAAAAATTGGGTTAGAGGGAGAGGGTTGCCATGACCAGAGGCTGACCCCCAATATTCAACTGAAAAAGTCTGTAGCAAGGAGCAGATGCAGGAGGAATCCTAGGGTTTGCAAATTATCCAGTGTAATGAGCTCCACATGCAGTGAGAGAAGCTGCCTCCAAAAAACGGGTGGGAGAGATTGAGAAAGTTACCAACGTTGACCTCATGTTTCTCCACAGACACACAGATTTATTTTTGTGGGCTAAGACAGAGTTGTAGGGGTTTGAGTGGAGACCCACAAAGCTGTCTATGCCTGACCTCACCACTGTATAACTTCAGTCCTTTTGACATGTGCAAACCTGCATATACCCTCTTCTCCTGATGTTAATAAATGCCACTGTATTTCCTAGCAAGTTTTTTTTTTTTTTTTTTTTTTTTTTTTTTTTTTTTTTTTTGGTTTTTCGAGACAGGGTTTCTCTGTGTAGCTTTGCGCCTTTCCTGGGACTCACTTGGTAGCCCAGGCTGGCCTCGAACTCACAGAGATCCGCCTGACTCTGCCTCCCGAGTGCTGGGATTAAAGGCGTGCGCCACCACCGCCCAGCTGCAAGTTTTATATTAAGCAAACAGGCTTTATCTTCCTGGCTTCAACTATGATGACACCGACTTGTTTGAAAAGAGTTTTCCCCCCTTGAAAGCTATATTTTTGGATTTTGTTTGTTTGTTTTTTAAAGCGTGTCTAAATGAAGCCTTTAGCTGAATGAAAGTGAGTTGATGAAAACATCTGTCGAGAAACATCCTTGAAACAAGTTTTCATCATCTGTCTTGTCACTCTTCATGCCACAGGTTCCTTAAATTTGAATCACAGACCTAAGGAAATATGACAAATGATATCACCAAACATCCAGTAAGTGGAAGATCAATTGATTTACCACAGAATATTGCATAAGCAAGTAATTCTAACCACATTGTGTTTGACTCACCATCAGCTCACAGTGAGCATGTATGTAAGTGTATTACAGAATCCACAGAATTAAAAATGGATCTGTGTGCATCTTTCCCAGGACAGAATGTTGGCATGGATTAGTCTTCATTTTTCACTCAGATTTTATTGCTATTGACAGAAAGGAACATTATCTTGAGGTATCTGACCAATATTATCTCAGTATTTACAAATTTTACCTCTGATTATTGGCATTTGAAAACACATCTTTGGTCATCAGGTTTTATAAATCCCTTCAGGGCATTTTTAATGTATTAGTCCTTGAAAAATGTATGACATATTTTGTAACAAATTCCATGAAAAATCAAGGCAATTCATGTTAATATACAAATTTAGTATTAAAACTAAAGTAATCTAATATCTTGTGGATCTGTGTTTACTTGGATTTATATAATCAATGCTGAGAGTAGCACATGTATTGTATAATGATAAATATACTTACCAAAATACCATTACTATATGTCAGGTATAAATATTTTAAAGAATATCTCACTGAACTTATAGGTATATCTTTATTTTGCTTATGACAGTTTACCACGGCAAATGGATGGAAGATAATTTCTGATATAAATACAATGCTTTATACAAAGATTATTTTCAAGCATACTTATATCATTTTAGAAGAAACATTTCTAAGAATTAGATTTCCTTTGATCTTTAGTGTCTATATTAACCTTCTTTTATTAAAAAAAACATAAATCTACCTTTTCTGTATTAGAATTTATATAATACCTGTGTATATAAATACAAAGTTATCTATCTATCTATCTATCTATCTATCTATCTATCTATCTATCTAATAGCTGTCTGTCTATCTATCTACCTATCCATCCGTCTATCTATCTGTCTGTATGTCTGTCTATCTATCTACCTACCTGCCTACCTATCCATCTATCCTATCTTTTTTTCTTTTTTATTTGTTTGTCTAAAAACATAAAATCAGAATCAAGAACATCACAAACAGAACTTTTATTTCAGACAGGATTGTAAATGCCTGGCTGACATAGAGCTTGTTTTGTAGTTCACAAAGGCTTGAGCTTGTGTTCATCTTCCTGCCCCAGTTTCCTTTGTGCTGTCAATACAGGTATGGCTACCATACTTGGCTCCCAAGCCATTAACATAACATATAGTGAGCACGTCTTACATGCCAGGACAAAACTAATCAGTTTGCCAGGCTCATTGATAGCTCAGACCCTTCAAAGTAAATATTCTTCAAAATTTTGAGAAATTGAGTTACTCTATCATCCCAGAGGACCATTCCATAGATTAGTATTCTGAAAATGAAATTCAATAACATTTTTTTCAATTATCAGTCACAATTACCATAAGCTACCAGGTGATTCAAAAATTAGCTAAAGAATGAGTTTAAAACCTCCAAGCCCACCAACAATGAATGACACACCTCTTCTAACAAAGCCATACCTCTTAATCCTTTCTAAACAGTTCCACCAACAGTGGAACAAGTATTCAAATGAATGAGTCTTTGGGGGATATTTCCTTTCAAGCCACAACATGTAATCTTCAGTGACACTTAAACTCCCTTTTATTATTGTTATTTATGAAGCGGCACTGTTTACCATGCAATAGAAAACACAAGGCATGACACCCCTTCTGTAAGTGTTTATTAAGGGATGAGACTAGAAGGGGTGTGCATAGGCCTATGGAATGACCATGCAGGAAGAGAGGGAAGGAATAGATGGAACCCACTTTTAGAGGTACCACCCACACATGTGCATGTGGGTTTATGTAGCTTTGCCACATGTGCATAGATTAAGTGATACATTTAGGGATTGCCCCTGTGCCAATTGGAAGGCATGGGTGAGAGCTATTATCTCAGCCTGTTGGTTAGTAGTGTGTGCAGGTAATGCCTGTGCTTCTACCACCTCAGCATCTGACACTATGGCATAGCCCAATTTACAAGTCCCTCATGTAAAAAGGAACTGCCATCTATATAGGAGATATAAGTTGCCTGAGGCAATGTGCCCTTCTGTATATGTGAAGGCAGCAGTTCCTCTAAGGCTTCAGTGCAGAAATAAGATGGAGAGTAGTCAGCATTAGGTCAAGGAAGGAGGCTTGAAATATTAAGGAGTGGGCAAGTCTGGAAAGTAGGTGTGGCATCTTCCAGTAATGCCACTTGGAGAGAAAGAACTTGGGGAGGAGGTAAAGTTTGTAAGCCTTTATAAGTTAAGAGATGGGATAGGTTATGATGAAAGAAGATAGTGGTGGGTGGCTCAAAGGTTAGTTTCTTTGATTCCTGAAGAAGGAGCTCAGCAGTTGCTAAAGCACAAATGCAAGTACCCATCCCTGAGTGGTAAGGTCTAGTTTTTTGACAGGTATGCAACAGGTGGAAAGAGGGCTCCAGTTGGTACCCTAGGGTTCCAAAGTCATATCCCTCTCTTTCTGTTACATAGAGGGAGACGGGACTAGTTAGGTCTGGGAGGTGAAGTGCGGTGGCCTGGAGGAGAGCCTGAGGAGCTTCTAGAAGGATTTAGTAATGGATTGAAGTAGGGGTTCGTGAAGGGAGCCCAGAGCTGTCTCATATAAGGGAAGATCAAGGAGAGAAAAAGATGGAACCCAAGACCGTAAGAATCCAGCTATTCCCAGAAAGGACATAATCTCCTGTTTAGTGGAGGGGACTGCAAGAGACTTGCTTAGATGCTCTCTGTTGACTGTGATAGCCTTGTGGGTTGGGGTAATGGTTAGACACAAATAGGTGACCTGAGGAGTGGACAGATGGACTTTGGAAGGCAAGACCCTATAACCCCAGCTGTATAAGAAATTTAGGAGAGGAGAGCTGTTAGTTTGGCTAAGTCGTAAAGACAGACAGCAGAGCAGAATGTTGTCTACACACTGTATTAGTTTAGAGCCAGGGAGGAACAAAGAGAGCATGTCAGAGGCCAGGGCCTGGCCAAATAGGTGTGGACTGTCCCTGAATCCCTGTGGCAAGACAGTCCAGGTCAGCTGCATGGACATAGTGTCAGGGTCAGTTCAGGTGAAGGGAAAGATATTTTGAAACTGAGTGCTGAGAGTAATAGAAAAAACAACAACAACAACAGCAACAACAAACAAAAACAAAACAAAAACAAAACAAACAAATAAGAAAAACAAAAGAAAATGCACCATTGAGGTCTAGGACTGAAAAGTGAGAGATTCCTGAAGGAATAGTCGAGAGAAGAGTATAAAGGTTAGGCACTACAGGATGGAAAGGAACCACTGCAGAATTACTAAGCCAGAGTTCTTGAACCTTCATTAGTTCCTTGCCAAGCCTAGGAGATCAGCTAGAAGTGGTCTTCATTTGATGTTCCGATGCCATGAGGTTCACAAGGGCAGTCAACTGAGCAGGGTTTTTTTTCTTGTTTGTTTTGGTTTTTTTGTTTGTTTGTTTGTTTCCCTTGGTAGCATTTTGGACAAGGCCCAGACAGTGGCCCATGTGAGGCAGGGAAGGCACAAGCCAACTGGCCTTCTCTAGCACATTTAAAACAGGGACCTGGAGGCCTTCAGATAGCATGTGCCAGCATCTGGCAGTTCTGTTTACAGGCTTTCTCATTTCTCCATGGTACACTTTATGGGTCACCTCTAAGACTGCTGCCTGTGGGGTCAGAGGCCCTCTCTCCAGATGCTTAAGTTTAGCCGTAATGTTGGGGAAGGTCTGTGAGACAAAGTGGGTCATAAGGAGCTTTCTGCCCTCTGGGCTTTCAGGATCCAGACTAGTACATTGTAAGGGAGCCTTTGTAAGCCATTCTAAGAATTAAGATGGATTTTCTTCCTTATCTTGAATTTTGATTTTTAGCTTTTCATAGTTTACTGGTTTGAGGGCAGCCTTAAGAAGACCTGCCAGGAAGCAGGTTGTGAACCGATCCCTAGCTAGATAGCCACCTGGAATTTTATAATCCCATTGTGGGTCCTGATCAGGAACCGCCTCAGCGCCAGGTGGATGGGCAGCATTAGTTTGATGAACCACTTGTGCATGCTTCCATTTGCTCATTTGATGGCAGAAGTTCGATAATTCCCATAAAATATCGGGATCCAGTAAGACATTAGGTGGCCATTTTTATTGTTATATAAGGGATATTTAGGCCATTTTATAGTGTGTAGGTGGACAAACTTAGAGGTCTTTAACTAAGGCATTAAGCTGAGAGGCTTAAAAGTTTCCAGAAGACATCCCAGAGGAGAGGTGGGACTAATAGTGTTGGGAGCCTTGTTTACCACGGCTGTGGCAAAGAAAAAAAAGTAAAAAGTGATCCAAGACTACAATCTTAGGCATCTCTGAGATCATGTGGAGATCAGTGATTGGCACATGTCATTCAATACTTCATCAAGCCAGAGAATGAGGGCCAGGGCATATGTAGCCCAAAGACAAGAGTCCAACAGTGATTGGCAGAAGTTATTCAATACTTCAGCAAGAGAGAGAATGAGGGCTAGGCATATGCAGCCTGAGGACGAGGGTCCAATAGCAAGAATGATATCTCAGACTGCAGTTGTGAGAAATGGCCAGAGATTTAAGCCTGTGATGGGAGCCTACCATAGCTGGTAAAGCCATGGATGGGGGTTCCCCTATTCCAAGGACACCAGAAGGACATTGGATAATCTACCATCATTCCCATGGGTCCAGGGAACTGTTTACATTGGCTGGTAAAGGGAAAATTCACCAATCAAAGCAGTCGGTGTGGTGGAAAGCATTCTTGCAGCTGGGCAAATGGAAAAATGGGCAGTTGTAGGTAGAGCAAACCCCAGTACAGGGTCCTGGGTACAAGGCGCCAAGAGAGACCGCTTTGTCTCAGCATCAATGTTATTTATTAAGTGATGCTATTTACCATAAGAGAGAAGCCACGAGGTACAAAAAAAACTCACTATAAGAGTATATTAAGGGAAGGGAAGAGAAGGATTGTGTATAGGCCTTTGGAATGACCATGCAGAAGGGAAGGAATAGGTGGAACCCACATTTATAGGTCCCCTGCCCTGCACATGTGCATATGGGCTTACATAGCTACACCATGCATGTGTGTAGATTATGTGATCACACAGCACACAGATTACATAGGACATAAGGCCTGGAATGACTAGGCATCTTATCTGGCTACTGGACAGCATACACGTGGTCATACAGCTGGGGGAGTGGCTAGGAATTCTAACAACTATTTATCAGAAAGAGTGTCTCTTGTTTGCTGAAATTTCAGAGAAAACACATTCTTCATTCCTATACTATTTAGTTATAATTTTGTATCGTGGATCAGCTTTCATAGTTGAACATGAAATTTTTGAGAAAAGATCTTAGAATTTTTTTTCTGTGATTGGATGTATAACCTACTTATTTTATGAATTATTCTTTCTCAAAAATATTTATTTTTTATTATTTACTTTTGATTTTTGTTATTACTTTAAATCTAAATTCATTTAACAATTATTCTTGCTCAATGAAAATGAAGAATTGTTTTGTCTGTTTACTTAAATTACACAACTACTTAATTTTATTTTTATGTGTTATTATTTGGGTTGGAAGCACACACATGTGACATTATGCATGTGGGGCCTGGGTATTGAACTCAGATCACTAGATTTGTATTGCAAGTACCTTTACTCTCTGAGACATATAGCCATCATAGAATTATATCATTCTTAATCAGGTATTTATCTTCTACTAATAGACTTTATTATTTGGACATATTTTAATTTATCTTTTGTATGTGTTAAATTACCCAACCTTGAGGTCTAGAGAGTTGGCTCTGCAGTTAATAGTACATGCTATGTTCTTCAGTGCCCAGCAACTCTGCCAAACAATTCACAATTATAATTCTAGTTCCTGGTAATCCAGTACCTTCTTCTGGCCATTGTGATTATCCACACACATGTGCACAAGCAAACACACACACACACACAAATTATAAAAACATTAAAAAAATTTTCCAACCTACAGCATGTTTCCTGCTATTCAGCTCCCCATACTTCAAAGCTTAATGTGTGATAAAAATTAAACCGGAAGACATTATTTCTAACCAGTTGATGGCAAAAATCTATATTTGAATGACATTTTATGACTAGTAATTAGATAGGAAAGAGAAAGTGGCTAGTTTGTAAGACATTTAAAGTATTGTGTGGAAAACAGGACCCCAAGAAAGATACAGGGATCACCCAATGACGGAAAAATGGATGAGATCTACATGAACAGCCTGGATATGAGTGGGAGCAATGAAGGGCGAGGGTCGAGGGAAAGAGAGCAGGTGATCCCAGCTGGATCAAGAAAAGAGAGGGAGAACAAGGAATAGGAGACCATAGTAAATGAAGACCACATGAGAAAAGGAAGAAACAAAGTGCTAAAGAGGCCCACAGAAATCCACAAAGATACCCCCACAAAAGACTGCTGGCAATAGCTGAGAGACAGCCGGGACTGACCTACTCTGGTGATGGGATGGCCAAACACGCTAATAGTTGTGCCATAAACCCCATGCAAGGACTGAGGAATCTGGATGCAGACATCCACGGCTAGGCCGCGGGTGGAGTGCTGGGAGTCTAATTAGCGAGAAAGAGGAGGGTTTATATGAGCGAGAATTGTTGAAACCAAGGTTGGATAAAGCACAGGGACAAATAGCCAAACAAATGGAAACACATGAACTATGAACCAAAGGCTGAGGGGCCCCCAACTGGATCAGGCCCTCTGAATAGGTGAGACAGTTGATTGGTTTGATCTGTTTGGGAGGCATCTAGGCAGTGGTACCAGGTCCTGGGCTCGCTGCACGAGATAGCTGTTTGAAACCTGGGACTTACACAGGGACGTTTGGCTCAATCTGGGACTGGAGGGGACTGGACCTGCCTGGACTGAGTCTATCAGGTCAAACTCAGTCCTCGGGGGAGGCCTTGATCTGAAGGTGGAGGAAATGGGGGGAGTGTTGGGGGGAAGGGGAGGGGGCAGGAAGGGGGAGAACAAGTAAATCTGTGGCTGTTATGTAGAACTGAATAGTATTGTAAAATAAAAGAAAAGAAAAAAGAAAAAAATAAAGTGTTGTCTGCAAACACAGTTAGTTCCTAATAATCTGCTGCTAAGCGAATTTTTTAAGCCTTTTTCTTTTCTTTCTTTCTATTTTTTTTTTTTGTGTGTGTGGTTTTTTTGGTGAATTTGGTGAAGTAGAAACTTCTAGAACAAAGCAGGGGCTATGTAACTATTGTAATTCTATACAGCAATGTTTAACAGGAATAATGACCATTCAAATCAGCATTCCTGCACTTTAGGTCCTGAGAACAGCAGCTTAGATCTGAATCTGACATCTTGTTAGAGAGGGGAGTTGTCAAACTTTACTCCAGAACTAGTAGTCAAAGTGTGTAGGGTCCTAGAACTTATGTTGTTACAAAATCACCAGGTGAATACGTAGACACTCATGAGTTGAAAAATATATCTAGACTGTTGTTTTTTGGCTAGTAGTATTTGCCTTTGATGCTAAATGGTAAATTTCTTAGATACATCAATTTCCAGGTTTCACTTTAAATAGAACAAAGTATAAACAAAAGAACCTACCATGTCTTCTTCATTGAACCTGTACAGTAAACATCTGAGGCATGACAAATTTAAAGTCCCCAGTACAGGTGAAAATTTTACATTCTGCATCTAATAAGATGGTAATTGCCAGGGAAGCCAATTAAAATAGCAAGTATTCCCCCAATATCCTGAGTGTGATGTGACCAGAGAGGATTCATTTTTGTGAGTTGTCAGATGACATTGGTCACCCTTGAATCACAGTTAGAAAGCTGCTTCTGTGAAGAACAAACCATGCCTATATTATCAACCTCAAAACACAGAAACTTCTGGAGACAATTCTTTAAGATGGATGAAAACTTTCCTTAGATGGTATTTAGCTTTAAAAAGTTTTCAGGTGTCTGAATTAGATTAATTACCTTATCATTCTTCTCATTTTCTCAAACTCAATCCTTCTAGCACAGAACAGATAACCCTCTGTTGGTACATTAGTATCCAGAATGCTGAGACTGATGCTGTAGATGCCGTTTTTTAACCTCATCCGTGACACCAGGAATACAATCACAGCATTATGAGTACACCAGTTTCAATGCCTCTGGGAGAAAATACAATTTCTGCCTCATCAAGTTTTATTGATAAAACACAGATGTAGTTATATTATTCATATGACTTTCTGAATTTGTTTTTTGTCTTTTCCAACTTTTTTCAACATAATCTTTACGTTCTTATGGGATAAGTAACCATTTGAAATAAATTTAAATGAACAAAAATTGGATTTCTTAAAATTTATTTTCAGACTATGTTGGCAAAATAGAAAATAAAGACAATAAAACATGCTCTGCAGTTCTCTCTGACAGTTACGTGGAGAAGACTCATTTACCTTTCCCACAGTGGCAGAAGAGATAGCATCCATAGAGTATCATTGACCAATCCAATTCCGCCTACATATGTATGGCTGTAAGAACTAAAAACCCTGCCTGAGGACTTCAATAACAACATTAGGAGGTAAATTCATAGCAGTAGAACAGGAGTGACTGATTGTAATTAAAGAACACTGAGCCACACAAAATGAAATAAAAACAAGGAAACATACCAGTGTTTATAAACATGAGAAGTAAGAGTTCATGGCCAATCTGTTATTTATTTTCTTGATAAGCATTTGCTTATTGAAATTGTGTTTTCATGAGAACTACTAAACACAAATCTGAAATATTTACAAAAATCAAGACCAGCATCAGTATATATCATATGATTAACTACATACCTACCTGGTGTATGATAATTTTAAGTTTGTGGTTGCTTTTTGTGAATCAGTACCTATCTTTCTTTCATGGCAATTATGATGACAGTATCTCAGAGATGCTAGGGCTGAGGCTTAATTACTAAGTGGTTAGACAGACCTAATTAATACATGTACTTTTAAATAGTAATTGAATGACATTGTGGAGGTATTATATTCTTTGTGTTAAAACAGTATTGTAGAACTCATTTCCAAAATGAATTTTTACTTGAACGTGATTATTGCCTGTAAATAGTTTCTCCAAGTGTGTTTTTGTTTGTTCATTAGTTTGTTTGTGCCAATATAATGTCTCTTTCAACAACCTACATCCACTTTGTATACAATCTTCACAAAACCAAGCGATTTAATGGCATCTAAATGAACCTCACAACTTTACCCTTAGTCATGAGTTCTTTGAAGTGGATGGAGTCTTTAGAGTCTTTAGAGACAATTTAATGAATATCATAAGACATAATAATCATTTTGGAGAAATCAAGTCAAATTTCAGAAAAAGACAGGCATTCATAAAAAATATGAATTCTAGGAGATGTATTTCCTTTAATACATACCATAAGCTCTGAGTCACCATATATTACTTACTAGTGTGATTTATTACATTTATTTTTATGTCAGTTACTGATGTAATACTTTATTGTTTGCAATTCTCTAAATATTAAGCTTTGGCTAACAAGATTGGCTATGTAGCAATCTTGTAAAAACCTGTTCATTAATTTTAATGATTTACTGGGGGATATTTTTATATTTTTCACACATGACAAGAATTAAATCTTTATTATGCTATTAATACTCTTAAATACTTCAATTTTATCATCTTTATAACATAAAATTAAACTAATAAAATTATATATAAAATTTGAAATATTTTTTATTATAATAGAATGATAAAATACTAATTTTAGAAAACATTTTTGGTTTCTGATAATTTTAATTTTTAGTTTTTAAATTGTGTCTCTCTATATATAGCTATATGAAAATGAGTACATGTGCCATTGCAGGCCAGAATATAGCACTGAATTCCTTGGAACTAGAGTCAGAGACGATTGTGACTCTCAAGTTCTAGCTGCTAAGATACAAACTTGGGTTCTCAGTGAGAGAAGAATTTCAACCATCTTGAGCCCTCTGTCCATCCAAACACTCCCCATTTTCTTTGTTAAAAATCTTTTTTTTTTTCCTTTTATGTATGAGTGTTTTGCATGGATGTATGTTTGTGCACCAGGGGAGTGCCTATTGTCCATGGAGGCCAGAAGAAGTTGTCAGATCCCCTGGAACTAGTGCTATACATAGTTGTGTGCTAGCGTGTAGGGAATGATAACACGCCAGGTCCTCTATAAGAGCACCAAGATGCTTGTTTCTTTTAAAACTTGAACATATCATAGAACCAAGCATGTACATCCCTATTTACATTTCCAACAGAAATACATGTTCATGATTCCTAAACGACACATATAAGAATTATAAACAAATGTTTCTGAAACCCCCAAATAATTAATAACCTGACTATTTATATTGACAGCACTCTACAAAACTAGTTAAAGTATATTCATATCAATCAATATGGATACATGGATCTCAAATATGCACCAAAATAGTAATGCATTTCAACATCAGAATATAAGCAAAATATATCCCTCTTACACAGGGCACACTGTGTGGCTTATGTATATTAAGTACAAAAATACAGACAAGCAAATCTATATGACAAAATTGATAGCCGGGAGGTGGTGGCGCACGCCTTTAATCCCAGCACTCAGGAGGCAGAGCCAGGAGGATCTCTGTGAGTTCGAGGCCAGCCTGGGCTACCAAGTGAGTTCCAGGAAAGGCGCAAAGCTACACAGAGAAACCCTGTCTCAAAAAAACAAAACAAAAAAAACAAACAAATAAACAAAAAACAAAATTGATAATGTTTAGCTTTTGGGAATATTTACATGGGGAATTGAGCCCTGAAGATGCTTCTTTACCCAAGCTCCTACAGAAGAACTCTAGGTCCCTGTGCTCAAGAGTAGAGAAGGTAAGTAGTTTTAGGAATGTTGTAAAATAACTTGAGGAGTCAGCAAAAGAAGAAGAAGAAGAAGACTTGTAATAAAGTAGATGCAGGTTAACAACTGAAATAATTAAAGTAAAAATTTCTCTTGTGAGTATGTCTCCTGATTGCTATAGCATTTCCTGGGAGGCGTCCAATTCTGAGGGATGTATTTGTGTATGCTCTGAATATATGTTGTTCCTATTGGTTAACAAATAAGCTGCTTTGGCCTACAATAAGGTAGCTTAGAGGCAGGTGGGAAATCCAGAGAGACAGGAAAGAGAAAGGCAGAGTCTGGAGAAATTCCAGCCTGCTGCCCAAGGAGATGCAAGATGCCAGCAGACTAGTAAAGCCACAGAACACGTGGCAAAATATAAATAGAAATGTGTTATTTTAAGATATAAGAGCTAGCGAGCAAGAGACTTGCCATAGGCCATACAGTTTGTAAATAATATTAAGCCTCTGAATGATTATTTTGTAAGTGGATAAGGGACAGTGGGGCTGAGTGGGACTGGAGAAACCATTCTGACCACTTTTGGCACTCAACATGGTAGCAAGAATTTCCACTCAAAACCCAAGAAAGCTTTAAAAAAAAAGATTCTAAAATGGAGCTAAAAACAGCTTCCTAGATGTGTCTCTCGGGCAAGCCATGAGTTACACTATGGCAGGTTCGCAGTTTGCAGGCTTGACCTACAGCATGGCTGATTCCTGCCATGGTACAGGGAGGCGTCTCCAAGCTGTGCAGGGCACTGCATGGTGGATTTAGCTTTTACTCATATAGAAAAAATGTCTATGGGCCAACTGCACACTACCTGGTAGTAGAATTGACCCCAGAGTTGGGAGGGTAAGCATGACTCTCCTGGGTATTGCCACCATGTTAGGAAGCTGAGGCAGGAAGAGTCAGCAGCCAAGGCTGCTGCTTTTCATCTGAGGCATGCAGTTTAACAGTTTAAAATCTCCCCTGGCCTAAAAGGATTATAGATTTACAATAACTCAGATTCAGATAGAATAAATCTCTAAATGGTTTACATTATATATAAAAATGTACGTAGGCTTGGAAGAGAGAGAAAAAGGAAGATAAACAGTTATATGAAGAAATTGTTTGAAAAAACAAAGTCTTTAAAAAGAGAGTAAAAGTAGTATAAAAATAAGCCATGTAAAGGTACAAATTGCCCAAAGAGTCTGGATTATATTGTCTTTGTGATTTTTAACTGCAGAAAGGCATTTGGTTATAAAGGTTGCTGAATTAAACACACACACACACACACACACACATATATATCTTGACTTCAAAATTTGTGTTTAAGCATATGTTGCTTTTAAAAAGAGGTTCTGCTTTTCTTTCCACAGAAGATGAGAACCAGAGGATTGCTTCCAGGCTAATATGGTTTGATCAGCCAAGACTCACTGAAAAGTATTCGATGACACCATGGACCAGATGATCCAACATCCAGAATCAGCTTCAAAGCAACTAGCTGAGACAATCTATCCTCACAGACTACTACAGCCAAGATTTAAGTATAATTCTTAATTTTCTCAGGATCCCCATAAGATTGTCAGTGCCCCCAATCAGCAAGAAGTAGTAGGAAAAGCTACACCCAAATTCCCAGAATATTGTTTATAAGTGTTTATTTTTATTTAAGGGGAGTTGATTATAAATGCAATCCCTTTCTAAAAAAGAAAAGGGGATAGTATAGATATGATAGGATAAAAGAGTAGATTATTGAATCTACTTTTAAAGAGCAACAACTTGTTTAAAATATTTTACATTGCTATGGATTTTAGTTTATTGATACAAATTTAAAGTTAATTTTGTTATACTATATATACTCTCACTTTTGTTTAAGGTATTGTGTTTATGCAGCTCATTTAAAATGTAATATATAGTTAAGAAATACAAATTAATAGTCAAATTTATGGTCATATTAAGGTTTTTAGGTATACAAAGATATATTTTGATTAGGTAGGTTATCTTTAAACACTTGAAAGACACACAGAATACAGGATTTATATTCTTCTGGGGACTTTGATGTACTTTAAACTAGATTAGTTATAATTATAATTGTCCTTGGTTATGATAAAAGATAAATTAGATATGAAACTTTATACTCACAAATATAGGATAGATGAAAAAATTTAATTTTGCCAAATACAAATAGACTAGATATTATAACTGTAATTCTTGCTGGTAAACTGTTAGTTATATATAACTTTACTATATTAAAGCTAAAACCTTCCTTTTTTGATTAGATAGAAAAGGGGAAGTGCTGGGGGATATCTTTCTGTACACTGTGAATATAAATAGTTCCCACTGGTTAATAAATATGCTGCTTTGGCCTATGGCAAGGCAGATTAGAGGCAGGCAGGAAATCCAAGGAGAGAGACAGGAAAGAGAAAGGCAGAGTCTAGAGAAACGCCAGCCTGCCACCCCAGGAGAATCAAGATGCCAGCAGACTGATAAAGCCAAGGAACATGTGACAAAATATAGATGAATAGAAACGGGTTAATTTCTAGCTAGCAAGAGGCCTGCCATAGACCATACAGTTTGTAAATAATGTTAAGCCTCTGAATTATTATTTTATAAGCAGCTGAGGGACTGTGACTCTGTCTGGCAACAGAGGAACATGGGACTCATGGCTGGGCTGGACTGGAGAAACCTTTTTGTCTGCACTCCAATATGTTCATTCATGAAGAAGGACACTAGAATGCACTGTTTCTTGTCTGGTGAAGAGGTTTCTCATGCATTCATCTGTTTCATTGCAAAGGACTCTGATCTGTTGTGTGACCAAGAGGTATTTAAACATTTTTGTCACCATCCACATTGACTGAGTACAGCTTGAGGAAGTTTCTCCTGCAACCTTGGTGACACTGTGGTATTGGTGACTAAAGATAGCTTCGCTTACTTTTCTTCTTGTTTTGTGTCATTTTCCTTCCTCCAAATTTCTCTGAGAACTTATCTATTTTTCCCTGCAAACTTATTTTTTTCTTCTTCTATAGCAAGTTGTTCTTTTGAAATGCAATAGAGTCTTGTAAAGTGGGCATAACATGTTTGTCCAAAATGTTTTTTTTAAATGGGAAGTGGCATGACATGCTAAAAGGAAAGAGTTTTGTAGGCAAAGATTTAAAGCAAATACTTAGTTATAAATAATGTGTTAAATCCTAATGACAACTGATCAGTAAATAGGTTTTATTACAATTGTGTTATTTAATTGTATACTCATTGTCCCAGCAATGAATCTACACGTGATACCTCATGGCCTCATCACCATTAACACAGTCCACTCAGGGTATAATTGCTAGAAACTCTTCTGATTAGGAGTTGACATATTTGACTAAATATAGTATAACAAAGAAATATCTTTTGCTGTATTATTAAAAATTTTGCCAAATGTTGTTGAAATTCATGGGCTGATTTAGGCTAGGCCACTCAAAGGGACAGTATAAAGTCATAAAGCCAGATGATACTTGGCTGGAAGGCTCAATCTTTCTGTAACATCTACTGTCTTTCATCTCCTCGAAAGCAGTATGTAGCACCTTAAATGCACTAAAAACTCAAAATTATGAATATTATCATCATTGAACCAATTCTCACTATAGTGTCGCATTGAGCCATTTGACTGATTTTTTGTCATGTTCTATTTAAACATCTATGATAGAGACAAAGGTAGTTAATGAAGTTAAGAATCTTACCAAGTCCGTTAGTTAGCACAAGGACTAATTGTAGTTTGAACCCAAGTGGTCAGAAGAAAAACAATTCCCTTTTGGTATGTAACATGACCTCAAGAACAAAAACTTTGTAGAACAAGGAAAATGAACACAAAACTTCAGATTATTAGTGATAGTAGAATTTGCATTGCATGGATATGTGTGTATATTTTACTCTGAGTTTTCTATATATTGCTAGCTATATTTAATAAACTTGATAATTTTAATAGAATAAAAATATGTACAAATTTTGAAGTAATGTATGCAAAATGAAAACATCCTCTGCAATATAATCCAGCATATAGAGTTCCAATTAAAGCCATGCTGAGGCTGCTTATCATTAAAAAAAAGTTAACGTATGTATTTAAATACATGCACATAATTAAAAAGAAACTAGTCAGTTGTCTGAAGAAGATTCATTTTTATGGCAAGAAGAAACAGGAAAAAATTGTTAGAATCATATGTACATTTGTCTTGCTCATAATGGAAAAAAGAGGGGGCAGAGAAGAAAGTAGCCATGCTTCGTGAAAGAATTTGAATCAAGAATCTATTACCAAGGGGTGTCCTTCGTTCCCAACTATATTATAGACCTTGAATACCCCCAGCTAGAAATATCTGTGATAATTCAGTGCTGAAACTTTCAAAGGAGAAGTAAATCAAAAACTTAAATTGAATAAAATCTGCTAAGGACATCTGGTTCCTAAAAACCGGGATTTTATAATCAGAATATTCATGGGCAATGTCAGAGTCCAACGCAGGTGCTTCTGCCAAGGAGGATTTGCTGTGTGCAGGAAGTATACTGAGATCTGCATACACACTGACACTCTTTTAGGCATTCCATTTGCATGGCTGCTTTTTTAGCATTCAGAATCAGAGTTTGCTGTATTGAATGCTAGTCTTTGCTCCCCTCAGTTTGAATCACTTAGGGTCAGTTTCCCTTTTTCTTTGCCTATCAAACCCATTCAGTTTTCAACTCTTTCCTCAGCACCCACTGACTAGTTGTTTTGTGTGTTTTTTTTTCCTTAAGATTGATTTATTTATTATGTATACAGTATTCTGTCTGCATGTATGCATGCAGGCCAGAAGAGGACAACAGATTTTATTATGGATGGTTGTGAGCTATCGTGTGATTGCTAGGGATTGAACTCAGGACCTCTGGAAAAGCAAGCAGTACTCTCAACCACTGAGCCATCTCTCCAGCCAGTTGCTTTATATGAAGAGGAGAAGGAAAAAATAAAGATGCTGAAAACATGTGACTCAGACAAATAATGACCAGTAATTGCAACAAAGATGGTGCTGTTATGAGATGAAACAGAGAACTGTAAAGAACTGAGCAGACCCCATAGCCTAGCCTTTGTGCAATTCTAGGAATATTACTAGGAGAGAGTCAAGGTAGATGCCTGGGGAAGTTAACTGAATTGAGCTTGTTGGAGAGTAAAAATGTCAGTCAGCTGAAAAGACAAAGAGGCATCCAGGGCAAAGACCAGCAGATAGAGGAACAGAATGTTCATTTCTAAACAATATAGTTCCAAAGTTGAAGGGACAGAATTCCCGATGTTCAGTAAAGTGAAATACCCCATGGAGCACACTATTTTCCATTTGGGGGAAAGGAAAGCATTGGGGTAAGATTTACAACTGGAGGTGTCAGTTTATCATGTTGGAGCAGGTGTCAGGAGCAGCAAGAAATCAAGTCCAGGAGGAATAAAATCAGAAATAGAGAGATGAGCAAGAGTAGTAAGTAATGGCCATGGCAAAAGGCCATCTGAGATAGCACAAAATCTCCAGCATGAAAATGAAACCCAGACCTTGTAAGAGAGAAGGGCTGTAAATAGCTCAGGAGCAATTAAAGATGTCTGCAGGTTAGGCACTGCCTCACTGTTGGTATAAAAATAGCAATTCATGTTCACAAACCAACAGCAAACTCTGGGCCTGGGAAGTTTAGAATCTGCAAATGAGAATAAAATAATGATCAGGATTATAATGACAGCTAAGATGAAATATTGAGTGCCCTGTATGTGATCAGAGAAGGCTAGGAAGTCATTTTTGTTGCTGTTGATGTTGTCGTTAAAAACAGCTGTGAAAAATAATACTGAGGGTTTTTTTTGTCTGAATCATATTCAATATAGAAATGATTTGATTTCCTTCAATAAAACCTTCATCAGTTTTTAACAACTCTCCACTATTAGCATTTTATACTCTCTAAAACTCTCACTGACAAAGGAGAGATTAATTTTAATGTGTTCATTGTGAACTCAAGTTGTCATTGTTATTAAAATTGTTTCCTTTCACTTGTAATAGAAAGACACAGGCCCAGGTTAGAAAATGCAAAAAAAAATATATAAAATTAATAATACTCACAATTCCTGCAGCTAAATGACTGCAGTGTTATATCCATGGAAAGTGTCCCTTCAGACAAAATTGAAATGGTGTATATGGAAGAGCTAACAAAATATAAAATTTTTGCCTTACTTTTTTTCTACTTTAGCAGTTCTAAATCCTTTTCCAAGGCATCAAAATAATATTTCTAATCTATCATAAGTATAAAATGTGGGCACGATTATTTAGCTATAAATGATAAAAAGCATCTATGTGATCTAACCATAAACAATATTTTTCCTAATATCTATACATTCCTATAGAAGGAACATAAGAAACTGAATTTCTAAGCATATATCTCTGTAGATATCTCTGATTTCTCTTTTAGGGTGAATTTTTAAACATGGAATTGTATTAAAGGACATAAACATTCCTCGCTGGGAAATAATCGTTTGTCTAAACCATATGGCATAGTGCATTCTATTTTATTATAAGCAAGAGAAAAATACTTTAAGATGTTTGATATATAGAAGAAATCCACTCAACAACTTTAACTAAAATACATTGGTTATATTTGGAGCGCTATCTATGAGATGATTAAGTATGATTTTTTTTTTCTTATCCTGAAATTTTAGTAGAGATGACTCACAGAAGTTTGAGTTATATGAATTATATGCATATTTGTCCACATGAATCTTGTTGTTTAATTTTAAAATTTCTTTAAAATAGAACTAGAGGGGTTGGTGATCTGGCTCAGTAGGCTGATGCATGCTGCCAAGCCAGACAATCTGAGTTTGAGTCTCAAAATCTACATGGTGGAAGGAGAGAACTTACTTAAGCAAGTTGTTTTCTGACCACCATACACATGCCATGGCACATGTACACACACACACACACACACACACACACACACACACACACACACAACTTATAAACTAAACAAATAGACAGATTTAAAATAATAAAGCAGAATTAGAATTGGACAGATTTGCCCCCTCTATATGTTTTGATTTCTTTCTTTTGAACTTTTAAAGGAATGAATGTACACATCTTAGTCCAGGATATTAGAGGGATAGTTTATTGGCTTATGTAGAAGGCAGACTGAAGTATTTGTGATCCTTTCTGAGACCTCTGAAAGTACTCATGCCATTCATGCTTAGAATTTTCATGGCTAGTGAATTTATCTTATAATTGCAATGCTTTTCCATCTAAATCACATGGCCCAACAATTAGTGTTCATTT
This sequence comes from Peromyscus leucopus, assembly GCF_004664715.2. NCBI lineage: Eukaryota > Metazoa > Chordata > Mammalia > Rodentia > Cricetidae > Peromyscus > Peromyscus leucopus. The sequence continues at coordinate 101,274,732 of NC_051067.1, read as the reverse complement.
TGGAGTTTGATAAATCTGGTATATTGGTATAAAATTAAAGCTAAGTAAAGATAATAACTAATAAAGTTCTAGATATAGTGCTTTGAAGGCTACTTGAGGGCTTTTTTATTTAGTCCACACAATAATGTGGCAAATAAGTTTTCTCTCCTTATTTGTTTGTAAGTGAGTAAATTGAGGCTTTAATCTATTTTTTTAGCAGAAGAGTCGTGAGTATAGCATTTACATTCAAACAGGTACTCAGAGAAAATCTATGCTAAACACCATGAATAAATAAGATCTGTACAAGGCTCAAAAGTTTGTCTGAGATAGAAACACAGAGGCACATTCTCAAGTACAGAAAGAAAAAAAAAATGAATCCACAGGAAGCCCAGAGATTCTTTCTGTGGAGTATAATGAAAGATTTAAATCTTCCCATGTTAGTAGAATTTGGCCAGATGAAACAGAGTAGAGTATATGGAATCCCATGTGTATATGTTCTGTAGTATGACTCTAAGTAGATGTCTACTACCTTTTATTTTAAAATACGTGTTCATCTATTAAGCTTTGCTTATATTCAAGGTGAACAAATAAGATGGTTTGGCAGACAGAGACATTAAAAGATGGACTTGTGCCCAATCTTTATTAAGGACCACTGTTTATTTCAGATACCAAAGTGTACCTACAATGAGCACCATCTTTTGATTTTTAGAAATATTTTGCCAATTACATGGATGCAGAAATGGAGCCCAAACAGAATGATGAATGTATGTACTGCTTGCTCTTCTTAAAATTCAGATTCTGATGTGTTGAACATCAGAGCCTGTACATTTAACACTGTAGTGAGTTCTGTATACCATACAGGACAAAGAAGGTTTGTGTAGTGAAATATTGTGCCATCAACACAACCTAAAAGCTGTTTAGCCTGAGTCAACACAATGTCTGATATATGAACAAATAGCCACCAAAAGAATCAAAATCACGAGTTCTCTGTGTGAGTGGGAGGAGGGCATATGCATGTATGTGTGTACATGAGCATATGTGGAGACCAAGGGTCAAAACTGAGAGATTCTTCTTCATATATCTCTACACATTTAGTTAACCTGAAGAATATTTTTTGTCTAGATCAGCAATCCAGCACAGTCCAAGAGTCCTTCTGTTGGTTCCTTCTCAATGCTAAGATTCCTGGCATTCCCTGCTGTGCCTACCTTTTTGTGGGTTGCAGATATCTGCCCTCAGATCCTCCCTCATGCCTGAATTGCAAGCCTTGTACTAAGTTTACTCCCCACCTCTAGAAGTTCTACCAAGAAGTGTGACATCAAGGAAAGATCCTGACAAACTTTTCATTTTCTATTCTGCTATCAGTGAATCCCTCTTGGGTTTAAGCCATTGTATGTGTATGTGTGAGTGGGGGAATGTTGTTTTCTAATGTGCTGCTAAACGGAATCCAATACAAAGCAAATTCAAATCAGTGAAAGCAGAAGGGTGAGAAAAGCCAGAGTCAGAATTGATGGCCAAAGGAGTGAATTGGCTCAAATCAGTTTTCAGTAACTACTGCATGTGCCTATTTCAATAATGCATTTGTCCATGTACTTAAAAAAAAAAAAAAAAAAAAGACAAGTATCTGAATAGTGAGTCAGGGGACAAATATCAGCTCTCAAGAGATAAAGTGATATGAAACCAAAACAAGCCAAAGAATCAGGACAATAAAACAGACGTGGAATGAAATAACAACATTTAATAGTTTGGAAACCATTAGCAGTGCTGGGGAGCTAGCTTAGTGGATACAGGGCTTGCTGTACATCATGAAGCCTGGAATTCAGATCCTCAGAACATATTGAAATATCAGAAGGATATGGTAGCCCATTTATCATTTCAGCAGTCAGAAAGTGGAAATGCTATCCCCAGTGCAAAATGGCTTCCTCAACCAGCTAGATCAACATGCTCTGACTTCAGTTGGGAGAATCTGTCTCAATGAGTACGGTAGAGACCAACACAGGAAGACTCATGACGTCAACCTATAGTCTCCACATACACACTCAAACACATTCATGTACACTACCAAACGTGTACATACACACATCCAAACATGCACACATTCATGCCTACACATACATGTACACCACACACCTGCATATGAAAAACCAAAACCAAAAACACCAACAGATCATAATGACTCTATGGTCTGTACATAATTAAAATGAGTGTTTTAAATTTCAATATTCTTTATATTCCTTCCTCAAGATTCAAAGTCTTAAGAATTTAGTTACCCTGAACATGTCCTCCCACTCTGGATGCACATGTATGCTTTCAAGCAGAGCATGGAAACAGGATTTTTAAACTGGACTTTGGACATTCCTTCTGTGAAGATTAGATTTAATATAGCCTTTCTCCAAAGAGAGAATGTAATGTTATAGGAATTTGTATCCCAGTAAAAGAACAGAACAACAAATGTCTAAACAACCCTCAGACCTTGTTTATGTTCATGAATCCCAGTTCTACATAAAATGTCTGAATTCTGGTACCAGCTCCTTCACTGATCAAGTGAGTGGCATAGGTATGATAGAGGAGATGAAAAGGAAGAATTAGTATTCGAGACTTATGGCTGAGGAATTTGGCTCCTGGACTTAAATTCTGTTACAAATAATCCCTAGGCATCCATGCATGCTGGTAGATATGGCACAACACTTTAATCGCCATTGGCTATGGGCCTAATAAAAGGTGGTAATAAAATCAAATTCTGCTGGGCTCCATTTTTATAGGCAATATCAAGCCCTGTGAACTTTAATGCCCACTGTCTATTTAGATAGTCATGGCTCAGAGCTGGTATTAAAAGTAGCTAGGAAAACTTGTCCTAAACTATTGAAATATATTGCAAATTACACTGCAGTATGGGCTAGTTGGAATTCAACCTGCCCAGGACTGACCTTCACAAAATCAGTTCTATTTTCCTTGGAAGCTTCATTTCTACTACGTCTCTTTGTCTTGTTCCCTGAAGTTCCATCTTTATTTCATGTGGGGTCAAGAATAGATGTGAAGTGGCTTCAGGGTTTTAGGTATGTTTGTGTGAATGCTTGTGATAGGTTTTGCTTCTGTGGAACCCAAACAAACATATTTTTTCATTCTATTTCTTTCCCAGCCTCATTTTCATCCCAGAACTCTCTATTCCTAATACACCATCAAACACCTTACCATGGTAAAACTTATTCTGTTTTGTGCTTTTTCTAGGGCTGAAAAGAAAGTGTGGAGTTCTCCTGTTTTAATACACATTAAAAGGAAAAATACTATATACTAGATTTCCACCTTTGTGTCAAATAATTTCATAAAAAGAGCAGTAAGTTAGTCATAGTAAGGAAGTAAAAGCTGTATCCAGGATATTTCCCAGTTTTTCTTAAGAAATTGATTTTTGAGGGAAAAAATATATGGAGCAGAGAAGGCATCATTTGAAAGAAGATGGTGAGCAGCTGAGGAGACCTGAATTAATTTAAACAGAGAAGTGGTTTTTGACCTTTAGAATTTAGCCAAAAGCTTGAACACCCTCACTTCTGTGTCTGTGTGTGCAGAGAAGGCACTAATCTCAGTTCTGCTTTAATAACACTTTATCAAATGTTTTGTGTGGAGTTTGATGGGAGCATCACTCAGATTGCCTGTGCCCAGCTGTGGCTTGTGGCACAGTTAAATACCAACTGTGCTTCAGATATCTGTGGGCAACTGGAAAAGAAGACACACTCTACCAGTGGAATAGAGGCAGATAAAGCACAACATAAACAAAGAATAAAATCCAGGCCCCACTTGCGAGAAGTGGTGCTTCAATTTTCACATCCAAATACTGTATTTTTCTATAACTGCGATTTGTGTACTTTCATTTAATTAACACTTATCAAGGAACTTGAAAATCTGTATTCTCAGAAAGATAGTTTTATTTTTTTATTTTTATTTTTTTTTTATTTTTTTTTTTTTTTTTATTTTTTTTTATTTTTTTATTTTTATTTTTTTTTTCGAGACAGGGTTTCTCTGTGTAGCTTTGCACCTTTCCTGGAACTCACTTGGTAGCCCAGGCTGGCCTCGAACTCACAGAGATCCGCCTGACTCTGCCTCCCGAGTGCTGGGATTAAAGGCGTGTGCCACCACCGCCCGGCTTCACTTTTTTTGTTGTTGTTGTTGTTGGATACTGTTTTATTAATGTGTGTCAATTATAAAAAGAGCTTTATTATGACATTTCTGCACATGCATGTAATGTACATTGATCATATTCATTCCCCCTGCTCTGTCTCACCCCTTTCCATCTCTTTTCTTCCTTTCCACTCCCCTTCCTTCACTCTCATTATCTCACTTTCAATCTCATGCCACATTTTCCCATTCCTACTTCACCCAGATGAGAAGAAACTGATATGATTTTCTTTTAGAGTTTGGCTTTTTTCCTTAACATGATGATGTCCAGTTCAGCCTACTTTTCTGCAACTTCATTTTAATGACTTTGATTTCAATTTTCCTTATGGCTAAGAGAGCTCCATTGTATATTTATGTCATGTTTTACTATCCACTTATGTCCTGATAGGCAGCTAGTTGGATTCCATGGTTTCCGAATGAGGCCGTGAGTACACAGTTGTCACTATGGTAAGCTGGCTTTGGTTTCTGTGTGTACATCTGAAAACTGATATGACAGAGTCACATGAAAGTTTCATGTTTAATTTCTTCAGGGGAGCACTTACTGATGATTAACAGTGAGTGTGCTAGTGTATGCTCTTAACTCTGAGTAACATTTATATCTCTCACATCTCAAGCCAGCATTCCTGTTATTGCTGCTGTTATGTTTTGGGTATTTTACTGTTACTTTTTTATATGTAATTCATGAAGCCTGTTTAGTGATGGTTATATGCACATCCACTGGGCATGGGCAACTAGCTAATGGCTTCCCTCCCCACTAAAGAAAACTAACTTTCCCCTTCCCAGCAGCCATCAATTGCCATTAGCTACTCAACTAGATATGGGTGCATCGGGAGCCCTTTCCAAACTGCGCTGGAATTTATAACTTCTTTGATTTTGTGGAGGTCTTTCATAGCACTCTCCCATTCTTCTGCTTTTACATTTTTTATAGGTATAGGTTTATTTGTTACAGAATAAAGTATAGTAGATAATCCCCCTACATTAATAGGAGAATTCTTTTCTTCACTTTTCTTTATTAAGAAATTTTCTACTCCCTCCACATCCCACCCACAGATCCCACCTCCTCCATCCTCCCAGCCCCCAGCTCTCTCCCCAAAGCCACCCCACACCCCCACATCCCGCAAATGGCTCAGTGTGCTGTGCTCTGCTTTTACATTTTTTTAAAACCCTCAAATCCAATCAGCAAGAGAGAGGAGGGATTTTATGACCAAGAGATATCAAGACCATGACTGGAAAAAGCATGGAATAGCCAAACTAGTAGAAACACATGAACTGTGAACCAATAGCTGAGGAACCCCCTTGGAACTGGACCATGCCCTCTGGATAAGTGAGACAGTTGATGAGCTTGAATTGTTTAGGAGGCCCCCAGGCAGTGGGACCAGGACCTGTCCTTGGTGCATGAGCTGGCTTTTTGGAACCTAGGGCCTATGCTGAGACACTTTGCTCAGCCTTGGTCCAGGGAGGAGGGGACTGGACCTGCCTCAACTGAATTTACCAGGCTGGGCTGACTCCCCAGGGAAGACCTTGCCTTGTAGGAGCTGGGAATGGGGAGGATGAATTCGCGAAGAAGCTTGGAGGGTGGGAGGAAGGAGGGAAGGGGAATCCGTGGTTGATATGTAAATTTAAATTAATTATAAAATAAAAATATTAATTAAAAAAAAACCTCTTCTAAGATGTGTCCTAAGCCATGTGCTGCAGTAGAGGTTTCTGCTCTATTCATAACAGACAGGAAATGGAAACAACCTAGATATCAATTGACAAATAGATAATGATAATGTAATACAAATACACAACAAAGTATTACTTAGCTGTAAAGAAAAAATAAAATGTGAAATGTGCCGTAAATGGAACTTGTGGGGGGAGCTCTTAGTGAAGTTATACAGACCTAAAAAGACAAATACTGGATGTTATCTCTTACACATGTGAGTTAGCTTTAAATCCTACGTTCTGTGTGTTTAAATTGGAGTATAGGGATAAGCCAGGAAACTATAAGTTATGGGCCAGTGGGTAGGAGGTTGCATTTGGAGAGTGGGTGAATAAGAAAATAAAGGTTAGATAAAAGTAGAAATGGGGGTATGTGGGGGATAGAAAGGTTCTAGAAACCTAGGTAGTTGATTGGTGAAGATGGATAAACAAGGAGGCAAGTGAAGGCTTAGCAAAAATAAAGTATTAAGTAAAAAAATTAGTAAAAGATTATTGTAGAGTAATGTGATATGAAAGAATATTGAGGGTAATATTTGGAACTAAATGTTTCATATAGGATGTGGGCAGGAGGTTGGATAATTAAGAGATGGGGTGGCTTAACCAAAACTAAGGATGTATGAAACCATATAAGTCCCCAGTAGTTTTCAAACAAATTAAATAATAATTTAAATGAAAACATGTTTGAACAGAGGTACTTTATATAGTGGAAAAATGATGATCCAAACAGACATGAACTACTAAATGAAAAGTTACCTCCCTATGAGTTAATTGTTGAGACATTCCAGAGGCATTGAAAGATTAGCTATATGCTGTTATTACCATAACTGATGGTAAGGCCAAATTGCTGAAGATATCACATTTATGGGCAGCAGGACATAGAGAAATCATTCTTAAACTGACCAGGAAACTCTCTTCTTCTAGTTAGTTTTCCACAGTGCTAAAAAGGGCTGTATAGGAACATCAGCATTCTTACACAGTACTAGACCCTTCATGCTATAGTAATGACCTACAATGAAAGAAGTGTAATGATAGCAGATTGTTTATGGAAATAACTTGCCACTGTCTTGATTGGATGTGAGGTCTACTCCACAAGAAAAAATTCATACATTATACTATCATCATTATCAAAAACCTTGGCTAGGGAAGTCACAGGCCTTAGGAAGAATTCATTGGTGTTTTACTAAATGATTATGTTGTCAAACTTTTTCTAAATGTTATTAATTTTTTGATAACTGTTATGACTCAACTGAGATGGAATCTTGATATATATATATATATATATGTATATATAATTTTGCTGTTTCTGATGGTTAAAGTTTGTGTCATTTCACATTTTCATTTAAAAGTGTGTATTCAGGGACAGTGAGATGGCTTAACTGGTAAAATACATTTTGAGCAATCCTAACTCACTAGGTTTGATATCTGGGTCTTACAGGAGATGGAAAAAAATGACTCCCAAATGTTCTCTGATCTCACCAAATGTGTGTGCACTGCACTCACACATGTACATCAAATATACACACAATCATAATAAAATTATCACAATAATAACTTTTTAATACATGCATATTTTCCTTATTGTTCATTTATATTTGATTAGTTTTTATTTTTATAAATCAAACATATCCTATAACTTCTGAGGCAGAGTGTTTTGTCCTAGCATTGGGAATTTGTAATTGTTCAAGGTACATTAAAATATCCAGTCAGTCTAACTGACTTTGATCTATGCTCTAAAAATACTAGCTGGTTTCTTATTTCTACATATTTCAATAATTCTTAATCTATAAAATATATGAAATTTTATATCAATTTAACAATCCAGTTGATCCATTATCTTAGCCTTATTTTTCTTTGAAACCAGAACTGTTAAGTTTTATAGCTTATCTTTGTCCTGAGGACTTTGATGGAAAAGAGTTCTTTTATTTGAGTGTAGTAGCACAATGATGGTCTGAACACACAGGGGTTAAAACTGCTGATTGATGTGCTGTGGAGCCAGCATGTTACCCTCCTCCCCCTCCCCCACGCAAGCTTAGTGTGTCTGGGATAATTGGTTGTCCTGTCTCATCAGCATCAATGGAGTGAGGAGGGAGACACATAACACCTAAGCTGTAAGTGGTTGTTTTTTTTTTTTTTTTTTTTCCCTTACCCTTTCTTTTTTTGTACTCTTCTTAATGATAAGAGAACAATGAAAGAGGAGGGAGAACTTGAGTCTGAGATCAACAGAATATGATGAGAAAATGTTGTCTTGTAGACACAGCCATTGTACATAAATATCATTATCCTCCAATGAGAGTTTTTACCCCCTTGGCTCTACATATTGCTAGCATTAAAATTAATACAAGACATATCTGATGGGAAAGATTTCTATAGGAAACAAGTGCGAGAAATGACAAAACTTGTTTCCTATCAATAACTTGTAAGCTTCCCCTTCCTAGCAAGCTATGTTCACTGAAACGCTTTTAGATATTCTCACGTTCACTAATTAAGACAGAAAATTAGTTTAATATTTGTAACTTTTTTCATTGGTTACTTGGTTTAACTCTAATGGTTTGATTTTTCAAAAAATAATCTACATATTCATCCAATATCCATATTTGTAATTGCAAGATGTATTTAGTGAACTCAGCTTAACTGAGTTGTGTAAATAGTATGGAGACATATTTGAGCCTCATGCCTATTATTACAACTTGCCTTAGTTTATATGTTTCTGTGATATCTATGTGTGGAAATGATAAATAGATCTATTTTTAATAACACATTACTTACAAGTAAGATGGATTGGATTAGAATTGACGTTCCCCTTCTTTCCTACTTCTCATCTAAATTTATCCTTGTCTGTTCATGCTCAGTTAATGTCAGCAGTCTAAAGAAAGTGTTTTCACTTAATGCCCTGGTGCCAGTATGTAAAAAAAAAAAAAAAAAAAAAAACAAAAAAAAAAAAAAAAAAAAAAAAAAAAAAACCGCATAACTCCCATAAAGAAAGCGCTGCTAGGGCACACATGAAGACATGCATACACTGTGAACACTAAATGAGAAAGTCTACAAACAGCTAAGGCTAGTTTGGCTATTGCTTCAAAGAGATCTACTCAGAAGTAGACAGGAAGGTGGAGATTTGTTTGTAAAGCACCCTTGCCTCACAGTGTAGTTGCAATTGTGCTAGGTACATCAAATAGAGTCAGAATCTGGATTTTCCTTGATTTCTTTCTTCTTACCCTAAAATAAAAGCTCCAAGAAAAGAGCCTTAGGGAGAATGCATTACAAGAGGCCTAGGTGTGCAGCCTAGTAATAGAAGAGTGGACTATCAAGCATGAGGTCCTAGATTCAACCCAAGTTTCAGACTAAAAACAAAATAAAATATGAAATTATATATATATATTCATATGCATATATATCCTATTTTTAAATGAAAAACACAAAATGACAATGGTTAAATATATCACCAGAATAATGCAGACATTAATAACAACCCAGGAGTGATCTAATTATATTTTGATTGAAATTATAAAAAAAAAAGAAATAATACAGAAGTGAACATGAAATTGTAAATCTCTTCCAAATCTGATTTCATTTCCTTTGGATTAATTTGCACAAGTATGGTTCCTGTTCTACTTTCAAGTTAAAATTGTACTTCACATCAATGTCGTGATTCCCCCAAACCATGTTATATTTGAGTGTTCTATCCTAGTTTTTCCATGTCAAAGTATTGTCCTAAAGGAAAGAAAAGAATAGTGGCATTGTATCACTTAACCCTTGTAGATATTCTGATTACATTTTAAGTTGTGAAATCCTGAAAACCATAAGCTGAATCCTCAGGGGAGACCTTGCCTTGAAGGAGTTGGGGAAGGGGGGAGGATTGGGGGGGTGGGAAAGGCTGGGAGGTGGGAGAGGGAGGACATGTTGGGATTTCCTGTTAGAAAATAGAATAAACTTTATTCTATCTGACAATAAAGCTAACTTGATAACTTTTCTACTGATGCAAAATATGCACAGAGTGTCAAGATGCTTTTCAATATTAAAACAAATATCTGTTAGTGCCTTAATGAAGAGGGAAGATTGTACTTTCTGGTAAAGCCCCCATCTCAGGACAGACTGCCACTTTTGTTACTCATGGAAGTGTGTACATGGCAAACCCATGAAGATTTTCACTTTCCTTTTTCAAGGGTCATTTGACCCACGCTAATATAATTTTGCTCATGTGCATCCTCTGGATTCTCATACTTATGATGGATTCTAGAGCAATACCTAGAACCAGAGTTCAGTTTCAGTTAGATTTGGCTGACTTCATGAACAAGAACTTTGACAGCACAGCTCATCTCAACTGTATGTACTCTGTCTAAGGTTAAAAGCTTTGCTCCCATCTGAGAATCAGAAAGAAAAATCATAATGTTAGAGTGGTGAGCACCCAAGCCTGCCAAGGACTGGCTGTTTCAGGAAAGAATTCTTTCTGGTAAACCACTGGAGCTTTTCCAAAGACACAGAGCTTTCTTTGGATTCTACTACATTTGCTAAATGTGTAGCCAGACCACCAGAAGGTAGAGTTAAAGTTTAAGCTGAGAATAGGGATGGCTAATTTTCAAGGCCAAGTGGAGATGTTTTTGTTGGGAAGCTAAAGCCACTCAGCAGGGTTTCATGGAAGTTTGTAGTCCACATCCTGTGATTGTCAGACAGATGGTAGACATGGAATGTTCCCAATACAAGGGTGATGATATATTTATATCTGAATCTTCATATCTATTAAAATGTCTGACTCACTTTATGTCCTCTATAGCAGATGACTTTGATTGATTAGTTACTCTAAAGAGAATACTTATCATGAGTTCAAAGAACAAAGAATCCAGCTATCTTCCTCCATTTGTTAAAGAACTAATACTACCTTTACTACATAGTAAATTGCAATAAATGTTTTATGGAGCAGTTTCATATGAATGTCTTATAACTGCCCTAGGAAGCATTGCTGGGTGATATAATGTTTTAGTTATATTGACATTTGACACATATGTAGGGTACATTCATATTCATTAATAACCACAGTCTTTTTGTTGCTCAAATATTACCAACATCCTTGCTGAAGGTAATAAACATTTTCCGGATCTAGAAATGCATGTCCTCATGGGTTCACCTCAAAGGAACCAAGCATTTAGACCCCTGCTACTTGTCAGGTGCAGTTCAAACTATCAAGACAGCCTGTGTTGATTACTTGAGACACTTAAGTTATCCAGGGAATCTCTCTCTGTGTGTTATAATTTTTACGTTCAAAATATTTTGCAAACCCCACTGATTTAGCAGAAGCTGTTACTAGCCCACAGTTTCCATAGACAATAATACAAGAGCTATCAGATCAGGGACCTTCCCTGCAATGAGATTCCATTTATGTTCTCATTTTTATTAGTTAATTTAAAAGCATAATTTGAGTACTCAGTATATGCTAAATAATTATTATAGATATAAGCAAAAGTGTTGAAAAATATCGCAATATCTTTTTTTTGAAATTATAGACTTAAAAAATTAAAATAACATTACATCATTTCCCTCATCCTTTTCCTCCATCCTATCCTCCTATGTCCATTCCCTTCCAAAGTTCACACCCCTTCCAAACTCGATGCCTCTTTTTAAAAATCATTGTTGTTACAAATACATATAAATGAATAAATGTAAGACTCTAAGCAGCAGAGTCCATCCAGTTCTTCTATTCTCTTTTCTCTTCTCTGTCCTCTCGTGCCCTGGGAGTCCTGGTATATATATATACTTACAAGCAGTATTCCCTTAGCAGTGCAAAACCAGGCTTCCAGGGTCAAATGGAGGGGTGATAAGAATCACATAGAGAGGCAATAACCATTAATTATCATTTGCAACCCCAAAGGGAAGTGACCAATGGGGAAATGAATTAACTAAAGGCTAAATTCAGGTAATATCTAAGAAGAGGGCTCTTATGTGCTCAACTATAATCTTAAATGTGATTGGTAGAAAGTGTTAAGAATCTATAAGTTGCTAGGTCAATGGGAGAAAATAAAACTGTCTTTTTTCCTATGGCTCCTATCTGTCCAATCTCTCTGCCGTTTTTTTTTCTGCAGGGTAGGGGAAAGTGTGCTCAGTCACTAGGCAACCTGTGTACAGCAAGATGCCTCTGGTGATAGTTAAAGGGAGATCTGGAACTGGAGGTAAGGTTTGGGAAAGGATGAAGTAAGGCTTAATTGGCACATCCACCAGGCCTTCTCAAACAGGTGGCCCAGATGCTTAAGTCTGTTCTTAGAGAGTACAGAGGTATCTCTGATGAAGTACTTTCCTCCATCTGGGGATGGACCTGGCCGGATGCTGCTAATGATAATTACAGGGAGGCTTGAACTGGAGTTCTGGCTGAGCATAGCTGTCAGCACAGAAGGCTATTTAAATATTCCTAGAAGTGGTTAGGTAAGGCGTTAGCGGTCTATAAAGTTGGTAAGGCTATAACAAAAGGAGAGTCTGAGCTGAATTGTGTAAAGCTATTACTAATGTCCACCTGACCTAGGCGGTGTCTCCTTGTGGAATTTATCTTAAATCAGGAGACTTGCATGTGGACTGTTATTACTGCTAGTCTTTGAAAGTAGCCAAGGGAGATATCTGATTCCAGAGAAAGCCTTTCCTAAGGCAGTTCTCCAAATACCTGGAATGTGTACGTCCAGAGAGTGATCAGTCTAAACTGTTAGCCCTTCTTAGGGAAAAGTCAATTGGGAAGGCTATAAAGGCACACATGATTTTCATAACAGAATACAGCTGATATGTAGCAAGCCAAGTAACACCAAAAACTCCTTGGGATTTGGCTTCCTCTAGAGGAATTCCCTGATTCCTCCAGGAAGTGACTTTGCCATAACCAGCTGAGTTCTTATGATATTCCTGCGGCCCGCAGCACTTTGGAGTCTCCCCAGACTCCACCTTTCTCTCTGTATATCTACTTGGATTTCCTGTCTACCTTTAAGCTGTCTTGCCATAGTCCAATGCAGCTTTATTTATCAACCAATCAGAGCAACACATATTCAAAGCATACAGAAAGACATATCACAGCAACTGACTACTCAGTATTAGATTACCAATCAAAGCAATAATCATTGGGGAAGACTTTTCTCTCTGTCTTGGTAGTTTTTTATTGCTTGTAGCTCTTTGTCTTGGTGTAAAGCCCCAAAGGTTTTCCCCATTCATAATTTTACATTTCAACATTGTTGTTCAGGTCTGGTTTTACACAGCCATATTGTTAATATTTCATTTGAACACCTTGCACAATATAGCTAGAAGTGACAATCTTTCAGGAGACTTAATGTTCCTTTGGATCTTACAATCTCTCTGGCCACTGAACCTTGGGTGCAAGAGTTGTATTGTAGATGTACCAATTGGACCTGAGCATCTTGTGGTCATCTGTTCTCCATATTTTGACTAGTTGTGGCTTTCTGTAATGGAAACTTTCTGCTGCACAGAGAAACTTCTTTGATGAGGTTGAGATCTAAATGTAAATCTAAATATTTGGAGCTACAAACCAAAGATAAAAGAGAATATGTGGCATCTTTCTGGGTGTGGGTCACATCAGTCAATGTTTTTTCAGTTTTCGTTTACCTGAAAATTCCATGATTTTAGTTTTCTTTACTTCTAAATATCATCCCGTTGTATATGTGTACCATATATCTTTGTTATTCATTCATCAGTTAGACATTTGGTTTTTCCCATCTCCTAGCTATTATGAATATGACAGTAGTGTACATGATTGAGCAAGCATCTATAGAGTGAGATGTCAAGTCCTTTGAGCATATGTATGTTGTGGAATATTATTTTAAGATGTGTTACATTTGTTTATGCTGTAGAGCATATGTTTAATGATGTAAAGATGTGTTGCATTCTTTTATGTTGCATTTGTTTAACTCTGTGAAGCTGTGTTACTTTTCCTGTCTAAAACACTTGATTGGACTAATAAAGAGCTGGGCGGCCAATAGCAATGCAGGAAAAGGGATAGGTGGGACTTACAGGCAGAGAGAATAAATAGCAGGAGAAATCTGGGAAGAAAAGATCAAGGAATGAGAAATGGAGGAGGAGGATGCCGGGGGCCAGCCACCCAGAGACACAGCCAGCCACAGAGAAAGAAGTAAAGGAAGTTATACAGAATAGAGAAAAAAAACACAGAGGCAAAGGGGAGCTGGGCTATTTTAAGAAAAGCTGGCTAGAAATAAGCCAAACTTAGGCTGGGCATTCATAAGTAAAAATAAGCCTCTGTGTGATATATTTGGGAGCTTAGTGTTATATCACCCACAAAAAGTGCCAAAGAGTAAAGAGTAAAAAGTCAACAACATATGCCAAAGAGTGGCACAGCTGGGTCACGTGGTAGATATATTTTATTTTCAGCCTCTTGAGGATTCTTTGTAGTGATTTCCAGAGTAGAATGACCAGTTTGCATTCCTATGGGCAGTAAATGCTGGTTCCCCTTTCCCCACATCTTCAGTTTTGTTGTCAGTTGTTTTCTTGATGTTTGCCATTTTGACATTGGTGAGATGAAATCTCAAAGTTATCAAAATTGTTTCAATTGCAATATACAAATTCCCAAGAATGATGAACACTTTTTGAGATTTCTTATAGAGATTATTATTTCTTCTTTTGATAATTCTCTACTTACTTCCATGGCCCAATTTCTAACATGACTGCTTGTTTCCCTGCCTCTTATGGTTTTTGTTTTGTTTTGTTTTAGGCTTTTGTATACTCTAAATATTAATCCTCTGGCAGGTGTGTAACTGGCAAAGATTCCATTTCTATATGTTTTTTCTTCACTTGATCCATTGTTTCCTTAGCTGTATAGCTTTTAGTTTTATGCAGTCCCACTTGTCTTAATATGGTGAAATTTTAGGTTTTATGATAGGATGTGTTGTTTGTTCCAAAATCTTTCCTAGAGAAAGAGGCAGTATGCCTATTCACTTGTAGGGTCTCCAAACAATGTTGCTTAGGCTTCTTTTGTTATAATCTATTTTAGGACTCAGAATTAGCATCCACTTAGTCTTGGATCATGTACCATTTTTTTTTACACTTCCGTATGAATAAATTGCTAACCTGATATGACAGTATTTCTGCCTACTTGAAAATAATCTATTGTTCCCCTAAAAGGCCCCTTACCTGTATAAGTACACAAAATAGTTGCCAGTCTATTTACCTTAAGAAAAAGCCCTTGATAAAATTCATATGCCATGGAATACTCAAAACAGAAACGAAGTGTCTGTGGAGTCATCTGTGTGGACTGCTTAGCTGCAGAGGAAGGATCTTTTGTATGATGTACTAATAAGTAAATGAGTACTCGATTGTATCATAGTGCTCTGTCTGAGACCTTAAGAGCATCACCCTACAGGCTATCCTTGAACATATATAAGTTTTCCAAAATCAATCCATGTCCTGAACATATTGTTGATTTCCAGAGTAAATTTTAATTTATTTTACTGCCACCACAGTTCAACATAGGCTTTACATTTTGAAAAGGAATGACATGAGAATCAAAAATGAAATTCAAAGCTGCATTAGCAAAACAGGATCGTATTTCTGCCCTTTTGATTCTTCTGCACTTTTTACAAATATTAATAGATAACTTTTTCAAAATCTTCTGGCATATGTAGGATATTTTGATATACTTTAAAATCATTAAAGTTATCATACATTTTAAATTTATATTTTATGGAATGATTGTAAATGAAAAATTCTTGGTTCAACTATATTGATATCATTACAAAGCTTCATATATTTGTAGTTTTACACAATGGTAAAATCAATAGCAAATTTACAAATTCCCTCTCCTGACAAATCTAATTTTTAATTTTTAAATATCAATTGTTTAATGAATTAATTAATTTACTTATTTATGTGCACGTCAATGTCATGACATGTAGGTAGAGGCCAAAGATAATCTGTAGAGTTTGGTTCTCCCTTTCCATCATGTGGATCTCACAGCCTGAATGCAGGACACCTTCGCAGTGCATAAATCTGTTTCTTTCTGTGTGAACTATAACTTAACTATAGGAAAGTATACCTATTACAGAAACACAGTGTGCAAATTCTCTCTCACACATACATCCAAAAAGAATGCAAACAGCAAGACAATATTTCCCTCTGTATGCTTCCTCCCAGTGTCTATTACACTCTTACTTTTTGTTAAATAGAAATGAAAGCATATATTGCATATCCTTATTTGAGCTGTAATTGTGTATGCCTAGGTTATGTAAGCATTAAATTTGTAAAATCATATTTCTGTGTGGTTATATGTTGTTGATTCTCATTGTCATCATTTATATTATGATAGTCTATACAATCTTGAGTCAATTATATTAAATTCCCAGTCAGAATAAAATTTGGGGCAAATTATTCATTTTTCATACATTATAAAATTTCAAACTAAAAGCTAAACTAATTTTCATGATTATTGTGGTTTTACTGAGTTAAAGCATCTACATTGTGCCTAGATGCACAGTTAACTTAGAACAGGGCTCCCCACTTTTCAGGATATTTTCTGCTAAGTGGTTTCATGCTTGGATGCTATTTTCCCTAGGTGTCTTTTCAGAATTGTTAGGGGGAGCAAGTTATTATGGATCATAAAGTACTTTCACAATCAAAACAAATTTTGCTCTATTTCAAAATTGAGTGAGTAGAGTCACGGGAAATGTAAGTTGTTCGTGCAAAGTCATCCATTCTGTTAATGGTGAAAATAAGGTAAAAAACCTGAGTCATTTTTTTTTCACAGCCACGTTCAACTTTGCCTGTTTTCAAGTTTCATATGGATGTTTTGTGATATAACACATCAAATGTAATAAATTTAAACTAAATCCACTAAAGGCAAACACATTTTCCTGTCCTCCTTCATTCTTAACATTCTCCCATAGTGCTAGGCACAAAGCCAACAGTTATATTTGATGACTAAATTAAAATGCAATGACTTTGGGTTGACAGATATGTTAGGCTAAATAAGTCCCCCCAAGCATGTCCATTCCTGGGGCTAGAGAGTTAGCTCTGTGATTAAGAGCACATGTTGTTCTTGCACTTGCAAGGTGTTCAAGATGCTAGTTCCTAGCATCCATGTTGGGCAGCTAACAGCTGCTTTAACTCCAGCTCTGGAAAATCTCTCACCCTTTACTGGCCTGATTGGAAACCTGCACTAACACACACATTCCTACACATAAAAACACATACACACATAATTTCTAAAAATTAAAAAAAAAAAAAAACTTCAAAAGAAAATTCAAAGGCTAGCAACTTGTAAACAACTTAAGCTTGTGAAGATGCTATGGCATAGGAAATTAATGTAGTTAGGTAGCCAACTATGACAGGGAAGAGCATTTTGAAATGTTCTAGTGGATCCAATGGAGTCATGATGGACTTTTAAACATAAGAGAGATGTAAAGAGAAGACTAGAGCTAGAGGTCTGAAGAAATTTTGATAATGGTTTGGAAAATGTTGGAAGAGAAGAAAGCTTGCCCCCTCTCAAAAAAATAAGGTCAGACAACAAATACTTCTCAGCTAGTACCTTGATTATAACTTATTGAGACTAATCATGAATTTTTGGCTACAGTAACAAAAAGATGGCAAGCCTTTGTTTTTTAAAGGGATTTGTCCATTGTTACAGCAAGAACAGGAATCTTGCTCAAATCTATGAGTAAATAATTAACAAGTTCCTTCTATTTGGGATCCAGGAAAAAAGTGTGAAAGGGGACAGGCAAGAGAACTCAAGAGAACTCTTCTTTCTCTGAATCTGATGACTGTTTCACATTCCCACTCAAGCTAGGAGCAGATGATTGTGTAGCAAATTCTTTGCTTTAATTCCCGAGTAAGAAGACATTTTGTAAAATGAATGCAAATCTACTTCTCTTTCAGCCAGAAAAAAAAAAATATTTGCATTCCGTTTAAGTAAAATGTGGATATAGAAGAAATGAAGCCCATGCTCCCTTAATCTTGCCTCTCAATTACCAATTTGTGTTCTGTTTACTAAGGATGCAAGGGTAAATTCAAGGGGGAAAGGAGCAAGGTCCTTTGCCTTTGAAACCCCAAGGAGCTAATGCAGGACTTTCCTTCAAGACCCCTTCCAGAATTTATCCCACATAGTGTTAAAGATAGTGTCACTACCTAAGTTTAATTATAATTGTTTTCTTCATGTTTCCATAAGAAACACTTCAGAATGTGAAAATCTGGCACATATGGAAATAGGAAATTCATAGGGTTTCTGGATACCTTAGTTCACAGTAATGTACGGAGCCTGTTTCATTTGCAATGCCAAAACTGCTCCAACAAATCTGGAGTTTTGTCACTGAGTGAGAAATTACAGTTAAGGACCCAGAGCTAGTGTTGACTCTGAGACATGGAAATGGAAGGAACCTGGGAGGACAGGAAGGTGTCCTTATACTTTTTTAAAGCAATAAACTCAAAATCCTTAGGCTCTTAAGACAGAAAAAAAAAATGACTGGAATTTTTTGGAATGTCTGTCTCATGGGCTAGCTAAGACTTTCAGAATGGCCTGTATCATGGTCTAATGCCAGCATCTGCACGATTTGACTGAGCATGGATATTAACACCAAGAAGGGAAGCAGCACAGGGGCTGTTCGTCTTCCTGGGTACACTAATCATCACCTTCTCCTGGACTTGCAGTTTCTCATTTGTGCATAGCCTGTCTTCTGTCCCCTTTGACCTTTGCAAATGGTAGCAGTCATACCAGACTCAAATAATCCATGAATGGATGTAATGGGAAGAGAAATGTAAAAATACCTAATAGAAATAACAAAGAGCATACTCTGAAAATCATGATGCTTAGTTTCCTTTTTCTCCTACACATGGAAAGAACTGTCTTCAACAATGGAGGGGAGTTAAGCAAATTCCATATTTGATGAAAGCATAGTATATAGCAGTATTGTTGCTTGGTAAATTAAAATTTAATATTTGGGAAAAAATCATCTCAATGTGCATGATTATTTCATATTACAAATAAAGATTTAGCTTAGAAAGTTTTCCTACCCTATCAGTGGCTGTTACTGAATTTTATTGTTTAACAGAAAACCAAAGAGGAACAAATCTCAAATCATAAGCTACTATAGAGGGTTATCATTTTTCATTTGTCCTTTGGTTTCATTACTACATAAACTTTCTATCCATACTTATTCCTGCTAGACTCTAATTATTTCATGCACTTTCTCTCACTTTACATACATATGTGCTATGCTTAAACATTTAAAAAGATATCTAGACTCCCATTTAGCATTGAGAACAAAGCTTAGCTCTGTGTAGTTGGCTGCATTAGCTGACCAATACAAAATGGATGTTATTCACATGTGAGACTTCAAAGCCTTAAACTATAGCTACTCTCTTAGTTCACTTTTTATTCTTATAACTGAATGTTTACAAAGGATGAGGCTTATTCATCTCATTATTCTAAAAGCTAGGAGGTCTGTCTTTAATGGATTGAATCTGCTGAGGTTTGCTTGCTCATGAGGAATATTTGCACAGTCCCAAGGCAGTGTGCAGCACCCACATGCATCTTTCTTCCTTCTCTTATAGGACAACGTTCAAAATTGGGTGTCTCACTCTCATGAGGTCAGCTGATCTTAGTTACCATTCAATGCCTACATATGGTAATCAATTACATAGGACTTCAATGATGATTCACTTTCAGTACAAATTTTAAGGTGGCATGCATATAGACCACAGCAGTTGTGTTGGTCCCATTATACTCATAGAACTAAGAGCCTCAGTTCAGGTTATGATCAAATAAAGTGTTTAGAAGCACTAGGCTGTGGTAAAAATACTCTTTCTGATATTTATCAATTTTAACACCATAGTTGATATCCACAATCTCCCTCTGTCTTAACTTCCTAATGCATGAAGTGGAGTTAGCAACAATAGCTGCTGAAGAAAGTTATTGCAGGGCCAAAAAATTTGCTCAGTGGTTAGGAGCACTTGTTTCTCATCCAGAGGACCCAGGTTTGGGTCCCAGTATCCACATAGCAACTCATAAACTGTATGTAACTTCCACAGGATCTCACACTCTCTTCTGGCCTCTATGGGTACTACATACATGTGGTGCACAGACATACAGCAGGCAAAACACCCTTACACAATTTTTTCTTTTTTAAAAAAAGAAGTGATTGTGGGCATGAAATTAGTTCAAACAAGTAATGGACCTAGAGGTGAACAGAAGTGAAACACTCAATAAAACTAGTAGAACTGAATGTCATCAAATAAATATATACATTTACATAGCATAGAATATACAGTATTACTTCTAGGAAAATAGAAATAAATTAGAACAATTTAAAAAGAAGCACAGCCTGCTCTCCTCCACTACTCTCAGCACTGCAATACTGATCGCTAACAAGCAGTGATTCAATCATATCCAACCACAGCACAGGCAGCAACCAGCAAGCTGATGGCAACATATTGCTACCACCCAGAACACTTTTCCTTCATGCTTCGCCACCTGCATTGCCATATTCCTCAAGGTATAACTACGCAATACAAAATCACACATTTTCCCAGTAAGCAAGAGAATAGTCGGGAAAACTATTATCTTGGTTTTTCTATGTGTGACCCCATTATAATAGGAAAGATAACTTTCTGAATAAACCTCTGTTTGGATCTTATTGATAGGTCCTTATGATTCAATTTAAATTTTGTTTCTTAAACCTTAGTATCACAAGAGAATTGTCATGTTTTCTTCTGCAGCATCCTGCACAGCAAAATATGAGTTAGTCTGTTATTACTGCTATGCCAACCCTGATCATTCGAATATGATGAGCTCTAACAGGGCTGATGCACAGCTTTTATTTTTTTCACTAATATCCAATATTTTTACTGAGAATAGGGTGGTAATGAGATAATTTGAAATCTTATAAATATCAAAATCTGTATCAGGTATATTTTTCTATTAATAGCTCTTGATACTGGACTGTGCCAATCATTTTCCTTACGGGTGCTAAGTCCAAGTCTTCCAAATTACTCCATTTTTTCTAATTCTATTAGGTGGTACTCTCTAACAAATAAATTCTGTTTCCTCATTTGCATATTCATGAATTTATATAATTCTGGGCTTCTTGTTTACTTGAATGTTGAAATTGGTTTAGAGTTGGCAGGATTCTATTGCACATTTCTTTACTGTATGCCTTGAATACTGAAAAAAAAAATATGAACCTTTCCTTTCATCCTGGACACAAAAATAAAAGTTGTCATAATCTAAATGTTGGAATAACTCATATCTGAGAATGAATTTTATTTCTATCCTGTTCCTTTTGATGGCCCTGTGCTACTTATGTATATTATAGAAATGTGTGAGTAAAGATTCAAATGATATTAAAATGGTAAAAATAGATTTTGTCCTATATACATTAGGTATTATTATTATTATTATTATTATTATTAAGCAATTTGAATAGGAGATTTTTCTACCATTCAATCCTGTAATTATTCAATTTTCCTGGGAATGAGGATGGGACTCAAGCCTGTCATTACAGATGAAATAAATCAACAAGACTTTTGGCAATTTTGACAGGGTTTTCTTCTTCCCTAGAAGACAATTGTTTTAGCTCCCTAAAGGGCTTTTAAGTAGAGCTGCTAAGATGCCAATAGTTTATCAGTATGCTTTATTAAAGTTTTCAGAAGTAAAATCCTTATATTAAAATATCCAGTTCCACAACAATGCAAATTCAGGCTTATTTCACTCTCACTTAGAATTAATATTCCAGTCAGGATCAAAGGAAAATGGAAATCTATTAGACTAGGATGCCATTCCTGTGCCACAGGAAACAGATATGTCATCTGACATATATGCTGAAGAATTTAGTGTGGTTCTTTGTGATTTCAAAACTTGACACCAGAGTGTGGAGACTGGAGTTCTTAATTAGGCATGGGTACAAGAGATCTCACAAAAAATTCCAGGAAGAAAACAATCAACACCACAATAGCAAATAAATAAATAAATAAATAAATAAATAAATAAATAAATAAATAAATAAATAAATAAATAGATGATAGATAGATAGATAGATAGATAGATAGATAGATTAGATAGATAGATGGATAGATGGATAGATAGACAGACAGACAGACAGACAGACAGACAGACAGATAGATAGATAGATAGATAGATAGATAGATAGATAGAAAAAGGAAAGCCAGGATTATTTAGCTATCACAATCAAAATAAAACATCATGAAGCATTCAACTTGAAGTGGTTTATGGAAGTGAGACAAGGACATTAAATGAGATAAGAGAATTTGCATTATATTTAGGAAACCAAGATATAGGTTCCAGCTTTGAACCTGGGAGACAAGTTTTAACCTGGAGTCATTTATTTAAACATTTATTAGTATCAGAGTTATACTACTTGTCAAATTACATGCATTTTCTATCAGGGTAATCTCTCTCTCTCTCTCTCAAGTCATGTTGTAGCAGTGTAATCCATGCACACAAAGAATCAGTGACAAAAATTATGGTGGTCAATTAACAATATCTGCTATAGTCATAGACTCAGTAATATCACCCTTCATAGATGTATGACCTGCAGAATGCAGTTCATTCCTAGACTTAGTATTCTTAAGGTCTATAATTAATCCTTTCTTACTCTTGGGTCAAAACTTTTGTTATAGATTCAGAAAGAAATTTTAGACAAAGAAAATAAAATAGTCTATATCATATTTTACCATGTCAGAATACAAATCCTATACAAGTAAGAAATGTGTCTTTTTAATACAACATTTATCCACAGACACTAGCCAATTCTTAGCACTTAGTAGGTATTTTGTAAGGAAAATATGAGGTCACTGAATTATTCCATGCTGTTTCCAAAGGCTTCATGTGGTGTATTCTATTTCACATTGATATTTCACAACGGGGCAGGAATCAGAGTACTTTGTAAAATGTGTGACATTTAAGATAATGAGCAACAGCAGCAGCAGCAGCAACACACATCCTAAATGTTAAAACACATTTAATAGAAGTGATGCACCTGGAGTCTTCATACACATTAGGTGATGGATAAAACAATAACGGGGAAAGTAAAATTAATCTAATGATGTACTGATTTCTTTGATTTGATGTCCGTATTTCTTGTTCTTTGTGTTTTGTTAAGAACTGACAAATCCATTCATTTGTTTATCACCCTGACACCTTCACAGGGAATGTTTTCCATCTCCAGCTCCCCACTTATTTTAGTGCTCTCCCCACAGCTCAGGGTCACAAAGTTACCACATAGCAGATAAGTTTACAAAGGTAAAGAGAAAGACATTGTAATCATGTCAGCCTGTCAAATGCCTGGTTCAAAAGAACAAAAGAAGAGGTGTTCAACTATATCTGACCCTGACCACCCTTAGGGAAAAAAGTTCTTGGTGTTGGCTTCTATTATTAAAGCCATAAAAACGAACATCATCCATTTACTGAGGACTTATGATGTACAGGATCCTTTACATTTTTATTCTAATCTTCACAACAGTCCTTTCTGAAGTATTTTCAAACTGCAGTCTATACATTCCCAAGTTCCTGTGTCTATATTTAAAAATGTCCTCACTTCTCTATACACATGGACTTCTATTACAAGGCATTAGTTTTACATTAAGAACTATCAGGATCCTGTGGATGGCCACATTATGACCACCTTCTGCCACTCACATTAGAACCTACAGGAGTCTGATGTGATCATAGCCAGAGTGTGTCTGACTTTAACATCAAGGAACGTTATCTTTTCCACTGAGTGGCTTTGACATATGGGATGTTTGTGGGATTCTTCGTGGTCTTTATATGGTCCTATTTGAAAAACTTTGTAAAGAATATTGTTTTTGGAGTCAAATAGGTCACCACTTTTATCTATGTGACCTTCACAAAATTATATAGAACTCTTTTATTTTCTCATCTATAAAATGGTACTTAGCAGATTGGAAAAGATTGAAGAGAAAAATGTATAAAAATTAAATATAACTCATGCTTATGATTTTATCAAGTTAGAAATCAATAGATAATGTATTTTAAAACTGTACTAATTTTACCTGGACAGTATAGCACAATCTATATGTTACACAGAGAGGAATAGTGTATGGATCAAACCTCCCAAAACATGTTGGTGCTTATTTATACAAATGAATTTATAAATGTTTAAAAAAGATTCACTTTACAGTCACTTGAATGACATTAAAAAATGAAATAGTGAAGTCCGAACAATGGGCTTCTAACCCTAAACCATTTATATTCACCCACTCTAATGAAGATCTGAAGATCTGTGTTTTCATTCTGATGTTAGTTTATTGGCTTATGCAACATCTGCACTTTTAAAAATAACCTTTCCATCTTTCATTAATTATGATGCAAGTTTATCACATGCTTAAATAGCTTTAGCAGTGAAAACTCATAAAATATTCATTAAGAAATATACAAGCATTGAAAATATTAAAATGTTGGCATGGAACATTAGAATGTATTTGTTGGTGTTCTGTGGCTAACATGGTAGCAATACATTGCAGCGTTCCAAACTGAGAAAATCCCCAGGCAGTTGTTTCATTGTTAGAAATCACTTTAACTAATATTTGACATTTTGCAAACTCTTCATGATTCCATTATGGTTCACAGCCTTTGAAAGTTTCACAGCCTTAGCTCCACCCTCATTAGCAGATGCTGTAACTGCTTCAGTTCCAAAACATGCTTTCAGTGACTTGGAAAATGTTCTGCAATAACACTCATCGAAAGCATTTATAACAATATTCCTCATTATGTGTTGACGAAATATTGGCTTACAAAAACAAATTGAACCAAGTGGAGAGGTTCTTGAAAATGAATTCATACATTTCAGGAGTAGCTCCAAAGAATGTACTTTGGGAATTTCTTTTTTTTTTCTTTTTTTTTTTTTACTCTCTTTTTTTTAATTTTTTTTTTATTTTACAACACCATTCAGTTCAACATAATAGCCACAGATTCCCCTGTTCTCCCCCTCTCGCCCCTCTCCCCCTCCCCCCAGCCCACACCCCATTCCCAACTCCTCCAGATCAAGATCTCCCCTGAGGACCAGGATCGACCTGTTAGACTCAGTCCAGGCAGGTCCATTCCCCCCCTCCCAGACCGAGCCAAGTGTCCCTGCATAAGTCCCAGGATTCAAACAGCCAACTCATGCAACGAGCCCAGGACCCAGCACCAACGCACAGCTGCCTCCCAAACAGATCAAGCCAAATGACTGTCTCACCCATTCAGGGGGCCTGATCCAGTTGGGGGCCCCTCAGCCTTTGGTTCATAGATCCTATGCTTCCATTCATTTGGTTATTTGTCTCTGTGCTTTATCCAACCTTGGCTTCAACAATTCTCGATCATATAAACCCTCTTCTTTCTCACTAATTAGACTCCCAGTGCTCCACCAGGGGCCCAGCCATGGATGTCTGCATCCAGATTCCTCAGTCCTTGGATGGGGTTTATGGCACAACTATCAGGGTGACTGGCCATCCCATCACCAGAGTAGGTCAGTTCCTGCCATCAATCGACCATTTGCAACGAACCATATAATTCCGGGCTATTTTCTTTCTAGAGTTTCTAGTCATCCTATTTGTAGCTATTTACTAAAGCCATAGGACTTTTCATTGCAAAATGAATCAGCAAAGAAAGAACCAACATTTTATAAAAGTATGTTCAGCTGTTAATTTCAAAGCTCACACCATCACTGTACAAAGTTATGATGTTGATTTCAGACTCCCTGTTCTATTTGCACTGAACTGGTATAAAAGAAAGGGGGAATTTATTGACTAATATATCCCAAATTACAACATTAGTTATGTTTTGCATCATAGATAAGAGGAATTTAAGACATACTGTCAAAGTAATTTGGTTACTTTTATGTGTATCAAAAGTTAAATGAGAAAAGTATACAATGAGAGATGACAAATAGATGATCTTTGGAGAAGCAGGCATTCTATGTAAATTTTAATATTGTTATAGGTAATTAGGAGACCATCATAAAATACCTCTATTATTTTCCACATTCATGTAAATTTCCATGAGAAAATGTAAAAAATGTCCTTAGAACCTGATTTTTCTCCAATGCATTTCCTTAGTGTGTCAAAAACACTTATAGTATTCCTTGCCGAAATGCTTTCATGTAACTAGACACAAATTATATGGACAATTCTCATGAATGTTTCAGTGAATTGCACTGATTATCCTTCGATCACATGTATACATCCAGACCAATTACTAAAGTTGTGAGGTTATGATACTCTGGTTGGCTAAAACAGAGCCACATATTCTGAATGATGGGTGAATTTGCTCTCACATCCTAAGATGGGGACTTGGGGATGATCACAGAACCTAAAGTACCTATGTACTAAAACTATAGATCTTTTCATTGTACAAATTTCAGTTCCTAGACAATCATTCAGACTTGATGTATAGAACACTGGACTTTTAAGAAATGTAACTCTTTATATTAGATCTAAAACAACTTTTTTTTCTAAAACAACTTCTTAATCCATGTAAGTTACTTGTCTTCTCAACAAGCTGAGTAATGCAACGCTAATAACTAAAATCATTGGCATTTCACTTGCTGTTGGAGGGTAGTGGTACTCCCTAAGAGCTATAGCAGATGAAATGAAAACAGAGTATTTCAAGATTTTTGTGCATCACACTGACTCAGAAATGGTGTTAGCACACTACTTTCCATAAACAGCCTTATATGTGAGGAACCATATAGTGAATATATGGATATTTGCCTTGATTTCTTATAGTAACAAGTCCTGATTCCCAAGTGTCACTCAAGGGGGTAAAAAAAAAATATTTGATTAGATCAGTGGGATAGAAATTTAAATGAGTGTTCCCCATAGTATTGTTAACACAAGGTCCACTATTTCTCATGAATTTCAAGAATGAATTCTATCATGTACTTTAATAAAATGCATGCAGCCAAATTTGCATTGAAGACATGGATTCAACACTTAGCTTACCCATGAGCAAATAAGCAATAGCAAGTAACTTTATTTTTGACAGCAGCTACAGAGTATTACTAGAAAACTTAGAATCCTGGTATGTAACAAGTGTCCATACATGGTAGATAAAGAGATACATAGGTGCACTGAGTATATACATATATGCATAGATACAGAAATGCTACTTAGATACATAGATATTGAAATCTTTAAATATCAAATAGTAAGGAATTGGCTTTTCCATTTCTAATAAATAGCCCCAAGACTGTATGTCTAGTCATGATCACATGTGTTCCTGCAAATGCACAAATCAGAACAAATGACATTGAACCAATTTACAAACAAACAAAAATCCCTGAAATTCTACATTTGGCAGATCTTTTTGCTGTCTTTTGCATCGGTGACTTTAGCTAAAGTTTGGAGATGAAGAACTTATGGCATATTGTTGCTAAGAGAAGTTTTCTAGTTTTTAATATGTGAATTTTGTCTTCTCTGCCTCCAGAAGGCACATAAACTTTAAAAAGAGTCCAACAAGGTTTTTATTATCTTCCATTTACATGTAGTCCTCATGCACAGAAATAGTTTCACTCTATGACATCAGTTGCTTCAGAAATATAACATCAATTCATAATAGATTTTTCCAATTTACTATGGTTGATTTAGCCTCGTGACTGAGGATATTATATGTGATATTTCATGGATAAAATCAGTCTTCTAGATGAGCAGAGTGGGGCAATCAAGAAGGAATGATACAGTATTTTAATCGTTCCTTTTATTGACACACAGCAGGCATCAATATCTCTAGAGCACTTGTTGCCAGGCTTCACTTAGTTTCATGGGCACCAAAGCCCTTATTTTCTTTCTTCATGCTCAGTTTAGTTCTTAGTTCAGCTAGACTATTCCCGCCCTCCAGCAATAGACATTGATGAGTTTGGCTACAAATTTTTAGTCAAAGAATGCTTTCTCTCAAGACATTCTCAGAGACCAGAAGAAAAGAAAAAAAAAAACCATAATTTAGTGTGGTTTACTAAACAATAAGTGGAACCCGGCAGTGACCATAGTCTTTGCAGCTAAATTTAGTCATATGGTTAGAACACTGCCCTCAAGCCAACTTCAGAGAAATGACAGCCAGTTTTTGTTCTCCTCATTTTTGTCTTTTCTGCAGCAGGTCTACTCAGCTGTTCATTTTTATATGAGTTTTAACTAAAGTCCCTTTTCTATTTCTACACAGTGCAAGGGCAGATGGTATTTTCCAGCTTATCAAAGCCAATATTCTGGAAATACAGGCATTTTGTTGTTGTTCAATCCTGAAAAAATTAATAGGATTCCTCTCATTCAATTTCTTGTTTACCATATTTTCTTGACTTAGAGAATCATTGAAAAACAATTTCATTCTTCATTTCTGGTAAGAGATGTCATTGAGTACCAACTTTACATATTTTTGTGCATACTTTCTACTAAATGCTTGCATTATCTTCATGAATACTCTTTTTTAAAAAGGATTTATTTTATCGATGAGTGATGAGTATTTTGTCTTCATATATACATGTGCATTATGTGAGTGTGTGGTGCCTGTGTAGGTAAGAGAATATCAGATCCCCTGGACTGGAATTATGGATGTCTTTGAGTTAGGGATGTCGGGAATTGAACCTGTGTCCTCTGCAAAAGCAACAAGTGCTCTAAACATTTTTTCTGCCCCATTGATTAAAAACTCTTTTTATTTACTTTATTTAATTCTCATCTATATCCTTTAGCTTAAAAAATATATACTCAAACAAAGAAAGAAATCCAAAGTTCTGTTGCTAATCCATGCCGTAGAAACTTATGTGATCTCTTGCAAACATGATTCTTTAATGCCTTTTAAATAAGAGAACACAAAATGAAGAAGGACCCATTTGTCAAACTCCCACTCATACTTCCCATTTGCATACTAGTGACAGACTTAGTGTGGTTAGTCACAACTAAACTTTACTAAAGTCTATTAAAAACATGCATCTTGAGACAATAACTGCATTTACAGACCCAGAAGTACTAGATAAAGCCCACAGATGTCCTGAGTACCTATCACAAATGTCCCTTTCACATGATTAGGCTATAGATTCAAAAGTATGTCTGACTGCTAGATGTTTAAAGGATTAAAATTTGTAATTTGCATTCAGCTAATTTTATCAAATATCCTTTAGCTGCTCATCACCTTGATTGACAGAAGAATGATTATAAGAGTCTTGAGAATGTTTACTACTTAATATTTGCCTCCAAAAATATTTAGTTTTGACTTTCATTGGTATGAACCATATGTTTATTTATCAAGATACAAACATGTTTAAATTTACAGTTCATATAAGAAAATAGTTGGTGATGTGATTTTTCTGTTTTTTTTAATTTATATTGTTTTTACATTTTTATACATTTCTAATGTCAATTTTGATTATCATTGCCCCCCCCCCAACCCTTGTCTCCATTCTACCCTTCAATCCTCTCCTCTCCTTACAAGTATATTTTCCATATTCATGTATTTGTGTTTTGTTTTGAGACTTACTTAGTTTAACCTGGGCCATCTGTGTGACCGGAAGTTTGGAACTCTTCATCAGAGCCTAGTGGGCTCACATGTGATGATGAGATTTTGAAAATATGTATTTAAATGTTGTAGGACTTCAAGCAGGCATATATGAAAATACAGCTGTTGTTCCTTCCTGTATTCTGAGGTCACCCTAACTTCAGCTACTGTAGTGGACTCTTCCTTCACTGCAGATTACCTTCCACTCCAAGGACTGGAGCTATGGATCTTTGTTTCTCAGTCTGAAACTTGTTTGATGAAGTTAGCTCCAGCAGGATTCTTCAAAGGCAGAAAATTTACCCATGGGGCATTTCCTGACCTATGGTGAGATGGAATGAGGTAGGAAGAAATAGCCTACTGGAAAAAATGCTTCTGAATTCCATACTTGAAGTTAAAACTTCCAAAAACATTTTCTGTATATTTCCAGAAATAACCTCATCGATGAATGTGCTTTTTCATAGATTTTTTTTTATTTTTCAGCATTTTCCTACCTCTCATTCTTGATTCACAGCATAATTTTTAATTAAACACCCTACACTCAAAGCCTTATTGCAAGCTCTCCATTCCTAGCAACCAGAACATTACAAAAAGCATTCTTTGTATCTTGTAATATAATTTACAAAGATCAAGGTGTGGAATTCAAGTGAAAAATAGTGTTGTGTTACCTTCAATCTATTATAGAAACTGCAGTTATTGGATAGATTCATTTATTCTTGTGCTATTTGGTCACAGTTGTATTTTAAAATAAAATAGTTACAAACCTTTAAAATCATCAATTTTAGTAAATCACCAGCTATTTTTTTTTTGCTCATCATGATTATTAAATAAAATAGTACATTGCATTCCTAAATCACAGGTACACACACACACACACACACACACACACACACACACACACACACATCTATGTATGTGTGTATATCACTCTTTGTATTAATGTGAACATGAGTTGTATAGTTTCAACATCTCCCCTTTTCTGTACTTCTCAGAGAATATTTTAAATCCTTCTTTAAATGCTAACAAAATTCTCATTGTACAAGGACAGTAGGAGATACGCTATAAAGAAAGAGATAAAGCAAGAACATGCACAGAGCTGTGTTTCCTCTGAAAGAACTGGGATTATGAGAAATGATGTGCAATATGGGAAGAAATTGAATAAAGAAAGAAGACAATATAGTAAATAGAATTTAAGGGAAGAGTATTATTGATAAAAGGATTATTCACATTTAATAGAGTAGAGTTATTGTCTTAGTCTAAAAATGAGTAAGGATGTCCTTGAATACAGGCCTCTACCGTGTGTACTTCATGAGGGATGTCTCCTCATGGAAAATCTCTATGTTTTAAAGTAGGAATATTCAAGGGAGTTCTAGACTGGTAATCACATGTCAATGCATTACATGGGACACAGTCTCACGTGCCTATGTTTAAAAGGGATTATTTGTTTGAAGAGATAGAACCACCCTATTCATAGGAATAGTCTCCTATCAATTTCTACTCCTGATAGAGTACTGGAATTCTTCAGTCAATGTTGAGGATCAAAAAACTTACATTCTACACTTTTCAGATTAAGGAGGGTAAAATAGATGTACATTTAAAAAAAAAAAAAACTACATAGCAGAAATGACTCCACAAAAGTAACACAGAAAGTTCAAAGATAAAGATCATGGTATATTTTGAGTATTTATCCCAAATAACTTGCCCCCTCCAACATACTCTAGTCTTAAAGTCCTAACAATTAAAAGCGTAAAACAGGTAGGTAAGTATTTTTTTTTATATAAATCAACTGAAACTTTGCATTTACTCTAATGGCCAAAGGAAAATGTTGTATTACTGCTGCTTTTAGAACATGACTTTTAGAAATTTTGTCTCTTTTCCAGTAAAGAAATATAAGTATATTTCCTCATGATAAATTATGAATATATACCAAAAGCTAAGATTTCTACTGGTAGTCAAGTTACAGTAACTATGCACCAGAATTAGTAGTCATGAGTAACTGATTTAGCTGAAATTAGATACTGAACTGTCAGAACTTTACTGCTGTGAATGTTGCAGAAGCATCTCGGGTCTGCGATGATGATAAAGATTTGCTTGAGTCTAAGATTTGAAGGTTGGGAAGATTAGATTTTTGTCTTCCTTTTTGCTTCACACTGCCTTCATCCCTTTAGTCAGATTTGGTCTATTTAATTCAGAAGTACTGAGGACACATGCTCAAAATAGTAATAACAATTAGATGCCAGAAACCCAAATGACTTCACCTTCTGTCTCTGTATTTGGATTAAACTCAAATGCTCTCTGGGTGACCAGAATCCCAGGAACAGAGTCTGGAGCCAAACTACAATCCAAAATCAGCTCTTAGCAAAACTATGATTGGCCGAACTTTGGTTCTGGCTCATGGAATAGCTGTCAAGACAGAGGTCTTCTGGTAGAGCTGAGGATGATATACAATAAGTATACTTAGACGTAAGAATGAAGCTTGATAGTTGATCAACCAGTATTTGATGGGAAAAATATACAAAATATTAGGTAGACAGTAAAAGAGAGTGTATCAATAGTAACCAATGACAACAAATAAGCAAAGGAACAGCTTTCTAAAGGCACTTATAATAATAATAAACAAGCTTGCATATTTTACACTACAAGATGGACTCCTTCAGAGAAAAGTACATTTCTAAAACACTTCCAATTTCTTCATTTCAAACCTAGAAGATGGTAAACATCCCACAGATGCTTAATAAGAATATCAGCATGAATGAAAGCAGAGAAATCAATGAATATCAGAATTAATTTCAGTGTTTTAACCATTCAAATTCTCTCAGATCTTCTCCTTTCTGCAACCTGCCAAGACTTGACCTTTTCAAGATTTTTAGCATTTAGTTCCATGAAGATTATTTTATTCTCAAAATTTTATGTAAGGCATCCAAAAAATTACTTTTCTTCAAAGAGTACAAAAACTAAAAAAAAAAGTTATATATCAAGGAAACCCCAAAAAGTACATGATCCATCAAAAAGGTATATTAAGATTAAAATTGAAAAGTGATGAGAAATTATAAAAGATTAATGATAGTAAGTACTTACTAAAACTTATGAAATTATATTATCAAGTAATCCTGGAATTGTATCTTATTACTCAACAGTAAATGCCAACTGTTGCAAATATGCCAAACATATTAAAAATAAAATACATTAGAATAGAATTCTTATCTATCTTCCTTGGTTATTTTTAAAGGGTGTTTTTGAAAAATTCAAAGACCATTAAGTGCACTTAGCAATGTATTAGGAGGCAGCTTGTTATAGTGTTTTTGACAATGAAAAATGTTGAGAAGGATATCTTTTCTAATCCCTGTGCTTTTTACTGATAACTTGGGGCAGACAATATTTTCTTTAAAATATATACTGCTCTTCAAATAAATCACTATATTGAGAGACAGGAAGACAGCTGAAGATTAACCATCTTTTCTGTCCTATCCATCCTTTCTTAGATTTTCAGGAGGGTAGATGGCATCAGTGAATTAATGCTGAAAAGTACATGAAATTTTCAGCATGAGCTCATGAACTGGAAAAGTCAGAATTGTGACTCTGAGTAACATCAACTAGAAATTTACACAGGAGTAGAATCCTGCTGTAATAGGTTCCTGGTAGGTAAACACTTGTCCAATAGCCTCTGAGATAAGGTAGAAATAATACAGATTTACTTAAAGCTTACAACTTATAGCACTGGGAAATGGGGTTAGAAAATTAGAAACAGCAGTTGTGTATGTGATATTGATGGTGCATTTCTGTAAGATTAACACTGGGATGTACAACATAGGGAGAAATACCCAGGTTTAAGGCCATATTTCGACACATGAGGAGAGCCTGTCAAAAAAGACAGAAAATGAGGGGAAAGCAGGGAAGGGTAGAAGGGCAGGGTTGGGGAAGGAGTTGAGTCAGCAGCTATGTTCACTTGGTAACAAATACTAAATCACAACCACAATGTCCTGTGATTCAAATCCTAGAAACAATATGGAGAAATTTTTGGTTACTGCTTAGGGAACACAATGGAAGAATTTGGACCAAGGAAACTTCTTGGGCAAGATTAGTTAAATTGTCTTTAATAAAAGATGTATTCTGTTCATTTTTCTGTATTATAATTCACAGTAGTAAAGTTCTATTTGAATCTTTACAATAATTTTTTGAGTTCAACGAAATGACCCCATTTTTCAGTTAAAGAAAATGGATTTTTGAGCAATGCTTTTGTAAACATGGGTCAATAATGCAGCATAATATTATTCCATCCTCCCATATATTAATTACTGCCTTGGGTATTAAGGTACTTTGAATATGTGCCCCATTAGGAGTTATGGCCTTGTTGGAGAAAATGTGAAAATGTGTCACTGGGGTGGACTTGAAGCGCTCTCTCTCTCTCTCTCTCTCTCTCTCTCTCTCTCTCTCTCTCTCTCTCTCTCTCTCTCTCTCCTATAGATCAGAATGTATCTCTCAAGGACTTTTCTAGCACCATGCCTACATTCATGCTCCCAATCTTCCCACCTTGATGATAATGAAATGAACCTCTGAAACCAAATGAAAACCCCTAATTAAATGCTTTCTCTTTTAAGAGTTGCTGGGCCTTAGTGTCTCTTTACAGCAATAGAACAATGACAGAAGTTAGTCCCAGGAGTGGAGATCTGAAGAGTCTCTTGACATCAGACTTGGAGATGTAGAATTTGGAGTATGCCCTGGTGGTTTTTGATTTTGCCTTTGTCCATTATTTCCTCATTGTGTTCCCTTTCCTCTCTTTTGGAATGAATTATATATTCTGTGCCATTGTGTGTTTGAAGTATATGACCTGCTTTTCTATTTTGATTTTACAAGGGTTAACATTTAAGAGATTTTTATGAGTCTCTGAAGAGACTTTGGATTTTAAACAGTGTTAAGACTGTGATAGACCATGTCTTTTGAAGTTATGATATATCTTCAAGCCCATGGAGCACAAGGAGTGGAATGTGTTTGTCTGAGTAAGAAGAGGTCTCATAGCCTTATAGATTTAAATTATTTGAGTAGAACCATTTGAATAGATTAGAAAGATTAGAAGTTATGGCCTTGTTGGAGAAAGTGTGTCACTGGGGATGGACTTTCAGTCTTTAGAAGACCATGCTTGGGCCTAGGTATTCTTTAACTATCAATATGTCTGTCTATCTATCTATCTATCTATCTATCTATCTATCTATCTATCTATCTATCTATCTAACTGCAGATCATAATGTAGCTCTCAACTACTTCTCCATCACCATGTCTGCCAGCATGCTACCATGCTCCTCACCATGATGATAATGGACTAAGTCTCTGAAACTGTAAGCAACCCCCCATTTTAATGCTTTCTCTTATATGAGTTGCCTTGGTAATGCTGTGTCTGTTTCAGTAGTAGAACAGTGACTAAAACAGTTATGTATATTAAACTCTTGTAAGTTTCATTATTCTGGTATGAAAATGGAAGAAAATAAAGCTCACACCTCTCACAGCATTCATTCTGATATCACAGTAGATGAGAATATATGTAGGGTGAGGGATATAGACACATACAGAAAGCAGATAAAGAAAAAACGTGATTTAATTTATTGCAAATGCATATTTATGCTATAAGAATTTTTCCTTTGGAATTTTGAATACCCAAATAACTCCTCATGTTCAATTTTTATTCTTAAAATAAATCCACATGTAGAATCCAGGGATTTGATAAAGACTGTACAAAATATGTTTTCTTTGGCCTCCTGCTGAGAACTTGCTTCATTTCTGATCTCCTTCACAGCTTGCACTGTTCATCTTGGTGGCAGCGAAAGAAACCAAGGATTAGCCATTAGCCAGCAAATAGTGCAGTCTCCTCACAGCATTTGGTGATGCCAACATGAAATACAAATAATCACAAACAACGCATGCCCTGGGGAAGAGAGCATGGCCTTGGTCAATGAGGTGAAAAGAGAACAGAGTGTGATGAGCACAGTGCCTTGCCTCTTTCCATTTTACATCTTTAATAGGAAGCCAAATTAGGATTGTACAGTGTCTTTACAGTTAGCTTCCACTTAAAATTACACCATAGTTTCCATGAAGACTTAACATTAAAACATTTTGTTCATTTATTTTTCATCTATCCTTCAATTTGTAAATCATTATCAGGTGTGTTCTTTGTGTCAAGTTAGGTAACACCAGCCAGTATGCATATATAACTATGGCTCTTGATTTCAGGGAGCTCATATAACAGAAGAGTTATAGACATGAAAACGTGTTCCATTTTTTTCAGGCATTTTTTTGATCACCCAAACTGGTAAGTGGATGTTATAATGAATATTAAAAGTTAAAGATCAAAACATAATGAAGCCTCATAGAATTTAAGATATGGATTTCTATATAATGAATATCACCTTGAATCTATTCTTGACCCTTGATTTATGATGCTAACTTTCTTCTTAGGGACTTCAAACCTGCTGCTCTCTGGATCCCAAGCACTATAGCTCTATTCTTAACGTCGCAGGCAATGCTGACCTTGTCCACCCAGAAAGGAATTTTCTGAACCCTTTACTATATAGTAAACTTCTGCCTCTTTCCACCAATACTCTAGCTTCACAATCACTTGGTATTAAAACAATCATGCTAATGTGTTTTATGCATTTTTCCTGATCAGAGAGTGTATACTTTATTTTGTTTACCGATGGATTTCCTTAAGTGTTTGCCAATTAAATGAATGAACAAATGAATGAACAAGGAAGAAACATGAAAAACTCTTCCTATCTAGAAAAATTAGGAAGCTTTGTGCAATACAGACTGAATGATCGGTTATGCAAATTTATGTTAAAGCAGACTGGACAGAGAGGAGGCACACCCTTAATGCCATGGACTGTAGGTAGTACATCTTAAAGAAACTTCAAGTGATGAATCCATCTTTGTTAACTGGAAAGGGGCAGGAAATCTGTGGGCTGTGGGAAAACCACGACTTCACGAGTAAGTGAAGGAGCTTGGACATTATCCTGAAATGGACAGTGAAAACAAATCATTTCAAATTAGAAAACAACACAAGCCTTGGTTTTACAATTTATTTGACAGTAGGTTGCAATATGAAAACTGTGAAGTTGAATATAAGCCCCATTTTACTTTAAACTCTTCATTTTGCTTGTTTTCCTACACTTGGAATCACACTGTGGGTTTCAAGAAATTTAAGAAAGTGCCCTACTACCGACCTTAATCCCAGCCTGCTTGAAGTTGCTTAGAGAGCCAAGAGAGAATTCTGAGGAAATTAGTTTCTGAAATATTGACTACCATAAGATTAGCATAGAACAGACTTTTAAAATGTTGGCAAAATGACAAATAGTACCTAACTGATTTCGGAAGTAAGTGAGAATAGTGATGACCAGGATGCTACCTGAGCATATCTGTAGTTGGTGCCATGTCTGAAATTAGAATAAAAGAAGGCATGTTTAGGGCTGAGAAGAAAGGGATAATTCTGTGGGACCTTGCCTTTGCATTGTGCTTATGGCATCAAGAAACAGCTGACCAGATACTCTAGAAAAGAGTTACTTGTTGGGAATGACTATTTCAAGAAATTAGCATAGGAGCTGTTGATACCAGACAGACATGGAACGTTTGCTTAGAAAAGTGGATTCATTACCACAGAAGGAAGAAAGGAAGGGAGGAAGGAAGGAAGGGAGGGAGGGAGGGAGGGAGGAAGGAAGAAGGGAGGAGGACAGAGGGAAAGAGATCAGCGCAGATGTAGTAATTCAGTTTACTGGTGAAAAACAAGCGAGGTTCTGCAGGTGTTCTGGGTTTCTTACTAACCATTAAGTATAATGTGGCACACACAACATTCATAATTTCTAAAGACTCTACAAGATAAACCAATCACTGTTTCTGAAGAGTTGTACTTAACGAACCAGTTTACCCATGGTCTGAGGTCAGTAACTAAGCCTAGGTTTTCATGTCTGTCTGTGTCAATAATAGCCATGTGGAACATTGATGAAATTCCACTTATATATGGAAACTCCTAACAGTTCTCCACCAGCCAGCAGACTTCAGCCTGTGCTGGACTTTTTTGTTACCAAAGACACCTGCTCAGGCTAGTTTTCTATCTGAGAACATTTCTTCATCTTAGCACAAGAAGGATAATAATAAATGCATAAGGTTGCTATGAGGATCCATGATAACATGCTGTACATGTGGCTGAAGATGAATAAAATAGTGCATGGTTAATAATATGTCTATGGACACAGCTAAAGCCAATTTTGTTCTTTGTATAATAAATATCCATCCTTCTGGCTTTTAACATACATGCAGGATTGCATTTGTACCTCAATTCCTGCTCAGCACAAGGAAGGTTCTTTGCCTATTGCAAAGAGAATGACTGAATCAAAGAGCTGGAAGGAGTTTTATTTTCCTATTTCTGTGCCACAGAAATGGTGCAACGCTATCAGCTGAGATAATACTGCCTGCAAATAGCTCTGAGTGAATTTGGTTGGCAAAATCGCAGAAGAAGATTGACAGGATCTTAAACAGCAGTAGTCAGGGAGGCCGTGGCTGGAGTATTGACAGCCAGTGATTTCGTGAGTAATGAAGAGGGTTATATGATTAAGTTTCCCGAAGCATGGAGCGCCTGCCGTGTGCACTTGCTGCCGATCGCCACCCTTCTGCGTTGTGGACCAGCCTCTCTGCTTTCCAGGCAGGATCAATAGGATTAGAGGTTTTAAGCAGAAAGCTTGCCCATGGCTTCTTGTTAAGGGTGTAGGGTGCCTTGCAGCTCTCCTCTAGTGCGTTTTGCACCATGCCATGCATTAATCATATAAAAAGACACCCCTTGGTTTATTCCTGGGCCATTTCCCCGATGCTTTTTTTTTTTTTTTTTGAAACCTCAGATTTAGATTTTATTTTTATGCTAGAGATTTACAAAAATAAGATAACGCTGAAGACAGCATCCTTTACAGCCAACTCTGCACATTCTGCAAGATCTGGCTAGATATGACCTCCAACATGAGCCTTCCAGATGGCCTGGTCTGTGGGGCAGCTCCTGTATTTTCCTAACTTTTATTATTATTATCACTATTGCTGTTATTATTTCATGTACCAAATAACAAGCTTCATTACTGCATTTGATTACATCATGTACTCTGCTTCATGCCCATTCCAGTTCTGGTTGTTATATGGCAAATCTGCTTATGCTAGTTTTCCCTGCTAGATTGTTAATTTGTACAGGACAGAAATTCTGTTTCATTCATAATTATGAACCTCACATCTTATTAAATATATGTGCATACACGTATCGATAAGTTCATCCCACAGTTCACAAATTTGTTTATTTTCCTGCAATGTGCTAGAGAAGTTTAAACATAATTATCCTAAGTCATTCTCTTGAAAAACAAGACTGACTTTTGGGATTGATGCAAAGATTTAGCAACCTTGAGGGAGGTTTAAAAACACTAGTCAAGACAGAGGTAGTAAGTGATAAGACTAGTTTTAAAATGCACACCATTCTGATTTTAAGCCTGTAAATCTGACCAGTTTCTTTTAGTCTTTCATATGTTTTATAAATTGCGTACAGGATAAATATGTACACGGGTGCACAAAAAATTGTTTTCATAAATAAACACGTAATTTTAATATTCTTTACATAATCCATGTACTTCTATGAAACCCTGATTTAACTTCATTTAAATCAGGGTTATACAAGTAAAATAGTCTGGTATTCTGTGCACTTCTGAAGTTAAATGTCATGCTCAGGGTCAGGTGAGCAGAGCCCAACAAGGATTCAAGAGAAGTGAGGGGTTTTGGATCATCCCACTCATTCTACCTTGGGAAGTGTCTTCCTCAATTGAGCACAGACTCCTAACAACTAGCAACCAGGAGTGTACCTAAGATAAACACTACATTTCCTTCTCTCCTTGTATGTCCTCAGCTATTAACAGTCCTTATATTTAAGTGTCACAGGCTGGCCTGATTACTTTCACAGCATCACCTCCCCAGGCACGCCAATTTTCCATCCCAGCTGCTTCCACTTTCCTTGGCTGCTTGCAGAGCTCTCTACTGTCTTCCTATGAACTGCCAGGCAGTCACAGGCAGTCAGGGAGTGGAAGGACTTTTTTTTTTTAATTCATACACCTGTATTAAGATGTCTTAGAACTTTAGTTACAAAGAAGTAGAAAAATAAATTCATTTATAATCCAAGCACACACTTTTCTCACAAAGCCTAATCTTGTTTATATTATGCTTTACCATGCTTCTCCCAATATAAAGTCTTCTATATTGCATCATCAGAATGATCAGTTAATTAAAAATGGCAAACGATTACTACAAGAAAGATTAAATGGGCTTTGTTAACAAATCCCTCTTTTTAAAGGTATGTGTTTGCTATAAATGTATAACTAGCCTATATCCTCTGAAATTATTTTAGCTTAATGAAACAGTTTCTGCCATGACTCTGAAAATTCAATTTGGAGAACCTACTGTAAAGAAGAGTTGCCATGTTTTTTGTTTTTTGTTTTTTTGTTATACATTATAAAGCACATATTTACTATTTCTTCCTCTGTCACTTTGCTTCTCTGTCTCTATTTCTCTGTATCTCCTTCTGTCTCCCTCTCTCTCTATGTGTATATATATATATAATACATGTGTAATATATATATACAATTTAGCATAATGTAATCTGTAAATTCATTATATGCCTCCAAGGGAAAGTCTATGAAGTAAATGCCTAATATTTGGTGCATTATTTGTTTGTATGTATGCATATTTAACTGTTTGTATATATTTTGTTTTGATATGGTTTGATTTGATGAGATGGCATTTCACATGGCCCAGACTGGTGTTCAACTTCTCATCTTCCTTCTTCAGCTTCACAAGTTCATGAATCATGGATGTGTACCATGTTCTGTTTAAATAGTTGTGTTCTTGGGGAACAAAGTAATACTATATAAGACATGCATATCTAAATATATATGCAGTCCTAATATAATGTTCTATATTTTAAAATTAATAAAATATCAAATATAAAGTCTGAAATATTTTTTTGCATGGACAGTAAAATTAATTGATCACAAGCATTAATGAGTTGAAGAAAGTAGGCTGTGGATATTTTTGGAGAGAATTAGCCAGTATAAGCAGTAGATATATGGTGATTGGCATTTGCGAAACATGAGAAAGAATAATACGGATCAGATACTCCTCCATTTTATTAGGCACTTAAAGGTAGATAAATCAATTTCCATTGAGAGAGGAGGAGAATTCCTCTCATTTTATCAAAGTCCACAAAGTCTCTCCCATTCTTCTACCTATCCATTGGATGCCACAGAAACAGAACAAGCTTTGCTCTGGAAGACTTCACTGCTGGTGTAAATAAGCAAATGAGAAGGTCTTGGTGGGCCTTTGACAGAACATAAAGACTATGGCCAGAACTGAGTCTGTTATCATTCCTGAAAGATCTCAGGCAACTAAAAATTCTAAATTATGGTGGAAATAATAGACTCCAGTGTGCTTGAAGTTCATCATTTTACATTGTGCTCTTGTGTTGCTGGAGGGCTTCTCTCCAGGTTCCCCAAGCCCCGCAGTCCCACAATCCACTTATAAAATAATCATTCAGACTCTTATATCACTTAGAAACTGTATGGCCGTGGCAGGCTTCTTGCTAACTGTTCTTTTATCTTAAATTAACCCATTTTTATAAATCTATACCTTGCCACGTGGCTAGTGGCTTACCAGAGTCTCTACATGCTGCTTGTCCTGGCGGTGGCTGCAGTCTCTCTCTGCATCAGCCTTCCACTTCCCAGAATTCTCTTCTCTCCTTGTCCCACCTACTTCCTGCCTGGCCACTGGCCAACCAGTGTTTCATTTATTGACCAATCAGAGCAATTTGACATACAGACCGTTCCACAGCACTATTGAGCTGCTTATACCAGATGAGGTCTGTCAATCCCAAAGCTGATTGGATTTTGCTTTATATCTGTACATGTAATTGCTTAACAACTAAAGTTATATTTCAGAATTGATCATCGACTGCCCTGGGTTAAATAATATACTTGCCCCAAATTCACACATATTGAGGACAACAGAATGATAGCTCATGTAATGTTGGGATGAAGGTTATATGTAAGGACTAGCTCAATATCTTCATGTTCAATGAACTGTGTAGGTGTTGTTTTCAGGTAAGGGCCTTGCTATCAGTTTGTGGAGAGAAACAGCCTGGGAAAAGATTTTTTTGGACTCTGGGTTGTTCTTATTTTATTCCATAAATGTATGGGTTTTGAACATAAATAATACATCAGCCCGAAGTTGACATGGAAATTTGAGTTTGGCTCTGCCATATCAATACATTCTCTTATAACCTACATAGTAAAATTGTGATGGTTTAAATAAGAATGGCCCCCATAGGTCATAAGTTTGCATGCTTAGTCCTCAGTTGATGAGCAATCAGGGGAGGGATAGGAGCTGAGGTCTTCGTGGAGGTGTGTCCACATTGGAGGTATGTCACTAGAGTGTGAGAAAAGCCAATACCAGGCCTATTTCTCTCTTCTCTTCTCTTCTCTTCTCTTCTCTTCTCTTCTCTTCTCTTCTCTTCTCTTCTCTTCTCTTCTCTTCTCTTCTCTTCTCTTCTCTTCCCTTCCCTTCCCTTCCCTTCCCTTCTCTTCCCTTCTCTTCCTTCTCTCTCCTCTCTCTCTCTCTCTCTCTCTCTCTCTCTCTCTCTCTCTCTCTCTCCCTCTCCCTGCTGCCTGAGAATCAGGGTCTAATGTTCTTAGCTATTCCCCAACACCATGGCTGCCTGTGTGCTGCTATGTTCTCTGCCATGATGATAATGAAAATGGACTAAGGCTTTGAATTAAATGCAAGGCCCCAACTAAATGCTTTTGTTGTGCCCAGATCGTGACCCCCAGAGAGACCACCAAAGACGAGCATGCCGGAATGCAAAAGCAAGGTTTAATTCTGGATATCCAAAAGCAATACAAGCCTAGGCAGGGACTTCGTCCAATACATCCAACGCAGTGGAGGCTGGAGGAAGCGCCCACCTGTCTGCAAGCTCAGTTTTTAAAGGGAAAAGTCACAAGGTTACATCATTTAGGGGTGCTAGTACAGGTACAATTCTGATTGGCTTGTGTCTAGGAATTCCAGAAATCACAATTCAGTTTTCCTTCTAAGGAAGTAGTTGCCCACCACCATTTTTCATTGGCTGCCCCCAGATGGGGGCATCTGGTGATTACACAGTCACTATGGAAACTAGGGTTGGGACATTCTATGGTCAAGCAGTTGCCTAGGGGGCCAGGGAGAGGACATTCCATAGTCCAGCAGCCATTACCTCCTGACTCTCTTGTGACTATGTACTTTTACACTTCCTGGTTTCTGGAATCTGAACTGACTGGTTTCAGTAACTAATGGCCTATTCCTAAAAGGAGAAATCTTAGGCCTTAGTTTTAGGGTGAAAGCATTTTGGTCTTATTTTAAGATGGCTCATTTTGGTCTCACACTTTGATTTAAAAGAGTTGCCTTAGTCATCATGTCTCCTTGTTGTGCCCAGATCGTGACCCCCAGAGAGACCACCAAAGACGAGCATGCCGGAATGCAAAAGCAAGGTTTAATTCTGGATATCCAAAAGCAATACAAGCCTAGGCAGGGACTTCGTCCAATACATCCAACACAGTGGAGGCTGGAGGAAGCGCCCACCTGTCTGCAAGCTCAGTTTTTAAAGGGAAAAGTCACAAGGTTACATCATTCAGGGGTGCTAGTACA
The DNA here is from genome assembly GCF_004664715.2 of Peromyscus leucopus. NCBI lineage: Eukaryota > Metazoa > Chordata > Mammalia > Rodentia > Cricetidae > Peromyscus > Peromyscus leucopus. The sequence continues at coordinate 101,231,687 of NC_051067.1, read as the reverse complement.
GGTACAATTCTGATTGGCTCGCTTCTAGGGACTTCTAGAAATTACTTCTAAGGGAGTGGTTGCCCGCCACCATTTCTCATTGGCTGCCCTCAGGTGGAGGCATTTCTGTGATCAGTTACCCTGGAAACCAGGGAGAGGACATTCCATAGTCTGGCAGGCATTACCTTGTGACTACCTTGTGACTCTGTACTTTTACACTTCCTGGTTTCTGGAATCTGAACTAACTGGTCTCAGTAACTTCTGGCCTGTTCCAGTAACTTATGGCCTGTAGCTAAAAGAAGCAGTCTTAGGCCTTTAGTTTTGGGGTGAGAGCATTTTGGTCTTATTTCTAAGATGGCTCATTTTGGTCTCACAGTTCAGACATAAGGTAAATGTGGAATGATTCACTTGCCTGCTTTACTGTTCACTGGATAATACCTTTAGTAGGGAATCTGTAAAATGACTTATAGGTCATGGAAATGAATGATAGGAAAAAATGTAAGCCTGGTTGGGAGTCCAGGATCATGACTGATTGGTATCAGTGTGACCCATGTTCACTTCACTCTGAAGTATCAGTACATTCACAGTATAAAGGAAAGAGTAAAATTTCATTTTCTGCTGCGGGCCGCAGGAATATATCATAAGAACTCAGCTGGTTATGGCAAAGTCACTACCTGGAGGGATCAGGGAATTCCTCCAGAGGAAGCCAAATCCCAAGGAGTTTTTGGTGTTACTTGGCTTGTTATATATCAGCTGTATTCTGTTATGAAAATCATGTGTGCCTTCATAGCTTTCCCAATTGACTTTTCCCTAAGAAGGGCTAACAGTGTGGACTGATCACTCTCTGGACATACACATTCCAGGTATTTGGAGAACAGCCTCAGGAAAGGCTTTCTCAGGAATCAGATTATCTCCCTTAGTCACTTTCAAGGACTACAGGAAGCACCACCCAGGTGGGTGCCCAACTTCCAAGGACTAACAATGATAACAGCCCACCTGCAAGTCTCCTGACTTAAATTCCACAAGGAGACACCGCCCAGGAGGGCGCCCAATTTCCGAGGACTAACAATGATAACAGCCCACATGCAAGTCTCCTGACTTATGGTAAATTCCACAAGGGGACACCGCCTAGGAGAGGTGGATGTTAAGTAATAGCTTTACACAATTTAGCTTGGACCCTCCCTGTATATACCGGGACTTCCAGGGCATAGGAGAGAAGAGAAAAGAGAATGGAAGAACTAGATGGGTAAGAACTTGAGAGGAACAAAATGAAATGGGGAAGAACTAGAATGGAGGACTAGAGGAATGAGATGGAAGATGAGGAAGAGCCAGATGGGGAAGAACAAGATGAGGAAGAGCCAGATGAGAGAGGAGATGTGAGAGGAGCTGATAGGGGAAAGAACTAGATAGATGAGAACCTAGAAGGGACAGAACTAGATGAAGGAATTAAGATAGAACCTAGAGGGGACAGTAGATAAATATAGAGAAATCAGGCAAGAAAGGAGCTAGACATGAGAACAGAACTGAAGCTGTGTGTAAAGGATGTTATGCCATTGGAATTAAAGCAAGTGGACTATAGAACTCGGTGTGCTGAGATTATATTTCCTGAAAATAGTCCTCGCCGTTAGTAGTTCTCCTGAGCCCCTGGGATGTATAATATTAAGGCTGGTCCCTCTAATATTATACAAGAATTTTCATAGCATGGCTTCTGAATTTCTAAGTGGGATTATAAAATACTATTAACACTTAAGGAAAAAGTGTTTGTCTAATGGCAAGGATAGCTTTTATCTCTAATGTCTTTTACTTTATATTAAATGATTTAAAACTCCTGAAAGAGGAAGGATCTCTATTTTCCTTACTTCATCTACTTTTTAATTTTGCAATGATGTGTTTTATTCTTTTTAAACATCCTGATTGGGATCTATGGTATCAATGCCTGAGTATTCATGGTCTTCATTGGGGATGAGGAACAACAGCTACTGTAGTTGACGTATTTATATTGCTGCTAGATCATTGTGACAGCCATACTTTGGTTACTGTTCAGAATCCTCTCTCCTGACCCCACCTTGGATTACACTCTCCTTGTAGATTGGATCTTTTCTCCTCCAGTTCTTTTAACAACGCTTTTCTCTTCCTTGTTCTCTACGTTATTGTCCTATACAGAGTATAACTTCACAAATATAGACCCTATTTTGTTATTTTTTCTTTAATTAAATCTGTTCTTTATTTTATCTTTTTGCATTTAATTTTTCTTATGCTGAGATTTTTGCATCATTTTCATAAAATCATTTTATGATTTATATGCCAATGTTTTCAAATCTAAGTCTTTTTTTTTATAATTCTTTTATGAAATATAGCTCAATTCTTCAGTATGCTTGAGATGTTAATCCTTTAATATATTATGTCTATTTGTTATCATTTATGGAAGATGGTTACCTTGATTGTTTTGCAATGGGAAATTCTATGCTCACCTATGCACCACTTTTTCTGGGAATGCAACCTAACTATTTTGTAAGAACAAACTTCATTGAGGTTATAGATTCTTTGTTAGGAATGTTAAAATTGTTATCCTTCCAGGACTAGGCTTTATGTTAATTTCTTAACTTCTGTATCCTAGGCCATATGGGGAGCATACATTTGGCCTATATGAATGATAAGCCCACTCAGTTTCTCAAGTGAGGTTTATGCATGTGTGAAAATATGTGTGTGTGTGTGTGTGTGTGTGTGTTTTCATGGACTTTGTTACTCAAGTAAAACTGACAGATTTGCCTTGCCATCTTCCTGTATGTTAGGTACAAATACTTTCAAATGCAAGGCAATTTAAAGTTCTCAGCATTAAGTGTAAAGACAAATATAGCTTCTTCAGTCTTTTCCAAAAAACATGTACTTTTTTTCTCTTATCCTTTTTCTTCCTCCTCTTTCTCCTCCACATCTTCCACTAACAACACCATCTTTTCTTTCTTTTCTTATATGAATAAACTGTTCTTAGCCTGGTCATAATGCTAATTCATGTGCTTCATGCTTTTACTTCAAACTCTATTTTTACATTTGCTTCCTAAGGATTTAATTTGCTATTCAACTCAGCAAGGCATTCACATTTTTTGTTGTTGCTACATATCATCCAACACATCTAAAGATGTATTTCTGGAGGGATTTAGGTTAACTTAGTCTGCCATGCTGCCAGATTCTTGTGCTATTCATTTGACATATTATTTTGTGTTTAATGTTTTCCAAAGCCTTGTGAGATGGAGTTCTCAATTAAAAATTCAATCTTTAAATTTGTGACAACAGATAGTAAGTTTTGAAACTAACTAGACAGAGACAAATTTGAGATTGGGACTTTAGCATAACAGATACTGAGCTCAGGGAGTTTCTCATACTGAAAATAACTAGAACTATAGTCTCAAATCATTGGGATATAAACCCAGGCATCTTTGTGGTCCATTCTGGCACTATATTGTGCAAAGGAGGTTATTGATACCCAGTAAAGATCAATGATCTGACCCATATCCAAACCCACATAGTTTTAGGATCCCATTTCCAATAGCTTTTTTCTTTTTTTATTTCAAGTGGTACAGTTTTTCTCCTCTTCATCTTGTTTGCAATTGACAAAATGTGGATTGCTATGAAACACTATTTAGACACTAGAGATCTATGCCATCTGCCTCTACAGTCTCCTGAGCAGTATTGAAAGGCACAGGCATAACCTCCCTAAGTGCATGTTTCAGCTCTCAAATGTCAACACTTGAAGTTCCCAACAGACAACAAAGGGGAAATTGTAGGCAAGAGAGTTTTTTTTTTTTTTTTTTTCTCAGAAGACACTGATTCTGTATCAATTTGAAGACCGTATCTATGGATGTGCTTTCAAACATAAGTAAAAGAAACTGGCAGTCAAGAGTTTGAAAATAATAACATATGCACCATGCACAACCTTAAAGCCTGTGACTCAACTTTCCCAGTAGAAGCAAAGGCATTTCCAATGTCCTTTGGGTAGGGCTTTGAACTATGGTTCATGGTTAACATGAAAAATTTTAGTAGTGCTTATAAACAAAGAACAAATGTCATCTCAAGTAGAGTGCTAAACCTTAGAGAAACAATGCTCTCAGGAATTTTTGGTTAAAAATAACAATTATGCTGATCTGCTTTTTATTGGAAAGGCAGCACTATGCCCTGACAGTAGACAAATTTCTAAACAGTCTTATTAAATAAGACACACACAGTGCTGTACAAGCTTGCATTCCCACCAGCAGTGGAGGAGAGTTCCCCTAGCTCCACATCCTCTCCAGTATAAGGTGTCTTCAGTGTTTTTGATCTTAGCCATTCTGACAGGTGTAAGGTGGTATCTCAGAGTTGTTTTGATTTGCATTTCCCTGATAATTAGGGATGTTGAGCAATTCCTTAAATGTCTTTCAGCCATTTGAGTTTCCTCTGTTGAGAATTCTCTGTTTAGTCCTATAGCCCATTTCTTAATTGGACTGTTGGGCATTTTGATGTCTAATTTCTTGAGTTCCTTATATATTCTGGATATCAGTCCTCTGTCAGATGTTCTGAATGGGTGAGACAGTTGATTGGCTTGATCTGTTTGGGAGGCATCCAGGCAGTGGGACCAGGTCCTGTGCTCATTGCATGAGTTGGCTGTTTGAAACCTGGGGCTTATGCAGAATTGCTTGGCTCAGCCTGGGAGGAGGGGACTGGACCTGCCTGGACTGAGTCTACCAGGTTGATCTCAGTCCTTGGGTGAGGCTTTGCCCTGGAGGAGGTGGAAATGGGGGGTGGGCTGAAGGGAGGGGAGGGAAGTGGGAGGGGGGAGAACAAGGGAATCCGAGGCTGATATGTAGAACTGAATTGTATTGTAAAATAAAGTAAAATAAAAAAATTTAAAAAGTTAAAAAAAAGAAACACAGAGCTAAATGCAGAGGCAATAACTGAAGAGATCAGAGCAAATAGTCATGACTAGCCTTAACTTATCACCACACAGTAGCTTCCACAGAAAGAGAGCTTCTTCCTATCTAAACTGAGCTTTTATTGCCTTCCTGTTCTGCCTTCTCATTGGCTCTAAGCCCAGCCACGTGGCTTCCTCATCACTGCCTGTCTATACAGACCTACAGGTCTCTATGTTTGGTACTGGAATTAAAGGCTTGTGTCACCATGCTTGGTTGTGTCATTGACTCTGCTTGCCATTGATCAGATTAAGGGCATGGGCTACCACCACCTGACTTCTGTTTATGGCTTGCTGACCTCTTATCTCCAGGCAAACTTTATTTATTAACATACAAATAAAATATAACATTTTAGCACAAATATAGTATCACCACCTTACCCTGAACCAGTGGCTGAACAGTTTTAATTAATATAAGCCTCTGAACAGGATAACTTCAATTACACCTGACTGCTTGGTTAGTCTTACCTGACCCTTGTTTTTCAAAAAAAAAAAAAAAATTAGGTGAGGAGTTTTTTTCTTTTATTTGTTTTCTCTTTGCTGCCTTGTAAAAAGCACATGGAAGCCTAGTGATAGGGGCAAATTTACCAAAGCCCAAAAAAGTCAAAGAAGAAATGTATTGACACAGACTCCAAGGAAAACAGCAGGCTGGTTCCCAGAGAAGAAGTTGAATGGTTAAGGAGAGTAACTCCCTTTATAATGATTGAATGGGTGTTACATGCTTGATTTTCTCTCCTGGGCCATTGGTATGGGGTTCCTATCTCAGTAGAGAGTCACGGGACTTGTTATTTTGCTGAAAAGTAAATTTTACAACATGAATTGTTTTTCTTGGAAGTGACCACTTATGTTAGATGCCATGTGTCTTTAGGAGTTTAATACTACATGTTTCTTCTATAAGACATTGTGAGTGGCCTGTTAGTAAAAGTGTGCAGATTTGTTGTTATGTGGTGCCTTTTGACTTTATGATTGCCATGACTTTGGAGGTTTTCTGGAAGGCCTCAAGGCAATTTCTCACTTCTAATCTGGCCACCAACCAGGAAGTGAAGATGAAAAACATAACCAGCAATAGGACTATAATGAGAAAAATAAATGTCATCTTTGAGATTCACTGAACTGAAAATCAACTTGTAATGAAGGGCTTAGGGCCAGAAGCACATCATATGTCCAGCTGATATGAGAAGGAATTCCCAATCTGTGATTACCTATCATTCACTGTGAAATGGTAGCAACACCCCCAATCTGTCTTCATAATCCAGTCATAATTCAGCTTCCCTGCATGTGTTAGACCATAGTTCTATATCATCTTCTTTGACAAGATTTTCTAATAAAGTCTTCTCCTTTGCTGCCACATGTAGCCTCTCCATCTGACTGATATGACTATAGTAGGACTAGAAGCTGCACTGACTCTGTCAACAGTAGTAATTCTACTAATGTTTTTAAATGACTAACTACATGAAAATTAGAAAATTTACAACCACTTAATGACCAAAGCAGGAGGACAGAACATGGTTTGATGGCTTTGCTTCACAGACAGAAGATTCACAGAGCTTAGCATGATTTAATATGGACACAGAGTTTGGAATTTTAATGATTTTGTATAGAAATTTTACTATTAATACCTCCTATATCCCCAGAATCATAGAAAGTCACATCTTCAAGACTAAAAACATACACTTGTATCCTTCCCCAAACATAGAGCCTTCAAATATCTATTTACTCATTATTATTATTGTTGTATTATTATTATTACTCAATATTATTATATTCACTAAGTGGATGACTGTTGAATATATATATATTATACAATATATGCTATATATATATATATATCATATATTCAATTTATCTTTACCTTTTTCTGGAAGTTTTTATAAATATTTCTATTTTAGTTTGGAGAAAAGTGATTCAATGTACTCTGAGTTCTCATTGCAGTTCATGAAGGGGAGGAAATAGAACAATGTCATGAAGATTTAGGCATTTTTCATATAAGCCACATTTGGGTGGATGTTTGTGGATTGAAAGATATAGTGAGCATTTAACATATTACCATCTCATTACTCTTCTAAAGTAGTTGCCAGAGCTTGTCTCCCTTATTCATTCTGAGCCCTGTTTCCTATATTCAATTAGTAGCCTCATATAATCATACTTTGTGTAAGCTAAAAGAGATATCAAAGTTCTATTTAAACAGACAAACATTTATTTGAGATAATTTGCCAACAGCTAGGTGTAGGTGAAGTGAGAAACATTGGCATAGCAATACACAGAAATTGCAAGGATAAGAGGATGGTGGCTGTAGCAATGTGTCACCTGTTATGACTAATAACTGCTCTTCCATAATTCTTCTAGTTCAGTTGCTGGCACCCACACTGGGCAGTTCATAACCACCCATTTCTTTCAGTTCCAGAGGTTCTGATGCCCTCTTTTTTTTTAAAAGATTTATTTATTTATTTATTTATTTATTTATTTATTTATTTATTTATTTATTTATGTATACAGCATGTATGACTGCAGGCCAGAAGAGGGCACCAGATCTCATTTCAGACAGTTGTGAGCCACCTTGTGGTTGCTGGGAATTGAACTCAGGATGCTGTGGATATTACTCTATATAAATAAAACACTGATGGCCAGTGACCAGGCAGGAAGTATAGGCGGGACAAAGAGAGAGGAGAATTGGGGAAACAGGAAGAAGGGGAGGGAGACACTGCAGCCACCGCCAGGAGAAGCAGCATGTAAAGACGCCAGTAAGCCACCAGCCATGTGGCAAGGTATAGATTTATAAAAATGGGTTAATTTAAGATAAAAGAAGTTAGCAAGAAGCCTGCCATGGCCATACAGTTTCTAAGTGATGTAAGCGTCTGAGTGATTATTTTATAAGTGGATTGTGGGACTGCGGGGCTTGGGGAACCTAGAGAGAAGCCCTCCAGCAACAAATGGCGCCCAATGGCTCGAGTTTCCACCTTAAACCTGAGAATATTTAATAACCAATTCTAAACAGAGCCAAAACCAGGTTCCTGCTTCTTATCTCATACGGGCAGCTAGACACTGCAAAACACAGGTTTGAACACTGGCAGGTTCCTGGTGTGTGCCTTTGACAGGCAGTATGATGGGAATGAGGCGTCTGCCAGCGGCACATTACGCTGTGTGGTAGATTTAGTCTTTAATAGTACTTAAAAAAAAAAAAAGAGGTTTCTAGGCTACACGCTGCTTTGATAAAAGCGTAGACCCACTATTTCTGAGACTTGATGACTCACAGAACTGGCAGAAAACGCCATGTTGGTAAGCTAAAATGGGCGGAGCAGTCTTACAATACTACAGTTTAAAGCAATAGGCTAAGGTAATATAAAAAAATAAGCCACGTAAAGATGGCTACCACACAGAAAATCTGGATTATGTTCTCTTTGATATTTGTAACTGAAGAAAAACATTTGATTGCAAAAGCTGTTGAGTTATGCCAAAATGTATATTTTAAAGGTACCTTGACTTCAAAATTTGGATTTAAGTATATGTTACTTTGGAAAAGGGGTTCTGCTTTTGTTTCCACAGAAAGCCAGAGGCTGTGGATTTGTTCCAGATTAAGATACATCAGGTTTCACCAGCCAAGACCCCCTGAAAGGTCTCCGATGACACCATGGCCCAGATGATCCAACATCTAGAGCAGTTTCAAGACAACTGGTTCACACAATACAGCCTCACGGACTACCCCATAGGCCTAAAGTTTACTTTGTGTCCCCATAAGATACAGCGCCCCCCTCCAGCAGGAAGTAGTAAGAGATGCTACGCCCAAATTCCCAAATATACCAAGCTGGCTTTAGAGGTGAAATTGGGTCACTCCCCCTCTAAACCCAGACATATTGCTTTTAAAAAAAAAATGGCTAAGAGATTCTTGTGTCCCAAATCAGAAGAGCCCTCTGGTGTGGGACAGAGAAAAACCAATATTTTTATTTAAAAGAGGTTGATTATAAATGTGATCTCTTTCTAAAAAAGAAAAGGGGATATGATATAGATATATAGGAGGATATAGAGATGATAAGATAAAAGGATAGATTAATCAACCTACTTTAAAAGAACAACTTGTTTAAAATGTTTTACATTGGTATAGATTTTAGTTTATGCTTAAAATGTTTTACATTGGTATAAATTTTAGTTTATTGATACAAACTTAAAGTTAATTTTGTTATACTGTATATATATATTTCTATTCTAGTTTGAGGTATTATGTTTATGTAACTCATTTAAAATTATAATGGATAATTAAAAATAGATTAATAATTAGTCATTTATGATAATCATATTTGTAACCATGTTAGTTAAGTCTTCTAGGTATACATAGATATATTTCAGATAGATAGGTAATCTTCAAACACTTCATAGACCTAGAGAATATGGCATTTAAAATAACTTAGAATTCTGTTGACATGAGACACAATTGCTCCTGGCTGCACCAATTTGATCCCGAGAGAATGTTGGGCTTCTAAGACATTTCCATTTGGAAGTTTGTCTTCTTGGCACAAAATGGCCTACTGGGCAAAGAACTGCCCTTGCCTTGATGGCTGACAGTATGAATGCAATGCTGTCCTTCCTGGGCAAGCGGGACACAAGGAAAGCGACCACTGTACTCTGCCAAGACAGGGTAAGATGGTCTTTCAGAATTCCTGCTTCTAAAAATGGTCTGTCAGATACTCTAGGCCTGTAGCCAATTTGAATGCACCAACAATGCTGAAAAACATTAGGTGACTGTCCAGGCTGCCAGCTGTCTTGGTCTACTCTTGCAAGATTCTCAAAAGTTGCTTGTATCCATCTACCATTTCTCAGGTACCATTATATTCCTTCTCAGGTCTTTGATGTGGTTAAAGACTAGATAGTTATAATTTCCTCAGTTATGATAAAAGATAAGTTAGATATAAAACCTTAAACTCACAAATATAAGATAGATAGGACATCTTCTTTAATATTGTAACTGTAATTCTTGCTTGATTTTTGTTATATGTAATTTTACTATGTTAAAGTTAAAACCTTCCTTTTTAAAAAAAGAAGAAAAGGGGAAGTGCTGTGGATATTACTCTATATAAATAAAACACTGATGGCCAGTGACCAGGCAGGAAGTATAGGCGGGACAAAGAGAGAGGAGAATTGGGGAAACAGGAAGAAGGGGAGGGAGACACTGCAGCCACCGCCAGGAGAAGCAGCATGTAAAGACACCGGTAAGCCACCAGCCATGTGGCAAGGTATAGATTTATAAAAATGGGTTAATTTAAGATAAAAGAACAGTTAACAAGAAGCCTGCCATGGCCATACAGTTTCTAAGTGATATAAGCGTCTGAGTGATTATTTTATAAGTGGATTGTGGGACTGCGGGGCTTGGGGAACCTGGAGAGAAGCCCTCCAGCAACATCAGGACCTCTGGAAGAGCAGTCAGTGCTCTTAACCTCTGAGCCATCTGTCCAGCCCCCTGATGCCTTCTTAATAGCCTCAATAAGCCACTACATATATACAGCATATTAGCTAAAACACACACACACATTAATTAAATACAAATAAACAAGTAAATAAATAAAAGATGGCTCATCAGCAAGTATAATATTTTCCAACATTATTCTATTTATTGTAAGCTCCACCTCTGACTTCCTGTGACCATATTTTTTTTTGAATTACAAAGATATTTTATAACTGATTGAAAATATACATGCCTTATATTCTGGTTAAATTTGTGTGTTTTACCTCTTGATTACTTTAAAAGTACTATTTTTAATGGCTGCATGTGTTATGGTTTAAATCTGAAATGACCCAACAAGCCCCGGTTTCTTCCTCAGCTAGTAGAGCTATTAGAAGAAATTATGGAAATTTTAAAAGGTGGGGTCTAACTGGAAGAACTAAGTCACTGTGTGCTCATGCTTGAAGAGTGAATCTTGTCCTGGCCTAGATATGTTTGTATCATCACTACTTGTCTACTTTGAAATTAAGAATCCTCAGTTGTTATGGTCCCACCATCATCATGATCTGCCTCACCACTGGCCCAGACACAATGCAGGTGGTCATGATGAACTAAACCCTCTAAAACTATGAGCCAAAATACTTCATTCATTTGCTACATTTTCTCCACTGGGGGTTTTGTAACAGCAATGAGAAATGTAATATTCCTGGAGTTAGAAATTCATCTTTTATCTTTATTCATATAATAGTAGTTTAAAATAGAGGATTTTTATGTCTTTCACACTTTCACCTTTCATATTCCCTCAGTCTTATATTACTAGGCTTCAATAATGTCAGCTTGATTTCATTTCCTCAAATACGCAAAGAATCCTCTTTTACCTAAGTATTCCTCTGCCTTTGAGAATTCATCACAATTCATTTGTTGTTGTTAATGTAGCAAATTACTACAACTCTGTTGTTTAAATTAAGAGAAATTTATTATTTTCTACTTCTGAAGCTCTGAAAAAAAGGAACATATTGTCAATCCTGGATTTCTTTAGGATCTCTGAAGAAAGATATTTGTCCTTTCTTGGTTTCTAGCGACTGCCTGCATTCCTTGGTTTTGAACCTACTTCTGGCTTTAAATTGAGCCTCCTCTATGTGTTTCCATTGATATGTCTCCATTTCTATAACTGCTTCATTTTTATAACATCACTTTCTTTCCTTTCTTTGGTCCCATTACCTTCTCTAACATTGATTCTATTATTTTTTTTCTTAAAAAAAAAAGAAAAGAAAAAAAAAAAACCTTGTGATTATATAGGACATACCCTTAGAAGCCAGGAACACCTCCCCATATTACTCTATGTAAACTAGTATCAGCACATTCCCCTTTTCAAGGGTCATAACACATTTCAGGGATCCTGGGACCATCCATGAGATCCCATTACATCATATCATCCTTAGCCACCACCTAGTCTTCATAAGATCACTGACAATTTATATGCTATAAACCCAAACTTTCATGCACAAGGCCCAGGATATGGGGTGTACCCATCAAATCTTCATTACTTTTTTGAATAAGTGAACCATAATCAAAGTAATATACATATATACATACATATACACATACATATACATATACATATATATGGCTGATACTTTTTGAGAAAGGCCTCCAGACCACATTCAAGAATTGAGATTCCACAGGCTCAAGGATCTCTCCATTAGCCCTCATGAAACTGAACATCAGTTGACAAGCATTTATCAATAAATATTATTGTTTTCTCCATCATTCATGCATAAAGGGCACCTTAACCAAGAACTTAAGTTAGTTTTCTTTTTTAATATTTTAGCTTACCATCCATGGAGATGTGAATTGAGTTAAATGAAATGAATACAGGCTCTAGCTACATAATGCAAGTCCCCAGAATTAAAAGTGCTCACTTTTCTACCTCAGCATTTAAAAGGCATGCAGCTGCTCTTTCGCTTCTGGTTTGTTCCTCTCCTTTTTCTTTTATGTGATGAAGGCTGCAACAAGTTGCAGAACAGATTCCTATAAGCATTTTGCATTATTTAGTGTGAATTTACATACTGATCTCTTTTAAGTGCTTTGCAACTGGCCTATAAATACAGGGAGTTATATGAGTTTGTAGGCAAAGGAGAAGCAAGTTTGAAAAAGTAATTTGCAAATACAAATTGTCCTTCTGACAATAGTGAATTCTATAGTATGTGCATCGATTTGAAAGTTTTAAATTGATTAAAATTCTGCATCATTCAGATGTTGCAAATATTTAGCTTTTTGTCTGACTAAAATAGTTACATTGAAATATTTTGTTCACATTTGTAGTCATCCTCCCACTAAGTTTTGCTTTCACTATTTGTAAATAATACAGTAAAACAATTTAAATAGAATTTATCTTTCTAAGTGAGCACACAGAAAGAGAAAAGTGGTAAATATTTACTGAAAAATAAAATTTTGTATTTTAAAGAGGTTTTCGATGCTGCCAGAATACAGATTGGTTATTTCCAATGAGAACAAGGCTGTACAGAAAGGTTTCTAGGAAAGAAATGATCAAGGAAGAAGGTTTAGAAAGCAGGAAGCATTGGTAATGTAGAGTTGACTAATAAAAGGGCAATACCAGTTAGGAGATTGCCATAAGGATCCAAGCCAGATGTAGTAAAAATGTGACTTAATTATTGAAACTAGATGAAGGACATAAGGAAATGATGGAGATGTTGTCATTGGAGGCATTTTTTTTCTTTTTTTCTTTTCTTTGTTTTTGTTTGTTTTGTTGGTTTTTGAAAAAAAAAAAAAAAAAAAAACCTCCTTATCCTGGAACTCGCTCTGTAGAGCAGGCTAGCCTCAAACTCACAGAAATCTGCTTGTTTCTACCTCTTGAATACTGGGATTAAAGGCGTGAGCCACCACTGCATGGCAGAAAACATTTTGTTTCATGCAAAAACCCTTACTATGTTAAGCCAATGGGATAAAATTTTAATTTACTAACTTGGGATTGGTTAATAGCGAACAATTAATTTTCAAGATGTGAGAACTATATTCGAAAAGATTGTATAACAATCACAACTTTTAAAGCAAAATCAACAAATCTAGAAATTAAACTATTCCTGTTATTTAGTAATGAAGATGGTATGTTGGCACTATGTTCATATTACAAATGATACATGCAATCATCCTTTCCCAACTTTGTTCTGGTCTAGAGGTTGTGAAATTATCACTTTTCTGTCCATAGCTGAAATAAAGGCTGATATCTACCTTGTGTAATGGGAAAGGGGCTTGCCTAATCACTAATCATGATCAGTTCAGTGTCTGATTTTTAAAAAAATGAGTCATGGCTTTCCTGTGTACTTCAGAATAACATTAAACTCTTGTTCATTCTGCCTCTATTTTCTGAAATACAGAAACTGCAGACATGCACACCCTGTTTAATTATGTCCCATTTATTAAGATAAATGTCCCATTTATTAAACATTTATCTTATGTAATAAATTTGAAGCCTAATGAGAAATTGAAATTCATGTGTCTCAACATTCACAAAGGAGCGGCTTTGCTCATTTCTATATCATACCCTCAAGTAACTAGAATTGTTACTTCACAATAACTTTCTGTGTGTTATATTGGATTTAAATTCCTTGAATAAAAAATCTTTAAAGGGACATTTACGATTGAAGATGTAAAAATAATACTAAAATGTGATTGTAAATACACTGGGGAGGGGTTCCCAATTTTTAAGCTTATGCTGCGCTTATCATTACTCATCAGTAGCAGAATTTTCCCAGTATATCATGTCAGTGAATAATGATATTTTATATAAAGTAATCTCCAGGACTAGAGCTCAATAAAGGAATAGAGAGTTGGCTCATGAAAAACTTGCCACAATGTACTGGGGTCAGTGATGAATGAAAGGGAATCTTCCAATCTTCCAACAGTCCTACTGCCATCTTTTTCATTTTCAAAGTTGTGGACCATAAGGAGATTTTAAACACTTACTGGGACCCTTACTCTCTTGGATGTTCATTTGAAATAACAAAATGCAAAAAGAAGAGGATCTAGAATACATCCTAAGTATTCAGTAAGATGCTAATTTTTTTCTTTATAAATAGAATGTGACCAGAAACACAGGTAGTTAAGAACTCCCTGAGATGGGGATTAGAGAGATGACTGAGACATTATGAATACTTGTTGCTCTTGCAAAATATACATGCTCAGTTCTCAGTACCCAAGTGATGCCTCACAATGATCTGCGACTCCAGTTCTAGGGAATCCAATGCTCTCTTTTGACCTCTGTGGGCATGAGGCATGCATGTAGTACACAGACATATATGTAGGAAAAATATTTATACACATAAAATAAATAAATTTATGGAGGAAGAATTTCCATGGGGTATGGATAATAGGAGACTAGACTGGAAACAGAAGTCGTAACTAGTAAGAAAGCAGAAACTTCACCAATAGTAGCAACAGCTGTAGCTAAGGGAAATGAGTCACGATTGGAATGAAAAGCTAGGAGTAGAGCCAGACAGTAGCACAATATCAGTTGGATTCCTAGAGCTTTGAATGATATCCAGGTGAACTGAGTGCCAGTTTATATAAAACAATTACCCTGAAATTATCCATCTCAAATTTCAGGAATAGACATGTTGCACAATTCTGATGGCTTGACCAGACCTGGAGGAATGCTTTCTTGCATTTAATGTCAGCTTTATGAAACATATTGAGGTGTCGTTGCTAATGAATTGTGCAAACAAATTTTTTACATATTATTCAATTCAGTTGTTTACTCCTAGAAGTGATTCAAAGAGAAAGGGTAATTGTGAGAATTTTAGATGAATCTCATCTTCCACATATGAATTGCTCTCTGAGATCATCAGTTTTAGATTTTATTCCATTATTGAAGTGTTATCTTGTAGTTCTTGTTTTTTTTTTTTTTTAAATTTTTATTCTTTTGCTCTTTTGGCTCTTTTGACAGGGGCTTATTCTTTCTTATACATTCCTCGCCTTAACTTGGCTTATTTCTAGCCAACTTTTTTAATGTAAATTATCCCATCTATCTTTTGCTCTGGGCTTTTATCTTTCTCTATTTTCTGCATATCTTTCTTATTTCTTATTCTGTGGCTTGCTGTGTAGCTGGATGGCTGGCCCCTGATGTCTTCCCCTTTTCTTGCTCAACAATCTTATCCTATTCCCAGATTTTTCCTCCCATTTATTCTTTCTGCCTCCCAGCCCCACCTTTCCTTTCTCTGCTCAGCTATTGGTCATTCAGCTCTTTATTAGACCAATCAGGTGTTTTAGACAGACAAAGTTACAACAGCTTCACAGAGTTAAAGAAATGCCTCACATCTTTGCATCAGTAAAACAAATATTCCACAATATAAACAAATGTAGCGAATCTTAAAATAATATTCCACAACATCATCTCTTAGTTTAGACCCTGAAAAAAGCCATTTTCCTTTTGCTAGATTGTATCAGACTCAGAAGTCCATGCCTTGACCATTTCATAATGTAGGGTGTTGCAAAGATAGAATTACTTCTTCAGGCAAAGCTGCTTTAATGACGCTGTAGTTATCATTCTAAAAAGGAAACAATCAGGTTCCTTTCCAGAATGTAATCCCTTCATCTCTTCAACTCATCATCTCCCTGTCTGCAACAGACCATGCACCCAATGCTTGTTAAATGCACAATTATTTATTAATCTATCCAGTGAACTAATGAAAAAAAAAAAAAAACTACCCTTGATCATTAACCTAGACTTCTTCTACCATAGAATGTTTAGAATTTAACCTAGTAAATGATGCTGAAATAGCCTAAGTATCTGCACATTTACAGCTAAGGCTACCTCAGCTCTTCACTATCACATGTAGTGTATGACATACAACAGCCACCTGGGTGCTTGAAGGAAAGGTTTAATAGAGCTGAATTAAATATGATGGTAGATAATAGGAACAATCTGAACTCGGATGGCAGCCTTGCTGATGTGTATTATTGGTGTTTCTGGGTGTACAAAATTTAGATAGTAATAAAAATAGTTTAGAAGGCCCTAAAGAGATATGCCCTTTGGTTTAAAGCCCTCTGGGCTTTTAAGACAATAAATTTGTTTGGGTAATTTTGAGTGAAAATTTTCTTGTAGACACTGGGGACTGCTCAGTTTAATTGTGTTGCATCTGGTGCTGACTCTAGTTTTTTTGTTTGTTTGGGTTTTGGTTTTTTATTTTTTGTTTTGTTTTCCCAAAATAGTTCTCCTTTTGTGTTGTGTGCATGGGGTAGGAACAATATTTCTCCTTTTCTCTGTCACTATCTCTTTCTCTGACTCTGCCTCATTCCTTCTGATTTTTTACCTCCATCTATTCATCCTTAAGACATCTCTAACAAACATAAACATACAAACAATGTAGATTGTATCTACCATAGCCATGAATTTGTCCTCCAATTTGCTAACGCTCAGTTGCTACAGTGTTATTTATTCAGGTTTGCATTGATCTGCTATTCCTCTCTTCTGTGTTCCAATTAAATTTTCATAAACAAACTTTTAGTGATGTTAAGACATGAATTTAGGTTTATCCCACTAAAGATGGTTAAATCAAAGATATCTAGTACATAATGAACTCATATACTGTAAGAAAAATAAAATCCCCTTAACTGTAAGGTTTAAATCTCCTGATTTTGTTACAAACTTTGTGTTTGTATGTGTACTCTATTTAGATCACATACAGGGATATAACTTGTTATACAAGAGTTCTCTCAGGCAGATAGTGCATCCTACACAAAATACTTTAAGATGTTTAGAAATATTTCATATATTAGTTCCTTCACTGTTGTTATATGAACCTCTCAGTTCTAGCATCTTATAACATGTTTACTCTGAGTTTTAGCTGAACAGGAATTCCTCATTTTGTATTTCTTTGCTGTGAACCTTTTCTTCCTATTTTGTGTGAAATTCACAATATCCCACTAATTGTCTGAACTCTCTCTTTACTGCTATACAAAGGCAGAGTTTGATACTGTCAACCAGACCAAGTGTCAATGTATTATATACTATATTACATTATGTCTCCTCTGAAAATATTAAAACAACTATCACTGAATCATGTCATTTATTGGTATATTGCTCTCCTAAAAACTGGAAGCCCTTATAGCAAGAACAAGCATTTTTACAATATCTCGAATCATGCACAATGTCTAATGTATGGGATGTTAACTATGTAGTGCATGAAACTGAATATACTTGTCAAAACACAGATGGATGAATGTTCAGATATTTATATTCATATAGGAAGGAATATTTACAAGGTAAACACAATCACTTTGTAACTAACATATTAGGTTTTAAATAATAGTGAAGAGTGACATATTTAGAGACTGATAGGTAAGACACAGGCAGATATGTTCAAGCTGCAGTTTTCTTATTTATTCTTTTTTATTTATTTTCCTGGCAGGGTAACACCTGTGAACTCTTCATGCTAATTAGTGTCACCTGGTGGTGATTGCTTAAGGAGAGCCTATGAATTAAACTCTTGATTGGATGACTGTTCAGAATCTTTTTCTTTTTCAAATATTCCTATTCCTTTGTAAATACGCAATGGGTTTTTTTTTTTTTTTTCCTTTTTGGCATTCTCTTTTTCTCATTTAAAGAACTTGACAATCTGCTTTATGTTTTTCCTTTGAATCAGCACATAGCATGTTATCAGTCAAAATCATTTGGCAGAGCATGGTGTTGGCCATGGAACAGCAAGAAAGGTTTCAAGGTGAAAGAAGGCAATCACGGGGTTGTAAGCCTGGGTGCTCTTCACTCCTGTGCCCTTCACCCTCTCTGAAGCTCGGGCAACGAACCCCCTCTCACCAACGTGCAGCTCGCTCAGGGCTTATCTCCCATACCCATGTGTTTTGGACATGAGGTGAGGAGGTGGAGGAGGGGGAATGAGAATGCAGTAGACTGGAGTGCAGGGAAACTGCAAAGCAAGAAAATAGATGAGAGCAGCAGGAGGTAGTGGGAAGGCCTGCTGAGAGCAGAGACAGGCAGCATTTATATCCCAACCTTATGTCTCCCAGGCCAGTTTTGGCTCTGTATTCTTCCTCGCCATGCTGGTGTTTCCTCTGTCTGGAATGTCCTTGTCACTTGAATGTTCATATTGCCCTCAAGACCCAACTTAAAAATCAGCTCACAGGCTCCTGTGGATGAACCCTGTTTTGTGTTCTATTCTGCTTTGACATCACTTTGTTTGCAGACATTACTTCTATTTAAGTAGATGTGAGGACTAAAAGTGAATGATTTGCGTTTATGTACATACGCACTTTAGGTAAGTGGGGGGCTTAAAGGTAGGGCTGGATAAATATTAAATGAATGAAAAAATGTTATTAAAGCCCTATTTCTTTACACTTTCCCATTATATATGAACCCAAAATCATTTATAGGTTTAGATGGGTGACTCAAGTGATATATATTTCATGTGTTTAATGTTTTTCTGTTACCTTTATAAATAACCTCTACACTAAAGGCTGCATGAGTCACCACTGAAAGTGAACCACATATACATTCAAATCTGCAGTCTCTGCTGAGGAGGTTGATAATTCTATTACCTCCAACTCACCAGCAACTCTGATGCTAGGTATCAGAAACCTCCCTTCAAGTTCTTATTTTAGGGTGCTAAAGAGATCCCTCAAGAGTATAAACTATTGCTGACACCCTAGGTTGCTTTCCAGAACTTGAAAACAATACCCTATTGTGGAACATCCCACACCCTTCAGACACAGGGTTTGGAGGAAGTGAGCAAGAGCTTAACTAAAATTCTCCTTCCCCAGAATACTCTGTTTGTATTAGAAGGTGTTATGCAAGTAGCCAAGGGAGAAAAGCATTCAATAGTCATATGACACTGGAAACTGACCAGAATGGCAAGGTACTCATAAAAGTACAATAGAGGCACTTTAATTTTGGGGAGTAACCATGAGCTGTCTAATTGGACTTAAGGTCCACTCAGTAGCAGGGAATTCATGCTTAGTACCATAAACCCAGCTTATATAGGCAGTATTTAAGTAAAAAGCAAAGAAGTAGCAGTGAAAGGGGCAAAGTACAAGTAAGAGAGAAAGTATACAGGCTGGAGGTGTAAGCTGTGGTAGAGGTACTGTTATAGAGTAAAAACGTATAAAAGATATTGTAGGTCTACAAATATAAGGGACAGTCATGAGAGTGTTTTCCAGTGAGACAGGAGTTAAGACACAGGAGCATTAAAATTAAGAAAAAAAAAATAGATAATATTTAAAATAAAAAATATAGATTAAAAACTTAAATAACTCTCCTCTTTCTCACTAATTAAACTCCCAGCGCTCCACCAGGGCCTAGCCATGGATGTCTGCATCCAGATTAATCAGTACTTAGATGGGGTTTCTGGCACAATTATTAGGGTGTTTGGCCATCCCATCACCAGAGTAGGTCAGTCCAGGCTGTCTCTCGACCATTGCCAGCAGTCTTTTGTGGGGGTATCTTTGTGGATTTCTGTGGGCCTCTCTAGCACTTTGTTTTTTCCTTTTCTCATGTGGTCTTCATTTACCATGGTCTCCTATTCCTTGTTCTCCCTCTCTGTTCTTGATCCAGCTGGGATCTCCCGCTCTCTTTCCCTCGACCCTCGCCATTCATTGCTCCCACTCATGTCCAGGCTGTTCATGTAGATCTCATCCATTTCTCTGTCATTGGGTGATCCCCGTGTCTTTCTTGGGGTTCTGTTTTCCAGGTAGCCTCACTGGTGATGTGAGTAGCAGTCCAGTCATCCTTGTTCCACATCTAGTATCCTCCTATGAGTGAGTACATAATTGTTGAAACCAAGGTTGGATAAAGCACAGGGACAAATAGCCAAACGAATGGAAACACATGAACTATGAACCAAAGGCTGAGGGGCCCCCAACTAGATCAGGCCCTCTGAATAGGTGAGACAGTTGATTGGCTTGATCTGTTTGGGAGGCATCTAGGCAGTGGTACCAGGTCCTGGGCTCACTGCATGAGATAGCTGTTTGAAACCTGGGACTTATACAGGGACGCTTGGCTCAATCTGGGAGGAGGGGACTGGACCTGCCTGGACTGAGTCTATCAGATCGATCTCAGTCCTTGGGGGAGGCCTTGATCTGGAGGAGGTAGGAATGGGGGTGTGCTGGGGGGAAGGGGAGGGGCAGGAAGGGGGAGAACAAGTAAATCTGTGGCTGTTATGTAGAACTGAATAGTATTGTAAAATAAAATAAAATAAAAAAACTTAAATAACTCAAAGTTAAAAAAAATAAAAATAGACAATGATATGAAGTAGAAGTTACTCCTCTGGAAATGTTCTTCTTTGTTGGGATGTTGTGATTTTTACCAAAGACTGTCAGTCTGCTCAGGGAGGAGGGAGAAGAAATGGTCTGAAGCTCACACAAGTCAGCATGTCTATCGGATGAGGGAGAATTCTCTGAGTGCAGACTGCCTTTTGCCAGAAGTCCTGGGCTAGAGCACGGGCCCTCCCCTACCCTCATCCTCAGAAAATAACAGTTTTTCTCCAAATGAATTAAGGATCTCATTTTTTCTACACAAGACTTTTTCTTTTTGTGGCTCGGGTTCTGAAGGGATATGGGAGGCCAGTGCACCTGAGTATATTTATGGGCTGGGTTTTAACAGCACACTTCTAGGGCCCTGTGTAGTTGACCTCTGGTAATGGTAGGAGAAAGGAATTATTTGCTCATTTCTGCTTCTCCTGCTTCCCCTGCTTCTCCTGCTTCCCCTGCTTCTCCTTCTTCTCCCTGCTCAGGTTCAACCTCTATGTTCACTTTTCAGCTACAAAATCTTCTCCTGACACTGCCAGTGCAGATCCTAGAAGCAGTTTCCTGGCAGATACTGTGATCAATGATTTGTGTGTGATTCAGGTGGCCATGCTAGCATCACCAAGAGCAGTGGCAGTGACTGGGTCCTTAGGAGTCCAGACCCTTTCATGGGAGGTCACTAGTGCATAGCCCAAGTGCTGGTCAAGGACTTGGTATAGTTACACATCAGCCCTGTTCATTCTTTTTATTGTCTTCCACCACAGCTTCTAATCTGCCATTTTCCCACAAGGCCTCAAAGTTTGAAAACATGTTTCCTTGTATTTTCCCTGACCTGCATCTCTGAATGAACATTCAAGAAATTGCAGGTTTAAAAGTTTCTGAAACCTCACTGTTATGCTCTGATAAGCAGTTGAGCTGGTCGGAGGTATCTGGCATTGACTTCTGTGGATTTTAGAATATTTTTTACACTTTTTTTTTTGAGAAATTAGTTCCAAAAAATGAATCCATCGAATTTAATTTCTAATTTACACATACCATGTGATAGTAGACATTGCTTTTTACTTTTAAAAACAGGAATGTTAAAACATTATCTTAATTTTTTTATATGCAGGACCTTATCTGCTTCTTAATGTATGTTGTTTTGAAGTAGTTATTGTAAAATAGTGTAATTCTGCTTCCAGGTGTCATGGAGAAATGTATGCTCATTAAGCCAGGGCACAGGCATGACCCTCACATATCTACTGTCTCAGCATGCATCTCAGATGTCTGTTTCATAGGTTAGAGATTTCTATTGATCAAACAGTATGACCTAAAATATATCCTTGTCTCCCTCCCTATTACCAACCACACACAAAGTATGCATATGTGCAGGTGATCACTCCCTTTCTAGAAAATATTTTAAAACACATGTGATGGTTGAGAAAACATCAAGAGGGAAAGAGAAAGAGGTAGAGAATGAGAGAAATTTGAGTTTTGAGGGCAGAAGGTGCAGAATTGATCAACTACCAAATTGTATTTATCCTGTAGATTCCGCATCACAACCCAGTGTTCGGCTTCCCAACCACAAGATGGGAAGCAGCTATATAAAAATAGTATGTAACAAAAGATCTATCAAAATATATGAATACTAAAATGCTGCAGTATGTGCTGTTTCAGACGTGATTATGCCAGTATACCAATCAGCAAAAGCAGCTGTTTGGGGACCGCATTTCATTGACTTCAGATTAGCAAAGACGTGAAAAGGTATTCACTGGCTGTGTCATTGCGCCTGTCTATTTCATCCCTGAAAGACTGCTCTGTGAGACACTGTTATGATTCAAATGTCATTCACACTAGAGTAGCAAGAACAAAGCAGGATTGCCAATAGGAGAAGATCTAATTAAGAGAATAATATTTGCTTATTGTCAGCACCTAATTAGTTTCCCCTGTATTCATGTTTATAGAGGTGGCACTGTTATAATTACAGTTCAACAAGGAGTAGTTGTGTAATGTGTCCCGGTGCAGAAAATGCAGCTAAGAGACATGGAGGTCTTCCCCGTTCCTTCTTTATGCACACCAACAAACCCGCACAATAGAGATATCAGAGGGCTATATTTCACTCCTTTTCTTCACAGTGTGAGAAACACACTAATAAGCTCAGTGAAGGGAAGAAAGAACGTGCTATTATTTTACCATTCAATGAATCTGACTTGAGTATATTACGAGCTAGTGAATTTGAGGTGGAGTACTAGAAGTTCATGGTATTTTTCTCTTGAATTTTCAAATTAGCATTTCTTGTCTTTTTGTTTCTCATGCCCCACAGAGAGATAATAGGAGACAGGGACGACAGTCATGGATTGCAAAATGTATTCAAAATTCTCAAATTATAATTGTGTTCTGTACTAATGGGGGAGGTACATTTGGATTAAACAAAATCCAGTAATGTTCTCTGCTTATATCTCAAAGGAGAGTATTTACCAGGCCAAGGCACTAGCATCTTTGAGAAAAACTTCTATCTTGGATCAGAAATGCAGAGAAGCCTACTCTGAGGTCTCTCCAAACTTTCAAGTCTTCTTTCCCTCATGCCTTTGCTATTCTAACTGAAAACCATATACTACAGGAACTGCAGAGGATAAAACTTCATGGAATTTCAACATTTCTATAACTTAACCAAGTAGGAGTTATTAATCTATGAGGATGCTCTTACCTAGCTCATTTTTTGAGTAATCGTCACATGATGATACAAGCCCCAGGCTGATCAGAATCTCCAGGCTTTCAAATTTTGCTTTGAACCAAAATGGAGACCAGAGACAATGAAAAAATATTTCCTAATATCTTGCCTCATAAGTGACATACACCACTTAAGCTTCATTTCCGTCAATGCTAACTCACCAAGCATGTTTGAGAGCCAGGGTTCCTGGCTGGGTAACCTTATCCTGCTGTCAATTACAAATAATTGAGAAAACAAACTGCTAGAACACCAACCATCCTTTGTACATCATTTCAGGTAGCCTGCTGCTTGCTTTAGGCCATGTCATTTGGCAAACTCACACTGAAAATTTAAGCATTACTTCTCTTTATAATTATCTATTGTCTTACAAGACAATAAATTATCTCTTCCTTACAGTTGAAATGCCTGTAAGTCATTCAAGAAAAAAAATACATAGGCGTGTATATATGTAAGTATAGAAATGTAATAGTTTGGCTTAAAGGTTCTCTCTTCTTTTATTTTCATTACTCCTTCCCATCTCCTCCTTTGACTTTTGCATCCTGGGTAGTTTCTCTTACCAATGTGGCTTAGATTATTATGCATGAATTGCTGACTTTCATTTCTGTATATCTGGCACAATACTTTTGCTAGCTTTTTAGATATGTATAGCCTATCTGGAAAAATATTTAGGATGGTACTGTTCATTATTACATTTCAAACTTCCATAAAATTTAGTGCAAGTCACTTTAGTTTCCTGGAGATTTTGAAGGTGAGGACTTTAGGCTAAGCTCAGAAAAGTGTTTTATCTGTGATCCAGGATGAAGGAGACCCTTGACTAGCTAACTCAATGTTGGGAGATGACTCATTTTAATTAACTGCATCTATTTATTTGTTTGTTTGTTTATTTATTCTAGCTCCAGTTGGACTGATACTTTCTCCCCCTATTCTTTCCTCTGAACCTAAAATTGTAAAGTAGGCTTCTTTACATACATATCCATACCTGTATATATAGAGAGAGGATGGCCTGTTCCCTGAACATCTGCTTCTCTATCTCTTTCACTTATCTCTCCTTCCCTTGCTCCCTTCTACTCTAGCTCTTCCTCTCCCTACTTCTCTGTGTGTGCATCTGCCAGATTGTCTGGCTGATTATAGGGATAAGACCTATACTATTATCTTGGTCATGACTGTTTTCTTGCTTATCAGTCAATCCTGTCACACATTCTAAACCATAAAAGATTACAAGCAAAACAAAACAACACAAACAATCAAACAAACAAAATATGCTTTTAAAATGATGAATATAGTCAAAATATCCAAAGGTATTCTAAGACTGGAAAAACACCTCAGCAGGTGAGGGATTGAGTAGTGCTACCAAAAATGACTAAGTTCAGTTGCTGATACACACATTGGGTCTTATAAGTGCTTATAACTCCGATCCAGGCTATTGGTTGCTTCATCTAGCCTCTTCAGGTACTACACACAGGAATAGATTCATATACCCACACATACACATACACATACCCCCCAACACACACAAAGAAAGAGAGAAACAGACAGACAGATAATTAACAATTGAAAAAAATGGTCTTGCAACACTGTTAGATTCTAATCATTGAACCTTATCTTAACTGATGCCTGTTCTCTGCTTTTCTATTGATATAGAATGTCATTTGAAGTCATTTGGAGGCCCATATGGCCAGAGTTGGTAAAGACAACATTAAAAAAGTTCCAATACTTCAGCCTCATTCTGTGATCTCAATTGATGTTTCATTGGAGCTGGACTAGAATTCTTTCCTATCTCACTATATACATATTTCAGTTTTCCCCCTAGGAGCCTGGACTTCCTTCTAACGTTTTACACTAACCAAAGATATCTATTTGACTTCCTTGTTTGTCTTATGAAAAAGAAATTCCTAAGTAGGGGACTCTATCATCATGGGACACCATGACATATGTACTACTGATACAGGGAAGTAGATTATGAATGTTCAATATATTTTAAACCATATATAATTCTTAGGTGTGCTGACAAACAGTATATGATCCCATGGGCTATTAATTTCAATGTATTAGGTATATGTTTGTCCAGATATAAACATACATAGAACTTATCAGAGATAAATTGAAATCGGTTGATCAAAGCAAAATCCAATTTCTGAATGGAAGTGAGGAGAAAAAAGTTCAAACTAGTGTAACAGTACTTGAGATCAGTCAGAAAGACCACAATGTCAAAGAAAAGAAAATCATGAAATAAAAAAGGTGATATCTCAGTCAGACAGATGAGCAAAACAGCAACACTGGGTCATGTGTTTCTACCTCTAATACATCAGATCCACGAGCCTGAGCTCTTAGGTATACAGGCTTCCCTGATTGATTTTTGACCTTTGTGTGTTAGAGAGTTTTAGCTTATAATTCGTCTCCATACTATAAGTGAAAAAGTGAAGTGGGCATATGTCCACACATAAGTGTAAATATATTATTTCCTAATCACTTGTTGATATGCATAGGCACATGGTTCCATGTGTGCATATACACATGAACAGACAATACTCCCTTATAGTCAAACTCCATCTCTGATTTGTGGGCGTGAGTGCACGCGCACGACGACGTGCACGCGAGAGAAAGACAGACAGACAGAGAGAGAGTCCAAGTCTTATATCTTAGAAAATAATAGGGTGTTTCCAAATCAGAAGCTCTCATATTTCCTTCCAAACCCTAAAAATCAACAAGGAGAGAGAGTAAAACAACTCTTCTTATCCACTTGCCATGTAACTATAAAGAATCTGGCAATCTTAAGGTTAAAAGAAGTAGAACTTGTAAACAGAAAACATGAAAATTGCTTCAAGAGTGTACACTCAAAGAGTCAAATAGAAAATCATGAAAATAGAAAATAGCAGATACCTTCGCTACATAAAACAGATGAGAATCACCTTAAAAGATGCTGCACTAACTGACAAATAATGAGAACACACTTCAGTCTAGTAGATAATGGTAAATAAGATGGAGAAGCTAGAAAACATTGAGAACAAGAGCAACAGACAAAATTTTAGTACTGTAAAGGAGATTCTTAATTTATAAATAACATTAGACAGACAGACACACACACACACAGAGACAGAGACTTAGAAAATATACCCATTCTTCACCCAAGGGATGTAAATTTTTAAAAGATCTGAACTTTATTGTTTCCACAACATAGACAGAGATTCTTATAAAATATAGACTCCTCATAAGCAACAGAGTTTTCCATTTTGTATGCACTGTATGTACTATCAGTTGTTATTACTTGAATAGAATAACATAGACACTTAAAATTTAACTAAAGATTTTTAATTTTAATGAGGCCATAAGAAATAATATCTCTATATTGAGTACCATTTTTAGAGATAATGGCAGAGCAAGAGCCCTGGACACTAATGGTTAAAGATGAGCTTATCCACTTATTGGTCTCCCTGCCTGGATCTTACAGTTATGTCTCAATATACATAATTTGGGGCTTTCGTTTCACATTTTTGTATGGTGAAGGTGAGATAGAGAATGTCTTTCTCTTATATTTTGAGCAAAACTAAAACTCACACACATATTTTTCTCTTAATATGAACAAGTGGTCAGCCCCAGCAGGCTGGAAAGCCTATAACCTCCTGTAATATAATCAGTCATTATAACACTTCAGTAAAAAGAACAATCAGACAATAAAAACTATTGTAAATTAATTTTTTAAATGCCACCCCTCAACATAAAAATACTCAGGTTCTCCATGGCACTGTGCTATATCATGATTTCTTAATTTGTACTAGGTATTTGTTAATGTGTCTTCAAATTAAATAAATAAATAAATAAATAAATAAATAAATAAATAAATAAATAAATAAATAAATAAAGACAGAAAGAAAGAAAGAACAAAAGAAAGAAAGAAAGAAAGAAAGAAAGAATGAAAGAAAGAAAGAACAAAAGAAAGAAAGAAAGATGTGGTGTCAAACACTAAACAGTTCAGAATAAAAAGGCCAAAAGAATAAAGATGCAAAGTCAAAATTATAAAAACTTGAAAAAGAAATTAATGGACAAAAGAAAAAGAACTACAAGTGAATAATAATTTATGATTGCATCCAGAGAAAATGTGAAAGAAAGACCTGAAAGAAGAATAAAACTGGCAAAGCAGTGAGACAGTCCCTTAGATGATCAGCAGCCAAAGATTATTCATCTCTGAACTTAAAAATAATTATGCTTGAAAAGTGATACACAAGCCAGAATCAGGAAGATCCAAGCACCATTCAAACAAATCCAAGCATGCATATTTTAAAGTATACTGTTATAATGAGAAAACTGATCTTGAATTATGAACTCTGACAGTCTCTACTATAGAAATATACTAATCCTCAGGCTTTCTGAATAATGGTGGCATTGGTGACTATCAAACTTGTTCCTAAATTGTAATACATCACCAAAAAGGAAAGGAGAAGGAACTGGAGAAGGAAGTGAGGCAAAATAGAAATCCTAAGGACAAGGGAAAGAAGTACCTCACTCCAGAGTCTGGCGTAAGCTCCTTGCCTGCAGAGAACCAAGAATTCCAATATAAATGACAGTATTTCCTTATTCCTCCTTCCGACCTGAAAAATTCCCATTTCATAAAACTCTCATCACAAGACCCTTGAAGGAAAGGCATATGGTAACTTTTGGGCAAATCTAGTGTCTTTTGGTTTTAGCTAATCAGACTATAAACCCACCCAAGGTACCTTCAGCCATGCCACCCTACATTCTCATTTATCAAAATCTTTCAGAGGGTGTTCTTCACAACCCTTAGAGATATAATTTGAGAACCACCAAAACATTATATATGGTTAATGCTAAGGCACTTAAGTGTCAATCTCCTTTGAGAAGCTCTCATCTTTGCTCTTAGGTATATCTTTATCTTTAACCATGGTCTTAAAGTCTATGTTAACAAAATGTCTTTTACTGAACTTTGCTTCACACTGGCTCATTCTGATTTTTTTTCTGCAATGAATTCAAAGTTCTCATTTTACCTAAGTTAAGGTCCTTAATGTATTAAGAGAACTTCCTGGGCTACTGTGGGCCACAATGTGGAGTTATGCTTCCGTCCTTGCCTTGTCAAAAAGGAAATAAGTACAAACACAACTATGAACAACTCACTCTTTAGTGAAAACAAAGTCTTTTATATTTTATGTAGAATAAATAAAAATGGGGAACACATTATTCCATAAAGTAAGAAACATTCAAGAAAAATAGATGTGTTTAAAGGACACAGATTAGCTTGAAGAAGTTGTCCTACCATTGTCTAAATCTTGAACAATATGACCTCAATAATAATAGTGTTAGGTACACATAATCATGTTCAAATCAGTTGTCAATAACATTAAGGTCCTGAAATGAGAAATCTCCTGGATATATAGGAAAGCCAGTTGGGAATTCTGTAAGTCTCTGTTTCTACCCTCACACTAAATCCCTTCATTGTAAATATCTGAAAATTGAAAGCCTCATTATAGAACCTTGTCGTGTGAAAAAAAAAATACAATCACAAGACAGAAATGCTTGGCAAACATTACTTTTTAAAGCCACTAATGGGCAAGATTGATGTCACAATGTACATTGAGGGTAATAAAAGTAGTTGCCAAACTTTTGAGTTATGCTGTAGATAATATATTTTACCAGCTCAATGATGTTTAAGAAATAAAAAGAAAATAGTCTCAATTGAGAAAGATCTGGGAAATAAACATGAGCTCCTCTTAGTTCCATCCAGAGTTTGCCTAGGTCAAGTCTATTTAGTGACTTTGTCAAGGCTGCTAGTAGATGAGTTATTACTGATGCTCAAATGGTCTCTCAGGGAATATAATTCAGATAATGAAAAATCTTGGGAATTTTTTTTTTTCCTAATTAACCTGAGTAATATAAACTTCCATTCAGGCAAAATTAACTGGAAACCATTGTCCAATAAATAAGCACCTAGCAGACTTCCTAACGTACTGTCTATCCTAGGGGGTCCAGGTTCTAAGCTGCAAGAGGACAAGGGTGCAGATTTTATATACCCTTTGACAACACTGCATAGATTTCAAGTCAATGTATCTATTGGATCACTGTGGGGATGAACTTAATCCTATTGATAGATTTTTTTTTTCACACATAGAGGAATCTAAACCAAATCACCTCCTGCTCTCTCACACAAACTTTGTTTCTATACTTCCACTTTTTAAATGATTTCAAGATCATTTTTCAGGGTTCTACTTTTAAACATAACTGGTTTATGATGTATATAATCATAACTTTTATTCTAGCTAGTAATCAACTTTTTTCTATATTCACTATGGACTATTTATAGTATAAAGTGCTCCTTTTTATTTTTATCTAAATTTAATTGGGAGTTAAGTGTCTCCCACAAAATAACTAGCAATATTTTACAGATATGAAATGTCCAAGCCTTTTTGTTTAACCTATATTTTTTAAGCTATAAATCTTAATGATATGCAATACAGGCTGAGTTTCTAACTGATGTAGCCAATAGGGAACCTGGGGAAGAATGTAAATGTGAAACCCATGTTTGACATAACGATTGCACCTCACCTAGATAAACGTTATTAAATCTAATCTCTTAGATAACAACCATAAAAGATTGTCAAAGATTTGGTAAATTACTTCTTTATTTTTATTTATTCCTTGAAAATTTCATACATGTATACAATATACTTTAGTTTTATCCATCTCCCACACCCCTTCCAAATCCACACAGGATTGCCTGTCACATCTCTCTCCCAGTTTCACTGCTTCCTTCACGTTTTCTTTGTTTATTTTAGCCCATTGATCCAATTAGTTCTGCCCATATATTCATAA
Organism: Peromyscus leucopus; assembly: GCF_004664715.2. Taxonomy (NCBI): domain Eukaryota; kingdom Metazoa; phylum Chordata; class Mammalia; order Rodentia; family Cricetidae; genus Peromyscus; species Peromyscus leucopus. The sequence continues at coordinate 101,201,537 of NC_051067.1, read as the reverse complement.
GCTTGGGATCATCCACTTCCCCATGTGGTACCCACCTGTGGCCACACTTCTAAAAATAGATGATTCTTCTTTCTTGTTTTATGTAGGCTTTTATTGTTATAATGAGACAGCACGACCACAGCAACCCTTATGATGGAAAACATTTAATTGTGGGTGAGTTAAAGTTCAGAAATTTTGTCCATTATGATCATAATTGGAAGCATGACACCATGCAGGCAGACATGGTGCTAGAGGGGTAGTTGAGAGATCTACATCTGGATCAGCAGTGAATCACTGGTCCTGGCTTGAGCTGCTGAAACCTGAAAGCCCACCCTCAGTGTTGCACTTCCTCCAACAATGCCACACCTACCCCAACAAGGCCACACCTACCCCAACAAGGCCACACCTCCTAATAGGGCCACTCAAACCACCACCCATCACTCCCAGCACCCATCAACGGCTAATAATAATTCCTTCTTAATAGTGTTAAAAAAAAAAAAACTGGAAAATTTTCATTTTGTGACATCATCACTTGTCTTTTTTTTCTTTCTTTCTCCTTCTTCTTCTCTTTCTCCTTCTCCTTCTTCTCCTTCTCCTTTTTTGTTCTGTTTTACTGCATCAAATCTTGTTCTCAAGACTGACATGTTAACTTGTGACTGGACACTACCTTTGATCTTGACTTTACCATTTCAAATTCACTATAATGATCTTGACCTTGATATGTCCACATGCAAACACCCCTGCCATGTTAAGTGAATGAAATGCCTTGAGTTGTTTAAGTCCCTTCTTCTGCGATGAAAAATTCTAGGGCACACACTGCAACATACTCCCATACCCCCACTTTCTTCCTCATCCTCAGCTCAGAGGACAGCTCCTTTCCCTTCTTCATCACTCTCTTCCAAATGGTTGTAATGTCACTTTGCAACTACATCTCTAAATGTCTGGGTCACAGTGAAAAGCAGTTGATTAGATAAATTACCAAGATAACCTTTTGCTGAGATTGTTAACATGATTGATAGGAGTCATTATGTAAGTTAGAGATTATTATATTGTATTGGTAAAATGGGATTTCCCCAAGCAGTCTCTAACTGAGACAGAAAGAAGTCTCTTTAAGGATACTAGTTAGTCTTGTGTCTGAGCTTTTGGGAGTTTCAATATCTAATCCTAAAGTCAAAGTGTCATGGGCTGCGGTCACAAATTGCTTCTGTAGAGGAGTCCATTTCAGATGGGAGTGGACATTCCAATATTACCTGGAGGGTTTTTAAAGCAGGAACCTTGGCTATTCTGAATCAGCAGGTGAACCTGAAAAGGTGCATTTCTAGAAAATTCACAGATACTGTTCCTGCTGGGGTCTGGGTCTATACTCTGAGGAAGCATCATTAAATGATGTTTTGTTTACACTACAGGCTCTAAAGCAACTCAACGTCCCCAAGTCCAGCTCTTCAAAGGGATTCAAATATAGTTTGTTAGGTACTTGGAGGTGAAACTTCTTGTCTAATGAATAGGAATAAAAATAGTGTATATGATAACAATCATAATGCCAGCTCCATATAAAGAATTTTATATTCAATGGTCAATGCTCCACTCTCCTCTAGGAAGCCTTGACTTCTCTTCTAAACACTTAGGAAAGCAATGCACTCATACACCACAATCTCAGTGTCTCTGGCCAGAAACACACCTGCAAGAAGTTCCTTTCAACAATCCCCCCCCCTCACAGCATTAGGGCTTACACACTTTGTTTTCCATATTAATAGGAGAACTGGCCCTTTGCTTTCCAACTCGATTCCTGTAAACCCAGAAAACAGGGACTAGCACATATTATGTCAGCCCCATATTCACACAGCATTAAGTCCTCTAACAACAAGATGGCTCTGCCTTCTCAGATATTCCCACTACACCAGGATCAAATGCTTGGGCCATTTAGTAAGACATGCAAGAATATCCTAAGTTAGTTATAAGCCAGGACTAGTTCTTTTTGTGTCTGAAGCCTTTCTTCCCAAAAGTATATTGAGATGAACACCTTATAAACTCTCACTATCTGGATTGCCTCACAGGTTAGCCCATGGGCCTTTCTACTTAAGAAATATAGATCTTTTCCTAAGGGAAAAGTAAGAGTTAAAATACCACAATTACAATGAATTAATAAAAGTTATGAAGCTTTCACACATTTTCAAAGTTGGACTTTTTAAATGGATATATTTAAACCCTAGTGTTTGTTTAATAACTTTCTTGCCCTGGATATAAGATCTTCTTTCCTGTGGAAGGAACCAGTTTCTCTACATTATCTTTATAAAGTGAGACATTCTGGGTCTGTGAGAGAGCTCAGTGAGTAAGAGAGCTTGCTCCAAGACTGAAGACCAGAATTCAATTTTTGGAACAAACATGACAGAAAAAGAGAAATAACTCCTGCAAGTTGTGCTCTGATCTACAAAGGTGCAATAGATAGATAGATAGATAGATAGATAGATAGATAGATAGATAGATAGATAGACAGATAGACAGATAGAGTAAATAAATATAAAGAATAATATTTTTAAGAAAGACTTTACAGGAAATGTTGGACTACTTTTGAAGATTAAAGTTTAAAGACTTAGTGTTATATTCAAAGATCTGATAGATGGCATATTTTTGAGGATTTTTTTCCTCCTGAGGGAGCGAAGGCTACAGAAAGAGGACAGTGAAATGAAGGGATTAAAAATGAAAAGGAGAAAAGAGTTTTGATATAATGAATGACCTGACCTCATTTCTAACTTGAATGAGCTAAAATGACTGTAAAGTAAAGGAAAAATTGTGAAAACCAAGTGTATAATTTTGCCTTATGAGACTAATAAAATACTGATTAGAGTATTTGTCACTTCCTAAGCAGTAAATCAGAAAACTTCTCAGTATCAGCTTTTTTGGCATCCCTTAGAAATTTAGATTAGTGTCCCATTATGGCAAAAATATTATTAAAAAGTACTTCATTTGCCAATTAATTAGTTTTTGAAGAAAATGGCATGGTTTTCCTGCTTTTTACATTTTATTCATTGTTAGTGAAATATTTTCTCTCAATTAATCAAACTGCAACATTATCAAAATTTTCCAATACAGAATGAGACATTCCCACACATCTCAATAACTATTTTGGACACTTGCAGTTAAGCACATTAAGATGCTTATTAGTGGAGAGTTGTGGAATGAGCCTCAATTAGTGAATTAGACTGTATTCATTACACTTCACCAAATGCTCATTAACAGATTGTTTGATTTTTTTTTTTTTCCTTTCTAAGCAAAGAGGGGAAAAAAAAGAAGCAGTACTGGGGAGCTAGCCTGTCTTAGCAGCAATATGGAAATGAAGTCACATGGAAGTCTTTTGCTTACAGCTGCCTGGATTAGAGAAAGTTTGGAGCTTTTATTAGTAAGCCATTGTTGGAAACTTGACACTCAATGAATAGGCTAATTCTTCCATGTCACTAGAGGGGCCGTTTTTATTGTTTTTGTGAAACAACGATTTTTCTTCTGTAAAAAAAAAAAAGAGAGAGAGAGAGAGAAGAGAGAGAGAGAGAGAGAGAGATCTAAAGGAAATCTTCCTTATTTCTGTGGAAAAGTGAAATAATGTGATTACTGATTTTAGTTCAAGGACACATAATAGTCTTTAGCAAAACTATTTGTGCATAAACTGCCCTCCAGGATGCTTCTATTCTGCCTTCCCTGAGTCCCTTTTATCTTAGGGACACAGCCCTCTGTGCTCTCTGATCTTCTCACCTTACTTCTGTCTTTGGTGATGCTGACTAGAGGACAGAAAAACAGATGCAAGAGTTGGACAAGTCAAATGGATTGTTTGTGCTCTGATTGAGCCATTTTACAAAGCCATAACTATTAGATTCTCCTTATAACCTAGAACTTAGTCTAAGAAAGCCTCCATCTATCACTTTACTGTACTCTAGTGAGCACTGCTATGTCTACCTCTTATCTCTAGGTCTAATTTTAGTGTTTCAGTAATTATATTCCTTATTTTTAAGAGAATGTCCTCAGTCAACATTAAATAATTTTCTGTTCATTTTTTATCCATTCAATAATGAGAATGTCTGTTGTTTGAATCTTAGATGGTTTTTTAATAATAATAATAATAATAATAATAATAAAAACCCTGGAGCCAGATATTAGGATGAAAGCTGAAAGATCAGAGAAGCCTAGCAAGGCACATCCAATCTTACCTCACCAACTCCATGAATCCTCTGACTGAAAGCTTCTGAGTCCTCACCTGCAAGGGTCTCCACTGAACTGCTTTAGTTCTTTTTCCTCATGCCTTATATACCTTTCTCTGCCCAGCAATGTCACTTCCTGGGATTAAAGACCTGTGTGCTTCCCAGTACTGGGATTAAAGGTGTTTGCCACCATTGTCTGGTTCTGTTCCCAGTGTGGCCTTGAGGTCACAGAGATCCAGAGGAATCTCTGCCTCTGGAATGATAGGATTACGGGTGCATGCCAACATTGTCTGACCTCTATGTCTAATCTAGTGGCTGGCTCTGTCCTCCAACCCCCAGGCAAGTTTATTAGTGTACAAAATATATCACTACAAATATCACATATAAACAGTACAAAAATGAGCTTATGCTATGAAAACCCTATCCTAACAGAAGAAACATTAGTACTGTAGGCATATGTTGTGCATTTCCTAGCGGCCCAACTGTGGGATGTGTGTGTGTGTGTGTGTGTGTGTGTGTGTGTGTGTGTGTGTGTGTGTAATTTTATATGTACTATCATTTCACTTTTAAAACTCTATCAATTGCTCCTGTTTTGTTACATATTGTCTTTTATTTTCTACCAATAATAAAATCATCAAAGCCTATCTCAACTCACCTGAACATCCATGTTCATTGTGGCACTATTAACAAGAGTCTAATCACAGAATCAGCCAATATGCTGATGACTGGATGAATGGGAAAATAATATATACACAATAGACTATTAACCATAATGAAGAACAAACCAGTCATTTAGAACAGAGATGGAACTGGAGCTACTCCTACCAAACAAGTGAAAGGAATGAGTCTCAGAATGATGTGTCACATGTTTTTTCTCATATGTGTGAGGCACAGGGAGACTACTACCAAAGTAGGAAGGCACTGTGAGGGAAGCAAATGTAGCAACAGAGAGGAAGAGGGTCAAGGAAATGGGAAAGAATACAATTCAAGTGCATTAGATGCATCTCTGAGGCCTCAGGGCTACAAAAATGTCAAAAGGAAGCCTATTGCTTTGAACATTTAATACAGGCTAACAAAATTTGAACAAAAATCATTTCATGTGACAATCTAAGTCAAGCTTCACTCCTTTTTCTTATTGTGTACAAACTTGTACAAACACCATTGTCGTTGGCTGTTTTTATTTTCTATACTTATCTACCTGTAGAACACCATTATCCAAACTATACTTCATAGCAATCTGTATCCAAAAGATCCTTATAATTAAAATAAAACACTCACCTGAATGTTGAATGAACCTTTCACTGTATAATTCCTCAACCTGAATGCTAAGTATCCACTTCCTCGAACTCACAGAGTTCGAGGCTCTGCCTCCCGAGTGCTGGGACTAAAGGCTCCACCACCGCCCAGCCTAAGTGTCCACTTTTAATGGACTAGTAGATTATTACAGATTTACCAAATTGGTTTCTTCTTCTGTCTTAACTTAGTCCCTGTTATGTCATAAAGACATTCAATTAGTAATTTAACATTCAAAAACATTCCACAATAAAATTTTGCTGGTTGGAATTGATTTCCAGAGATCTACAATCTTAAAAAAAAAAAAAAAAAAAAAAAAAAAAGTGTCTTCAAGAATTCTCTTGTCTTCTTCTCATCACTCCACCTGTGTATTAACTAGGCATTTGATGAGAAGATTTTATTCAGTCAAGTCACAGGGGTCTAGAAATTCCATCTCCAACTATCACTAATTAAATTGTCTTAATCCTACTGAAGCTGTCAGCTGTGTGTGGAGCTATTTCCTAGGAAATCCATGAGCCTGCTATTTAAACATCATGCTTCTTTATTATTGTTTATTTATATCTAATTTATTAGCTGAGCATGTTGCTGTAGCCCCAGGATATGGGTATCTTTAAATATAATTAAGAAACCCATTCTGAGTATTATCACCACCAAATAAATATAGGAACTGAGAATAGAAGATAACATACAAGTACATAGACATGCTTATTCTTAGGTGATACAGTCTCCAGCCAGTTCCTAAACTCATAGGAACTAGAAAAGGCACATGACATGAGTTTCTTAATTAAAAGATTAAGACCACATCTACATGGTTTTCTCCTAGTTGTTCTGGAATTTTCACAGCAACAAAAACATAATCCTATTGGCTGTGACATTTTTCAACACACAGTCATTGCCTCTGGTATAAGCAAATGCCCTGTTAAAACACTGGAAAGAGATGAGTTGAGAACAAATGCTTATTTTATGTATGTATATATTAAACAAAATTAAATTAAAAATATTTAGGGATCATTGCACAGGTCATGGAAATTGTTTTATAAAGCTTAGCTTTTCAACAGGTTCAATACTGTGTTTCATTGAAAATTACAATAATAATCACATCTACAGTGCTGGCACCATTTTCATTATGGACTCCATTGACTTAGGCCACATGTAGAGTTCAAAAGAGCTTGAATATCTACTTTCTCACCAGGTGGTCATAGAAAGGTTGCATATTATCAATGTATTTCTTTAAGCCTGATATACAGCAAAACAGAAATGTAGTTGGAGTTTACCAGCTGACTTCCTTGTATAATTTAAGAGGAAAACTGTCATTTAGAATTATCTTTGCTAGCTATTTAATAATCCTTATAACTTTACTTTGGAACACTGGCAATAAGACTCTTTTGCCTACTTTTGAGACTCATTTTCTCCTTTTGGGTTTCCATGTCTGGCCTCAATATGAGGGCTTTTACATTGTCTTATTCTATCGTGTGTCCTCCTTGATTGTCCTCTCTTGGAGGTCTCCTTTTTTTTTTTTTTTTTCTGAAAAGGAAACAGAGTAGGAGGGGTGGATTTGGGAGAGAGGGAAGGTAAAAGGGGGATCTAGGAGAAGTGGAGGGATGGAAACTGTGGTTGGGATGTATTATATGAGAGAAGAATATGTTTTCAATTTAAGATGAAAAAGAAAAAGAAAAAAAGATATACACAAGTAGCTTCAATATGTTTGTTATGTGAGATGAACATTAACTCCAATATGGTAGCTGACAATCATTTTTATATGATTTCAATGCAATTTTGATGGTTTGAAAGGTTGGAGAATAAACCGATGTGTGGGGGAAGGGTATATCCATTTTCAGTCCAGAGGAGGACATTGATTTTCCTGCTTTATTCTCTTGAGAGAGGATAGTTCACTCACTTTGAAGCTAGATTGGTACCCACCAAGTCCTGGATACCCTTCAGTCTCCATCCCCACAGCACTGAGGTTACAGAAGCATATACCATCCAGCTTTGTATGTGAGTGCTGAGATCTAAATTGAGGCTCTGTTGCATGCAATACAATCAATCTTACCTACTGAGTCAACTCTCTAAGCCTCCATGTTTATATTTTTTAATTATATTTGTATTTATTGATTCAATCTGATACAAGAGTCTCCACACTTACCTCATTTTGGAAAACTGCCAGTTCAAAGGGCTCTATTTTAAAACAAGTAGTTTTATGTTCTATTTATAGCCAATCTACTTCCCTTTCCTTTGATCAGGAGCAGTGAAAACAAAGTGTCAATAGACTCAGAGGAATAAAAAGAACATCTGTTTCATGTGTCTTCCATCATAGGGCCATTTGAAGTGTGAGGTTCTTTTTCTGAACGATCCACACTTTAAAATTCGATGTGATGACAAACTGTGCCTACTTCCAGATCATGTGGCAGGAAAACACTATTACATAGCTCATCACACCGGGGATGAAATGTCAGTGGCAGAACATGATTTATGTGCATATTCAACATTTATTTAGGAAGCCGAAGTGACTCCACTCTTAATTCGTTGTGACTAAAATAGTCTCTACTTAATTTTCCATAGTCATCAACTCTTCATTCTGTCTAATAATGCCATTTTATAGAAAGCCTTACCCCCACCTTGTATTTCTGCAAGAATCCTCCTCAGTGCCCTTAATATTGCACTGACATCGCTATGTTGTGGTTGTGGACTTTCACATGGTGCGGTGTACAGCATGGCTCATAGAACCTAATGAGAATAAGTTCATCAAATTAATCCCAATAATGAAGAAATTTGCTGCCAGCTTCTCAAATGTCTAATTTGTGACACCAAGTTGGCAAACATTTTCAACTGTGGAAGAACAGTTGAAGCCAAAAAGCCTTTCTGAATAATGAAAAGTCATCTTTATTAGAAGTTCTTCATCAAATATACAATGTATTGATGTATCATAAGGAAAAAAATAACTAATTAAAAATGAAAAAATTTATAGAATAAAATAAAATGTTGATCAAATGAAAGAGTTCCTGGTCAATTTTCTCTTGTGGGAAGTTCTTAAGAGAGAAAAATAACCTTGTTTTTATCACAAGTAGTCCATTTTTATGAAGTATGACTTAACCCTGTCTATGCTCAGTGAATACTTACTCTGTATTGCTGTGCAAATATTTTCCAAAATGTTATATGTTGCTATCCCAGGCATTTGTGATATAAGTAGACAAGATGGCAAGCCTTTAATGATTTATGCACTCAATATTGGAGGGTAAAATTTATACCTCCTATGACTCTAAAATTTTGGGAATATCCTTGTAATACACAGCAGGTCCTGAGATACATAGTACATGTTCAACCAAGCTGATTGGATGAATCAGGAGATGTATTTGTTATGTTTGTGAAGATGAATACACACTACTAATTTATTATTTATTTATCTTGAGGCAGAGTCTAAGATATATCAGGCTACCTTCCAACTACTATATAGCCATGGAATACTTTGAACTTCTGATCTTTCTGCTTCCACTTCCTGAAATGAAATTTCAGTCGCAGAATTAGAATTAAAGAAATAAACATACAACACCCAGTGTATGCAGTTTTAGGAATAAATCACATATACATTGTATGTGCTAGGCTAGCACTCTATAAACTAAACTACATCCAAATCATGTATTTACTTTTTCAATGGGTAATTTTTTTTTCTTAAATTTTCTCTGTCCCTCTCTCTAGCTCTCTCCCCACTCCACCCCACCCTTATACATATCTTATATGATTTATTTTCCTCTAACCCACTACTATTCTGGCTCACAGTAGTAATTGGGCTTAATGAGAATTTTCTCCAGAGCTGTCTTGTTTTATTGCTGTAGTTGTTGTTTTTCCTAATCCAGTAGGGATTCATATCAGACATGCTTACAGCAAGGAATTCTTGATGGGTTTTACTCTTTGAAGAGACCTATGATACAAATCAATGAAAATATCAAGTAATAGAGCAGCATGGAGATGCTTACAGTGATGTTATATTTATTATAAACCCTTGTAAAAATAAAGCTATTGCTTCTGTTTACTAATTTGCATTTTCAAATCTAGCTTTGCATGACTGCTTTAGACTTGAAATTTCCCCTGAGGTCTTTATCTGATATTTGCCAGCTGAATTCCCATAAAAATTAATATGGGGTGGTATTTAATAATAGAGATTTTGTCATTGAAGATATTCATGTTTGAATTCTGGATACTATATGTAGGCTGTGTTACCTTCACTCAGTACTTCAGATTTTTCATCAAAGATGAAAATATGAAGAATATGCAGGAATAATTTGAAAGTTACCATAACAATGCTTATATGAAAGTGATGAAGATATTTTAGCAATTTTTATTAAAAGAGGGACTGTTTAAGAGTGAATCACAGCTGGTCTTAAAAGAATGAAAATGATAGTGAGTTGTGGGGACAGCTGATATGGATTGATCCATATTTGGTGATGGGATGGGAAGGCATGCATAACACAGTTTTTAATGTATAGGTTTTAGTTTCATATTTATCAAGAAATTGCCTACCATATACTTTAGACAGTGCAGTCTCATCATTTGTTAGATACACTATAGACAAACTGTAGAAACTTGTTGACCTGTGATATTTAAGGAAACTGACTTTATGAGAGCATACATTCAGATGTAATGCATGACTGTCACACAGGCAGGTGTAGTGGAGTGTATGAAGTATGAACTTTAAAATTCATATAACCTGGATTAATACTCTATATCTAAAGTAGAAAGTTCACAACCTTTTATAAGTTACCCACTATCTGAGATTCTAAGATACCATTTCTTGGACGTTAGAGTAGAAGTCATTAATTCTGGTGAAGTGTTTAATAGCAGCAAAAGTATCTTCAACTTTAAGAGGCACTTTTATCTGGCAAACATTATTTATAACTTATTGCTGGTTCCAATATTAAATCACAGCTAATCAAAGTTCAAAAAAATCAAAAAATTGTGAACAGCACTTTTTCAAATATCTTACTTCACATGTTTCACAATCTTAAACTTTTTAAAAACAGCATAGTTATTCTCAGTGGAAATCTTAGCTCTAAGGACATTTGACAATGTCAGAGAGACAGGTGCTGGAATGTCACATTGGAGATACATGGAGACCAGAGAGCACAAGTGATACGTGCTGTGAAACAGCCCTCAATGAACAGGAGAAGTCAGAACAATGGAGAATAACTTAGCCAATGCTAGTGTTGATTAAGTTGAAAATCCTAACTTAGATGAACAGCACTCTTCAAGCACTGTCCTACTTGCACATAATTTATAAACAATATTTTTGTATCACACACCTGGCATTGAATAGAAAAACATTTCCTCATTGGTTCACTTGTCTGAAGCAATTTCATAATAGCTATGGAGTTATTTTATTGATGGACGACAAGCTCTGGACGTTAGAGTAGAAGGCATTAATTCTGGGGAAGTGTTTAATAGCAGCAAAAATACCTTCAACTTTAAGAGGCACTTTTATCTGGCAAACATTAGTAGTAGTGTGTTTGTTTTGAGTTGACTGGTTTATGGCTTCCCAGATAACTAGTGTTTCTGGATATAACTACCCAGGTATTTCCCCAGGTATTTCGGAATAGCACTAGTCTTTGAATCTGAGTATTCAGTATAGTATAGGGTAGGATATTGTCCTGCATAATAATGACATCATCTAAGTCATTTTAAGTCACAAAAAAAAGTCAAAGGAGGGTTGATTTCACTTCCTTTGTAATTCTTAAATAGGGTTTTTTGTCTGGTCTGTCTTCAGAGTCAGCTATATACCATTGGCATTCCCAGATCCCAGACCTTCACACATCGACTAGAATGATATCTCCAGCTTTCTTTAGCTTCAGCTGGTAGAAAGCAGAATGTAGATTTTCTCAGCCTCCAGGTTATTGTGTCCATTTGTGTGTGTGTGTGTGTGTGTGTGTGTGTGTGTGTTTGTGACTGTGTATGTGACAGAGAGAGAGAGAGAGAGAGAGAGAGAGAGAGAGAGAGAGAGAGAGAGAGAGAGAGAGAGAGAGAGTTTATATACACTATACTAGCAAGGTGACATACAACCACTTATCTGAATACAGACTAGGGAGAGAGTCTCTGGAAGCAGAAAGCGGTATATAAACAGTTGCACACAAGACTTAAAAAGGAACCAAAAGCACATATTGACAGACTATTCGTACTACAAGGAGGTAGCAATTGAGTCAGCCAGTTGAGAAAATAAAAAGGGGTGGTGGATATAGGAGGAAGAACAAACACTGTTTGGCCTCAGAACTTTGGTGAAGGAAGAATGATGCTAGGTATATTCAAAGGTTTTATGGCATAAGAACATCGCATAGGAAAGTTTACTGTTTTCAAAAGTGTAAAGGAGGTGAAGCTGAAACCAGAGCAGTGGAGAGGAGAAAACAAATATCCTGAAATGTTTTAATCTAGAATTCTTAGTGGAAAAACAGATACTCTTCAATATGAAATGATTACATTTAAAGTAAATAATTCTATTGTTGCAGTGGACCTGAAAGTTGGACTTGAATCAGACTATTGCAATTTCATTTTTGTAACCATTGATATTACTATCAAATGTCTAATATTCACAAAGTAATTTATTTTGTTTTCCTCTAAAGCTGTTAATAGTCCTGGATTGCAAAGACATTTGAGACTTACCAGACCTTCTTTTCACAGACGGTCAATGATAAGCAGGATGACTACAAGAAGGGGAAAATAAGCTGTTGTATCTATATGTTTGTCAAAGAGAGATAGCATTGATTAAATTATTGCAGTTGAACAGAATATTAACAAAGATCCTCTGACTCATTTAGAGTATATGGAATGAGTTCATAAAGGATAGTGTAGCTATAAATAAAATGCCATGGACAAAGAGACAAAATGCAGACATGGTTTTAAAAAATTAACCAGTGAATGGGATGTTAACCTCCGACTGGGGAAGTAATTGTATTATAATGGTGATGGGAAAAACTATCAACCAAAGAAATGAACCTGAACTGAAATGCTTCTAGATGCCAGGAATCTTGGTTACCTTTTAGTGTTTTTGTGTGTCTCATTATTTATGTCAGTCCCCTGTGCTCCAAGACCTCATCTGAGCCTAGCTATGAGAATTCTGAAAAATTTAGTCTGTACTGAATAAAGTTTTATCTATAAAGAACTTAGAGATACTCAAATGATGATTCTGCTACATATGAATGCCAGCTTTCTAGGGTAACTTCAAACCTAAGTATGACACTTGTTGACTCATAGATCAAAGAGGACAATTTCCATCTATCTAGTAGTTATATTGCCTCACATACTACAAAAGTATGTTGCCTGGTACACATGGGAATTTACAAAGTATATCTTCATATCTATTTTTCTGAGTTAGTGGAAGACAGTATTGGTTAATGAATCTGAGATATGAGAAAACTTCTGATATTAAGAAATTCAAAGAAAGAAGTTCCCAATTATAAACACAGTGATTATATTAGGTAGGTGGCTAGATATTAGCAGTCTTGGAGGTCATTAAGGATTGGTCCCTTCTTTACAAGCTGCAGCAACTTATAGCACAAGAACTCTAGCTTCAAGCCTTTGACCACTGTAAAATCAATGGAATCTGAAACCTTATTGTTGTTCTGAGATATGACATTCTAGACATCCAAAGCTGTTTCAAAGATATTTAGTGTTGGTTATTTCTCTTCATACACCCTCTGCAATTTTACCTTCCCATCCTCATCTTTTTACACCTCCCTGTCCCATTATTTCACTTTTCTTTTTTGTACTGCCTGCATTCTATTGCTTCTTCCTTGAAATCCCCCCAACACAGTCCTTTACTGGTTTCCTCACATGTATGAGAATTTCAATTTAAGCTCACATATCTAAAATTGTAAGCTATCATCTCTGTATAAGAGAAGACATGGAGCATCTGTATTTCTGGGTCTGGATTCCCTCACTCAGAATGATTATTTCCAGCTTGATCAATTTCCCTGCAAAAGTCCTTTTCATTTAAAGCTGAATAAAAATCCAATGTGTTTACATAATACATTTCATTATCTATTCATCAGTAGATGGATATCTAGGGTGTTTTCATTGGATATTGTAAGTACATCACCGATGAACATGGATAGGAAAATAGCTCTATAGTAGGATTAGAGCCGTTGAGTATAAGCCTACAAGTAGTCTAGTTGATCATATGATAAATTTATCTCTAGCTTTTCAAGAACCTTCACACTGATTCCACACTTTTTTCTTTCCAGTTTGTACTTTCACCAACAATGAATAAATGATCCCCATTCACCTTATCCACACTGCATTTGTTATCCTTTCTCATCCTATCCCCTTTCTTTGAGGTAAGATAAAAGCTCACAGTTTTAAGCTATACTTCCCTAATGACTAAGACTGATGAATATTCTTTAAAGGATTTCAGAAATTTATATTTTTTGAGAACTCTCTTCTTAGTTACATGCTTCATATTTTTATTTGGTTGTTTGTTTGCTTAGGTTTTAGGGGGTTTTGTTGATCTTCTTCTTTTTGTGTTCTAGACATTACTGGTAGTCACATGCATAGATGAAAAACATTTTATTCCATTATGTATGCAACCACGTCACTTGATTGATGGTGCCTTTTGTTACACAGAAGCATTTCAGTTCAATGATGTCTCATCTTCTAATTTTTGACCTTCATTCATGTTTTACTTAAGTTCTATTCAGAAAATCTTTTACTGAGGCTATAAGTTAAAATATATGTTCTACTCTCTCCTCTAAGAAACTCTGCATATGAAGTTCTATGTTGAGAGAGTACTTGATCCATTTGAAGTTGAGTTTTGTTCAGGGTGAGTTACAAGAATCTACTTTCATTTTTCTGTACGTATACATTCACTCTAACCATCACCATTTGTTGAACATGATATCTTGTGCAAAGTGTATGTTTGGCCTCATTATCAAAAATTATTTGACTGTAGGAACATGGGCTTGTGTCTGGGTTCTCAGTTCCATTCTGTCAATGGATGCATCTGTTTTCACATTAGTACCACATTCTTTGTATTATTATGGCTTTGTAGTATAACTTGAAATATGGGATGGTGATGCTTTTAGCAGTATCAGTGTTAAGTTACCTTTTTCAAGTGTTTGGTCACTGGGATCATGTTGACATCTCCAAACATTACAGCCTATTTCCACTGTTTTTGGTGACCTTTCAGAACGTGGCTGTATTATCCTACTGCTGAGGAAACCACATATGTGAGTCCTTGAATATGGAGAAATAAAACTGATAAATACCTGGTGACCTTCATCACTCCTGGATATCTTTCACAGTTCTGGAAGATGCTGTACACACCACTGGGAGAGAAATAATCAACAATCTTAAATAATTATAAACCTGGTGAGCTGTAATAAAAACTGGCCTGGCAAGATAGCTGAGGTATCTTCAGCAATGACATATTACCATTTGGTTATGACAGACAGCTTGAAGCATTTGCAATAGGGTGTTTTGTTTGAACACCCTCTGAGTCTTTCCTGTAGGCTTTATTATTTTTTTAAATGGTTCTACATCAGGAAATTTGTAGAAGTGTCATGTGTGTCTAGCTAGGTCCAGGCTCCAGGTGCTCCATTATCAATATCTCCTGCCATGAAGGACCACTGACTAAAATCAATAAATAAATACTGAAATATGACTAGTTTTCAGATCTTAGAAGATTTAGTAATACATTTTGCATTTATTTCTGGAATCCTGAGGCATTTTCCATTTGTGAAATAATCAAAATCAGAATACAGGAAAGTATATCAGAATATGACTTAATTCCTAAAGAACTCTTTCCTACTGTCCTTTCACAAATACAATCTTTCATTTTTAAGCCTTAGCAATCATGAATCTATTCTGTATTATAATAGTTTTGATTTTTCAAAAAGATAAAATATATATGATCACAAAGAATGAAACATGTCAAGACTGGATTATTTTATTCATCGTAATTCCTCTGTGACAAAAAATTTGTTTCTGTACTTACTGAATTTCACTACTAAGTAGTAGTCTATTATATGAATATACCATAATTTCTTAACTCATCAAATAACACTTAAATTATTTCCTGATTGGGTAGTAACCAATAGAGCAACTGGGATTTCCTGTTTCTATGTAGATAAATTCCCATTTCTCTAAAGTAAATAATCTGAAATATCATCCCTGGAAATGTAAGCTTTCACTTTGCAGCAACACCCATCAGTTCCTGGTCTATGCCTTGTTAGAATCATAGACATGATAACAAAGAGATGCTTACACAGTGAAGGAGGCTTATTTTTTTTGATCAGAGAAAAAGGAATAGTAGAGAATAGCTTCTTTCAATCAGCTTCTAGAGTGCAAAATAGAAGATTTAAATGTCAGAGAAATAATTAGGGGGGAGATTTTTAGTAATGAGTAAGTGACTATTATTCAACACTTTTTAGTTATTATTTAATGAAGAAATGAGTAGCAGGCCTACATAGTGTGTGTGTGTGTGTGTGTGTGTGTGTGTGTGTGTGTGTGTGTGTGAGTGTTGTGGGGGAGGGCTACTGGTTTTCCCTCATCTCTTCCTGTATCACAGAATTACAACCACTCAAATTGTCTAAAGAAGAGAAAGTGAAGGGAGGAATTTTCTGATATCTTAATGATGAGATGTTTTAAACTTTTAAAAGAGAGAAGGGATTGAAACTTTTCTTGTTTTGAAATACATGTATAAAGGTGACTAATGATTGTCAGATATTATCTAACAACAAAGACAATTCAGAATGAAGATCTTTATATATTAAAAAACAAACCTGTGATTTCAAAAAAGTATGACAATGAATTAGAAATAAATACTTGATGCTACTCAGTCATATAACAAAGAGGCAACTTGCATTTGACTTTATTTTGCACAGTGAAAGTCATGTTTAGAATATTTAAGTCACATAAAGGCATGCATTTGTTTTGTGTTTGCTAATATTTGAAAGTCCTACCTGACAAGCACTGAGCTAATTATTAGAAATTAAGAAACATGAAATTTTGCCCTAGTATATTATATTAAAAACTTGCCTTTGTAAATTTTCAAGAATACTTTGTGTTTTGATTTGCAACAAACAGATGCAAAGGATTATGACTCAACTGTCTTTCACAAATTGTTATTCACTTTATTTTTTGTTTTGTTGTTGTTGTTGTTGTTTTGAGACAAGGTTTCTCTGTGTAGCTTTGGAGCCTTTCCTGGAGATCACTCTGCTGGTCTCGAACTCACAGAGATCCACCTGCCTCTGCTTCCTGAGTGCTGGAATTAACGGCATGTGCCACCACTCTATTTCTAAAATAAGTGAAAAATAAAAGATTATAGTCACTACTAGTTATTTGAAGTAAGTTAATTAATTTATATGTCTTATTCTAAGGAAGCATTCGCAGGATTTTCCTAGCATCTTATCAAACACGAGCCCATTGTGAAGGCAAGCTGCATTGTGTTCTTGTGCAACAATCATTCAGCTTGCAACTGCTCTGAACTAAGACTCCTAGCCTGTGTTATCCTTTAGGCACTGGACGCTATTCAGAGTCTCTTCCAACTCCCTTAACTACATAGTTTTTTGAGCTGGGATTACACTCCATCTTTGAGCAGCAAAACAATCGGTGAGTCCTCTTCTCTCCTACTCTTAGAATGTTGAATGAGTCAGAAATAGAAAGACTTTGTGTGGAATCTCCAGTGTTCTGTACTTTTATTTTCTTTCAGCGAGATGTGATACAGGCATGTGATACTTACTTTTCACTAGTATGCTTACATTTTTATTCCCATGCTATATTAAAGTTTAATATTTCTATTTTAAAATGCACCTGTGCCTGGGGTATGGGTATGAGCTGACACCTCTAGCCATGTTGGAATCTGAAAGAAATGTCTCTGCCAGGACCATGTCACATTGAGGAGACACCTCAGTGGCCTGCACTGTCATCTATAGCCAGGGTATCCTCCAAATGCAAACAGCTGCTGAGGGCCATGTCTGGCCTGCATCAATGTCTGAGGCTCCACTTACCATGAAAAGCAGTGCAGGTTCCCCTTGCCACAGCGACCATGCAGGTTGAGGTGGCCTGCACTGACACCAGCCTCCATACCGATGCTCGGGCTAAGCTGTGGCTGGGGGCCATTTCTGGGGCTGTGGTCCAACAGCAGTCAGAGTTAACCTTCATGCCTCCTGTTGCCATCAGGGCCACATGCATGCCCAGAGTCTGAACTGACACATGGGGCCAGGTTGGAGCCCAGAGACCATGCAGCTGCTGGGCCTATCCAGATCTGAGAGGCCTGTTTTGCCACCTGGAGCCATGGTGACACAGGCCTCAAGCTGTTGCCCATAACCATATCTATCTAGGTCCATGGTCCTGGAGCAGCTGGGGTCTGTGTAAATGTCCGCTGTCCATGTTACCACAGAGGCCCATGCAAACCATGTACTGAACTATGTGTTGAAGTACTGCTGAGCTGGTCCCACCCTGCAGAGTGACCTGTGCCCCTTTCACAGAAGAGCTGACCACGAACCTCATGGCCCTAGGATAATGGGCGCTGATGACCCACAAAGGGAATCTGTCCCAGCTCCCTAATAAGACACACACACACACACACACACACACACACACACACACACACACACACACTTGGGAAAGCTCATATATGCCTTACCTCAGGCCTGGGAGATCTGGCTCCTCCCCTCACCTAAGAGGAGTGCTCCTAGCAGCCTTGATTGACAAACTCAGCTGCCACCCAGGCACACAGCCAGGGCTTGGAGTAGGCACAACCCAGCATCTACCCTGTCTATGATCTGCTGGAGTGTGTGAGGAGACACATGCTGTGGAACCATAGCCACAGAATCTCCATGACTCCGTGGCAACAGCAGGATATCAGAAAGGAATGTTGGTGGGTGTCCAATATTGATGGTGCACCAAAGCCTTGAACCTGACCAACAACTCATTACACAGTGAACATTTGCAAATAAAGCTGTTTGACAAGAAGGTATACTAAATGATACACAGGAGCTCCCAAAGCCATTAAGGTGAATGAAGAAGCAACGGAGAGGTGGGAAAGATGGAGGAGTGAAGTGTTTTTCTTCTTCTTTTATTATTATTATTGTTGTTGTTGCTGATTTTTATCTTATTTTACTCTTTTTTAGCTTTCTTTTGGGGGGCCACTACAAGAGGAAAGGGGCAGATACAGAGTGAAAATTGGGTGCATAACATGAAATTCCCAAAGAATAAATAAAAAATGCACCTGTCAATGTCATTAGAGTGGTAAATCTTTACAAACTTAAAACATTGGTCTAATATTCAGCTTAAGAGACAAAACAGTGGTAGCACTGCATGAGATTTCTCCAAGCTCCTGCCCAACATTCATTTCCCATCCTCAGAGTAAATATAATCTGACTCACAGTAGTATAGTCTAGTTATATGAGCTTTCATTCTTCTTTAATCAAAGTCAGAGAGTATATGATTTCTCTTTAGCATATTGCCAAGAATCATGAATATGTATGCGTAGCTGTATAATATTAATACCTATGTTGTATCTGATAGTATAAAATTAATGCTTGTATAACATTCAGCTGGAGGTCTGTAGATGTATAAACAAATGTGGATACATATACAAACATACACACATTGAACTGCATGTATATTTATATACAGCATATATATTGTGTATATACTTGCCAATTTATCCAGTCTACAGTTAATGGGGAGTTCAGTAATTTCCAACATTTAGCAGCTGTGAAGTTTTATCTTGAATGTTACAATGCACTTTTTAAATGAAAGTGTCTGCTCATTTGCATTGGATGTACAAAGACCAAAATTTCTCTGTCACAGAGCAAGCATATGCTTAGTCTTAGCAAGCATTGTAAATGACTTCCTTTCAAATTGCCTTCCTTCCTGTTTTGAGTGTAATGACTTTTTCTCACAGCCTGGCTCTCAATTGCATACAATTCATTCCTGTGAAGCCAGGTTCATAGTTTTAGACTTTCAAAAGGTTTCAGTTCCACTGTTTCCCATATCATTGAGTATTTTTCTTATATTGCTTTGACTATATATATACATAAGGAATTTGCCTTCTCTTCCAACAATTTCATGTGATAGGAGGTATTATGTGATTGAACAGCAGCAGTAAAACTAGAAAAAGTTAGTGTCCTGAATTATGTACTTTTCTTCACTGTAAAAAATAACATCTACTCATTTCCCAGAATTTCTTGTATCTTTATTCTTTGGTGGCCAATAGTCACTAAGTCTCAATAGGAATACAGCCTGCTAGGTAAACTACAAAATTCCATGCTGGGTTGTATCCCTACAGATTAGGATAAAAACAAACAAACAAACAAGCAAGCAAGCAAACAAACAAACAAACAAAATACCTCTAAATATCCTAAATACCAGTTACTTGAATCATCTTAAAATTGAACTTGAAATGTGTATGAAAGCATGCACTAAAGGGCAGCTGCCTTGTATCATGTTCAAGGAAAGGGTATACCTGGGCAGACAGTTAAAAGCACTACAGAGTAAAGGAGCTAATTTTAAACCACTAACTGTGAATAAAAAAAGTTGAAACTCACATTATTTTTAATTATATTTTTTTCTCAGTCCATGTCTTAGTAAGGAAAAAAAAAAAACCATAAAGCAAGTATCTTGGTTTAGCAATTACAATATGTACAAAGATATAAACCTTTATTAACAACTTGATATTAGATACAGGGTAAAAATAGCTAAAGTCACTTTTAAGGAAAATAGGGATGAATAAAATACCTTCAAAATTCTAAGATTATATAAGACTTTAGCTCTGCAAACTCAAAGATCAGGTGTTGATGTAACAAGACTTTGAGGCTAGTCCCCGGGAACCCCCACCCAACTCTGCCCCAGTTGCTGACCAGCAGGGAAATCTCCTGCAGGAAGCCCCCACCACTAACAAAATCCCCCATCAGACCCAGAAATCTGCAAGTCCCACACCTTGCCCCACCACCCATCTACCTGTGGCCCCAGTAACTCCCTGAGGCTCAGAAACCAAACCGCCAGCTCTCATTGAACCAAGAGCCTGCACTCATTGGACCAAGAACTCTCATTGGACCAAGAGTAACTTCCAGAGACAGGGAATTCACCAGACCTCACTGGATCAAAAGTGGCTTTCTGAAACATAGAATCTGCCAGCTCTCATTGGACCAAGACAGAATTCATGAGACACAGAAACTGTTAGCTCTCACTGGACAAAGAGCCCTGATAAGACTCCAAGAGTCACAGAATCAACTACTTGGGTTGGTCCAAGAACTGCTCCCTGAGATACAGAATCTACCAGATCAAAATAGACCAAGAGCTAAGATTGGACCCAGAGGTGCCCCCTGAGACACAGACACAACAAGCACAGAGTGGACCAATAGCACCTCACTTAGACACAGGCACCTCTTATACCTATTAGAGGAGGAAATGGGCAGATGTCAATGCAAAAAAAAAAAGAAAATACAACAACATAAAGACCAGAAACTAGCCCTCATCCAATAGCAAGACTTTAACATCACAATAAAGAAGAAGCAGAAGAAAGCTACCTTAAAAATAGCTTCACGAAGATGCTAGAGGCCTTTCAAGGAAAAAAAAAAAAAAAGGAAAAAATCCCTTAAAGAAATTGAGGAGCCAGGCAGTAGTGGCACACGCCTTTAATCCTAGCACTCAGGAGGGAGATCCAGGCGAATCTCTGTGAGTTCAAGTGCAGCCTGGTCTACAGAGTGAGATACAGGACAGGCATCAAAACTGTGCAGAAAAACCCTGTCTTGAAAAAAAAAAAAAGAAATTGAGGAAAAGGCAAACAAAAAATTGGAAGAAATCAATAAATAAATTGAGAAAAAGGCAAACAAAAAAATTGAAGAAATCAATAAATCCTTTAAAGAAAGCCAAGAAAATCATGAAAAACCAGTTAAAAATGTGAAGGACACAGTTCAAGACCTGAAAAGTGAAACAGAAACAAGGAAGAAGAAATAAACAGAGGGAATGCTGGAAATAGAAAATCTGAATAACCAAACAAGAAACACAGATACAAGCATAACCAACAGAATACAAGAAATGGAAGAGAGAATCTCTGGTGTAGATGATACAATAGAGGAAACAGATTCGTCAGTCAAAGAAAATATCAAAGCCAAAAAAGTCATAACACAAAATGTCCAGGAAATCTGGGACACCATGAAAAGGCCAAACCTAAGAATAGTAGGGATAGAAGAAGGAGAAGAATACCAACTCAAAGGCACAAAAAATATATTCAGCAAGGTCATAAAAGAAAACTTTACTAACTTAAAGAAGGAAATACCTATGAGGATACAAGAAGCCTATAGAACACCAAACAGACTAGACTCCCAAAAAATGTCCCATCTCCAAATAATAAATGAACAACTAAACATACATAATAAAGAAAAAATAATAAGAGCAGCAAAGGATAAAGGCCAAATGACTTATAAAGGCAACCCCATTAGAATAACACCCGACTTCTCAATGGAGACTATGAAAGCCAGAAGGACCTGGAGAGATGTAATGTAGACATTAAGAGACCATTGACGCCAGCCTATACTAATATACCCACCAAAAATTTCAATCACCATAGACAGAGTGAACAAGACATTCCAAGACAAAACTAGATTTAAACAATATCTATACACAAATCCAGCCCTACAGAAAGTACTAGAAGAAAAATTCCAACCTAAGGAAGCCAGACACACCCATGAAAACATAGGCAACAGATAACCACCCAGCAGTAAATCCCAAAGAAGAGAAATATACACACACTACCACCAAAAGATAATGGGAATTAACAATCACTTGTCATAAATATCCCTTAATATCAATGGACTTAATTCATCTATAAACAGACACAGGCTAACAGAATGGATATGAAAGCAGGACCCAACTTTCTGCTGCATATAAGAAACACACCCCAACTTCAAAGATCCACACTACCTCAGAGTAAAAGACTGGGAAACGTCTTTCCAATCAAATGGTCTTAAGAAGCAAGTTGGTGTAGCTATCCTAATATCCAACAAAATAGACTTCAAACTGAAATCAATCAAAGGAGCTCAAGAAGGACATTACATAATCACCACAGGAAAGACCCACCAAGATGAAGTTTCAATTCTGAACGTTTATGCCCCAAATTCAAAGGCACACACATATGTAATGGAAACATTACTAAAGCTTAAATCATACATAAAACCTCACACATTAATAGTGGGAGACTTTAACACCCCACTCTCAACAATGGACAAGTCTACCAGACAGAAACTTAACAGAGAAATAATGGAACAGATGTTATGATTCAAATGGACTTAATAGTCATCTACAGAACCTTCCACCCAAACACAAGAACATACCTTCTTCTCAGCACCCCATGGAACCTTCTCCAAAACTGACCACATATTCGGTCACAAAGCAAATCTCAGCAGACATACCAGGCGGTGGTGGCACACACCTTTAATCCCAGCACTCGGGAGGCAGAGACAGGTGGATCTCTATGAGTGCGAGGCCAGCCTGGGCTACAGAGCAAGTTCCAGGACAGGCTCCAATGCTACACAGAGAAACCTTGTCTCAAAAAAAAAAAAAAAAAATTGCAATAACTTCCTATATTCTATCAGACCACTGTAGATGTTACCAACTGTCTTATTAAATAAGAAACACAGAATCAATGCAAAGAAGAAAGTCAAGAGGTCAGAGCTAAGAGCTAAAACCTTACTCTTCCTCCTGCGGTGGTCCTACCTCTCTGAACGAGAGCTACTGTCTGTGTTAAAGACTTTATATAGACTTTCTGTTCTGCCTTCTCATTGGTTGTAAACCCAACCACATGACTGACTTATCACTGCCTGTCTGTATAGACCTCCAGGTCATCTACGGTTGGTATTGAGATTAAAGGCGTGTGTATCCAATGCTGGCTGTATCCCTGAACACACAGAGATTTACCTAGCTCTGCCTACCAAGTGCTGGGATTACATATGCCACCACCGCCTGGCTTTCCTATGGCTTGCTAATAGCTCTGACCCCTGGCCAACTTTATTTATTAACATACAAATAACATTTTAATACAAATAAAATATCACCATAGACTACCATGGTTTAAAGTTAGATTTCAACAACAAAAAAAATTACAGAAAGCCTGCAATTTCATGGAAACTGAATAATGCTCAACTGAATCACCACTGCATCAAGGAAGAAAGAAGAAAGAAATTAAAAACTTACTAAAGATCAATGAAAATGAATGTACTACATACCCAAACTTTAGGGACACTATGAAAGCAGTGCTAGGAGGAATATTCATAGCACTAACTGCCCACAAAAAGAAATTAGAGAAATCTCACACTAGTAACTTAACTGCACACCTGAAAGCTCTAGAACAAGATGAAGCAAGTCACCTAGGAAGCATAGACACCAAGAAATAATCAAGTTGAGAGCCAAAATCAGTAAAATAGAAACAAGGAAAACAATACAAAGAATCAATGAAACAAAGAGCTGATTCTTTGAGAAAATCAACAAGATAGACAAGCTGTTATCCAGACTAACCAAAAGGCAGAAAGAGAACATCCAAATTAACAAAATCAGAAATAAAAAGGGAAACATAACAACTGACGACCATGAAATCTAGAGAATCATCAGGTTATACTTCAAAAAACCTGTGCTCCACAAAAATTGGAAACATCTAAAAGAAATGGACAATTTTCTGGATAGGTACCACATACATAAGTTAAATCAAGACTAGATAAACTATTTAAACAGACCAATAACCCCTAAAGAAATAGAAACAGTCATTAAAAGTCTCCCAATCAAAAAAAGCCCAGGAACAGATGGTTTCAGCACAGAATTCTACCAGATCTTCAGAGAAGAGTTAATACCAATACTCTTCAAATTGTTCCACACAATAGAAACAGAAGGAAAGTTACCAAACTCCTTTTATGAGGCTACAGTTATTCTGATTCCCAAGCCAAACAAAGATGCAACAAAGAAAGAGAATTACAGACCAATCTCCTTCATGAACAGTGATGCAAATATACTCAATAAAATATTGGCAAATTGAATCCAAGAACACATCAAAAAAAAAAAATTTCACCATGAACAAGTAAGCTTCATCCAGAGATGTGAGGTTGGTTCATCATTTGAAAGTCTGTCAATGTAATACACCATATAAACAAACTGAAAGAAGAAAACCACATTATCATTTCATTAGATAATGAAAAGGCCTTTGACAAAATCCAGTACCCCTTCATGATAAAGGTCTTGAAGAAATCAGGAATACAGGAAACATACCTTAAAAAAAAAAGCAATTTACAGCAAGCAACAGTCAACATCCAGTTAAATGGAGAGAAACACAAAGCAATTCCACTAAAATCAGGAAAAAGACAAGGTTGTCCATTTTCCCCATATTTATTCAATATAGTACTTAAAGTTCTAGGTAGAGCAATAAGACTACAAAAGGACACCAAGGTGATACAAATTGAAAAGGAAGAAGTTAAACTTTCACTATTTGTAGATGATTTGTAGATGATAAGTGACCCCAAAAATTCTACCAGGGAACTCCTACACCTGATAAACACCTTCAGTAATGTGGCAGGATACAATATTAACTCAAAAAAAATCTGTAGCCCTCCTATATACAAATGACAAACAGGCTGAGAAAGAAATCAGAGAAACATCACCCTTTACAATATCCACAAATGGGCTGGAGAGATGGCTCAGCTGTTAAAGGCTAGGCTCACAACCAAAAATATAAAATATGATAGCCACAAATAACATAAAATACCTTGGGTTAACTGTAACTAAGCAAGTGAAGGACCTATATGATAAGAACTTTAAGTTTGTAAGGAGAGAAATTGAAGAAGGTATCAGAAAATGGAAAGATCTCCCATGCTCATGGATAGGTAGGATCAACATAATAAAAACAGCAATCTTACCAAAAGCAATCTACAGATTCAATGCAATGCCCATCAAAATCCCAACACAATTCTTCACAGATCTGGAGAGAACAATACTCAACTTCATATGGAAAAACAAAAACCCAGGATAGTCAAAACAATCCTGTACAATAAAACAATCTCTGGAGGCATCAGGATTCTTGACTTCAAGCTCTACTACAGAGCTACAGTAATAAAAACAGCTTGGTACTGGCATAAAAACCAACATGTGGACCAATGGATCGAATTGAAGACCCTGACATTAATTTGCACATGTATGAACACCTAATTTTTGACAAAGAATCCAAACCTGTACAAGGGAAAAAAGAAAGCATCTTCAACAAATGGTGCTGGCATTACTGGTCATCAACAATGTAGAAGATTGCAAATAGATTCATAACTGTCACAGTGCACAAAACTTAAGTCCAAGTGGATCAAAGACATCAACATAAATCCAGTTACTCTGAACCTGATAGAAGAGAAAGTAGGAAGTAGTCTTGAATGCATTGACATAGGAGATCACTTCCTAAATATAACACTGATAGCACTGTTGGTGAGAATGCAAATTTGTACAGCTACTTTGGAAATCAGTATGGTGGTTTCTCAGAAAATTAGGAATCAATCTTCCTCAAGACCCAGCTATACCACTCTTGGGCATATACCCCAGGGATGTTCAATCATAACACAAGGATACATACTCAACTATGTTCATAGCAGCATTAATTGTAATAGCCAGAACATGGAAACAACGTAGATACCCTCAACTAAAGAATGGATAAAGAAAATGTGGTACATATACACAATGGATTACTACTCTGCAGAGAAAAACAATGACATCATGAGGTTTGCAGGCAAATGGATGGAACTAGAAAATATCATCCTTAGTGAGGTAATCCAAACTCAGAAAGACAAATATGATATGAACTCACTCATAAGTGGATACTAGATGTAAAGCAAAGAATAACCAGACTGCAACCCACACCTCCAGGGAGACTAGATAGTGAGGACCCTAGGAAAGACACAGGGATCAACCAGCAATGGAGAAATGGATGAGATCTACATGAGCAAGATGGGGTTTGGGCAGGTGAGTAATGGAGGGCAAGGGATGGAGGAATGAGACCTTAGGGGAGTAGAAGGTTTGAGCTGCATCAAGAATTGAGTGGGAGAACAAGGAAAGAGATATCATGATAAATGAAGGCACCATGGAATAGGGAGAAGCAGAGTACTAGAGAGGTTCCCAGGAATCCACAAAGATGACTCCACCATAGATTACTGGCAATCGTCGAGAGGGTGACTGAGCTGACCTACTCTGCTGATTGTATGGCTGAATACCCTAACTGTCATCATAGAACTCTCATCTAGTGACTGATGGAAGCAGATGCAGAGATCCATGGCCGGGTCCCAGGCAGAGCTCTAGGACTCCAATCAGAGAGAGAGAAGAGGGATTCTATGAACAAGAGATATTGAGACCACAATTGGAAAGAGTACAGAAACAACTAGTCAAACTATGGGAGGCACATGAACTGTGGACCAATAGCTGAGGAGCCTCCATGGTATTGGAGTAGGCCATCTGGATAAGCGAGACAGTTGTTTGGTTTGAACTGTTCAGGGGGCCCCCAGGCAGTGGGACCTGGACCTGTCCCTGGTACATGAGCTGGCTTTTTGGAGCCTGGTGCCTATGGTGAGACACTTTGTGCAACCTTGGTGCAGGGAGCAGGG
Source organism: Peromyscus leucopus (assembly GCF_004664715.2). NCBI lineage: Eukaryota > Metazoa > Chordata > Mammalia > Rodentia > Cricetidae > Peromyscus > Peromyscus leucopus. The sequence continues at coordinate 101,174,476 of NC_051067.1, read as the reverse complement.
GCTAGGACCTGCCTCAAAAGAGTATACCAGGCTCTGCTGACTCCCCATGGGAGACTTTGCCTTGGAGGAGGTAGAAATGGGGCGTGGTTTGGGTGGGAAGGCTTGGGGGTGGGAGGAGGAAGGATGGGGGAAATCTGTTGTTGATATGAAAAATGAATAGAAAATCTCTTAATTTAAAAAAAGAGACAAATATTAAAAAAAAACAAAGGCTTTGAGATGAGAAGTGAGGTATAAATGAATAGTAAAAAGTAAAGTATCATTCCTTCTACTTTTAAAAGCCCTAGAGAGTGAAGCACTGAAAATGTGTATAATTAATAAGCAGTCTTCTTTAAGTCTAGAGGCAGAATATTTATGCCACAGGTCTAATGCATATGTCTAGATTATAATTGTAATTCCTTTACCTCAATTTGTTCATGTATACTGAGAAGAACATAATCTTCCTAATCCATGTGTTTGGTGTGCAAACGGCCTGTTCATACAGTATTAATCTGTTGGTTATAACAAAGTTAATATATATGTCCATTCAACATTTGACATTGAGTTTCTTAATGTTTAGGTTAAATATGAATAATTTTCCTCTTAAAATTCAAATAAAGATTTTTGTATGCACATGGCTTTTATTCCTTATGTGAATACACATTATAAACTAAGTAAGGTTACATGTGATTTAACTTAAAAGACATTTTGGAATACACATGTTAATAAATAAAAACAAATGGATGATTGCTAGGGTATTAATAAAGAACTGAGAACAAAGACACAGAAACAAGTATAATCTTGGGGAATGGAATCATTAAAAATCTTATTGGATTGTACTAAGAATTAAACTTGAATATTTACTTACTAAAATACTTAGAACTGAATATGGAGAAGAAGTAAATTTTATAATATATGTAAATTTTACAACCAGTGAATAACTAAATAAATATTTTACCAAAAATGCACCACTAGATATGTCAAAAACAACAGGAAAATGCTGGAGATGTACCTTACTAGCTCATGTTCATTCCATTGAGAATAAAAGTCTTCCATCAGATGTTGTCTTGCTTGTGGTGATATATTGTAGATCTTAATATAATTTGCCTGAAGATCAGAGAACAGAACAAGCTGCTAGATTAAACATAGATGATGGGCAGTGGTGGTACACATCTTTAATCCTAGCACTTGGGATGCAGAGATCTGTCTGGATCTCTGTGAGTTCAAAGCCACCCTGGACTATATGAGATTGACCCAGTCTAGGAGAAAAACAGAGCCAGGCAGTGGTGTCACACACCTTTAATCCCAGTATTTGGGAATCACATGCCATTAATTCCAGCACTAGGAAGGAAGTGATGTCTGGGCAGATAAAATTATATAACTTGTGAGGAGACTGAAACTAAAGCTTTTTCAAGCTGAGGAGTTCTAAAGTTAAGATGTGGCAGTGGCTTGATCCTTTGCCTTGCTCATCTCTCAGCATTTACCCTAATATCTGGCTTCGGGGGTTTTTATTAAAAGACCATTTAAGATTGTACAACACTTGATGTATTGAGTTCAGTATTAAATGAGCTTTTATTAGAAGTTACCACTATTTGTATTATAACATCTAAAGGGAAATATTTACTTTATGTATTATCATATAGAATTTGCCTCAATGAGACACTATATCTCCAAGGTTATTCTGTAATCCAAATTTGAGTTAACTGAGGTTGTTATCAAGGGGCTGAATAAATCAATTCTTTGGATTTGTTAAATTGTTTTTAGAATCATATTTTTAATATTTAAAAATTTTAATTACATCTATTCTAGTATTCCCATCTGTTCCCCATCATGTTCTTAAGATAGCAATGAAGGCTTTAACTCCACAAGGCGTCTTTCCAAGAATACAGGTTGATATACGTACCCTCCCTCCTTACAGTCAATTAATCAATAAGTGTGTGCAGGCAGTAAAGTAACAGTGATGAGAAGTCCCGTCAATGCTAAAGTTAATGGTCCTTTTCATCAAATGCTGAATAATCAGGAAATTACTCCTCCCTGTAATTGATAACTGTTATTATAATTCCCTCGAGATTTACTGAAATTAAGAGAATGGAATTCCTCTACTATGTTAGACAGCACTTTCAAACCCTAAATGATAAAATCAAAACATGAGATCAGAATGTAGCAATGTTTTCTATCACAAATTGTTTAGAAAATGAACATGCAGATTATTCTGGGCTCACATTGCTTACTTGGATATTTAAAACCACTTAAAAATTCAGTACTTACAAATTATCTATAAATACATTAAACTCTCAGAGAACCTGAAATATTAATTGCTGGCTGGGGATTTCATCGGGCAAACAAATTATGCAGACAGAATAATGTGTGTCCTTGTTTGCTGTATTTCCCCAGGAGGTAAAACAATAAATTCCAAACCTTAAAGTCATCAGATTTATTTATCTTCTGCAATAAGTACTTTTTCTTCCCTGATCTACAATAAGCCCACATGCACAGCACAAAATAAAGTGTTTTAGAGTATGTTGTTTTAAACAAAAGAAACTTTCTTCCTTAGAATTGGAATGTTATGGTACAATGATCTAGAATTGGTCTAGAATGGAAAGAAAATGCTTATCATCTTCTGAATTTCTGCTGTGGAAAGCAGAGTGGGTTTCTAATATCCATTGCTTGTTTGGGCTTTCTAGAGAGATGTTCTGATTATACATTGTAAATAGGGTGCCTTCAAGAGAGCCAAAGCCTCTTGGGAAAATGAGGTATGAATTGTCGACAGAGAAGGTGAGGGAACCAGGGCACATTATTTCCAATTCCTGGCCCTTTCATTATTAATATACAAATTGGGATTGGAACCCTTTTTCCCCGAGCAATGTTCCATATAGCACATTGTTGCCTCAAATGAGTAACTTAATTCATTCTAATAATGACAGTTTTTCTTAGAGAGTTCAGTGCATTAGCTGATAATTTGCTGACTGCTAAATTTCTTTATGGGCTTAAATATCCAAGTTAGCATTGTTAGTCTGCTTTGGACTAAGGGCTGCAACATCAAAAACCAAGTAAAGGCTTGAGGATTAGACAGAATAATTACAAAGAACATAGAAAAAGACATCAGAATTTTGCAATTTTAACTAGCATCAGGAGTGGCAATGTCATTTGAATTAGTCTTGTATTTTAATCCAAACTGGTTTGGGGCAAGTTGTTTAACATATGCATAGCAGCCCCTTTGTGCTTGTTGAGTTTTGTCTGTCAACAAGGCAGCTAGAGACATATGAGACATGTTGGCTTCATCAATTGGCTTGTAGATATGTCTATGGGGCATTTTCTTCATATCAATTGAATGATATAGGAGAGCCAAGCCCACAGTAGGCTGTGCCACTCCTGGGTAGGTAGACCTAGGCCATATAAGAAAGCAGACTGAGTAAGCCATGAAGAGCAAGCCAGGAAGCAGACCTTTACCTTGGTTCCTGTCTCTGTTTCTACTTGTGTTTCTGGCCTGCCTTCCCTCAATGGTCAGGATATATAAGCCTAAGCCTTTACTTCCCAAGTGTTTTGGGGGTCAGTGTTTTATCATAGCAAACAACAGCAAACGAGGACAGAAATCTGTACCAGATGGTAGGATAGTACTGTGTTGAAATTCACCATGCTGTTTTGTGGGAGCATTGTGGAAGCATTTAGAATGTTGGGCTGGAAAACCCATTGAGTGCTAAGAGCTTAGTAAGCTATTTTGATAGTTTAGAAAATAGGAATATATGAAGAGATGCTGATGAATAAGTGGTGTTTCTGAAAGAAGCAAAGTCTCTGTTGGGGCATTTGTGTAATATTTTGGATTTAGAATGGTGGAAGTGAACCTTTTGCTTTACTAGTTAACTATGGCTAAAAATTGCTATGATTAAGAAGAAACTAGCAACATTGAGGTGACATCTTATGGACAGGATTTATTCAGGGTCACTACACCAAAGCTGTAGTTTAGAGTGTCTGAGGTTCCATCTAAACTGACATATGAACTTGGTAATTTATAAATATTGCCCATATGCTGCAGGTATTGGGGTCATGAGAGTTGTATGATTGAAGGAGTCATGGAGAAGAGCTGAGACTAGGCACTGAGAGGTCTCATAAGAGGATATTGGTGAAAGTGAAGACTCAATTACAGTGGAAATCTCAAGACTGGCACCATCATGGAGAGAAGTTGGGACTTGGCACCATGTTGTAAGGTCAGAGTTTCTAAAAAGTTCCCAGGAGGCCATTGGTAAAGGTAAAGCCTCTATTGAAAAGGAGATCTCAGCATATTGGAAATGCCAAGCCTGGGGAGGAAGAACCAAGATCAAAAGCACCTATGGAAGCAATAATGAGCCCAAGAGATAAGCAATGTGTTGCAGATGGCAGAGCAGGAGAATTTGGGCTACTGAAGCCCCTTTAACCCCTAAGTTAGGGAATAAGTCACAAACATTGGCCACTGAGCAATTTACAAGTCAAATTTTAGTTTTGTTTATGATTATTATTATTATTACAATTATTATTATCTCATATTTTTCATGCTTTCCCTCTTGAAATAATAAAGTATATAATTTATAATATATATTATAGGAGCCCACAGTTAAGAGAGTTTAGATAGTAAAAATAATAGACACTGAACTTGTAAGTTGGTATTTTACAAAGACTTTGGGACTTCAAACATGTACTACATTTTATATTGTGATATTTATATGAGATCTTGGAGATACCAAGAAAGGAAAAATTATGGTTTAATAGTGATATATTTATTTATATGTTTATATGACAATGAGTTAGTCACACTGGTTAGTTTCTGTCATTTTTGACACAAACTAACAATACCTGGGAAGAGAGAAATCGAATTAAGAATTGCAGCCATCATATTGGCCTGTTGGCATAACTTTGAGGCATTTTCTTGATGAATGATTAATGTGAGCAGGTCCAGGTATAAGAATGCAAGGCGGGTGGTTGTGGCGGCGGTGGCAGCGCACGCCTTTAATCCCAGGGAGGCAGAGGCAGGCGGATCTCTGTGAGTTCGAGGCCAGCCTGGTCTACAAAGCGAGTTCCAGGAAAGGTGCAAAGCTACACAGAGAAACCCTGTCTCGAAAAACCAAAAAAAAAAAAAAAAAAAAAAAAAAAAAAAAAAAAAAAAGAATTCAAGCTAAGCAAGCCATGGAGAAGAAGCTAGAAGCTAGAAAGCCAATTCTTTCCATAGTTCTTGCCTCTGTTCTTGGCCTAACTTCCCTCAATGATGGGTTATGATCAGATTCAATACATGCGCCAAAGAAACCCTGATCTCTCCAAGTACATTTTGGTCTATATTTTACTACAGAAGTGAACAGCAAACTAGGACATCCCTCCTTTCTAAAATGAGAGTAAAATAATAGTAAAAGTTTCATGAATGTTGTTTCTATATATTAGGTGTAATAATTAACATCTTATATGAATTTCACACACTTACATGTTAAGTAGATGCTGTCATTATCCTCTATTTTGTTTTTGATGTTGAAATTGACACAGAGAGAAGGGTCTCTGTGAGGTCTCAAAACTGATGAAGCTCTGAAAGATAGAGGTGAGACTAAAGACTAGGCACCCTGGACCTGTAGACAAAAGTGTTGTCCTGTAGGACAGAATATCTAAAATGAGATAATAGGTAATGCTCTCTAGTAATACTCCTGTGATGTCTAGTGTACAACAACTCAGTTGTATACTAAGATTTACAATCAAGGTAGTCAGTCATCTCTAAGCATGGTGTAAAAGAAAGTGTAAATTTGGCTTTAAGAACCAATATGCTGCAAAATTGCCTCTGAATGTTTGGGACTCCATGAATCCTTTCTCTAAATTTATTAATAGTACTGATACTCAACAGGCAATTTTGTCCTCATCCCTTGTGACATTTGATAGTATGCAGGGATAATCTTGACTGTCATGAGTAGAGAGATATTATTAACTTCAAATGTACAGGGTCCAGCTATCACTACTCATGAAAAAAAAAAGTGTAAGAATGAAATATTAGTAACACTGATGTTGAAAAACACTGCTCTGTCTCAGACCACAGTTTTAATCTATTATATTCATAAAGGAGCAGGTCCTGTCTAAAGAAAGGTTGGTTAATATTTGTGTTTATTAGGAATTCTGATTTGGAAGACACAAATTCATCCTGAGATTCTTCATTTTCAACAAGTCTCACACAGCTAATTCTGATGTGTTGGTGAGGAGAAGGTTCTTCATATTGCTATTATACCAAGAAAATCTCCAGCTATACCAGCTTCATCTGATACTGAGGACTAGGGAGCACACAGAAGAAGCCAGCTTAATGATAACTATCTATCGCCTTAAACTCTTAGCATGCTTATATTCAGTGCCTTGTTCTCAGCCAGCTACCATATTAGATTCACACCCTGTGGCCAGGAGCAGAGAAGTATTATAGGCAAGGATGTGTGAGATATGGCCTGACAAGGAGGTGCTAATAACTCTGCTGAAACTCCAAATTGTTGCCTTCTTCCTGTGCCCAAAGGGGAGGGGAGAGAGTGAAACAGGTGCTAAAAGAATTCAGTGTGAAGCCAAAGCCTGTAGGAAAGCCAAGACAATATGTATGCATTGAAGGGACAGCAATGATAGTGAAAAAATAGTAGAGTTAGAATTTTATACAGCCTTTAGAAGTAAGAATTGTTATATGCATTTCGAGTAGAATTACAGTTCTGTCAATGCAGGGAGCTTTCGACAGGTTTTTGAAAGTCTCTAAGCCAGAGGTGATGCAAGAGAGAAACACCTGGGAGACTGAAATAGCATCCCTGGTCCCTGGTGTAGCTAGTTAAACCTGAATGTTGAGATGGGTGCAGATTGGCAACAATTTGTTGTAGCCTTGTTCTAATTCCAATATATAGCTGGGGTTGAGAACCACTGATTTAAATATTATTTTTGTCTTTATGGTAGAATAATTAGACAATCAAAAGACTTTATATATAAGTATTTTAATGGGGTAACTAGGACATACTAAGTGTGACTAATTTGTTAGCTGCTGTTGTTGTTATTACCATTATCATTAATATTTTTGTTTGATATCCAAAATTTGTCTCTTCTCTTATGGCATCATACAACTAGAAGTTTAAGTAAAGACTAAGAAGGTCATACCTGTTGAACTGGTTGTTTTATTTAAGCTGTAAACATAAATAGTTATTCTCTAATCCTAGCCCTTTGGAGGCAGAGGGAGGCAGATTTCTCTGAGTTTGAGGTCCGCCTAGTCTATGTATCGATTTCTTGGCAAGGCAATACTTATTTCAAATTTTATTAATCTCTGTGCATTGGAGGCCATCTTCTCAATATTTGACACTGAGATGTCTTTTTTTTTGAAAACACAATATAGATATGATCTTATAATCTAATCAATCAAAATAATATCACTATTAGAAATGTTTGGAATTGGTACCCCATTATTCTGTCATAAATACCACCCTAGGGTTAAATCCACAGATAACATTTACAAGACCTAGAAACAAAACAGCTCTCCCAGGATTCTGTAATACTAGGCAGTAACATGCAACTACTCAATAAATTTCTCTCCTCTTGACCTTGAACCCTTCTTCTCTTCTGCTTAATTCTCTCTTACTTCCATGCTTTCTTTCTGTATGTGGCCCACTAAGTGTAGTGTTTTTACCCAAGCATTGTGGCTATTGTACTGGTGAACTCACCTTCTTAAAGGGGTCATGAGATCTGAACTTGGGTCCTCATGTTTCTCCAGCAGGAAGTTTAATGACTGGACCATCTGTTAAACCCTCCATATGCATCACACAGCAAAGCCCTCAAAAATATGATACTGCATTAAGCTGCCTACTCTCTGCTACCTTAAAGGATATTACCCTACTTATAAAAATCTATCTAAGAGAAGATTCAGCATTAAATAACTATGTTCACTTATATATTCTGTTTGCTTGAACAATTATCTACATCCATAATTGAAACTTCTACCCCATAGACAGATTGCAAGATGAATAAGACAAAGCCCAAAACACATAACTCATTGTATAGAACAAATAACAAGGGGAATAACAGTTCACTTTATGAAATATCATACATAAATAAGGTGTATATTAATGGGTTTTGGATACTGAAAATATTATCTTTACTTTGTGTGTGTTACCGTGTTGATGTGAATAGGTGCCTGTGTGCCATGGGTGCACATAGCAAGTCAGAGAACAACTTTTGAGTGTCAATTCTCATCTTACTTGTCTGTTTGAGAAAGGAATTTTTTTCTGGGTAAGCACAGGTGGTCCATGAGCTTCTGAAGATTCTCCTATTTCTGTGTCACATTTCCCAATATTGTGTTGAGCTTGTGTGTGAGCTCTGGGAATCAGAACTCGGGTCCTTGTGTTTTTGCAACAAACTCCCTGTCCTGAGAATAGAGTTGTAATGGAGACTTTCCAATTCCACTTTATTTTTCTTTATTTAGTTGTTGTTTTTTAAGGCAGAGTCTCACTATGTGTTCACTATGCTGTACTTAAGATCCAGGATATGACTCTATATGTAATGCCTCCCTCATCAATAGGTTTTTTGGTTGTTTTTTTTTTTTTTTTTTTTTGATCCTTGCAACAACTCTTGGAATAGGTCAGAAGCCTGATTCCTTAGATAATGGAAATTGAGGTTCCAAGAGGATATCGATTTGTTGAAGTCATTGAACTCAGAGTAAAAAAGCACAAGGAAATAATGATTACACATGGAAACATGATTTCTAAAAGTGGAAAAGCAATGATCTACTAGTTGCGTGCAAATCTGTGTTTATTATTGTCATGAAATGGGAAGTGTGAATAAACTGCCTTCCTTCCACCTCAGAGAAAGAAAGGTGACAAAGGCTGCTAAGCTCTATGTTGATCTATTATCTATTATTGCTTTTTCTTCAAAAAGGATGACACATTATGCAAAATGAATAGAATCTCAGATTCCAAGTGCAAACAAAAGATATTAAGTTCTGATTTCTACTATTTTGAAATTGCCTTTCCTGGTTCCAAATAGATGTGTATAGATGTTTGCATTTTAAACCTTCCCCTTCATGAAATGTTACAATGTTATAGCCATTTTAAAATGTCATAAGCAGCTCTGAAAAAGGAAAAAGAACACACACACACACACCAAACCTAATAATTTCATCTCTTAAGCCACACCTGAGGAACAGTTACATACTGGATTGTGTTGATTGCCAAAAATGATTAATGAAGCCTCCTAGTAAACCAATTGGGTCACAAAATTAAAGTGGGGAGTAAGAAAAACATGAAGTAAGCACAGGAGGAAGCCGCCTTCACTTTGAACTCTACTGATATTTTCATGGCGGAGTTTTCTTCAGCATCTGATAAATATTATTTCTTTCATAGCATCTTACAGTTTTTCTCACTGGCATCTGTGGTGGTTTTCTACTTATTTTGGATGTTCTCATTTATTTTAATTTTCACTATACACTGAAATGTATAGTTTACCTAAAATGTGCTAGTATTAATAAAAACTCAAGAGTCAAAAATTGAAGTTAAAAAGATGATAAATCCAAAGAACAATAGAGGGTTGATTGGCTGACCCTACTCTCCATCCATGTTTTCCTGATCCCCAATTCCCAAAACTCCCCCTCAGGCCCTTCTCTCTTCCTGTCTCTCTCACTCCCATTTCCTCACTCCTCCAACAACTCTACAGCTAATCCCAGTCAACCAATCACTGACTCCATCTTTGATTCAAGGAAGCTTTACTGACACAGTGGAGTGTCTCCCACAACATTTCCCCCTTTTTGTCTAAATAAAAAGGAGACAGACTCCACCAGCTCAGATTGGACCAAGAGGTGTCTCTTTGTTCTCCTAGGTGATCAACCCAACCTCTCGCCTTTAGGCCCAGGGGCACAACCAGTGTCCCCATACCCCTACCCATTGCAGCCCCAGTTGCAGGCCAGCAGGCAGAACTCCTGCAGGCAGGCCTGACTACCCCACACCAGACCCTGTAACCTACAAATCCCACCCCCACCCCCCAAACTCACACATCTGCCAAGACAGCAGCTACTCCTTGAGATACAGACTCTAACCATGAGCTCTGATTGGACCAAGAGTGCTCATTGGACCAAGAGTGGATCCCTGAAACACAGACACCATTTACACTGATTGGAGGAAAAGACCAGTAATGGCCATTGCAAGAATACATTCAATAACATAAAGAGAAATATGGCACCACCAGAACCTGTCTGTGGTCCTACTTCAGCAAGACCCGAACACCCCAACATAGAAGAGGCAGAAGAAAATGACCTTAAATATTATTTTAAGATGATGATAGATGCATTTAAAGAGAAAATGAAAATTTCCTTAAAGAAATAAAGGAAAACACAAACAAAAAATTGGGAGAAATCAATAAGTCCCTTCAAGAAAACCAAGAAAAAGCAATCAAACAAGTGGAGGAAACAGTTCAAGACTTGAAAACTGAAACAGAGGCAATAAAGAAGACACAAACCAAGGGAATGCTGGAAATGGAAAATCTGAGTAAACAAACAGAAACTACAGATGCAAGCATAACCAACAGAATGCAGGAGATGGAAGAGAGAATCTCTGGCATTGAATATATGATAGAGGAAATAGAAAACATTAAAGTAAACAAAGTCATAACACAAAATGTCCAGGAAATCTGGGGCACTATGAAAAGACCAAACCTAAGAATAATAGAGATAGAAAAAGGAGAATACCAGCTTAAAGACACGGTGAATATATTCAACAAAATCATAGAAGAAAACTTTCCCAACCTAAGGAAGAAAAAAGATATAAGAAGCTTACAGAACAACAAATAGACTGGACCTAAAACAGAAGTCCCCTTGCCACATAATAATCAAACCACTAACATACAGAATAAAGAAAAAAAATATTAAGACCTGCAAAGGAAAAAGGCCAAGTAGCATATAAAGGCAGACTCATCAGAATAACATCTGAATTCTCAGTGGATACTCTAAAATCCAGAAGGTTCTGGACAGACTTTATGCAGACACTAAGAGATAATGGATGTCAGCCCATACTCTTATACCCAACAAAACTCTCAATCGCCATAGATGGAGTAAAGAAATTATTCCATGATAAGACTAGATTTAAACAATACCAATAGATAATCTAGTCCTATGGAAAGCACTAGAGAAAAAAAATCCAACTTAAGGAAGTTAAATTCACCCATGAAAATACAGGTAATAGATAATCCCACACCAACAAATACCAAAGAAGGGAAACATACAACACTACCACCAAAAAATAACCCAGGAATTTACAATCACTAGTCATTAATGTCCCTTAACATCAATGGACTCAATTCTCCTATAAAAAGACACAGGTTAACAGAATGGATATGAAAACAGAATCCATCCTTCTGCTGCATACAAGAAACACATCTCAACTTCAAAGACAGACACTACCTCAGAGTAAAGGGCTAGGGAAAGTCTTTCAAATCAAATGAACATAAGAAGCAAGCTCATGCAGCTATCCTAATGTCTAACAAAATAGACTTCAAGCTAAAATTAATCAAAAGAGATCAAGAAGGACATTACATATTCATCACAGAAAAAATACATCAAGAAAGTCTCAATTCTGAACATTTATGCCCCAAATACAAAGGTACCAACATATGTAAAATAAACATTACTAAAGCTTAAATCACACATCAAACCCCACACACTAATAGTGGGAGACTTCAACACCCCACTCTCAACAATGGACAGGTCTACCAGATAGAAACTTAACAGAGAAATAAGGGAACAGACATTATAACTCAAATGGATTTAATAGACATCTACAGAACATTCCATCCAAGCACAAGCAAATATACCTTCGTCTCAGCACCCCATGGAACCTTCTCTAAAATTGACCATATACTTTGTCACAAAGCAAATCTCCACATATATTAAAAAATATTTTAATAACCTCCTGTATTTTATTGGAGTACTATGCATTAAAATTAGAATTCAAAAACAACACAAATTACAGAAAGCCTACAAATTCATTGAAATTGAATAATGCTCAAGTGAATCACCAATGCATCAAGGAAGAAATATAGAAATTAGAGACTTCCTAGAGTTCAATGAAAATGAATGTACAACATACCCAAACTTATGCGACACTATAAAAGTAGTACTAAGAGGAAAGTTCAAAGCTCTAAATGCTACATAAACAAGTTGGAGAAATCTCACACTAGCAATTTAACAGTGCACCTGAAAGCTCTAGAAGAAAGAGAAGTAAACTCACTCAAGAGGACTAGACACCAGGAAATAATCAAATTAAGGGCCGAAATCAGTAAAATAGAAACAAGGAAAACAGTACAAAGAATCAATGAAACAAAGAGTTGGTTCTTTGAGAAAATCAACAATATAGACAATCCCTTATTCAAACTAACAAAAAGGCAGAGAGGGAATATCCAAATTAACAAAATGAGAAACCAAAAGTGAGATGTAACAACAGACAATGAGGAAATGCAGAAAATCATCAGGTCATACTTCAAAAACCTGTGCTCCACAAAACTGGAAAATCTGAAAGAAATGGACAACTTTCTGTATTGGTACCATATACCAAAATTCAATCAAGACAAGATAAACAATTTAAATAGACCTACAACTTCTATGGAAATTGAAGCAGTTATTAAAAGTCTTCCCCCCAAAACAAAACAAAACAAAAACAAAAACAAACAAACAAAAACAGAGCTAGATGGTTACAGTGTAGAATTCATCCAAAATTTTAAAGATGAATTAATACCAATACTCCTAAAATTGTTCCACACAATAGAAAGAGAAGGAAATTTGTCAAACTCTGTCTATGAGTCGACAGTTACCCTGATACCCAAACCACAAAAAGATGCAACAAAGAGAATTGTAGAGCAATCTCCCTTATGAACATTGATTCACAAGTACTCAATAAAATAGTGGCAAACCAAATCCAAGAACACATCAAAAAAAAAAAAATATCATCCATTGTGATCAATAGGCTTCATCCCAGAGATGCAGGAATAGTTCAACAAATGAAAATCTGTCAATGTAATCCAACATATAAATAAACTGAAAAAAAAAAATCATCTCATTAGATACTGAAAAAGCCTTTGACAAAATCCAACACCCCTTCATGACAAAGGACCCAGATTGATCAGGAATACAAGGAACATACTTAAACATAATAAAGGCAATTTACAGCAAGCCAACAGCCAACATCAAATTATCTAAATAAAAAGGAGGGGTTTAACTCTAACACAGTAAAACTATATATAATAAGAACAATTATCAAGTAATAAGTACATTCAAAATATCCAATCCATTACTATTGGAAAATTCAAAGAAAATACTCCATTATCTGTTCTATCCTGGAGAATCCAAAGTTTTGTATCTGATTTACTTTCTGTCAAAAATAAGGAAAACTGTAACCATAACTATGTAATATCCAACCCTATCAAAGACCTCAGACGAATATAACACCTGATTAAACAGGAAGTACACAGCAAGCAACTTCCAAAACTAAGAAACAATAGAGACATCAGGTTTTCATTCTTGTATGGTAACTGGGTAAACTAAAGATGATTTTCTTTTTTTTTTTTTTTTTTTTTTTGGTTTTTTGAGACAGGGTTTCTCTGTGTAGCTTTGTGCCTTTCCTGGAACTCACTTGGTAGACCAGGCTGGCCTCGAACTCACAGAGGTCCGCCTGGCTCTGCCTCCCGAGTGCTGAGATTAAAGGCGTGTGCCACCACCACCCAGCTAAAGATGATTTTCTAATAACTGTGTGCTATTACTCTTCAATTTCATAATGCAATGGTGTGGTAGGTTCTGCTTTAAATTCCTCTGTGTGTGTCTGAATATTTTTCTTATCTTCATTAGCAGGTCTTTCTAAGACTTTTATTTTATCTGTCAAATTTTCATTATTTTCATTAGTAAGTCTTTCTAATGCTTGTATCTTATAGGTAATTATTTGTTATTTTCTTTAGTAAGTTTTTCTAAAGCTTGCATATTATCAGTAGTAAGTCTCTCTAAGGTTTGTGTCTTATCAGTCAAATTTTCATCAGTAAGTCTTTCTAAGGCTTGTATCTTATCAGTAGTAAGTCTTTCTAAAGCTTGCATCTAATCAAGAGTAAGTCTTTCTAAGTTTTGCATCTTACCAGTCAAATTCTCATATTTGGCATGGTTATCAAACCATTTTAAAGATAAAATATCAACTACCAAACTGATAGTAATTAAATCAGTATTATGTCAGTCCCATCTAAGTGATAAATCCCCTCATTTACTTTTTTCCATTTGCAAGTCATCTGTAGTAGCAGTAAAACAGGTCCCTGACTCCCTGCATTATGATATTTCTGATTTTTAACATGAGAAATACCCTCTTTTTTTGTTTGGTTTTTCGAGACAGTGTTTCTCTGTGTAGCTTTGTGCCTTTCCTGGACCTTGCTCTGTAGACCAAGCTGGCCTGGAACTCACAAAGATCTGCTTGGCTCTGCCTCCCAAGTGCTGGGATCAAAGGCGTGCGCCACTACAGCACGGTCCCCCTTTTTAAATAAAACCCAATTCCACTTTTAAGAATTCCCTGGTATCTCACCAGATCTGATGACTTTTCACTTTGTCCACAGCAGAGACTATGGTGACAGCACAGGGGGCGCAGGGCTGGTGGGGGTGGGGGCGGTAAGCCAGCTGTAGCAGCAGTGGATTGCCCAGGCAGTGGATTGCCCAGGCAGTCACACAGTGATGGGGGACATCAGGCTACCATTTTCCAGAGGAGCCAGGCTGAGGGCACCTGCAGCTGCTTGTGAATAGCGGGGTTGGGGGGCGGGGAGCTGAATTTGTGCCTTGGTGGCATTAGCAGTAGAATCCCAAGTGGGTGTAAGCAGGTGTCAAGGTAGCTCAGCTGGTCTGGGTTGATAGCCTGTGGAGGCGGTTCAAGGAAAGCGCTCATGGTGGAAGTGAGAGCAAGGGTAGATGGTGGCTCACCCCAGCGGCTTTTGGGTCCATGGGCTGGCAACAGCTGAAGGCTTCTGTGGAAAGACTGCAATGGAAAAAGCCCAGAACTCGCACAGGAGATCTATGGGGAGGAAGACAAAGCCAGCCTGCAGCATGGTTTAATAATTCCATGCATTGGATGCCAGATGTATTGTTTAGCTAAATTGTGCTAGTATTAATAAAAACTTAGGAGTCAGAAGTTGAGATTAAACTCGATAAAACCAAGAAACCGGGGATGAGCAATCAGTTGACCCTACTCTCTACATTTTTCTGATCCAAAAGCCTAGAAGTCCCCCTCAGCCCTTCTTTCTCTCTTCCTGTCCCTCTCTCCAACTTCCTCAGTCGTCCAACACCTCTACTGCTAGTCCTGGTCATCCAGTTGCTGACTCTAATCTTGATTCAAAGCAGCTTTATTGGCAACAGATAGTGGTCATGTGAACAATTCTTCTGAAACACTGAAGTCATTGAGTTATTATCAGAGAAGGAAATATTTGTAATTCACATTTTTGCAGAGAAGGGAATATTGAAATTCACACTTGGTAGTTGGGCTATTTGCATTTTGTTCCTGGATCTACTGTTTATACAATAGACTGACCTACAAGAAAATTCAGTAGCTTGTATTCTTCATGTTGCTTGTGTTTTATGCATATTAATGTATTTTATATGGTTTAATTATAAGCTTCTGAAGTATGCATCTTGGTTATAGATAGATAGACAGACAGACAGACAGATAGTAATAGATTATAACTCATAATCTATTATAACTCTTTCAAAGACAGAACAAAAGCATTTGAGGCTGCAAATTTTATAGCCATTTTTATCTGTTCCTCATAAAATATTCATTTTATTCACATTAGTCAGTTTGTTGAGTCATGATGAAACTAAACAACTGTATTTTTTAATTTCTCTATTTATATAATCATCTCTTTATAACATGGAACATCACTCACCCCCCTCTCACCACCCCCACCTTCCCTACCCCCCACTTCCGGACTCCCTCCACCCCATCTATGAACTGCTGGAGCACATGAAGGGGCCAATCCTGCAGATCCAAAGCAGCAGGATCTCCATGATACAGGACAACAATAAAATATCCAAGAAGAGTCCCAGTGAAGATCCAGTATCAAGAGTATAGCACAAGTCAAATGTGTTGAACCAGAACAATGATTCATTACAATGAATATTTACAAATAAATTGTGTGGATGTGACTAACTCTGTAACACTACAGCTTCCATGACAAGATGTTTTTCTCTCAAATTTTATTTTATTTTTTTATTTGGGGGGAGGTTACAAGGGCAGAGGGCAGATATGAAGAGATGGGGAGATGAATGAGATCAGGATGCTTGTTGTGAAACCCAGAAAAAAAATCAATAAAATGTTATAACTAAATATATAAATAGATAAAGAATGAAAGAAAGAAAGAAAAAGAAAGAAGGAAAGAAAGAAGAAGAGAAAGAGAGAAAGAAAGAAAGAAAGAAAGAAGGAAGGAAGGAAGGAAGGAAGGAAGGAAAGAAAGAAAGAAAGAAAGAAAGAAAGAAAGAAAGAAAGAAAGAAAGAAAGAAAAGAAAGAAAGAAAGAAAGAAAGAAATAACAAATCATGGAATATGTAAAACTCATTCCCAAAGAAATATCACTTATCTATCTAGCACACAAATGAAATAGGATGTTTTATAGGTGAAACTTGGGGGTTATGTTTATTTCCATGTGATTAGAAAGAAACATTTTGTAATTGTGTAGGTAGAGAGGTATGAAGATGTCTGTAAGTACATTATTGTATTTCATGAGATCATCTGTTTCTTAAAATGTAATATAAAAAATGAAAAAAGTACTTCAAATGAATCAGATGATGATGGTGATGAAGGAAGTAAAGACACAGAGGTATTTTCAGACAGAGCAGGTGTTAGGAAAGAAAAGATAACTGCTAAGTTAAGTAGTTACTTTTGAAGAATGCCCTTCTCAGTGTGGCAAGCAATGCCAGCATCGACTTAACAGTCACCTTGAGAAAGTCATTTTTCTCACACAACTCACTTAAAAGGATCGTGGAATAGGGGTCAGCAACTTTCACTTTGACATGCTTTGAGGTTCTTATGCAGTTTGATGAGATAAGGGATTCATGGTTATCATGTTATATATTACTCCTGGAAATATCTATGAGGAATTTTTGGATGAGATTCTCAGTTCTTATCAGTGGACTTAGTGACATACCATCTCCAAATATACTAGCATCAGTGGAGTAAACGAAAAGAAAAACAAAACAAACAAAAGGTAACAAGGGAAAGAGGGCCTGTCCTTTATATTGCTGCTGACCATTTTGTGTCCTCTTCTACTTGTAAAGGTGACTTCTGCCACTGTCTTATTTGTGGTCCTCGGGCTTGCAGCTTCACATTGAACTCTAGTGCTGTTTTTCTGCATCTCCATGTTTTCAGATGGCAGATGGTGGGAATTTTTCATGGGATGCCTCTGTGAAAAAAACTTCAGTTACTTGAGATAAATTCCTTATGGTGAGAGTAGAAGTAATGATTTGGATCAGGTGACTTAGGATAAGCAGAAAATAAGAATGGTATGGGGTTATCCATTCATTAAATAGTGTTTGAATTTAAAATAGGGACCACATCATATTTAATCATTTGCTTTATGAAATGTCAATCAGAACAAAGACTGACTCTAATGGGGCCCTGTATGATCAGTTTGAGAAGTTTATTCTAGATCTTCTCATCGTGTTAAATATGTAGGACTAAAAGGAATAATGCTCTGCTTTAATATAGTGTCAAATTATTATTTATTTATTTTTCCTAAATACAAATATTTCTACATAATTGACTCAACTCTCTAGATAAAGGACTAATCTTTATATTTTAGTATATAAGGCAAATCTTTAGGAGAATAATCTATTTAAAATACTTGAATATTTTAATGAAAAATTGCTAGTTTTCAAAACTTCTTTTTTCTTCCACAGAAATAACCCTTTCACAGGGGACAAACACTACTTGTTTTCTTTTTTAAGTATTTTCTTGACATGGGATTTTATTGAGTGAAAATGTGTATGTTTTCTCTGTGGTGACAGTAAGAGTCACTTTTTATTTATGAACTCAAGAGAACCGCATTTTGCAATTTGTTTTGATGTCTGAGATAAATAAGAACTGCAGAAAATGTAAAAAGAATACTATAAATTTATTAACAGAACCATTGTTGTTAATAATCAAGGGGGAAACTTGGAAGAAATACATTTGTAGAACCATTTTTACTTCATTTAGAAAATATTGATTAATATACTTTCTGAAATATGCTTTGCAAAATCCCAAGTGTTATTAATATTCTCATAATATGGACTCTTTGTTAGTCAAGTTCATACATGAAATTCTTTGTATGTGATTTGAATGGAAGGCAGAAAGTAAGGAAAGAAAGGATTGTGAAAAGAAAGGCTTGTTGGTAAGCATTAGGGATCATATGGACCTTTAGGCTTATGTTTTCAAACTGTTATTACAGTAAAGATTACTATGATGTGAAATTTACTCTGAGTCAGTTTGAGGAGGCCATGGAGCCTCTTCTACTCTGCCTTTCATCATTCTTGTGGTTATGATGGTCCTTCAGGATAGAATTCAACATTCATAGCAGTACACTGATACTTCCCTATTGTGAGGGTCCGTGACACTTGGTTGAAAGCATAAAGAACATAAAAAGCTGACCTCCTCCAACTCCATTTCCCAATCAATGAAGATCTGAGCTGGGACAGTAGGGAGTGGTTTTGTTTTTGCATTTGAACTTTGAAAGACCAGCTCTTCCTGAGTCTCTAGGCAGAAACCTCTGGATTAGAAAGAGTGCCTTTGAATCTCCTGATCCTCAGCTTTTTGACTCTACCAGCAGCCATGGTATCACCTCTTCTAGGTCTCAAGTTGCTGGCAAATTATTTTAGGACTTGTTATCTCCTAATATCCTGAGACAACTCCTTATGGCTTATGACTATTCTTAGCTATATCCATATCTGTATATAATCTACATGGACTAATATTAACTATCTACTTACCTAATAAGTAATTCTTATTGGTTTTACTTCTGGGTGTCACTACCACTAGTTTGCAGAACTATGAAGTTCATGTTTAATAGTGTATAGCATTAACATCAACATACACACATAAAACTGTGTGTTGCATGATTTATGATTATTTCTTCAATTTTCCCAGAGGCCAGAGAAAGGACACACTCCATGTCTCAGGTTCTCCTTCTGTCCCTCCCCTCCCTAATTTTCCTCACTACTGTTCTCTCTCTACTCCCTCCTGTAACATGAATCTTAAATGGTCTTATTAATATAAAATTTGAGAGCCAGGTTTTGGGGTGAATTCTGAAAGATCAGAGAAGCAGAACAAGCCACAGGTAACCTCATTTTGACAAATCCTCATCAGATTCTGTTTCCATGAATCTTCAGACTATAAGTTTCTGAGTTCTCACCTGAATGGATCTCAGCTGAACTGCTGCTGAAAGCCTAAAAGCTCAAAAGCCTAAAAGTCTCTAGTTCTTGGTATTCATGCCTTGTATACCTTTCTCTTTCCTGCCATCACTTCCTGGGATTAAAGGTGTGTGTCTTTCCCAAGCAAGACATGAGGTCTCAAGTGCTGGGATTAAAGGTATGTGTCACCATTCCTGGCGTTTCCAGTGTGGCTTTGAACTCACAAAGATCCAGATGGATCCCTGCTTGCCAAGTGATAGGATTAAAGACGTGTGCTACTTTTGCCTGACCTCTATATAGTGACTGGTTTTTTCCTCTGATCTCCAGGCAAGTTTTATTTTATAGGGAGACACAGTATATTGGGGGACACAATACATCACCACATCATGCACAATTCTTTGCTAAACAATTGTTCTCTTTGTATTATTTGTAACATGAAAACCTTGTTCTGTTATGATTTTGACAAACTTTTTTAAGGAAAGATCTAATGACTTTATTGCTCTATTCTGATTAAAAAATCCTCAGTGGTATAATGAAAGAATTCATATCTGATTTCATGGCTTGTTCAGCATAAAATTTGACAGTGTGAGCAAGTGCACATATGTGTTGGGGGTGGATCTTAGTCTTGGGTCGTTTTTTTTTTTTTTCTAGTACTTTTACCTCCCTTGAATCTGAAAATTCTAAAGAGTATAAAGTTTAAATGAACTTATGTACTCATTTCAGCAAGTTTTATCTGCTACTAACTCACTTTAATCTACAGGGAGGTTCTGCTTTGGATAGTTTTACAGGCAAGTACAACCTTGGCTATACTATCACACATAAGCATTCTCAGGGTACTTGTGGTAGTTTGAATGTAATTGGCCCCCATAAGCTCATAGGGAATGGCTTTATTAGTAGATGTGGCCTTGTTGGAAGAACTGTGTGACTGTGGGGTGAGCTTTGAGGTCTACTATGCTCAAGCTGCAGTGTGGACACAGATTCCTTTTGCTCCCTGCAGATCATGATGTAGAACTGTCAGCTCATTCTCCAGGACCATGTCTGCCTGCACGCTGTCATTTCTCACTATTATCACTGTCTAATAGACCAGCCTCTTGGAAGCTCTGGGTTTAGAGGGAATCCACGGTGCTAACAAAGATAAGACTTTTCTATCTGAGAGAGTTAGGGAAAAAAATACTCACACATTCACTTGATCGTTTCCTTCTTTTTTCATCTGCCTCTTCTGATGGACTGACTGGGCTGGACTTAGCTGACATGGGTTTGGCTGGCTTTGAGTACTGAACATCCATACAAAAGTGTATTTACAGATTGTTACGTAAAGAATTTCCTCATACCAAGGTCCCTAGGCTTAATTTACATGTCTTATTGAAGGGGACCATCACCTGCCTCTATGACTCTAGTCCTTCATTCAGCACTGTGTACAATACACAATAATATAAGAGCCCCAGGTGTGCCTGAGGTATCTTGTGACCAAGGTCATGGGATGGCTGCAAGGCCCCCTCAGTAAAACAATCATTGTTTTCCACAAGGATTCTTCAAAGTCAAGGTCTTCCTAAAAAACATCTGTTCCTTCTAATCTCTAGCCCATACAGTAATTATGCTAAATTCCTACAGAGTACCAGTAACATGTTTTTCCTCTCCCTTACATGATTACAGAGTCATTCCAATATCCCATAAACATTTTCATCTAAGTAACTTATTGCAGATCAACAGAACATGAGCAGACAGAAAGCATCTTTTTTTAAGAAAAAAATTTCCATTCATTTTACACACCAATCAAAGATCCCCCTCTTCCCTCCTCCTGCCTCCCAGCCTGCCCCTCCCAACCCAACACCCACTCCTCCCACAACAAGGCAAATCTCCCATGAGGAAATATATCAAGTAGAGGCAAGTCCAAGCCCCTCTTCCTCCCTGCCTCAAGGCTGCACAAGGTGTACCATCATAGGTCCAAAAAGCCCACTCATGCACCAGGGATGAATTCTGATCCGACCGCCAGGGGGCCCCCCAAGCAGATTAGGCTATAAACTGTCTCACCATGCAGAGGGTCTAGGGCAGTCCCATGAAGGCTTCACAGCCATTGATCCAACTTTCATATGAGTTCCCACTAGTTTGGTTTGGTTGTCTCTGCAGGTTTCCCCATCATGATTATGCACTTGCTTATAGAATCCTTCTTCTCTTTTTGACTGGACTCCTGGAACTCTGCCTGGTGTTTGGCTGTGGATCTCTGCATCTGCTTCCATCAGTCACTGGAGAATAGCTCTGTGATGACAGTTAGGGTGTCTACTGATCTGGTCCCTTGGGTAAGTCAGTTCAGTTCAGGTACCTTCTGCACTATTTAAAGTAATCCAAGCTGGGGTCATCCTTGGGGATTTGTGGGAACTTCCCTACCTTCTGGTATCTCTCTATCCCCATGATGTCTCCGTCTGCCATGGTATCTCTTTCATTGCTTTCCCACTCCATCCCTGTTCTAGCTCGACCATTCTGTTCCCTTATGTTCTCATCCCCTAACCCCTACCCTCCATTGCCCACCCTCATCCCTGGTTTACTCATGGAGATTTCATCTATTTCCCCTTCCCAGAGTGATCTCTCTTTGGGTCTTCCTTGTTAGCTAGCTTCTCTGTAGTTGCGAGCTGCAGATAGGTTATCCCTTTCTTTACATCAAGTATCCACTTATGAGTGAATACATACCATGGTTGTCCTTCTGAGTCTGGGTTACCTCACTCAGGATGATATTTTCTAGTTTCATCCATTTGCCTTCAAATATCATGATGTCATTGTTTTTCTCTGCCGAGTAGTACTCCATTGTGTATATATACCACATTTTCTTAATCCATTCTTCAGTTGAGGGGCATCTAGGTTGTTTCCAGGTTCTGGCTATTACAAATAATGCTGCTATGAACAGAGTTGAGCATGTGTCCTTGTGGTAAGATTGAGTATTCTCTGGGTATATACGCAAGAATGGAATAGCTGGGTCCTGAGGAAGATTGATTTCCAATTTTCTGAGAAACCACCATACTCATTTCCAAAGTAGATGTATAAGTTTGCACTCCCAACTACAGTGGAGGACTGTTCACCTTGTTCCATATTGTCTCCAACATAAGCTATCTTCAGTGTTTTTTTTTATTTTAACCATGCTGACAGGTGTAAGATAGTATCTCAGAGTCATTTTCATTAGCATTTCCCTGATAACTAAGGATGTTGAGCAATTCCTTAAATGTCTTTCAGCCATTTGAGATTCTTCAGTTGAGAATTCTCTGTTTAGCACAGTAGCCCATTTTTAAATTGGATTGTTTGTTATTTTGATGTCAAGTTTCTTGAATTCTTTTATATATTTTGGAGATCAGCCCTCTGTCAGATGTGGGGTTGGTGAAAATCTTTTCCCATTTGGTAGGCTGTCATTTTGTCTTATTTACTGTGTCCTATGCCTTACAGAAGCTTCTAGGTTTCAGGAGGCCCCATTTATTAATTGTTGCTCTCAGTGTCTGAACTACTGACGTTATATTTAGAAAGTAGTATCCTGTGCCAATGCATTCAAGACTACTTCCTTCTTTCTCTTCTATCAGGTTCAGTGTAACTGGCTTTATATTGAGGTCTTTGATACACTTGGACTTGAGCTTTGTGCGTGGTGATAGATATGGAATTATTTGCAGTCTTTTACATGTTGACATCCAGTTATGCCAGAACCATTTGTTAAAGGTGTTTTAGTTTTCCCATTGTACAGTTTTGGCTTCTTTGTCAAAAATCAGGTGCTCATAACTGTGCAGGTTAATGTCAGGGTCTTCAATTTGATTCCCTTAGTACACATGTCATTTTTTATGTTAATACCAAGCTGTTTTTTATTACTGTAGCTCTATAGTAGAGCTTGAGGTCAGAGAAGGTTATGCCTCGAGAGATGGCTTTTTCGTACAGGATTATTTTAGTTATCCTGTGCTTTCTGTTTTTCCAAATAAAATTGAGTATTATTCTTTCCAAGTCTGTGAAGAATTGTGTTGGGGTTTTAATGGGAATTGCATTGGATCTGTATATTGCTTTTGGTAAGATTGCCATTTTTATGATGTTAACCCTACCTATCCATGAGCATTGGAGATCTTTCCATTTTCTGATATCTTCTTTAATTTCTTTCTGCAAAGATTTAAAGTTCTTGTCATACAGGTCTTCCACTTGCTTAGTTAGAGTTACCCGAAGGTATTTTATATTGTTGGTGGCTATTGTAAAGGGTGATGTTTCTCTGATTTCTTTCTCAGCCCTTTTATCATTTGTATATAGGAGGGCAACTGATTTTTTTTTTGAGTTAATCTTGTATCCTGCCACATTTCTGAAGGTGTTTATCAACTGTAGATGTTACCTGGTAGAATTTTTAGGGTCACTAATGGATACTATCATATCATCTGCAAATAGTGAAAGTTTAACTTCTTCCTTTCCAATTTTTATCCCCTTGATCTCCTTTTGTTGTCTTATTGTTCTAGCTAGAACTTCAAGTACTATATTGAATAAATATGGGGAGAGTGGCGAGCCTTGTCTTGTTCCTGATTTTAGTGTAATCAGTTTGAGTTTCTCTCCATTTATTTGAATTTGGCTGTTAGCTTGCTGTAAATTGCCTTTATTGTGTTTAGTTATGTTCCTTGGATTTCTGATCTCTCCAAGACCTTTATCATGAAGGGGTGTTGGATTTTGTCAAAGGCTTTTTCAGCATCTAAGGAAATGATCATGTGCTTTTTCTTTCAGTTTGTTTATATGGTGTATTACATTGATATATTTTCGTATGTTGAACCAACCTTGCATCTCTGGGATGAAGCCTACTTGATCATGGTGGATACTTTTTTCATGTGTTCTTAGATTCAGTTTGCCAATATTTTATTGAGTATATTTGTATCACTGTTCATGAGGGAGATTGGTCTGTAATTCTCTTTCTTGTTGTATCTTTGTGTGGTTTGGGAATCAGAGTAACTATAACCTCATAAAAGGAGTTTGTTCCTTCTGTTTCTATTGTGTGGAACAATTTAAAGAGCATTGGTATTAGCTCTTCTTTGAAAATCTGATAGAATTCTGTGCTGAAACTATCTGGTCCCAGGCTTTTTTTTTTTGGTTGGGAGATTTTAATGACTGTTTCTATTTCCTTGGGGGCTATTGGTCTATTTAAATTGTTTATCTCGTCTTGATTTAAATTTGGTATGTGGTACCTTTCCAGAAAATTGTCCATTTCTTTTAGATTTTTCAGTTTTGTGGAGTACAGGATTTGAAGCATAACCTGATGATTTTCTGGATCTCCTCATTGTCTGTTGTTACATCTCACTTCTGGCTTTTGATTTTGTTAATTTGGATGCTCTTTCTTTCTGCCTTTTGGTTGGTTTGGATAAGGGCTTGTCTATCTTGTTGATTTTCTCAAAGAACCAACTCTTTGTTTCATTGATTCTTTGTATTGTTCTCCTTATTTCACATTTATTGATCTCAGCTCTCAATTTGATTATTTCCTGGTGTCTATTCCCTTTGGGTGACTTTGCTTCTTTTTGTTCTAGAAAAGTTTTGTTATGTCACTAGTGTGAGATTTCTCCAACTTCTTTATGTGTGCATTTAGAGCTATGAATTTTCCTCTTAGCACTGCTTTCATAGTGTCCCATATGTTTGGCTATGAAGTACATTCATTTTCATTAAATTCCAGGAAGTCTTTAATTTCCTTATTTCTTCCTTGATGCAGTGGTGATTCACTTGAGTATTATTCAGTTTCCATGAGATTGTGGATTTTCTGTAATTTTTGTTGTTCTTGAAATCTAACTTTAAGCCATGATGGTCTGATAGAATACAGGAGGTTATTCTAATTTTTTTGTATCTGTTGAAATTTGCTTTGTGACCAAGTATGTGGTCAATTTTAGAGAAGGTTTCATGGGTGCTGAGAAGAAAATATATTCTTTTTTGTTATGATAAAATGTTCTAGATTTATCAGTTAAGTCCATTTGAGTCTTAATTCCTGTTAGGTCCCTTATTTCTCTATTAAGTTTCAGTCTCACAGATTTGTCCAATGGTGAGAGTGGGGTGTTGAAGTCTCCCACTATTAATGTGTGGGGTTTGATGTGTGATTCAAGTTTTAGTAATGTTTCTTTTACATATGTAGCTACCCTTGTATTTGGGGCATAAATGTTCAGAATTGAAACTTCATCTTGGTGGATCTTTCCTGTGATGAATATGTAATGTTCTCCTTGATCTCTTTTGATTAATTTTAGTTTGAAGTCTATTTTGTTAGATATTAGGATAGCTACACAAGCTTGCTTCTTAAGACCATTTGATTGGAAAGTCTTTTCCCAGACTTTTACTCTGAGGTAGTGTCTGTCTTTGAAGATGGGGTTTGTTTCTTGTATGCAGCAGAAGGATGGATCCTGATTGTGTATCCACTCTGTAAACCTTTGTCTATTTACAAATGAATTGAGTCCATTGATATTAACGGATATTAATGACCAGAAATTGTTAATCTCTGCTATCTTTTGGTGCTAGTGTGTATGTGTTTTCCTTCTTTGGGATTTACTCCTGTGGGGTTATCTATTGCCTGTGTTTTCTTGGTTGTGTCTGACTTCCTTAGATTGGAATTTTCATTCTAGTGCTTTCTGTAGGGCTGGATAGGTATTTTTTAAATCTGGTTTTGTCTTAGAATGTCTTATTCACTCAGTCTACAGTGATTGAAAGTTTTGGTGGGTATATTAGTCTTGGCTGGCATCCATCGTCTCTTTATATTATATCTGCCCAGATCTTCTGGCTTTCAAAGTTTGATTGAGAATTCAGGTGATATTTTGATTGGTCTACATTTATAAGTCACTTAGCGTTTTTCCTTTGCTGATATTAATATTCTTTCTTTATTCTGTATGTTTAGTGGTTTAATTATTGTTTGGCAAGGGCATGCTTTTTGTGGGGTCTAGTCTATTTAGTGTTCTATAAGTTTCTTGTATCTTCATAGGTATTTCCTTCTTTAAGTTGGTAAAGTTCTCTTCCATGATTTTTTTGAATATATTTTCTGTACCTTTGAGTTGGCATTCTTCTCCTTTTCTATCCCTATTATTCTCTGATTAGGCCTTTTCATGGTGTCCCAGATTTCCTGGACATTTTGTGTTATGACATCTTCGGCTTTGATGTTTTCTTTGACTGTTGAATCTATTTCCTCTATTGTATCCTCTACACCAAAGATTCTTTCTTACATCTCTTGTATTCTGTTGGTTATGCTTGCATCTGTGTTTCCTGTTTGGTTATTCAGATTTTCTATTTCCAGCATTCCCTTCTTCATTGCTTCTGTTTCACTTTTCAGGTCTTGAACTGTGTCCTTCACATTTTAAATTGCTTTTTTATGGTTTTCTTGGCTTTCTTTAAGGGATTTATTCCAATATTTTGTTTGTTGTGTCCTCAATTTCTTTAAGGTAATTTTTTATTTCCTCTTTAAAGACCTCTAGCATCTTCATGAAGTTTTTTTAAGTTAGTTTTCTTCTGCTTCTTCTACATTGTGATGTTTGGGTCTTGATGTAGAATGGCTAGGCTCTGGTGATGCCATATTGCTCATAATGTTGTATGTATTTTTGCACTGGTGTCTACGCATCTCTTCCTCCAGTAGTTGCAAGAGGTTCTTGTGTCTGAGCAAGCTGCTATTGGTTCAACTGTGCTTGCTGTGTCTGTATCTCAAGGGGCCACCCTGGGGCCAATATTAACTCTTAGTCTAATTGGAGCTGGCAGATTCTATATCTCAGGGAGCTTCTCTTGGTCCAATTCAAGCTAGCTGATTCTGTGGCTCAGGGAGCCACTGTTGGTCTTATCAGGGCTCTTGGTTCAGTCAGAGCTGGCAGATTTTGTGTCTCGGGAAGACACTGGGATCACAGGGGGATGGGTATTGGGGTAGGGCTTGGGTCTTGTAGATTGCAGGGTCAAATGGGGGGGTTAGTTGGGGAGCTTTCTGAACAGAGTCTTCCCTGCTTGCCAGCAACTGGGGTTGAGATGGGTGGTTGTGTCCTAGGGCCTAGGGCCTAGAGGCAGGACTCTCTGGGTCAGAGAAGAGTCACACATCTCTTGGTCCAATGAGAGATGGCAGATTCAGTGTTTCAGAAAGCCACTGTGGTAGCAGGGGGTGGGTATTGGGGTAGAGCATGGGTCTTGTAGATTGCAGCATCTGATGGGGGATTTTGGTGTAGGAACCTGCCCACAGGAACTTCCCTGCTGGCTGGCAACTGGGGCAGAGATGGGTGGTAGTTCCCAGGGACCAGTTGTGTCCAGAAAGCATCTTTTTATAGCCAAATCCCTTGTTGACAGGCGGCATGCCGAGGCTACTGAGAAAGGATTCTACTGTCTATTTTGAAAGTTAATCTTACCAGGAATCCTAAAGGAAACACAAACCTAAACTTTTGTACATAAAAGACAGTCAATCGGCTGTGCTTTAGATCCTCAGGCTGTATACCCATTTATCATTAGCCTCTTAGATCAAGATATTGAGGGCAGGAATGGGTACTAGGCGTTAATCATCAGAGTTAATCATCACCTTCAGTCAACAACCAGCATTAACAGTGGGCTGCCTTGTATTTCTTGACCTCAGCTGTGTATACTTATGGACATCATGTTGTTCTCTGTGGTTTCTTTATCTCAAAGTTATTGTCAAAACATCTGATCTAACCTGAAGTTATTATAAGGCTTTGTATTGACTAAATCATGCACTATGAAAACTCATGACTGTATCTTTTTAGGATTAAGAGAATTAGAGTCAGTTTGGCTCCTGAGGAATTTAAATTGTTCTCCTTAATCATTAATATGAGCTGTGATCTAAAGCAGCTCCTTAGGTGGAACTCATGGGCCTAGCTCTGAAACATATACTTGTATATACTTTTACTCGTCAAAGCTCTGCTCTGTATAAGCTAACATTATTATCACTTAGATGGTATAGCTTAGGGAGGAAGTCATCTTCATAACAATTTGCAGGTAAAACTGCCCAGGAGAACAGGGTGTTGCCATGAGATAAATAAATTGCCTTATAGGCAGTGGGGAATTTCCCTCCATCCAATTCATCCATGCCAGATACCAAAGAGAGATGGCAACAGCAAAGATGCAAAGTCATAGCAGAAGGAAGAGACATTCCAGGGTCTGTGGGATTGGGGACCTTAACCTACTGGAGAATTATCCAGCACGGGGATGTCTCTTGGTGCCTGACAACCTGAAACTCAGTCACCACCCACTGTCCGCCTGACATAGTTGCTGGCAAACCATGATGATGATGGACTAACTTCTGATGATGTAAGCCACCACAATTAAGTGTTTTCCTTTATAAGACTTCCCATCGCCACAGTGTCTCTTAACAGCAATAGAAACTCTAACAATGACAATGCTGAAGTTACTAGGTATGTTCAGACCACTTCCTACATTAGGGGAAAACAAGTTTTTAAAAGGTCAGAGATTGACTCTGAAAATAAGATGACTGGGAACAATTCTGAGCAATATCTTCAGTTGCTATGGGAAAGACCACTGGAGCCTTCTGTATTTTTAGCTCTAATCTTCACTAATATTCTATCAAATGAGTGATCAATGTTTTATAGTTACAGAAGTTTAGTGGACAAGATCACACTGTGACACTATAGCCACAATAGGAGCTCGTATTTCTGTTTCTCTTATACTTCCTTTTGCTCAATCTCTCAGTTACAAACATTTTGTAAGCACGTATTACATCTATAATTTTAAATATTGGTTTGTAAACAATGCCTTCCCTTAATTTTCTGAGGCAAAAAAAAATATTATTACATCATGTTCATACATTCTGTTACTAATTACAGTATTAGAAACATTTAATATGTCTTCTATGGTTCTCTTAAACATTACTCCAAGGGTAAATAATCTATATCTGGCCATATTCAACTTCCATCACATTACAGACATTGTGTTCTAGATCCAGTGGCATAATTTGCCTCTAGATTATCCGTATTTCAAGTATTCTATATTAAAATCTCAGATCAGAAAATACAAATAATTAACATGAGTCATTTTATTTGGCTTCCCCTAATAAAACAAAGTCACTTCATGATATATTTTGATAAAAATTCCTTTTCCTTTCTTGAAATATTTGAAGTTCTGACAACAATAAGCTTATGGTTTTCCTAGAATATGACACTGAAATTGAGTAGATATTAAATTCACTTTCCCTTAGCTGCAAATCTTCTCCAGTTTAACATAATCCATACTATCCCCCATTTTCAGAATATAGTAAAAGAGATAATGGGCAGTTGCTGGAGTGTGTGTCTTACATGCAGGAGGCTTTGGGATCATCCCCTTAATATAAGGGATAGGTAGGGCACACTAGGACTTGGCATGTGGAGGAAGGAAGACCAGATTTTAAGGACAGCTCCAGCTATGCACTGTGATCTAGAATGACCTGGGTTAGAGACTTTGTCGCAAAAATAAGAAAAATTTAAAAAGAAAGATAGTTGCCATTAAATACCATTAAATTCTTAGATTCTAAAATAAACCTCTCTTCTGCACTGATGAAAAATGCTACATTGGAAAACAAACTAGAAAATGGAGAGAGAAGTACCCTCCTATTTAAATTGTGTCAATTGTCTGATCACTGCAGATATTTACACTGGGTGAGGGGCATCCTTTGTTTCATCCATGCACCATGCACGAGTATTAAACTGGGTTGATAAAATCTGTACCTATTTCAGGTAAAATAATTTGGGAATGAGTTTCAAATTATAAGACTGAGGTAGATAAAGTGAATGTTAATTCTCACATTGAGGTACTGGGAGAAGAAATATGTTTTTCAAATGTCTAAGTGTAGTCATGCTTTATCTTAGCACAATTTTAACTCAACTTTAAATTTTAATGTTAAGCTTAAATTACTAAGAACTCACTTCAAGTGAGCCTATGATGATACTTTTCATTTCTTTCCACAATAACGTTTTGTGTGGATTACTCAGTGCCCCTATGTACTTGCGTTTATTCAGAACACTCACATTTAATCATCTTTGCTTTGCTTCCTACAAAGCATTTGCCCATGAAATTCAAACCACATTTGGGGAAAATAGAACTAGTAACCCAGTGGAAATCAGTAGGCTTTATGCCTCAGGAGCCCACGCATTTGTGTTAGATAAATGTCTCCCTACCTGGTTTTTGTTCAGCTGTCCACCCATATAAAAGCTCACAGCAGCCACATCTGTATTCAGCCACAACTCTTTGTGAAAGGGACAGCTTGAAAACCTATTAAAAATACATTGTTACTATGAGTATTTTGTTCCTTTTGCTATATAATAAGCTGAAAACTACAGTACGTGAGCGTTCTATGGGGAAGACTGCTGTTTCTTTTATTGACTTTATAGCCACACAAACTAATAGAAAATGCAATTTATATCATGCAGGTGAGCTCAATCACACTGGACTCAACAGGATGGAATATTTTCCCTGCATTTAAGTTGTAAATGGCAGATTGGTTTACAATAAATATCTGGGAAAATAAAATGTCACTTCTTTGTAGAATTTTACTATAAGAAATATCCCTGTTGTAAATGATATATTAAATTTCTGCCTATGAAGCTAATGTTCATTACAGGCATTTTGCAAGTTCTTAAGAAATAAGAAAAAGTAAATATAGGGCCACAATTTCATCATTTAGAGATAGCTATCAGTATATGGAAAATGTAAATTTCTTTTTTCATATTAACTTTGCAGAGGCAAAGGTATTTCTGCTATTATTACTTTTCCATACAAATTCACTGTCCATGAGCACAAGTTTTAATAATTTGTTATAAATTTATTCAATAATTCTATTTGAGACTAGTTTTATCTATAGTTCAGCAGACTTCTTTTTCTCTGTGTCTTTTTTTTTTCTTTTCTCTCACTTCCCTTTTTAATAAATATTTACTGTGGTTTACATTTCCTCTTAAGACTACCCAAGCAAGGCTCCAGTTACCCATGAAAAACTATGGCTAATTGCTAATCCCAGGCTGTAATTATCATGACTATTTCTGTGATGTAGTAGCATTACACCTTGTAAATAAATAGTATCCCACATGTGGAAAAGTCCTTTGGGAAAGATTTTCAAGCATTCTGTCATATTGTAAGTAAAACCATGCCTCTGAAACAAGAGAGTTTAAATGCATTATTTCTCAACAAAGATGTCATTAAAATCTCCACAATACTAACCACTGAGCACCAATAAGCTAACATAAAAAGTAATTATAAAACTAAACTAAGTAGAGCTTGGAGACAGTACTCATGGTTTAGGTGTGTTCTTGTTGAAGATTCAAATTTGGTTTCCAGGAGCCACATCAGGTAGCTAACAACTCTGTGAACCTCCCTCCAGTCCCAGGGTATCTGACACTCTTTTCTGGTCTCCAAGGTAACCTCTACACAAAGAGAGAGAGAGAGAGAGAGAGAGAGAGAGAGAGAGAGAGAGAGAGAGAGAGAGAGAGAGAGAGAGAGAGAGAGAGAATTTGTAAAAGCTAAAAAAGAATTTAAAGGTAAATCTGTGAGTGTCTGCTTTCTGGGTTGATCTCCCTTGCATATGAGTTTTCTCAT
Organism: Peromyscus leucopus; assembly: GCF_004664715.2. Taxonomy (NCBI): domain Eukaryota; kingdom Metazoa; phylum Chordata; class Mammalia; order Rodentia; family Cricetidae; genus Peromyscus; species Peromyscus leucopus. Next base: position 101,142,595 of record NC_051067.1, on the reverse strand, counting down.
TTAGACCTTAATGTGCCCAGGACACAGAAGTGTATTAATTCTACATGACCCTCGTTGTTCTATCTGCTTCATGCTGTTCCTTGCTTCTCACAATCAACTCCAGACTAAAATATACTAAATTGTAACACATCAAACTGGTATAGTGAAATATGGGTTGTAGTGAATATGAGAAAGATGTGCAAGTTGAATTACATGTCAAACAATTTAGAGGAAATCACTCCAGACAAAGTCAATTGAAGAAAATAACTTCAAATTTAAGGTTCCTTCTGAATTAGATTGCTATGTATATATCTTTATATTTTTGGTGCTCTTATCTTTAACATTAAAACCATATTCTCACATACACAGAATCTTTACATTCTATTTTGCTATATGTCAGTCTTAGTATCATTTTCTGTCCCTGTCATAAAATACCATGACAAAATCAACTTAAGGAATAAAGTGTTCATGTTAGCTCACAATTCCAGATTATATTCTGTTGTAGCAGGGAAACCAAGGCAGTGGAAATTTGAAATAACCAGTCTCAGTACATTTATAATCAAGATCAGAGAGAGAGAAAGTGACTTCATGTGGACTAATGCTCAGCTCATTCTTCATTCATAAAATTCATGATCATCTGCATAGGGGTGATGCCAACCCCAGTGGGTGGGTTTTCACAACTCAAATAATATAATCAAAATTACCCCCCATTGATACTCTCACAGACAATCCTGATCTGGCAGTTTTATTGGTTTTTGAGGTGTTTCTAGACTATGTTGATTTGGTAATTAAAACTAATAATCATAATTTTAAAATAGTCTAAATAGTTATTGAGCTAGATGCTGATGCATAATTGGTAATTGGAGACATTTTGAGAATGAGAAGAACCAATATTATCAATTGGGAAAATGCACATCAACCGGAACTATTCCAAGACAAACAATATGAACTCATACAAAAAAATCATAGTGTAATGTTGTCATTGAAAGCTTCTGTTTTTTTATTATAAGCAAATGCAATGAAAAAGCCACAAAGAACCATTTTGGCGTCCACTTCACTACTTTACCTCAAATGGTGGAGCCTGAATTTCTTCATTGGAAAGGTGATTTTTGAAAAAGGAAGTAAATTAAATTATTTTATGTTCAGGACACAAACAATCCTTAACTTTACTATTATTTAATTCATTAAAAATATTTGGATAAACAAAAAGTACTCATTTAGAAAATAAACAATAAATGGTCAGTGACCTAAGGATAGCACTTATAATTTTATCTGATATTAATCACAGAAGTGTTTGTAGCTGAAAGATAGAGACATTTGTCTTGCCAGCATTGCAGGATGTGGATATTTAAAACTCTGGACTAAAGTAGCACTTAAAACTCAAGCACCATAAAAACCAAAAGCAAAACAAACAAACAAAAAACCCTCAGGCACCACCAATGTTTCCAAATTTGTCAAAATACAATATTTAGAGCTAACAGTAATTTCTGTACCAGCTAATTATAATATCTGAGATAAAATAACAATAATAATTTGGCCTACTGTTACATTTCCTTCATATGCTTCTTTTTTTTTTCTGTTCTAAGCCACTTTTAGTAAATGGGATGGAAATAACTAGGTAGAAAAGTAGAAAAAACTATTTCTCTCTCTCATAAACACTGAGATATGTAATTTAGAAAGAATTTCTTGGCCGGGCGTTGGTGGCGCACGCCTTTAGTCCCAGCACTCGGGAGGCAGAGGCAAAAGCTACACAGAGAAACCCTGTCTGGAAAAAAAAAAAAAAAAAAAAAAGAATTACTGGAAAGTCCTGGCATTTACCTTTAGTTCATACACTAAAGAATCTTTATGAAACCAGCTGTGATTTTTCTCCTTTGGGTTTAGAGATACTCTGGCAAGGAGCGACAATCAGACAGAGTATCTCCCCATTTTACGCTCTAGGTTAACATCTTAATTTCAAATAGCCTAAGTTGCCTGAAATGTCTACCATCTGCCAATTAACCTTCTGTAATTAAAATGAATGATAGCCTTTGAAAGATACACTACAAATGCTTTTGGAGGAGGGGATAGGGGATGGGAGTAGTTGGGTGGGGAATGCTGGAAGGGACCAGGAGAAGGGATGAGAAGGGGATCTGTGGTTGGTATGTAAAATGAATAAAAAAATTCTTAAATAAAAAAATTCTGAAAAAAAAATGCTTTTCATTCACCATTTTTGTCCTTCATGGGATTGTCCATGTGTATTTTTATTCCGAGAACAAGAAAGAAAAAAAAGGGTGACATCTATTATTTGTGCTAAACTATATATATTATTGTCCATGTTGCTGTGACCAACAGAATCTGCTTAAGCAAGTTAGGATTTATTATGGTTTCAGAAGATTTCTCATGGTAAGGAAGGGTTGGGAGGGCAACTCGATGGCATCTGGTCACCTAGAGTATCTGGAACCTGTGTTCACTGCCTCATGTCTTAGTAACAACAAGCTCAGATCAGAAGCAGTAATGGATACTACTTTTAAGTCTCACCCCCAGTGTCCCCACTTCCTCCAGCTGGGTTCTATCCCCTAAAGGTTCCTCAGGCTTTCAAAACAGAGCCAACAAGTAGACACCAAGTGTGAAAACACATGACCTCTAGAGAATGGTTCACATTCAAACCAAAGTATCATTGCTATTTCAAAATGCATGAATGTTAGAAACACCTTCATTTAAAAATTACTCAAGGTTATGATTAAAGAACTAAGGCTACTCTTAACAATTCCATTTGAATCTTTCCTTTCCACAAGCATTCCCTATCCTGTATCAGGTGAATTATCAATTGAATAGTTGAATTCAGCACTTCTAATCAGTGTTGATTTGCTAGTTTTCATTTTTTTTTTTCTGGATAGTGTTATATTGATATGGTTTTCAAAGTGAATAAAGAATTCAGACACGTGTGTGTGTGTGTGTGTGTGTGTGTGTGTGTGTGTGTATGTATATATTCTCACCACCATAATATATAGGTCAAATTTGAGCTGTAGAGAGAATTTGGGATCAAAACTTTTGTACCAGAGTAATTTGAAAAATTATTTCATTATTTTCTGGCCTCTAGTAGTAGAAACGAAAAGACTGAAGCAAGATCCATCCTCTATCTTGAATTAGATATTCTTATCATGATGTAAACATGTAATAGTCTATTTCCTTAGTGGTCCTCAATATCCTGGATGAACTTCCAGTTTGTAGATGTCAGCTATTTTGTAGCTAAGGGATGAATTTTAATGTAAATGGAAACTAATTATTACTCACATTTCAATCACAAAATTTTTTAATAAGACAAATTACAATTTTTTTTTAATTTTTTTAAATTTCTGATTATTTTCTCTGTACTTGAGATCCTTCATCAATGTTTTTCTACCTTCCTAAATTAAATATTTGGAGATATTGTGCTCAGAGTAAGAAGTTATAGATATACCTACTATTATAATAACATCCAATTTTTTTTTATTCTACAAATGCCCCACTTACTGCTTATGTTTTTTTTTTTATCTCAAAAATCCCATAATACCATATATTATCTTCCAAGGTTTTTATATTGTTACTTTTTGTTTCGTTTTACTTCTGAGACAGGGTCTCACTGTGTAGCTTTGGCTTACCTAGAAATCACTATGTATAAAAGGCAAGCCTTGACCTCAGAGATCAGCCTGCCTAGGCTCCATCTTCTTGAGTGCTAAGATTGAAGCATGTGCTACTGTGTCTGGATAGCTTTCAACTGAGCAAAACCATGTTTTTCTGTACTTTTTTTCCCCTCTGATATTGGGGACCTACCATAGGATTTGTACGTATTAGGCAAGAACTCATTTTTGTGGACATCCCTCCTTCTTTATATGTCTCATTTTAGAAGAGTTACAGAAATAAAGAAATTTGTTATATTTTAATTATTTGTTTCCCTCTACATTTTTTTCATATCATATTAATTAACCAGCAAAGAGACATTATGCAAGGAACAGGATGCTAATGCTGGAAACCAAGCACAGTTTAATTTACATTTGTTTATTATTTATTCATCTGTTTATCATGATCATCATTATTAGTTTGTGGATAAAAGCAGGCAGAAAGGAATATCTTCATTGTCCATCAAAATATAAATATCTCTTTTGTCTTGTTAACCCTCTGTTTGTGAGTTGTCTGTGCCAGACACCAAAACTAATGGGCCAAAATGACTTTTCTGATATTTAGACAGCATTGCTTTTCAGTTGCTGTTTTTACAACATTGGACTTTAATATTTTTTCAGTTAATTTTGTGAATCAATTTTTCATCCCAGTGAAAAATGCCAGATATGTACATGCTGTGTGATGTCGTCCTGTATTCTGTGACTATGTGTTGCTCTGATTGGTTGATAAGTAAAACACTGGTCAGTAGCCAGGCAGGAAGTATCAGTAGGATAAGCAGACAAAGAGAATTCTGGGAAGAGGAAGGACTGAGTGAGGAGTCGCCAGACACAGAGGAAGCAAGATGTGAAGGCAGAACTGAGAAAAGTACCAAGCCACATGGCTAAACATAAATAAGAATTATGGGTTAATTTAAGTGTAAGAGCTAGTCAGTAATAAGCTTGAGCTAATGGCCATACAGTTCATAAATAATATAAGTCCGTATGTTTGCTTGGGTCCAAGCAGCTGCGGGACTAGTGGGTGACAGAAATTTCTCCTGACAGCAGGCCAGGCAGGACACAGGAAAACTTCAGCTATATACACAACTTAAGTGAAGATGGTGTTTGGGTTTTATGTCCATGTTGGCTGGCTCAATTGCTTCTGGACATGTGTTGAGGAAGACCATCCTGGTATACAAATGTTGTAATGCAAAGTTGCTCACCTGACAGGCAGACAGAAAGTGGAAAGAATGATAGAGGCCAGTGGCAAGAAATACTCTCCTGCACACCCACTGACCCACTTCTTCAGCTACACCTCACCTTTAATGTTTCTATCACTTTCACAAATACCATCTACCAGATAGGAACAAAGACTTATGTTATGACATGTGTCTGTGGGGACATTTTATATACAAACCACAATTGTCGTCTCAAATTATTCCACCTTAAAGAAGTCCCACAGTTTTGATACTTAACACAAACAATTCACAAAAAGAATCTTCAATGTTAACAACATGTCTTTGAGAAACCCCTTTGCAGTATCTTTTGTCACTGATCATTTCCAGCTTTTGGTGACAACTGATAGCCCAGTATTTCATGGACCCTATTTCCTGAGGCAGTCACTGCACATATAAGAGTACTTGGCACCAAGCCCTACTTTATTATGGTCATCTGAGACTCCAAATATCTGTATTGACTAAAGAAGAGTCAAATCAATTAAATGTTCTACCATGCTCACCTGCAGTCATCCCTTTCCTGTGGCTGTGTGCTATGGCAAATTACACAAATTATCTTGTTTACACTAAAGTGCCCAAGCGTCAGTTTTGTAGAAGATATACAGTTTCTTGTTGGTCTTTTTGTCATACATTTAATCAGAATGAAACAGAGCTATTCAAAGGTTTTCAAAATAGTTGAAAAAAATTCAACTTATTTTTTAGGTTTAAAAAAATCATGAAAAACTACTAACAGAGCAAAAGTACAATGTATATTTCTAGTTCCTTGGAGAAATGATTCAAAATTTCTGCTACATGTTTGTCTATATGCATGTGTATACAATTTTTTTTACTATTATTGATTTGTTAGCTTGAAAAGTACTCAAAATGTTTTACTTTTATGAAAGTACTCTATACTCAGTGTTGTTTATGATTCACATTAGTTTGGAAACCTTTGCTCCCAAAAGAGTTAAACAACAAATGTATTGTGGAAATCTGATTTTTCTAATGTTTGTCTTCTGTTAATAGTTTTACATTCCTATTTTTAACCATTAAATCTACCATATATGTTTCATTACGTTTGTGTAGACAATTATGTGTCTTCAAATTAGTTATGTTTATGAGGTCCTCAATTGAAAAATTAATATTCTAAGTAGCATATCTTAATTAAAAGAATATTGTGATACTGAGAAAAAGCTTAGTTCATAAAGAGATCCTTGCTGTGGTGGGGGAGCAATAGAGAGGGAAAGAATAGGGTACAAGTGATCTGAAATAGGAAATGGGGAAATCAGGGAGGAAGGGTAATTAGGGGGAGGAATATAGATATAGAAGAAGGAGGGAGGAGGGTAAGGATCACTGTAAGGATGTCTGTTGTGATTTTTTTTTTTTTTTTTTGCTTTAATAAATTAAACTTGCCTGAAGATTAGAGGGGGCAAAAAAAACCCAAGCCATTATAAGTAAACAAATAACTCAGACAACAGTAGCACACCACCTTAATCCTATCACTTGGCACATAGGGATCTGTCTGGATCTATGTGAGTTCAAGGCCACACAGGAAACAGAACCAGGTGTGGTTGGTGGCACATACCTTAAATTCCAACACTAGTTAACCATGGAGGTCTGGAGGTCTGTGCAGACATAAAGTAACAGAGTTTGGCAGGAGGAGGAAGAAGAAGTGATGTAGCTGGATGGAGAGAGCAAATCAGATGGCAGAACAGCAAGGCATATAGGCATAGGTAGACAAGAAGTAACTCACATTTGGAAGATGCTAAGTTGGTGAGGTAAAGTTAACTGTGACTTTCCCCATTTCCCTGATCTCTTTCAGGCTTTCACCCCTATATCTGGCTCCTTGTTTTTTATTTAGTCAGACCGTGTGGAAATTCATCTGGGGCTAGTCAGTAATAAGCCTGAGCTAATGGTCAAGCAGTTATAATTAATATAAGCTTCTGAATGATTATTCTATAAGTGGCTGTGGGACTGAGGGGTCAGGTGGGATCATTGGACCAGGCAGGACCAGAGAAAACCTCTAACTCCAGATGTCTGAAACAGTCATAGGCAATCATGCTATTAACTATCTACCTAAGAATATCTATGCCACATGTCAGTTGGTGTATAAATATATATCATAGTTTTTTTTTTGTTGTTGTTGTTTTTGTTTTTAAATTTAGACTGGCAAAGTCCCCAATGCAGAGGATACCATGACCATGCACTTCAGAAAACCATTTCAGATTCTTCTGAGATAGAACTGACCTAAATACCCCTTTTTTCTGAGGACTAGCCTTCCTTGTACCAGTAAGCATCGTGAAAACTTCCAAAGGAGGGATGCAACCAGCAGTCCTCCCAGCTATGATGCCTTTGAACCACATCAACCAGCATGGTACGATAACCTTAATGGTAGAGTAGTGTCACTTATAATTTTGGCTAACCAATAGCTCTCCAGTGTTTTAAAAATTCACTCAACAAGAGGAAATGCATACCTGGTACTGAAAATCTAGCTAACTATTCAGTGCCAGTAAATTTATGGTTATTGGATGAGAATCTACCACCTCTAATTTACTAAAGCAGCATACTCCCCCCAAACAATCTATAAACATTTGTCCTTTTATTCACAGATAATTGTTGTCTTCACTCCTCATCAAGGAGCCTTCTCTTTACAATAGATGACCACTACAAAAACTATAACCGATCAAATTATAGAGATGTGGAATCCAGTCCAAATGGATACATCTACAATGTACCCATATTCCTAAGGCTCAGGGTATATCATGGAAGAGGAGGCAGAGAGATTGTAAGAGCCAGAGGATAAGAGAGTTTGCTGAGAGACTGTGTTTCCTAGTCATATCAAAAGCTATACCCACCCATAAGTTCTCACCATCATGACTGACCAAACAGGAGCTGAAGATATATGACATCAATAGACATGCCAAACTGAACTTGGAAAACCCTATAAGGCTTCAACACTACACAAAGAACTACAGGTAACTGAGGAAACCTGGAAGCTGGAAATATGGTCTTTTCCAGGGAAGAACATACTAATTGATTGTCCTGTGGCAAATGATCAACCCTGAAAGCATACATACAAGTAACACCATACAGACTGACAAGATTATATTTAGGAACACACACATGCATGCAATAACACTTAGTGAAAGAAAAAGAGGCCATATATTTTAAGAAGAGTGGAGATGGGTATATGAAAGGGTATGGAAAGAGGAAAGAGAATGGAGACTATTGTAATTGTAATTTAAAAACAATAACAACAAAACCAACAACAAAAGAACACTAGTCATGAGAACCCCTCTTTTAAATTGTTGATTGAGATTGTCCTAGAGACTCCCCAAACCCAAAACATTACAGGCTGTTGCTATTTTCTTTGGTTGTGCTCCCAGTGTGGAAGGTGATTCCATATTGCTGATGACACTATGTATGGAGCCCAAAGTCCCCTGAGCTAGATCTGACTTGAAAGCTTCTTCCCTGAGGATTAACGTTTATGGTACAAGATGTCATCATGCAAGCTTTCTTTCTTTTGTTTTTTTCTTTTTTAACATATCAACCACTGTTCACATTCTCTCCCCTGCTCTGGCTCCCTCCCACCTACTTCAAACTACCCCATCCACTCCCCTGAAAGGGTAAGGCCTTTCATGGGGAGTCAACAAGGCCTGCCATGTTCAGTTGAGGCAGGACCAACCCCCACTCATCAAATTTGAGCAAGGCATCCTACCATACAGAATGGGCTTCAAAAACCAAGTCATGCACCAGAGATTTATCCTGACCCCACTGCCCAGGATCTCACAGATAGACCAGGCTACAAAACTGTCACCCACATGCAGAGGTCCTAGTTAGGTCCCATGAAGGCTCCCCAGCTGTTGGTCTATGGAGGGAAGCAACCAAAAGTCTTATCCAGCTATGACACTTAGGAAACACAACAACCAGCATGACATGATAATCCTAAGGACACAGTAGCTACACTCACACTTTGGTAGTAGCCAATAGATCTCTAAGTAAACTTAAGATCCACCCAGAAAGAAAGAAATCCTATCTTATTTCCAGAACCTAGCAAACTACCTAGACCTAGTGAAGTCAGGGATTATAGAGGAAAACCTACAACCACCACTCTACCGCTTCTCTAAAATGGCATAATCTCTACCTACATTCTAAATATTTATCCTTCCATCCACAGTTAACTTCAGTTTTCACCTCTTATCTAGGAAATTTCTGCTTGCAACCGAGTGAGATAATTACAGAAAACAAATAAAAATACAAAGTTGTGGAGCCCTGTTCCAACTGATGCATCATAACAAAATGCCTGCACTTAAAGCTCAGGGATCATGTGGAAGACAGGGTAGAAAGAATATAAGAATCACAAGAGCAGAATGTTTGGTGTGAATCTGTGTCCCCTAGACATATAAGAGATGCTATATCTATGATACCTCAACAAATTAGATGCCTTAAGCAATAATTAACAATTAAAGAAAAAAGCCACACCTCAATGCCCAGAAATAGGTGCCAAACACAAAATTAACTCAATGGTATTTTTGTGGGTTTTTTTTCCCCTTAATATCTCATTGCTTTATTTGACTTTTTATTATTATTATTATTATTGCCTTACTGGTCTTTGGTTGCATATTATTGGTTTTTGATTTATTTGTTTTTATGTTTGTGCATGTGTGTTGTGCTTTTTCCTTTTTTTATTTTTTGTTGTTTCTTGTCATTTTGCTTTGTTTACTGTTTGTTTTTTAGTGAAAGAAAGAAACAAAGAAAAAAGAAACAAGAAAAGAAACAAGGCATGCAGTTGTATAGGTGGGAAGGTGGGGAGGATCTTGGAGGAGATGGGCAGGGGAAAACTCTAATCAGAACACATAGTTTGAAATTTCGATTTAAAAAACAATAAAAAAAAAGAGGCCACGAATGTGAAAGAGAGCAAATAGATTTGGGTACATCGGAGAGTTTGGAGGCTGGAAAGAGAAAGAGGAAATGATGTGGTTAAATTATAATAGATTTTTTTTTTTTTTTTTGAGTTCCTGCTACAAAGCATTAGGATGTGAATTCAGTCCCAGCCCCCACATAAAAATGTCAGGCATGGTGATATGTACTTATATACTTAGAACTAGGAAAATGGAGAATAGGTGGGTCCCTTCACCTCAGTGGACTGCCTTCCTAGCCCACCTAGGGGGATCTAGATTCCAGAGACAAATTTTTCTCATAAAACAAGGTGGATGGCTTCTGAGGAATGACAACCAAGGCAAGTATACAATCATGCTGCCCCTCCCCCACACAGAATGATAACATGACATTTGAATTCATAGATTGTTCTACACATGAAGATTGGATTATTTCTTCTAATTTCAATATAATATGACTATTAAATAAATACACAATCTAAAATCTAAAATAAGAAATATCTTCTCTATGTTCCTAACTTACAAACTAGACATATTAATCTTCACTGATCAATTATTCATTGTTTTACCAGACAGAACAATGACTAGAGGAATCATGATCCCAAGTAAATCTCAAATATGAATTACAGGTCGGTAGATGTTCATTATTAGGAGACCCAAACTCTTACGGATCAATCAGATAAAATGCTACATAGATAAATTGGGCAAAAGCCATGCATACCTTATAATTTAAACTTCACTGTATAACACACATGTAGAATAAAAATAATCTTAATTATATTTATGTTTATAAGAAGTCATACTAATCTTGTAATGTACTGTCATAATGAAAGTACAAAAAATTGCACATAGGATTTATATAGTTAATCTCTTTTCTTTTCTTTCTTTTTCTTTTTTTAGAAACAGTATTAATATGTGTCCATATCTGATCTTAGCTCAAAACCCTCCTGTCGCAGCACTCAAAATGCCTATACCAGCATGTGTAGTTAATATTTTATTTTAATTCGATTTTATAATGAATAATGAGTTTTCAAGCAAATAACATTATATTCTACAAGAACTTCCCTCTAACTAACTTTGGAAATAATTCACCTTTTATGCCAAAATATTAAAATCATATTAGACTTTCAAAAATACTCTTAATTTCTGTGGCTAGTTTGTATATAAATAAGTGATATTTGAAACCCACATTTTTCACAGACTGCCTTAAACCACTGGGGACTAGAAAGTCCTGCTCTACTGGTGATTCTGGTATGCATAGCACAGGACATCTGCTATTTCACTGTTTTGTCTTTGTTGACATGCTGTATTCTACATTTCTAGAGCATCCCGGGGACTGTGTCTTTCTTAATTGTCTATGAATCACCAATGTTTGCATATCAATTGTGTTTCAGATTTTTGCACTGAATTGATGTGCTGCCTTTGAAAAAGAGATGCATATTTTCTGCATTCTATCATATTATCTCTGAGCTGCAGGTAGCACTTTATAATGAACCCCACTCATTTTGAAAGGATATTTGAGTTTTGAATAAAAAAGAGTAATATAACATGTTCTGGGGAAAGGCAATTTCTAGGGGATTTGGGCATATCGCCATACTTTTGTAGTTCTTTTTTCTTTCTTTCTTTCTTTCTTGAAAAAAGAAAGTAGCTGTAGCAGGTAATTTGAATTATTTTAAGTTTTATTTCATAACCCACCCTGATGATTGGCATTTGCTAAACAACCATCAGTTACAAGGAAGGAGTCCACAGAACAACTTTGTATGTAGCAGGTGAAAACTCAATTTTCCTCAATTGTGGAGTCCTGTGCTCTCAGTGACAATTGAACACCATGGAAAGTACTAATGCTTCTTCCTCAGTCAGCATGTGTACTGTGCATACATCTTATCCTCAAATTCAACTGTGCTATTACGATACCTGAAAACAGGTCATCAAACTACACAATGAAAGACAAAGTTTTCAGTTACAAAACTTAACTGAATCTCTAGTTGCTTTCAACTAGGATAGCATTTCAGGTGGTTTTTAAATGCAAGCAATATATTTAATTATCTTGACATTTTTATTGTGAGCTTTTGTGTGATTTCCATTGTGCGCAGGTTTCCCTCATATTTTGCACCATATTTTTTATCTGTCAGCACAAACATGATCAGAAAATATTTACAGCCATATACAATATTTACCAAACTATCGAATAATGAGTTTATTCTAGCTTCCTTTTTACACTAGCTTCCTGGTTGTGGTAGTCCTTCCACTACTTATATCGAGATACATACCTTCCGTATTTATAGAGTTTTACTAGGTATTTTCTTATGAGGCAACATATTGAATCCTCAGAAATTCCATTAACTTAATGAATCATTTTGCATGACCTGTGAGCTTAATCTTAGGCACATTCTCCTTTTGAACAATGACTATTAATATTAGAAAGGGAACAAGTAAATGACCAATGGGAATCCAGTATGATTATATTATGACCTACAAGATAAATCAGTTGATTAAATCAAGTACAAATACTGGAATTGAAAGGAGGGGTATGCACTTTAAGGAATTTTTACAAAGAGAAAATACTCAGGTTAACTAACTATCTCTACAAACAAAACTCAGGTCTCTGTGTCTGTGTTTCCCTAGTTTTTTCTTTGGTTCCTTTTCTTCTGTTTTTGTGATATTACGGTCTGTCTGTTTTTATTTCATCTTGTTTTAATTTTATTATTATATTTTAGATGCCAATTTATATTCTAATGAGGGGGGGCTGGATTTGTTGGATGGGAAATTGGGAGGATCTAGGAGGAGTTGGGGGAGGGGGAACCATAATTAGAAAAAAATTTATTTTCAATAAAAATTGTAAAAAGAAAAATGATTCAGGACATTATCATTACCCATCATACCCTACAGCATCACTCTATGACTACATCTCTCTTTAAAGGTAATTCATTTTCAGGTCCACCATGGTCCTTTTTGGCTTGGTGTTGAATGTGGTTGCAATAATGGACACAGTCTATAATCCTTTTAATCTTGTGTCTTCAATTTTACTTAATTTATTCACATTATTCCATAAAATAGAGGTTTGTTTATTTCTCCTCTTTGTAGTAATCAAGTATGTGAGTATGTAAATAGTCCCCAGTTGTACATCCATTATCTTGCTAATAAGCACTCTTAGAAGTTTCCAGTTTGGACTTATTTGAATGCAGCAACAAACTGCCCTGGCACAAGTTGCATAGGTATCTGTTTGGAATAATTAAAAGAGAAGGATAACTGAATAATGAAGTTCAATTAGTGTCTTCTTCCCTTTGTTTCATTCCTTTTTATAATTTACCTATCTTTGCATATGAAAAATTATGTCATTGATGTTAATGAGAAGGTTTTCAAAAGGTTTTTGGTTACTTGGATATTCTTTTTGAGATATTACCTACTGAAACCTTTGATGCTTAAAGAAAAATGAATTGCATCTTTAACTGAAATACAGTTCCTCATAGTAGATACAAGTTGGGTTACTTATTTTTTGTGTATGTGACAGGGGTGGATTATGTATTTGTTATCTGGATAGTGCATGTGTTTGTGTGGTGTGTGTGTGTGTGTGTGTGTGTGTGTGTGTGTGTGTGTGTGTGTTATCCTAAGCATTGAGCAGGTTTGCTATCACTTTTTGTTAATTAATTAAAATGATATCTCTGCTTACATTGACCCTTATTTCTTGAATTGTTCTCATTTTCAAAATGGCATTGAACAAATTTGCAATGATGGAAAATGTTAACTGGAATTTCTAATTCTCTAGAAATCCTTGTATAGGTTTATCATTAATTTTTCCAGATGTGTGTATGAATACATAAAGGCATTTGTATTCAAGTTTTATGCTTTGAGAATGTTATATATTTATTTGCTACATGGATCATTGTAATATTATATTACATACTTCATCATTCATAAAACTTTGGTGGCAGTGACATATCTCAGAATGTAAAGGGCCTTGCCACCAACTCTGATGACCTTGAGTTCAACTGCTGGAAGCCACACATTAGAGTGGGAGTCAATTTTCCTGAAAGACATCTTCTACCCCACCCATAAGCACTAAGACATGTGGACTTCCCCATGATCACCTCACACATACTGACATGAAATAAGGAAATAAATGTAAAAAAAAAAAATATATGTCTCCTTCATACAAATTCAGTAAATTATATATTTCAAGGAACTTATCAGTTTCACCTATTATAATATAAAACACAAGTTAATGCATACATGAGTTGAATATTCTCTTCTGTTTTCAGTGCCTGCAGTATTTTTAGTGAAAATTTTATTTTGTTCTTCGGGTTGTCTTTACTGATATTTTCTATTGTTCAAACATTTCTCATTTGATTGACCTCTGTACTTTTGTAATTAAAGTATGATTTCTTCTTTTTCTAGCTTTTCTATGTGGAATCTTAAATAATGGACAGCCAGTTCTGGTTTTGTTTTATAAAGATGCACATTTGGGACACATGTTTCCCTTTACTCTCTGTGTGTGCTTCATGTTACTTTTCTTATGTCATCTTACAAGATTGGTCAATTTCAACATATTTTCTAAATGCCACTTAAAATCTTCTTTCACTCTGTGGTGATCTTATATTAACTGTGTTCCCTTGTTGGTGGCCCTCTGTCTGAATAGTCATTCAGTTCCAAATTAATCCATGGCCCTTTCATAAACTTTATAATTACATAATATAGTATAATAGTGTTCATACTCATTCCATTATATGATTCTTGTTTATTGAGAGCGAATAGAAATAATTTCATCATTGACAATATAATGTCAGGACCTCTTCACCTTTCTTTCTCTGCATAGGGCCTCTTCCTGTCTCTAAGTTCTTTCAATCATACAATTAAGTTGTAAATTTTGTAAAATTACATTTTATAGTTGATACTCAATAGTTGCTGTTTGTCCTTTTCTGCATCCCTGTCTTTTTCCTGTATTTCTACCTATACATCCAATCTATCTGAAAAACTGCCCTTAATAATTATTTTTATCTTTATTTTCTTGAAAAAATGTAAATTCAGGGATATTGGGAAATATTTTTATATTGCATCTTTTCTAGGCAGACATTTTTCTGTATGTACAGTTATAAACTTCTAGCTACTCTTCTTCTAAGTTAAAATTTTTGCATCCCATTGTACCTGGGAAACACCATCTTCTGTACTAAATGTTGAAGGCTGGTTTTCCTGTTTATTGGAAGGCATTGCTGGCTGGTCAAGGTTACAGTCTCTCATGGTCTGGCACCTTTTCCAAAAAGTTTGGCAAGAAGGAAAGTCTCTCCCTCCTCAGCAAAACTACCTGCCCTTATCTGAAAAATGTCCCTGGGCCTGGAGGATTTACTTTAACTGACAGCTGTCTCTAGGGAAGATGCCTGATTTGTCTTTAGCTTGTACCTTGGCACAGCTTCCAGCTAGAATACTTGTTCTAAGAGCTCTGCTATAGGATCCTACTGCCACACAGTAAGCCTTTTGATAGAAGGCACTTAATGCAAATTAGGGTTTGTCCCCAGGCTCCTGAATCCTATATATTTCTTATATGCTAGAATAAAGTTGAGCTGTTTCACCAAAAGCAGTATCCTGAGGGCTGTCCCCCTTCAGGCTCACAGCTCCGTTCAAAGCTTCCTGTTGCCACTTTTGCCCCTTTGCCCTTGCAGACTGGGTGGCCAACAGGTTGAGAGGGAAAAAGTCATGCCCACAACTGTTGCTCTACATTTCCCTGTTGTGCTGGCTTTGTCAGTCTTTAGGATTTACTTTTTGTCTTTGGTGCTTATTCATATGACTAGGAGCAGTTCTCCTGTTCAAACCACTTCAATTATCCAAGTTTCTTAAGTCAGTCTTTAAACAGTCCATGAAATTGTTGTGGGTGTTAATTCTTAAAATTTGCCTTCTTTATGTAACTCTCTCCATATGGGCTTCCAGTGATGCCTAATAGGGCTTTTTACCACGTATGATAGCTGTCACATAAATTCCTGAAATTTGCTGTAGTCTTTTATTTTTATTTTTACTTTTTCTGAAACTCTATCTATTTAAATTCTATAATTTACCCTTCTAGTTCAAGCTCCCTCCTTGTTTGACTCTATTATGCTGTTTTATTGATTTTTGTTGTGGTGGTATAATGATGGTACCTAAGTTTAATACTAGGCTGTTCATTCCTGGAATTTCAATTTTATTCCTTATTACTCAAATTCCAGTTTTTTTTTAACTTATCTCCACCTTATCCTTTTCTCGAATATTCTAATTAATTTCAAAGTTCATTATCTAGGTTGTATGAGTGCCCATTTTTTCCCCCTTCTCACATCTTGGTCTTATTTTCGTTAAGCCTCGTAAGTTTTGATGGAGTGCCAGACAAAACGTTTAAAATATTGCACAGGCTTTGAATGATGTTGTCTTTCTCAAAGAGGATTCGATTATCCTCTGACTATCCTCTGGCAAGCAGGGGCAAATCAATACAGTCTAATGAGGGACTGAGTTGACTGGAGGCAGCATTTCAGACTTGAAAGGAAAACATGTCTGTTAAACACTGGTTTGCTCCATCTCTCTGAGTATTTTTCTGAGCTCCTCTTCATTGACAGATACCAAACTCCAATGATTGTCTTTCCAGTGTACTAAGACCACTACAAGTTATACTATGCTTCCAGGGTCTCTTGGCTTAGTTTCTTAACTAGCATAGTCTCCAGGTGAAACCTGTGTGAGCATCATTAATATAAATGCAAATGGCAGTGTTCTGATCCTTCTGTGCCTTCCATCTCTCTTGAATTTTTTTCTCTCAAATCCTAGGAATGTCCAATGTCTAAAAGATATTTTTGTTGTTGTTACTGATAACTGTGATCTACATTTGCCAGATAAAACTACTGACATTCATGGCGTACTCTGATAGTCAACTAAAGAAGCCCTTGGTCCAGTATTCATTAAAGATGTTAATGGATTCTGTATTTTTTCTTTCTTTCTTTGTTTCTTTTCTTTTTTTAGGATAAATGAGTATCTACTTGCTCCATTGGCTACTTATTTGAATTTGAGCTTTTCTCATAAAAAGTAAATTTCACACAAGTGTGCCTATCTCTGCATGAGATTATGATTATGATCAGTGTTTTCCTGAACAGTCCATCCCCATTTTTGTTTTTGTTGTTTTTTGTTTTTAAGCTGAGTATGAATTGGGACTTTTAAATGTTAATTGTTAACTTTAGTTATGTTCTAAAACACTGCCACTGTGTGGTAGCTCTTTGACATAGCAACACCTGTATTTCTAGAGACAAGGTTGTCCTTAGCAAGTTGATTTTCCTTTAGCTTCTTTTCACATCACTGAAATGTCTCTGTTTACTCTAAGAATTCAGCTCACCACATTTAGCCCCCACACCTCCACTCTTGTTCAGTTTTTCAGAGTCTGAAGTCTGCATTTGCCTCTCCTACTGAACCTGAAATAAAGTGATAACATTCTCAAGACAAAGAAGATCACATTTAAGGTTTGTCTGTTGTGGCTGAAAAGAGTCTAAACTCATCTACCTTCTTGTGGCATTGGTTTCATCATCTAAAGAAACTTTCAAAAATGTTTATGCACTTTGTGTAAATTTGTTGGGCTATACAAATTTTACACAAAGAGCTTAATATAATTAAGCTTTAGTGAGGTTAATAATGCACCTTTAAATGCATCATTAAAGAATTATTCTGAGCATTTGAATATATAAGGTCATCTATTCAGAGAGTTTATACTGACATTCTAAATTTGAATCTTCCCTCTTCACCCCCTCCACCCATATCCACAAGCACCATCTACTCTACTGTGTCCTGATTTCTACTGTTTTTTTTAAAGAACTTAGCATATTTGAAAATACAACTGACAGATTGTAGATGTAACCAATCGTCTTATTAAAATAAGAAACACAGAGCCAATGTAAAAGAGAAAGCCGAGAGGTCAGAGCTCAGAGATAAAATCTTACCTCCTGCAGTGCTCCTAACTTCCCCGAGAGAGAGAGAGAGAGAGAGAGAGAGAGAGAGAGAGAGAGAGAGAGCTACTTCCTGTTTGTCTGTGTTTAAATAGTCTTTCTGTTCTGCCTTCTCATTGGTAGTAAACTCAACCACATGACTGCCTCATCACTGCCTGTAAGTACCGCCCTCCAGGTCTTAAAGGCATATGTCTCCAATACTGGCTGTATCCCTGAACACACAGAAATCTACCTAGCTCTTCTAACCACCACGCTCTTGCTATGGCTCTAATAGCTCTGACCCCAGGGCAACTTTATTTATTAACATAAAATTAAAATTACATTTCAGTACAAATAAAATATCACCATAACAGATGATGAACTTTGTCTCTTATTTTTATAAATTGTAGATTCCTTATTGCATAGGTCTTTCCTGTTATTGTCATTGTATTATGTTATTTTATTTTTATTTAAGACAAGGTCTCCTGTGTACCCTGGGCTGGCCTCATTCTGAGAGTGTAGTCAAGGACGGCCTTCTGTCTGACCTTCCTGCCTCTATTTTCTGTGTTAGGATTAGAGACTTATGTCTCCACAACCAGTTTTGAAGAACTTTCTTTGAATCACCAGTTTTTAGGCACCTGGTAAAGAACAATTAGTTTGAGTACACGAAAAGAGTAATTTAGCATTGTTGTTGGTACATGTTGCAACATGGCAGATGAAATGTTAAGAAGCCAGAAGGTAAGAAAAATAATTCTGAAGTCCAGAGGTCTGATGCCAATAGCAAAGTTAAAATGGAGTAAATTCAAAGCTGGAAAGCTCTAAAAAGGGAGGCCCAATGTAGTTTACATGTCCACACCAGAGAGATTTGCAGACACTGCAGATCTGCCAAGTGTTTTAGAATGGACATATCCAAGATGATGTGCTTAGTTGATGTCTCTTAAACTGCAAAGTAAACAGAGAAGGTTCTTGGTGGTGCATAAAATAAGTTAGTAGGAACAATCACAGTGTAATCTGGTGCATAAGCATTACAGAACAGTAGATATCATTCTACTGAAGATGTGCTTTTGAGTCTGAGCTGAGGCGTCCAGAAAAAAATTGCCTGGCATCACTAGTGGGAAGGGTGAGAGAAAGCATTATTCCCTGGACCAATCTGTAGGTCCTATTTGCACCAGAGAGGCAAGAAGGCAGTGATGTGTTACCTAGGTTTGGGTCTACCTTATCAACCAATACACTCTTTATAAAACACCTCAGAACCTGTCATTTCCACTTCTAGAAAAATCAACATTAGTATATGGCTGTAACTTGAAGTGTTTCCTTTGTATTTCCTTCCAGCAATTTCAAATTTTCAGGCCTTCCATTAAGGTCTTTGGTCAAAGTATGTTCGGTACATGTATGAAATGTCTGATGAAACCCATTTAATGTATGTAAATAAAAATATGACATTAGCCACATGAAAATTCTAGAATTGCTCACTGATGCTTAACTTCAAGAAGAGAGAAGCTAAGAAAATAGAGGCAGTACTGAGCTGGGAAATTGTAACATGGCAGAGATGAAAAGAAGACATTTCAAAGAGAGAAGAGCAGTTTTACCAAAAACTGAAGCTTTTCCACAGACATAGGACTTTGTGCTATCTATGTTTTTCTCTCTTCTCTAAAAAATGGTGGTCAACATTACAATTGATGATGTATTTCTTTCTCGAGAACCTAAATAAACAATGAATACATTTAAGCAAAATGAATACAACAGACCATCATCTTATGGCCATCAGTGGTTCTGCTGGAAGCTCTTTTTTTTTTTTTTTTTTCAAAAAATCTTAACTGTGTCCTTTGGGAAGGAGGATACTGATAAGTAGGTGTCAAACTCTTAGAAACTGCCAGAAAGGGGGAGTTAAAATTACTGAATTTTGTGTTACAAGATACTGGTAAAACATATTCTTTGAAAAGGTGGATTTGATGATATGTAAATTGTGTCTCAAAAAAGAAAAGATGTTACTGCCAAAACTAAAAAGTAGATGATTAGCTCTTCAGAGGGAGAAAGAAAAATTGAACTCTGGGTAATGAAACAAACTCACTTCTGATTTTGTGAGGCTATTTCCCTCTTGTCCTTAGACCTCTTCTCATATATAAATAAAATGTATTGATTAGCTCAATTCTAAAGATCATTCCAGCTACAATATTCTGCCTTTGAAAAAAAAGAGAGACTTCTGTTGAGATAGACAATAAAAAAGATAAATTATTCTGTACTTCCACATTGTTCTGAGGTGGCTTTGGTGGCTGGACCATTTTTACTTCTATAGAGGTATACACAAGTGTGTAAATCCATATGGATTCACATGGATTTGTAAAATGATTAATTGCCTTAAGTTTATTATGGAACAAGAAAAGATGTTTTGATTCTAAATAGTCCTTCCAAGAAAATCTGTGTCTACCTCAAAAAAGTCTACAAAGGATTAGAAAGGCATGCATTTATTTCCCTGCAGAGAAGGCTGCACTTTAGGAACCACTTGGAATCTCAATGCTTAAAAAAAATATTGGGTCATAATTTGAGTGAGTTAAATAACTTCTGTCATAGGATACAAAGTTCCTGTTACATTAATAACAGGTCTTAATCAAAGGCTATTCGGTAGTCAAGTCATTTGGACACCCAGTTGGGTAGACGATGTGTACCACAGGTCAAACAGGTCTACTTGACATTGTTAGTGGTTACTTTTCACTACCCCCAGTTTTCACCGAGCCCACTCCAAAATACCTTCCCTGAGTTTTGATGAGTTTTGTATATGTGGAGCTGAAGAAAGACTTTCAGAAGCAGAGCCACCCTGTACTGGACACATGCTTGCTGTCCAGTGGCTAAGCCCTGTTGCTACTTCTTCAGGTGCCTTTCTGTTGTCTCCTTTAACATTGCCAGTCACCTGATGGGTAGCTGTGGCACCCGGCTCTTTGTGTCAGTGTGGTGCTTTGATTAATCTTTAGTGAAAAAAACATTTTTTCTTTTTTCAATAGTTTTTTTATTTTATAATTAACTTAATTTCACATACCAGCCACGATTCCCCCATCCTCCCTCTTCCCACCCCCCAGCTCTCCCCCACAATCTACTCCCCACTCCCACCTCCTCCAAGGCAAGGTCTCCTCTGGGAAGTCAGCCCAGCCTGGCAGACTCAGCCAACAAGAAAGGAGAACATGTATATTTTCCTCATTAAATCAACAGGCAAGTTCTGTGTTAAATGATGTTGAAAGTCCATTCACATGCCACATGAAAAATCATGCATGGATATTTCAAAATTATTACAAAGTTACTTTCTTTACTACCTTATTGCAAGGGTGAATTTTACTTTCAATGGCTAAGTCCTCTCTGTGTTCCATGCTTTGGGAATAATGCAGACATCAGGGAAACTGGACTGTCCAGAGAGTCAGATCACCTCTTCTTGATTTTAAAACTCATAACACAAGTTTACATTTACCTTGTGTTTTGTAGTATGAATGTGGTACACCTGCTGACAAACACCTGATAGGTAGTTGGCCTTGGCATTCTTTACCCCTATTTGAATAAAGAAAACTGGGATTATCAGAGCTGATTTCAAGCCATACTGATTTTAGAGTCCTATTAAACATGTCAGCATCCTGCAATCCAAAGTACTAAGTACACATCATAGGGACAATAAACACTGTTTTCAGTGAGCACTTAAGAAATTTTTTTCTTAAATTAGTTATTCGTTCATTGTTGGCTTAACAAATCAATGTTTGAAGAAGTCAAAAGAGAGAAAAGAATAGAATATGAAAGGAAGATGCCTTTGTACAGATTTGGAGAGCAACCTTGTCTGCCTAGTAATTTCTGCATGCAGAAAGAAAAAAGAGTGTTTCCTAGTGAGAGGAGAGAGAGAGAGAGAGAGAGAGAGAGAGAGAGAGAGAGAGAGAGAGAGAGAGAGAGAGAGAGAGAGAACAAAGACACATATACACAGATTGAGAGAAGAGCCTTATCTGTATAACTTAAATTCAAATTTACTCTCCTGAAACTTCCAAAAATTGAAGAAAGGGAGGAAAGAGTTCTGATTTTACCAGCATTATAAATACATTTCAAATTTTTTCAAAAATAGTATTGAAAGGAGTTACTTTAAAAAAATCAAAACTGGTGTTTTCAATTTAAAAATCACAGTGTTAAATACCAAGTCTGTACATGTGATTCTTGAAATGAGAAGCCCTTGTGCCTCTTTGTCCTGACACCCTACTGAAGTCAACAAACCTCCTAGAGCTACACAAATTTTTGAAGTTTCTGAAGTTTGGACAGTATAACTAGATAGTGTTTTGTATGGGTATTTCACTAGTGGCCTTAATTAAATGTGGAGTCAAGCTGTCTACATGACAAAAGTCTTCTTTCTTTTTCTGTTTGTTGCCATCTCATATCTAATTATAGGAGACACACTATAAGAGAATATATTAGACGACATTTGCAATTTGAGATATTGAACACACATTTTTGTAACAGCTTTGCTTATTATTTCATTTACAAAGAAGACAGTAGCAAAATAGCCTGATTTATTTATTAGTAAATTTTTAAGTGTACATACAAAGACTGGTTAAAAAAAAAAAAAAAAAAAAAAGAAGCAACCTATTGATTCCAGAGGTCAAGTGTTACTGCTTTGAGTAACCCAGGAAGTATGTTTCTAAACTTAAGGCTCAGTGGACCTTTAAAGTTCTATGAGAATCATCGTTTTATGGCTTTATAAGAGACAAATCTAAATCCTTTTCAAGGGTTTCTGTTTATTTCTTACTAATTTGCATACAAGAGGAATTTTGTCAGCAAAAGTATTTTAAGTCATCATTTTCCTGTCATGATAGTGTTTGAGTTTGTTTTCTATAATGCTTTATTTTTTAATGCATTGCTATAATTACTATATCATCTTGAGAACCTTCTTGAAACTGAGGACTACATTAGTTTCATCTCAAAACCCACAGTTCCTGGTATTAATGGACACAGTTAAGCCTGGATCCAGTTTAACTGGATAAAAGATAGTGAGGTGACTTACCTTGGAATATACTCGAGACAAATAGAACATCTCCTAGAAGTTATTGCTGAAGATAAAAACTATTCATACAAAAATTTAAATAAAAATACCAAAGTAATGCATAATAGACATTGCTTATATTTATATTTTGAATATATATATATATATATATATATATATATATATATATATATACACACATATATATGTGTGTGTGTGTGTGTGTGTGTGTGTATCATTATTAATAGGGCACTAAAATATATATGAGAACAGTCACTCCCCCATTTTTGTTACTTAACACAAAACTTTCTCCCAAATGCTTCCAATTTGTATTATGTACTTAAGAAGATAACGTGTTGTTTGTTTTTGATCTTTTGGAGTTCCCGCCACCCAGCTCCCAAATAAATCACATAGAGACTTATTATTACTTATAAATGACCATTCTTAGCTTGTCTTGTTTCTTGCCAGCTTTCCTTAACTTTAAATTATCCCTTCTATCCTTTCCTTCTGGGCTTTTTCTGTTCTCTTACTTCTGTAAATCTTATTCTTACTCCTTGGCTTGCTGTGTAGCTGGGTGGCTGGCCCCTGGAGTCCTCCTCCTTCTCTCGCTCCTTCTTTCTACCTTTTGGATTCCTCCTTGTATATATTCTCTCTGCCTGACAGCCCTGCCTATCCTTTCTCCTACCTCACTATTGGCTGTTCAGTTCTTTATTAGCCCATCAGGTGTTTTAGACAGGCATAGTAACACAGTTTCACAGAGTTAAACAAAAACAACATAAACAAAAGTAACACACCTTAAAATAATATTCGACAACAATAAAGACATATATATATATATATATATATATATATATGTGTGTGTGTGTGTGTGTGTGTATGTATATTAGCCAAAAAATTAAAATGTCATATATTTTCTTGCAGTTTTGTACAACAAAGTCTCCACTGGAACCCCTTATGCTAAAATAAAAATTGTTCACAGGGGTGTATTCCTCTTCAGAAGATGGGAAGCAGACCTCAATTGCACTGTTTTATAATCTCTTAGAGGCTATGTATAACCCTAAATGTTGGTTCTCTGTCCATCTTTAAATTTGTAATAATTCATCTAACATTTGTACTCCTTCCATCTCTTTGGGTCTCTGAGCACAACTTTGAGAAAATTCTGTCCTTTCAATATGTACATAGTTTTACTGAAACCAGGTCTGGTGGCACAGTTCTATATCCTAGCGACTTGGACACTGAGGAAGGAAACTCTCAGGTTTAAGTCCATTCTTAGACACAAAGAAAGTTGAAGGTTAGCCTGGACAACTGAGTGAGACCCTATTTCAAAATAAAAAGTAAAGAAGGGAGTGAGGGTATAGCTCTGTGCAACAGGGCTTGCCTACGACGCTTAATGTCCTTGATTCAACCCACAAATAAATATAAAATTTAAATAGTCATATTTAGATAGTCTAGAATACTCTCATTTTTTTAAAAAATAGAATCATATCTGAAAATTTTTCCTTATTACATAATGTATTCACAATTTTCAGGAATAGGCCTTTTCGCAGCCCATAATTATTCTTCCCATCACATAAAACCATATATGTACATATAAACAAACCCAAGTCATTCCTTAGTATTTCCAGGGAGTGTTTTCTTAGAGTTCTATTAAAAACAAAGTACATGGCTGTTGAAATATTTTATATTGAACATTTTGGAATTATCACAAAACCTAGAAACATAGTCCCATTTTCATAACATCACCTCTTCATTACATCTAATATCTAGTAAACTAAAAGTTATATAACTATTATCGTATATTATATTGCCCAAACAATATATGATAATACCTACTTATATAACAATATACAATATACTTCAATATACAATAATGAAGATACTTTTCAGTATCTTCAGTATGAATAAATTTTTCTGTTTCAATCTATATTTAGTTGATTTGCAAGCATGAAGTCCATAAAAAATGAAAAGATATATATATGAATTAATAGATTTAATCCATGAATTATATGCCAAAAACATTGTAGACAGTTTCACACATGAGTATCAATTATACGATTAAGTCTAAACTATATCCCCAGTCTAATTTTATTTGAAATTGCATTTCAGAAACATACTGTATGTTGAAGAGATACAGTGAATCCAAGAAGATACATATTTGTTCTACAAAAGAAAATAGAATTCAACACAAATATTAACTGTTCCTCAGGACATCGGGGTAACTCTGGGAGAAAAAAAATATTTAAAATCTACCGAGTGAGTAAATAGCGACAATGTCTCTTAGTCATAGATATATAGGGTCCATATTGATTTCTTTTAACAGCGTTTGTTTCTAAGCACCATGAGGTCTGAATAGACCCAATCTTCAAATCCAAACTACATATTTCTGTAAACATTGCTTTAGGTTGATCATATTTTGTTACCAGCAGGAGAAAAGCTTCCATTTCTATGTACAATGAAACTATACCACAGGGGATGGCTGACTACAATTAAGGAGTTAGTGTCAGATGAAACCAAAAGCTGAGATGTCTGAACCACGAGATGGCTGGATAGGGATTTACATAATATGCAGGGCATCATAGGCTCTATGATTTGATGGTGTCCCTAGTCATAGTTCTGTGTCCATGTCACTGGGCACATTCATAAATGTACCCTGACAGCCTATACAAGAGGGAACTTTGGAGAAGATGACATCTTTCTGTCTTTAAAACAATCATTCTTGTTTGCAAATCCTTGGAGTTCATTTCAACTACATACTAAATAGTCCACATTAAAAAGATTGTGGGTTATGGGGAAATGCTGCTTTCAGCGTTTGAAAGCCTTTTCACCCAAAACTCTGACTACTTAGAATTCAAGCCCTATGCAACTAAGAAACTCCAAAAGAGGTAATGAACCATAAATTATTGCCGTTAGATATTTAATACTCAATCAGTATGTGCTCTCTCATGCACGTCCCACTGGCATTGCATTCTGTCTGACAGTGTGGTATGGGTTCAATTACTTTGCTCATTTACAATAAAAGATTAATGAAAAGAGGTATATTTTAGTTCACAAAGATTAATTGCATCCCTTGCTTTTCCTACACTAGAAATATTCAACCCATAATCCTGATAGCTTTTTGCATCAACAAGTACATGGAGAATTAATAGACTTTCTTCAGCTGGAAATCTCAGAGGATATAGAGATGGAAATATCCAGGGAAAACAAGATTAGAAGTTGGCTTCAGCCTGAAAGTGAATTAATTTACCAGCTTCTTTAAATTCACTCTTATAGCATTCTAAATTGGCCAATATAAAGATGTGTGTACTATATGTTTTTCAAATCAGCATCTTTTCTGTTGAATACTTACAAAACAAATTCCCTTTCAAGATCTAATTCCTGTATAGAAACCTAGGTGTATCCACACATGGAAGATGTTTCAACGTTTGAAGATATGTTGACTGTTAGCATTTTACAACTCTTTTCTTTTCTGAGAGAAAATAGACACCAAGTACCTTAGCATATATATTTTGAACATTTAAAGCATGAAGTTATTAACCATTGGGAAATCGGGGTTTCAAATTTCAAAGTGCCTCAGCTGGGTGGTGGTGGCGCACGCCTTTAATCCCAGTACCCAGGAGGCAGAGGAAGGCGGATCTCCGTGAGTTCGAGGCCAGCCTGGTCTACAAAGCGAGTTCCAGGAAAGGTACAAAGCTACACAGAGAAGCCCTGTCTCAAAAAAAAAAATTCAAAGTGCCTCACTGATAATTTCTTAACCTTCACAAGTTTGTGAGTGAGTGTGATGCTGTGATTCCCAGTGTGTTGAAGATAACAAAGGAAGGTTCTTAGCTAGCATATAGTTCAAATGAAGTAAGAATATAAATTTATTATTTTTTGCCATTTGTAACAATTTTATGACTCCTTGTTTCTCACAATCCTTAAGGAAATTTGGTGATATAATATATAATTTTCATTGAAGTAACTGAGACTTTAGGGAATGCAGCGGTATGTGTATATGTTCACAGCTGGCAAGTAGCTAAGCTTGTAGTCAAAACACTGCCTTTCCTATCAAATAGATTTCATGTGGTAAAAACTAACTTAAAATAAGGAAATCTCTGTGACCAGGAATAAACTCTTCTTTAGGCTTGCTGGTACTTGCCTGTCAAGTGAGATTTACTTTGATGATGGAATGTGTGAACAAATTATGAATGAAAAGGAGGAAATCAGAGCTGCTTATACACATGAAAATAAAATATAGTCGAGTTGGAGTTTTACACAGCAAATATGACCCAGTAATTCCAGTGAAGCAATAAGCAGAAAACGCCAAATGGTTTGAGAGATAATTCAATTGTTCGGTGTTTTTGAAGGAGGTACTTAGTAGATCAGTCATAAATCTACCAAGTCTGAAAACATAAAAAATAATAGTGTGCTCTAGAAGCAGAGGCGGGTGGATCTCTGTGAGTTCAAGGCCAACCTTGAGCAAGTTCCAGGACATCTAGGACTGATACACAGAGAAACCCTGTCTCAAAAAAATAAATAAATAAATTTTAAAAAAGGACTGGAGAGATGGCTCAGTTGGTAAGAGCACTTCCTGCATAAACATGAGAACACAAGCTCAGCTCCTCAGCATCCATGTAAAAACTGAGACATGACCACATGCTTATAACAGCAACAATGTGGGGATCAGGGACAAGAAGATAACAGGGACTTGTTGCCCATTTCAGATTCAGGGAAAGCCCTTATCTCAAGCGAATTAGGAAAAGATTGAAAGAGCAGGATATCTGGTTCTTCCTCTGTCCTCTACGTGTGTGCACAGTGTATACACTTGGGTGAACATGTACACATTCACCACTCATACCCCAGCTGTACCCATATGCCCACTAAATCAATTAATTAATGGAAAATGAATAAGCATACCAAAATGGGGGCATTGCTAAATGGATCTTGTCTGAGTTGTGCTGTGGTCAAATAGCCTTCGTCTTCTATCATCCTTTTTGGTTTAGTCTATTAATCTTTCCCAATCAGGACTATTTGAGAAAATGCCATAACAGAAATAGCTAATCTGTATTTTTCTTACAGTTTATACATTTGTTTGCTAATTATTTGTATTATTATACCATATACATGCATGCACATGGTGTAGTGCATGCATAGAGGTCAAACGATGGCTTGATTGACTTGGTTCTTTCCTGTTTTACTTACAGTTCTATTGATGTAAAGAGACACCATGAACAAGAAAGCTCTTAAAATAAACCATTTAATGGGGTCTTGCCAACAGTTTCAGAGAATTAATCTCCATCATTATGGCTGGAAGCAGACAAGCGTGGCACTGGGGCAGTACCTGAGAGCTTGACATTCTGATTCATAGGCAACTGACACACAGAGAGAAAGAGACTGAGCCTGGCTTAGGCTTCTTAAACCTCAAAGTCCATGCCTAGTGACACACCATCTCCAATAAGACCATGCCTATTCCAACAAGGCCATACATCATAATCCTCCCCAAACAGTTCTACTAACTTGGGACTAAACATTCAAACATTGAGCCTATAGGGGTCATTCTCATTCAAATCACTAAATCTCCTTTCATCATGAGGATCCTAGGATTCAAATCCAGGTCATCAATCTCAGCAACAAGCTCTCTTACTAGCAGATCCATCTCCCCAGTCCTAATCTGTACTTTCTAGAGATAGTTATCCTGTAACTACAATCAAGATATGTTCCTTTCACTGGATACTTAAGTTAAAGAAGGTGAAATGAGGACTTCCTAATTTCTACTCAATCTCTATTATAATAGAAATTATGTTTAGTGATAACAACCTATTGAAAAACACAAGCATTTGTAGACCCTTCAGTTTTTTAGTTCTCTAAGGAAGAACCCAGTAGATCAGAGGCAAGTGGATATATATATTAAAAACAAAAATAATAATTTACAGGGCTGAGTCATCCCAGGGACAATTTCAACATTTTTTTGGTGGGGGAAACATTGCATTTGTAGCAACAAGCTTCCCCTTCCTGTGATCGATTTCAGCATATTCATTTAAAGAGGAGAAATGCTTACATTGTTAAAAAAAAAAAAAAAAAAAAAAAGCCATTACTATGTTTGGATGAAGCTGCCTGTACTGTGGCAATTTCAAACTGGATTTGTTTCATGATGACTAGTGAGCTCACTGAGAAACATGCATTTCCTTTAAAGAATCTAATCTAGAAACAATGACCATGGATCAGGTATTTTCACATTTGCGTTCCTGCTCACAGAAGAACTACGTTAAGAACAGATTGTGTTACAATTATTTTGTTGCTTATCATATAAATGATTGTACTTTAATCCCCCATAGAATCCTCTACTATTAGGAATTTCTTATACAACTTCTATCTGTACAAATAAGATGTCTTCATATACACCTGCTACATTGCCTTCCATTTATTTCTATTTAATTGGTACTTCATATAATAACCTACTGTGTGGCCTTAAACAAGTCCTTCAGTTCTCTTCGGTCTTAATCTCTTATTTATGACATAATGTAATTTGTATAACAAATGAGCCTGCCAATATTATTTATCTCTTAGGATGTATTCTCATGGGCCAAACGCTTGGAAATTAATGAGATAAAGAGGGTGCTTTCAATAAGTTCAACACATAATGAGAGATTTAGGCCAGCAAAGAGCAAACACAAGGGTGAAATCATCACTGCAATGGAGAACATGAGCAATGGTTCATCTTGATCTGGTCAATGGGACAGGATTCAGGAATGTAGAGAAAATTACTGAAGTATAGCTCTGGGTTTGCCTATAGGCAAATTTCCAAAAACAATTAGAGCATGAGGACTCTTACCTAAATAATGATTTAATCCACTGATTGATTCAAAAAATTAATAAGCTATTTGTCTGTGACAGAAGAGAGGAAGATATGGCTGCTTAGAGGAATAGATGGCTGGGGGAATGTGTTTGGAGGCCATGTTTTTCCAGGTCCCTCCTGTTACTGCTCCATTCTTACTGCGCTTTAACTTGACATGAGCCCTATCTTGATGGACACAAGCCTTATAAACAGTGAGCAAAATAAGTTGTTTCTGCCATTATTTTTTATAGAAGCAATAAATCCAACTAACAAAAGGTCCTACTGAAACACGATGGTCAATGAATCTGTCATTAAAATTTGGTACAATCAAGAAATGTATCACAGAGCCTGAGTCGCCTGACCTATAAAGAAATAATAAAAATAGTCAGTGGATAGTCTAGGAAATAAAATCCACATCACTTATCAAAAGAAATCATTTTATAAAATGTGAAGGACCAAAGAATTTTTAATGGTCTAGCCTAGATGGAGAAAGACATATAGAGGAAGGGAAATATACCAGCATGGGTCAATCTTATAGCTTTCTTAGACCTCTGAGTTTCACCATAAGAGTAACAGATTTTATCACAATTTAATCATCATGGTAATTTTAAGACTTTTAGTATCTCATGTTTAATAAATGCCCAATAGAATGAGAAGTTAAGTATGTTTAATATAATGTAAGCATGTAGATTGTGTTATTCACAGGTCTCAGAACAAACTGAAGTAGAGAGATGGAGACAGAGAGAGAGACACACACACACACAGACACACACACAATACTCACACACATGCACAATGTACACATTCATACATACACATACAGAGAGAGAGAGAGAGAGAGAGAGAGAGAGAGAGAGAGAGAGAGAGAGAGAGAGAGAAGAGAAAGAAGTATTAAAGCAAATTGGCTTAGATGATTTCAAAGACCGAGACATTCCACAATCTGCTGTCTTTAAACTGGAGGTTAAAAGATCTAGTGGCACAATTCCAAGCTCTTTATAAAAGGTTTAGAACTATAGGATTCATTGGTATAACCCCAATCTAGAAGTATAGACTATCACTCTGGTTCAAGAAAGCATGCAGGATGCTAAAAGAAGTGAATTCTAAGCCTGAAGTATTAGATGATGCCCATGAATGCTGGAGAGGGAAGGATCTGTGCATTTTCAGAGTTCCCAAGTTCAAATGAGAGTTTCTTCAGCTAAGAGATTCACCTAGAAAGGCTATGTAATTTGTCCACCCCACAGCACATTCACCCTAACAGACAGAATACAAATAAAATTAAGGATGCATTCCATGCATCTCTGATGGCACTTTAAAATATTTCATTAAACTTTAGAAATCTCCATTAGATAATTTTGTAACCAAACACACAAAGTAAATGTGTAACAATAATAATAAAAGAGCGCATCAGTTTGATAGGGAGTAGAGAAGAAATTTGTGGATTTGTATGGAGGGGATGTGGGAGGCTTTGGAGAGAGGATGGGAAAGGGGAAGTGATGTAATCATATTTTAATTTAAAGATTCAATTTTGTTGGCCACCCCCACAAGCTCTGAGCCCTCATTGCCCCTGCACATCTTGCAGACAGGACTGACTGTTGGATGAGTGCTTTATGGTTGGGTTGGTGTGCTAGTCCCACCACTGGATACCTTGCCCGGTTATAGAAGATGGCATGTTAAGGCTTCATATCCTCCGTTAGTAGTTGCCTTCACTAGGATCACACTCATAGTTTCTAAGAAGTTTCCACTGAGTAGGCTGCAGTTGGGATGTAGTGTATGAGAGAAGAATGAAGAAAAGAAATACATTTAATAAAACAAACTAACCCTTAACATTCTCATAGTCAATGTTTCCTTTCATAGACATCTTTGTCTTATACCTCTGACCTCAGAGCCCCAGGACTTATTTTTAATTATTTAATGTGATAATTAATAGTGTCATATTGTATGGTATTAATAGAAAACATACATATTGTTTTACATTGTATACGATTTTTTCTTGTTCCATTGAATTTCTGAGAAAGAGAATTTACAGTGAGTGTCTGAGTTTCCATGTCTGAATTCAGTCAAATGAAGCCACCTGTCTATGTTCTACACTGATATTTTTAGTTAAAAGAAAGTGTAGTTCATTCTGATTGTTATAAATATATCAGAAAAGCAATTTCAAAGGTATAAAAGTCCAATAATAAACTGCATGTCATATTCCAGCAAATGAACATTAAATATGGACATTGAGAAATGCTAATTTTACCAGGTGAGCATGATGGATAAGCTTGTGAGATCAACCACAATTCTCTCATTTCTACTGAATCTGTGACCCTAGGAAATTTATATAAATTTCTAAGTTAGGTATCCATAAGATTACTTTATATAAAATGAAATGGAAGTTTTCACAGAATATCTAAAAGAAAGTTGCAGAATTTGAAAGTACCCAGGGTCCTGTGTGTGCATATACTAGAGGCTTAATGGCTATATATCCTCATTAATTGAGTCTTCACTCAATTTGTGAACTTATTGATCCTTACTTGACCATATCTTCAAACTGAAAAATAAGAAGCGAGTGTGGAATTGACGACTGGGATCAGAAAATGCTCTTTTTTGGGAAGTTAAATGGTTTTCATAAAAGGAAATAGAGAGTTCATCTAGACTTCAATTGACTAAGCTTTTTGAAATACTTCCCTGAAATTGACTATAAATGGAAAAAAGAAAATGCTAAAGTTTGATAACTTCAAAAGATTAATGCCTGTCCACCCCCATGTTGCTCCTGTGACAGGTTCAAATACCCAGCTCAGTGCTGATTAAGCTTAGCTGTGACATTTGTCCTCCAATTCTCCTCTGATTGTTCATACATAAAGTAATAGTGAATTCAAGTCTGAATTATGGTTAATAACAATACTTTAGTGTCACCCAGAATTTTAATATGGTATGGTCTCTAGAAGAATATGAACCTTCATTATAATATAAATGTCTTTTATATACAGCCTCAATGAGATGATTCTTGACTACTATTTCAATACATTTATTTTAGGCATAATCAAATCCTCAGAAAATTGGTTGTTATAGTCAGCAATGGCTGATTTATCCATCCTGATGCATTTTAATTCATTGTCCTAAGTGAACCTGAGATTGGAAGTACTATTATAGTTCATAGTCAACCACTGAAATGAATGTGTATGATGTGGACTTAGGTATACTACAGTCTCCATCTAAGAATATTGGACAAAATGGTTACTAAGATGTTTTAATTTTAGAAGCATATGGTTGTTAATAGGAATGTTGTATTCAAGTGGTATGTTTTTCTATGTGAGGAGATTGATTAGGCTTTTTATTTTTTATGACATAAATGAATTACTGAATATTTAGTGGTAGTTATTATTTCATTATGAGAATTACCATTATAAATTTGTATGCTCAATGTAATGTTTATGTGTAAAAAATATATGTAGGTAGGTATATATAGACAGAATCCCCAAAATCTATTAGATGATTTAAGCAAGCCTGTTTCTCTTTACTTCACAAACAAGGAAGCAGAGGTCCAGTATGGTGATAACATACTTCTAAAAAGAGATTATTCCACTGGGGAAGCATTCCTTATACAGGAGTCAATACTGGTATTCCCAAAAGGAACACCTGGACCAAATTACTCTGCTTTGACTGAGACACTACTCACAAATAATTACACTTGACTTCAAGTCATCTCTATAAATAAAATCAACATATCACTGAGTGAAATTATTTTAATTTAAATTGCACAGTATTCATCTCAAGAAAATTTAAATATGGGTAATAAACATAAATAGGTAACATTCCCAAGAAGAGCATATACAGGTTGAGTATCACTTATCCAAAATCCTTGGGGACAAAGGATCCTTGGTTTAAAATTATTTTTCCATACTTACATTTGAATATGCATAAAGAGTGATCTTGTAGATGGGACCCATGTCTAAACATAAAATAGTATTTTCTGTGTAGCATATGCTCAGTACTCTTTAATATTTTATATGATTTTTTTGAATTATTCCGTGCATAAAATAAAGTTTGTTTACAATGAACTCTTGGAAAGTAAAGATGTGACTATCACAGAATACACATTGTTGCCATCATCTCTCCTGCCTGAATTTACATGGTACCAATAAGTACCTTTGCTTACATTTCACTATTAATTAGTAAAATATGATGATGATGATGATTATAGTGATTGGTGGTAGTGGTCGTGGTGGTAGTGGTAGTGATAGTGGTAGTGATGATAATAACCTATTGCTATATACTAGACCCAGAATGTCTCTAAAGTCTCATGGATTTGTGTTGGTCAAGACTGATGCTACTAGGAAGTAGAGCACAGTGAGCCATGCTTTAGTAACTAAAGGGTTTCCTTAAAGAAAACACAAATCTTTCTTCTTCCTTTCTTTGGCTTCACAGTCATGGACTTATTAACATTTTTGTTTTAGTGCATACTTCTACCATGGTGTATTCTCTCAGTGCAAGTCCAAAGCAATAGAGCCAACACATCATAGACCTCTGAAACAGTGAGGCAAAATAGACAGAATATTTTTGTCTTTATAAGTTGACAGTCCCTGGTATTTATTATAGAACAGAAAACTCACATATATACCCATTAGCACAGTGAAGGTAACCATGTGTTCTATATCATTCCACAGTCCAAGAGCATCACCAAGTATGTTTATCTGCTGTTGGTCAAGAGCAGCAAGCCATAGAAGGTGTTCTGTTTCCACAAACAAATAAATGTTTTTCCTAAAAGGTTCCTATATGCTGTAGTTTCAGTTTTAGGTAAACAAATATCAGAAGCATTTCAAGAGTCTAATGACCTTTACAGAAAGGGAGGTGTTTGGGGGTAGACCTTTTCATATCTACCTGAGTCTTTAGCCTCATTGGCTATACCTGTATCATAGAGACTTTCCTTTGATTTCATAAATGGCCTTTTTTGTATTGTTAATGCACAAGGCTCTCAAGACACCTTAGATCTCCTCCTATACATTGCTGATAATATCAGTTTTATGGGATAAAGAACCGTTTCACCTGTTTTGCTGTTATGAGGTCACTAGTTGAATGAATGACTGGAGCATTACTGCTAATGCTAAAGCCCTTCTCCAATGTTTTTTTTTTTCTTTTGGATGATATGGAGGTTGAGCCTAGAGCTTCAAATATACTAGGAAAGCACATTACTACTGGGTGACACCTTGTCTCCCTTTGTAATTTTTTAATAGTAGTGTTCCACCAAAATTGCTCAGAATGTCTATGTGCTTACTCAGCCCAAGCAGCCCTTGAATTTGTGATATTTCTATCTCATTTTTGCTAGGAGCTGAGATGACAGATTTGTGCCATCAGGAGCTCCAATATTCATTTCCTGAAAGAATTTTTCTAGTGTTTCATAGTCAGCATATGCTTCATTACTAAACATTGTAAGTATAATACAATGACTTTTCTTAAACTTCTGCAAGCAACCTGTTAAACATTCAGAGTCCCCTTTGCTTTTCAACTCACTATGAAATATCTTTGCTTGTTTTATGAAAAACATTCCACTAAGTGGACTGTAATCCTACAATGGTGTTAGATCCAGCCTTTCAATGCATGACTGAGACCTTCATTTTTAGCTTTATATAGTGATTTTTCTATATTTTCATTAACTCTTGTCTGTCACTTTCAGCACAGAACTGAAACAGTTTATCTGTCTATTTCTTCAGGTCACAGATGGCGGTCTTTTCAACAACAAACCCCTTTGTAAGAAGTTGCACACTAACCACTGCCTATTTTCTCAAATAGATTGGGTCACTAAACCATTGGTGGATAAATATTCCTTCTTTTTCTTCTTTATGTTATCCTTAGAGGTATCTTTTTCATCTTTTTCAAAAATATCAGCCCACATCAGAAAGCAACCAAATAAACACAACATGTGGAAGTGTTGTCCGCATGTGTTTGCATTGGGCAATATGTTCATGGATGGAAAAACTATATCACAGTTCAGGGGAGTAGTGAAGGGCTAGTTTCTTTTGAGGATAGTAGGCAAATCATTTCCTTATGGCTGCATTTGGACTGCTATCTGTCACATGAAGACAGGGGTGGGTGTTTCCACTTGTGGTTTCATTACAGTACTCAAAAGTTTCAACATTTACAGCATTTTAGACTTGAGATTTTCAGATTAGTCATGCTTCACTTGTAATACCAAAGTGTCTCCATGACAGTAGTAAGAATAACATAGAATGGACAATACAACACCTCTTGCTACATATCAACAAAGGTTCCATTATTGGTTTATCCTTGCATTGTATCTGATAAAGAGGAAGAGTCACAATCACAATCATTGAGTTATTTTTGTCTCTTTGTCAATCCCTGTTCTGTAACAATGTAGTGTTGGATCTAGCAACATCATTAAATTAAATACTTGGGTAATGTGATTCATTCAGAGCAATGAGTATAAGAACATTCTTACGATGGCAGAATGGTTAAAGTAGGCAAAAAAAAAAAAAAACCCTCTATGTATTAATGTTTCATAGAAAAGGAGTGATTGGGAGATGCAATCAGAAAATTAAATCAAATGCCTTTGAAAATATTTTCAGAGGTTTTAAGAGATTTAACAGATTGTATGTTCTTTTGGTCTCTGCTGTTTCATTTAGTTCAGAACAAAAAAAGAAATAAAAATAATCTGAAAATGTAAAAATTTAAAAGCATGAATCACCCTGCTGTTGTGTGTTGCATTTCTAGTTATCTCTGTGTAGAGATGTCAGTGGAAAATCAATATGCCTGACTTGGAGTTGAAGTTCAGACATTTGAAAATGTATTAATTTAAAGAAACATTATTTAACCCACCATGTCAGAGTTTTCTTATCCATAAATAGGGAACAATAGTAATAACTGTTATGAAGGTCAAGCAAGTATATATTCCATGATTCCTGGACCAGTGGCAAACATATTGGTAGAGCAAGAAAATTTTTGTAGAGTGTAACTTCAATAATATAAGTAACAGTAAATATAGTTTGTTTTCTCTAACAGTGTTGTGTATTTTCCCTCACTGTAATGGGCTTACAGTAGCTTCTACTGAAGAACAATGACAGCTTGGACAGATACTTTGAACTAAAAAGTTTAACTAGACATAAGTTACACCATAATTATATGGACCTTAGAGATTTCAATATATTCTTATTAAAAATCTGTTGTATTTCTCTCTCTCTCTCTCTCTCTCTCTCTCTCTCTCTCTCTCTCTCTCTCTCTCCTCACCATGGTAATGACATGTCAAAAAGAGAAATTTCTGCATTGACCTACATGCACTGGAACCAAATAGCACTCATATAAAATAAATATTTGTTATTATATTTTACTTGGATATATTAGATATTATAGTCTTCAATTAATGCAGCAAAATTTACTAATAAGATAGCTAAGCAGATAAATAAATGGAGTGAAATAAACTCAATTAACAATTAGTTAATGTTAAATATATTCTTCTTGACTAATTATATATTTAACTTTTCTAATAATTTTAATTTTTCACATACATAATTTTGCTAATTTTTTCAGTTGATTTATGATTACAATTCCTCTATATAATTAAGTAGCTTTTGAATATCTTAGAGTTTCTAAATAAACCATAATGCCTCCAGGAGTGAGTAAGTGGCAATAATAATAAAGATTTAACAAGGCCATTCTCCAATAATAATACTGTTTGAAATGTGCATGATATACTTGAACCCATATGAAAACAACCATATATTTCTATTTCTGAAGAAGTGGAGAATAAAAAATAACACAAAATGATTACAATAAAACTAAATATGCAATCATATCCAAAGAAGCAGAATAGTCAGTAACACATGGGTTGAAACTATCAGTGTCTGTTCAGAAAGTGCTCGATTATCAAATCAGTTTAAAGTTAAATTCTCCCTTAGCAACATCAACCAGTGAACCATATGACACAGACAGAAACCATATAATCACAGTTTCAATTAATCAGAGTGTGAAAAAATGAATTTGTTAACAAATTCACCATGGAATGTTTAAAAATTTATCTGACTTTCTCTTACAGCATCTTTGTGAACTTGAAGTCTCTTTCTTCAGCACTCAGTATGTCCATACCCTAAATGTCACACAACTTACTATAAACATGTCATTAAAGACAGTCTCTGAAACCAAACCATTATAATAAATCTTACACAAAATTCTGAGTCAAAACTACAAAATAATCACAGCATCAGTAGTAACTAAATAAAAATTGCAGTGAAATTTTATTGTCAATAAACTAATGGAAATAATTTAAATAATGTTGGATAAAGTTCTTCATCCTAGAACTTTAAGGATTTTTAGAGAAATCAATGTGTTCTGTGACTTAGCATGAAGTATGCTCTTCCATGAAAAAATTTAAAGTAACCAATTTTAAGTACTTTTTTGTATATAGTACCTTTTAGTCTAGTGCTTTTTTAATCACTATTTATAAGAACATGTCTATTATATATTTATTTTGTCAAATAATCTTTTCCATGACTGTATGTTCATTAGGCAACTTTTATACCTTTGAATTCTAGTGCCCTAATCTTTTAAATGGGAATAACGACTAAGCCAATATAAAACAGAGATACCCATATGTCTGTTTATGGCAGCCCTGCTCAGAACAGATAATGTAATAATATATAGATCAGCTTTAATATCTATCAACAAATTAATAGAAACATAATACATATACAACATAGAGCTTTATTCAGCCCCAAAGAAGTGTGAAAGTATCATTTGCAGAAAAGTAGATGAAACTAAAGATGATTGTGTTAAACAAAATAAATCAGACTCAGATAAATATCATGTATTTTCTTTTCGTTGTGGGTTCTATATTATATACAGGTATATAAAGTGATTTGTGTGTATGTCATGAAGAATAAGTGACACTGTCTAGTTTGTAGGCTAGCAGGAAAAGACAAGGTGAGAAAGAGAGACTATGAGAGATTAATATGGTCAAATTATATAATATAATCAAACATATAAAATATCTTTATGAAATCCATGTCTAGTAGAATAAATATATATCAATAAAAATAAAATCTTGTTCAAAAGGTATTATGAACACCAAAGGAGGCTGTCCAAACACTATTACTAGCATGAAATTGGAAGATAATGACAAATGTCATATGGCTTTACCTCAACCAAGTCATTCATTACTCTGAAGTGCCTTGAATGAGGAAATTGACACAGGAATCTCATAATTTAACCATTATAAACTGCTCATGTTTAGTTCTGAGCTATGATTCTTATCATTAAAACAACACTGAGCAAAGTACTTAAACACTTTGTGTCATCCTTTATAGTTGCATAAAATATTTTTCATTCCAGTGGTCGTCTTGAGACTGCAATGCTACTTACATTTAGAAAGCATCTAAAACAGGGTCAGAACTCTGTGAATGTCATCCATTTCTTCTGTTGACCCAAATATACATTTCCACAATTATTGAATTATTTTTCAACATTGCTTATTTAATGCTTTTTGATAGAAAGATAGAGTACACATTTTATAGAATTCTATATGGTATAAATGGTCCCCAGAAAATGGATACATACAAGTACTCTCTGTATTTCTATTGTATGATAGACATTGGATATACATTAATTTATCTGAAATTCTGCAACAGTCTTCAGAGATAGCACTGTCATCTATAGTGACATATAAGCCAACTCAGTCTTAAGAAGTTTGGACATCTTGACCAAAATGTACTTGCTATCTATGGTGAAATTGGGGTCTGGATCTATTATAACAGACTACCAAAATCTTTCCCACTACACATATATATGAGATTTATACATAGTGGCAACTTGACAGACATGTCTTTTCTAATCATCCAGTTTAGCACATTAGTGTGAAAACACTTTCCAATGGAAAAGCTAGTGATGTGCCATGCTGAGAAAGTGCACACACCCATTACAGTGTCTCCTTCTTATCTTAGTATGTCCACTTATTGAAGAAAGTAACAGCTATCTCTGTGTTCCTATTCACATCCTTGAAGGGAGGAAGAAATAATAAGGTGCGATGACTCAAGAACAGATTGAAGACAAAATAAATAGCAGGTGATAGAAAAATGGAGAAATGGAGAACAATGACCCATTCTCTCTTTAGAAAATTCTACAGGCTTTGTAATAAATATTACAAAAATATTATTTATGAAAAATGTATGCTGTTTTGTTGTACATCTACTTTTATGCTATATAAAATGAGTGAGGAGAAAGAAGCAAAGAGGAAAAACAGGGAACAGAAAAAATGAATGATAATTATGCTCTGAATTAAAAAGAAATAAGCAAAACATTAAACAGACATATATTCTACTGTAGTGTCAAAGGACACGTCCTCAGTCAATCTGAATAACTAGCCTTGAATATTTTTATATAATATAACTTTAAAAAATTTAATGATAAATCAGAGAAAGTCTGTCCTTGTATCTGTTAAAGAAACTCCACAGGCCCTGACAATCTTTTTTTTTTTTCTCCTGAATAATTCTGAGTCAAAGGCCACTGACCTCGTTTAAATTTTGTAACATTTTGTTAAACTTTCAAATATACAAAAAAGTGGACAGAACAGTATAATGAATCTCCAGTATTCATCACTTAGATTTAATACTTATCAATATAGTATTAAAATTGTTTTCACCTCTTTCTTTTTTCCATTTCAGGTTGTTATCACCCATCTTTGTTCACACCTCTTTGTTTTTTCCATTTCAGGTTGTTGTTTACCCATCTTATTGTTATAATTTAAGCGCCATAAAATTAGTTTTTAAGCTTATAACTTATTAAATCAGTCTGTTTATAATGTTGTTTAACCCTAATAAAGCAATTTTAGACTTGTGCCTATTAATCTCCCATTTCCCTGTGTAATTGCTCTTCAATCTCTGTACCAGTCTCAGACAATCTGCTTCTTGGATATTTCCTATAAAATATATATGAAATAGTTCACTTTTGTGTCTGGATAATATACTTGATATACTCTGAGATATATCCATCTATCTACTGCTCATCGGTGCTCCAATTATGTGGCTATACCACATGTTGTTGATGGAGTCATAGCAAGTGAATGTTTTCATTGTGTGTATTTGTGGCTTTTATGAATCTAGAACATAGGTATTTATGAGACCCATGTTTTTATGTGGCTATATATTACTATTTTTTATTGATTCTTTGTGGTTTTCACATCAAGCATCCTGATTCCATCCATTCCCCCATCCTTTCATATCCACCCTTCACCCTTGTTAGCTCTCCCCAAAACAAAACAAAATTCAAAATAAAATAAAAAAGCAAACAAAAACGAATAAAGATTTTTTTTAAAAAAACCATAAATAAAAGTCTTACCAATGAAGCCACATAGTATACCATTTAGTTCATACATTCTTACTTATAAGTTTTTATTGCAATGAGTCATTGATCTGGTTCAAGGAAGGCCTCTGGTTTCTGCTATACTCTCAATACTGGGCCCTCACTAGGACTCTGTTGCTGGCTCTGCAGCTGGAGTACAGCTACCTCTGATCCTGGGGGAAGGGGGTAAGCAGATGCAGAGTCAATGGCATAGACTCTGGGAGGTTTGCAAGCAATCTCTCATTTATTAAACAAAGGGCTGAGGTTTATATATGCGGATTTTTGGCAGGCTCTGCTTCCAGCTACTATGGCATTTCTTGATTGTCTCTAGGGCTGCATGTCATCTCCAACCAGTTTGGAGTTTATAGGTTAGGTTTCCTTTGGTCAGAGTATTCTCTGTGCATGTCATAGCTCTTTGTTTGCTTAAGGTGTGGTCCAGTGCTTTCAGTCTTATCCACTTCAGGACTCCTCTTGGATATCCTGTTGTTGCCTTGTGCCATGAAGATTCTGAGCTTTGGATCTATAGGTCTGGTCCATTCACATGCTCTAGGAGTTCATAAATGAGGGAGATATTGGGATGGGTCAACTCCTAGCCCTGGTTTTGGGCCTGGGTGGTAGCTGGGTTTGGTCATCTTTCCAGCTGTCCATCATCAACACCTGGCTAGTTCACCCAGTGCAGCAGGAAGCTAGGATCAGGACCAATTCTGCTATCCCTCCCTCAGGGAGATATCTTACCCAGATCCACATCACCAGGGCTAGCTCTGCTTTTCCCAGGCAGGGTGCAGGGTTTGCATTTCCAAATGCTGCAGTTGGTGAGGTGCAGTGTCAGTTCTCCCACTCTTGTGGTCTGGAGGTCAGCTCTCCAGCCTGCAGTAGGTGGCATAGAGTTTAGGGGGCATCTTTCCTTCACCCATGCTACTGCATGGAAGCAGGAGCAACCCTATTGCTATCAATCCCTCAGGGCTGACTCTCCTGTATCCCAGCCAACAGGGTCAGCTCTACTGTGATGTCTGGCTAAGGTGCAGGGCCTGTTCTCCAGAGTGCAGCAGCTGGTAAGCAGCAAAGCCAACTCTCCTGCTCTCATGATCTCACAGCCAACTCTCTCACTCACCAAAGGCAGGGAGGGACAGGGGATGGGGGAGGGCATCTCTCCCTCACCTACTCCATCATATGATGGATGAGGGCTTGGGCCTGTTCTCTTACACATGTTCATAGGGCCAGATCACCTGTGCCACTGTCAACAGAGTTAGCTCTATTGTGCTGCCCAGGCATGACAGTGCCACTCTCCCAACGGTCTAGTTGAAGTTTTCCTGTGTCCCAGCCTGCCAGCAATTGGGACAAATCTCTCCCACTAGCATCCCCCAAGTAAACACACAGAGTCTTA
This sequence comes from Peromyscus leucopus, assembly GCF_004664715.2. NCBI lineage: Eukaryota > Metazoa > Chordata > Mammalia > Rodentia > Cricetidae > Peromyscus > Peromyscus leucopus. Next base: position 101,100,452 of record NC_051067.1, on the reverse strand, counting down.
CATTACTTATAAACTGTATGGCTGTGGCAGGCTTCTTGCTATCTATTCTTATATCTTAAATTAATTCATTTCTTTTAATCTATAAGTTGTCACATGGCTCGTGGCTTACCAGTATCTTACATCATGCTTCTCCTCATGGCAGCTCGCAGCATCTCTTTACTTGGCCTTCTTCCACCCAGCATTCTCCTCTCTCCTTGTTCTGCCTACAGTATCCTTCATGGCTGGTTCCTGGCCAATTAGCATTTTATTTATCAATCAATCATAGCAACATATATTCGAAGCATACAGGACATCCCACAGTACAAGGGCTTCAGCCAGTGAGTAGCAGGCATCTCTCCTTCATCCATGTCACTGAATGATAGGCAGATAGTAGACCAGCTTCACACTCTCATACCTTTAGGGCTAGCTCACTGGCATCCCTGCTCACAGGGTCAGCTCCATTGTGCTGCTTGGGTGAGGTACAAGGCCGGCTCACTCTAGTGCTGCATTTAATGACTAGTGAGAGCCAATTTCCCTTAGCGATACTTCAGTGAGGTGTTGGGCCAACTCTGCAGTTCTATCCTTACCATCTTCAGTAGTAACAGGAACCTTGACATCAACTCAGACCAAGGTTGCAGCAGGGGCACAGACCCAAATATGGTCCTTGTCAATAGCCCAGGCCAGGGTGTCACCATGATCCTGGTTGGCAGTGAAGGTCACTCTGATCAGGATGGATGAAGTAGCTGTGTGACCCTCAAAACTTTACATGGACTCAGGTGGCATACCAAATCCCAGGCATGAACACAATCCTTGATGACAACAGGACATCATCACAGTCTCAGGCTGTGGCTGAGTCACAGACACAGACATGGCCCTGGCTGCAGCTTAGCCTGAATGATGCCCTAGCACCTGTTGGCAGCACATGTCATTCAGGTATGTATGGCCCTGTCTGTGACATGGCCCTTGGATGACAACCGTGCCACAGGTGGAGGCCCAGATCTTGGTCATCCATGTGGCCTTTAGTAGCAACATGGACCGTGGACATCAATAGGATCACAGACCCTCACTTAGTCCCTGGCAGAAGCATGGACCAATATGTCATCATGGCCATAGCTGGTCACCCTGATCAGTAAGGCCCCCATGGCAGCATGGCACTCAAGCATCAACATGTAAACAGGTGGCAGCCTGCCCCCAGGGCATCTGCTCGGCCTTTAACAGTAACAGTAATCACAGGCATCAATACAGACCCTGTCTGTGGTAGGACCATGGACCCAGATATGTCCCTTAGCCACAGTTTGGGCCAGAAATCACAATGGCCTCAGATGGCAGCACATGCCACACAGATCTCCCTGACAGCCACATGACCCTCAAACACTAGCACAACCTCAGGAGTCAACCCAAACTGCAGACTTCTGCATAGTCCTTTGTGGCAACTGGAGCCACTGACATTAACACAAAGCCTGGATGCAGCAGGACTACACACCCAGATATAGCCCTGATCATTATAATGTAGTATTACACCTGGAGTTCTGAGAGAAACAGGAGCAAATAACACCCAAAACAGCATATGGGAAAAAATAATCATTTAACATCAATCAAATAAAGCTGAGGGCCAGACAGATTCAGTGTAGAATTCTACGAGACCTTAAGAGAACAGTTTTGAAATAATCCCCCAAATAAAAATGATCTCTTCAATTTGTGTACATATGTGAAGTCAATGTTATCTTGATATCAAAATCACATAGAGATTCAACCAAAAAGAAATTTTGTAAGTCAGTGTGATGGCCATATACACAAGGATTTTCATTAAAATATTTACAAGCTGAACTCAAGAAGACATCAAAATGATTAATTACCATGATCAAGACATTTTCATCTACCTATGCAAAGATGGTTCAATATGTGTGAAAAAATGAACTTAAACAGATTCATGGGCAGACATAGGATCATCTCATGAAATGCAGACACTCCTTTTTACAAAATCCAGCATCCATTCTTGTTACCAGTACTGGAGTGTAAAAGACCCACTCCTACTCTTACCCCAGGGTATTCTTGAGGAGGGAAAGTGAGAAATATTTAAATAGAAGCATAGAGGGGAGAGAGACAGATAGAAACAGATAATAGCTTGGGAGGGCCTGGATCCTTATCCACTTGCCCTCTCTGTCTCCTTTAAAGGGCTTTTAAAAGGAATACCAAGGAGTGGAGAAAAAGACCTACCACAGCACAGCCAAGGGCAAACCTTCCAAACAACTGGTAACCAAACATGTGATCAAGCAATCCTCTAATGCAGCTCTGCTGGGTAAAGCAAACTTAGATCTCACTAGGAAACCTTTGTGTGCCTCCACAACTTCCCCTTCTTGATATAACAAAGGCCCCCACAGTCTCCTCAGATAGACTGTGCCTGTCATCCTCCTTGGTTGATCTTCCTTACCTGTCATGGAGATACACTTTCCATCAAGCATACTCTGGCTTAGGTTGGAAACTATCAAGTAGAAAGTTGCCCATCTTTGACTACCATCCTGTGGCAGGAAGGGATACAGAGCTTAACTCAGCTCTGGCTCAGGTCCTTATTGAGCTTGCAAACATCCACAGCAATCTCCATAGCTGCCACACCTGCCAGTAAAGGAATAAAGGATAATAAAGATGGAATATCCTTTTTGGAATGGATCTAAGTTAATTATAGTAGTCTCAGCTGCACCAAGCTCCTTTTCTGGATCGAAACTCCCTCCTAACAGATGTTCAATAAAACTTTCAAGAGACTGTTTTAATTCCCAGAAGAAAACAATCATTTCAAAGTGTCCACTTAAGTAAACAAAACCCATGCTAATTATAAAGATACTTTTGCAAACTAACTCAATTGTGGGAGGCTTACCCCTTTGTGGGAGGCCTACTTCTTTCTAAACAGAAACAGAAGGAGTAGAAATTTTTAGGAAGAAGCCAGAAAAACTCCCCTAATTATGACACCTTCATTAATTATATTTTGGACTATCATAAAATGTGTTCAAATATATCTGAAGATAAAACATATTCCCTTAAAAGTAATGTTATCTAATTTTTCTGGACAAGTAGTGATGGAGTTATAAAAACAATTCTAGTATGAACTTACATTTAGCATTTACACTTTGTACAGACTTGTATTCAACATTTAGACTTACATTCAACATTTACACCCTCACAAACCACATTCAACATATACTTATTTATACTTTTTACAAACATATTCAAAAGGAAACTATAGAACTATTTTGCAGACTTCATATTCAAAAGGAAAATCTATAGAATTGTTTTATAAACTTTATATTGAAAAGGAAACTCTATTGGACTATTTCATAAACTTTATATTCAAAAGGAAACTCTATAAGACTATTTCATAGACTTTAGCACTTATATAGAAGAGATTTCTTAAAGTATTTACCAAACTTATATTCAAGAGGAAACTCTATTAGCAAACATCCAGAAAGAATCACTTAACAGAACTAACATATTCAAAAGCAAATTCTATCAGCAAACAACTAGAAGAGGTTTCTTAACTGAACTATTAACAAGACAGGAAGTATGCAATTCATTTATAAAGTTTGGAGTTTATAGTCAGCTTTGATATCATAATGAAAGTTTTCTTGAGTTTGAAGTCAGAGCCTAATTCATCTAAGTTTGACTGAGAGTAAAAACCCCTCTTCTTAATTTTTTAAAGCTGCTTTTTAAGATTACCATGAGTCCTTTCAATGATGCCAATGTTTCCCTCTTATATCTTAAGCACAACTCAATCCCATGAGGTTTTTTTTTTTTTTCACACCTGAAGCAGTTTCCCAGTGTAAGGACCATTTTCTCTTGTTTTCTAAAAGATTTCAAAGTAGCTTCTTGACAAATGGCATTAACATTTTAATTATCTCCTTAGAGGCAAGTTGTTCACCTAGTTCTTAGGGGGTAAGGCTAAACTTTTTAACTGCTTGGAAAAGAAACTGCATTTTGAGCTGAAAAAAAAAATCAGTTTTGGGGCAGTATCCCCATTTAGAGCTGAAAAAATATATTTCACATACTGCCTTTCTCTATATCATCCCATGGTTATGAATGATGTTACAGACTACAATTCTCCTGCTGCCTTTCAGGTATACCACACTCCCATTTCTGTTTATACATTTTGTTTTCATGTTTTTGCTTTTACTATGTTTTACATGTTTTTGAGTCAAGATTTTGCTCTTTTACCATGAGTGATTTCTATTCTCTCTGACCTGGCATTGATAGGTGCATTTCCTTCACCTGACCCTTTTCCTGAAGGGGTCATGTCCAGGTGCTTTGGTGCCTGAAGCAAAAACCCCTTGAGGCTTGCTCCTCTGCCTTGTAGTTGAATTTCTAAACAGTCTTATTAAATAAGAAACACAGAGCCAAATACAGGGGTGAAAGCTGTAGATATCATAGCAATAGCTGCCAACTAACCTTAGCTCACAATGTTGCTGTAGCTTCCCAAGAGAACCTCTTTCTATTTAACTTCAACCTTTGCTGCCTTCCTGTTCTGCCTTCTCATTGGCTCTAATCCCAGCCACATCACTTCCTCATCACTGCCTGTTTATACAGTTCTCCCGGTCTCTATGGTCGGTACTGGTATTAAGGTGTGTCACCATGCTTACCTGTGTCCTTGAACACACAGAGACTCTGCCTACAATATGACCTGATGAAGGGCATTTGCTACCACCACCTGACTTCTATTTATGGCTGACTATGCCCTGTGATCTCTAGGCAAATTTATTTATTAACATACAAATAAAATATTACATTTCAGCACAAATAAAATATCACCACATTTCCACTTTTTTCTAATAAAAATAAAAAAGAATAAAAAAGGTTATAACTAATATAAGAAAAACTATATACAATAAGTTCAATAACTATATACAATATATACAAGCAATAAATACCTCAACAGTATTTAGTCCATTTGCAATTGACAAACTCAGAGAAAATATTCCATTATCTATCCTATTTTGGTAAGTCCAAAATGTACCTGATTCATTTTCTATCCTAACTTGCATTACCAACAGAAAAATATCTTATAATGTCTTTCAAATTTATACACTTTACATCTCTTTAGTGAGTTTCTTTTCTGAAATTCTTAACAAGGAAAACTATAACTATCTAATCTTCAACTAACTATAAGTATCTAATCTTCAACTCCCTCACAGACCCAAGAAGGAAATAATATTACCTAGTAAAACAGGAAGTGCAAACAAGCAACGTCCAGAGGAAGGCTGAATCAGGAGTTGACAGACAGACACAGAGGAAGCAACATGTGAAAGCAAAACTGAGAAGAGGTACCAAGCCACAATGTCCTGACACATGGGCCAGTGGGACACAGTAAATCTTCCAACTACACTGCCTTACTGGATCAGTGAAAGAAAATGAAAGCATTTTGACTAAAAGATTTTCAGAAAGTCTTTTCCACAATAGAAAAGAGAGCTTTTTCAGAGAGATTTTTTTTCATAACCATGGATGGTGCACAGCCCCATCTACCAACTCGGGGGCTTTCAGTCAAGTGGACGACTATTTCCATTCCCAATTGCTTTGTTTGTATTGCCAAATTTGTCCTGATTTTTTTATGCTGACAGTTTTCCCCAAGTCCTGCACCACCTCTGCCTCAGCTCTACACTTGAGAAAGCTGATTGACAACTGCAAGAACCCTCGTATCCAGGGGTGCAGTCAATCTCAGAGGTGCTTGCCCCATGGCTCTTTGCTAATTGCTTCCCAATTGCTGGTTAGAAATGGAGATCAGTGCTAACAGTAAGAATCAGCAATGCTTCAGGAATAATATATATATATATATATATATATATATATTATATATGTGTGTGTGTGTGTGTGTGTGTGTGTGTGTGTGTGTGTGTATGTATATGTGTATATGTATATGTATATATTTGGGTAGTTACAGTGATCCTCCCATTCTGATAGATGTTTCTTCTAGGTGAAGTTAATTTTTTGCCCCTACAGAAAGAGAAAAAAAAGTCTGAGGAAGAAAAGGTATTAAAAGCTTTTAGTTGTTTAGAGAGAGATACTACTAAGTTTTTCCCAAGAAGGCTTTCAGTTTTTGAGAGAAAGATTATTAAGTTTTCCCCAAAACTACTATTCTCTAAACTTTTAGGCTTCATGGCCAAATGCAGACTAATTCTGATGGTATGATGTTTTCATACAGTGGCAGCATCAGTAGAGGGAAAAGTTTTATTTCATTCACATCCTCTTTGGGGAAAATTCTTTCCTCTGCCACTCAGGACTCAGATTTGAGCTGTCCACAAGCCAAAAGCTTCCACAGAAATCTTTTTCTGCCCTTTATTTCTCACCTTTGATAGATTTTTTTCTGATTTTTCCCCAGGATTTTGCATTCATAACACCAGAGTTGGAAAATCAAGGACATAGTTTCTCCGTCTTGTTTCTTATCTTATGTTAAGTTTTCTTAATCCATATTCCTACATTCTACTCTTTTTTTCAATAATTGAGTAAAACTGAAATTTACTATAAGCCACAGTTTTCCTAGGGACCTCCATGCTATATATAGCCTCTATGGTTCTATGGGTTGTGGTCTGATTGTTCTTTATTTTATATCTAGAATCCACCTATGAGTGAGCACATACCATGACTGTCTTTCTGGGTTTGGGTTACCTCACTCAGGATGATTTTTTTTTCTAGTTCCATCCATTTGCCTGCAAATTTCATGCTTTCATTGTTTTTCTCTGCTGAGTAGTACTCCATTGTGCATATGTACCACATTTTTTTCATCCATTCTTCAGTTGATGGGCATCTAGGTGGTTTCCAGGTTCTGGCTATTACAAATAGTGCTGCTATGAACATAGCTGAGCATGTATCTTTATGGTATGAATCAGCATTCCTTAGGTATATGCCTGAGAGTGGGATGGCTGGGTCTTGAGGTAGTTCGATTCCTAATTTTCTGAGAAAGCGCCATACTGATTTCCACAGTGGTTGTACAAGTTTTACATTCCCACCAACAGTGGAGGAGTGTTCCCTTTGCTCCACATCCTCTCCAACATTGGTTGTCATTGGTGTTTTTGATCGTAGCCATTCTAACAGGTGTAAGGTGGTATCTCAGAGTCGTTTTGATTTGCATTTCTCTGATGATTAAGGATGTTGAGCATTTCTTTAAATGTCTTTCAGCCATTTGTAGTTCTTGTTTTGTGAATTCTCTGTTTAGCTCTTTAGCCCATTTTTTAATTGGACTGTTCAGTACTTTGATGTCTAGTTTCTTGAGTTCTTTATATATTGTGGAGATCAATCCTCTGTCAGATGTGGGGTTGGTGAAGATCTTTTCCCATTCTGTTGGCTGTCTTTTTGTCTTATTGACTGTGTCTTTTGCCCTGCAAAAGCTTCTCAGTTTCGAGAGGTCCCATTTATTAATTGTTGTGCTCAGGGTCTGTGCTGTTGGTGTTTTATTAAGGAAATGGTCTCCGGTGCCAATGTGTTCAAGAGTGCTTCCTATTTTCTTTTCTATTAAGTTTAGTGTAACTGGATTTATGTTTAGGTCTTTGATCCACTTGGACTTGAGTTTTGTGCATGGTGACAGATATGGATCTATTTGTAATCTTTTACATATTGACATCCAGTTATGCCAGCACCATTTGTTGAAGATACTTTCTTTTTTCCATTGTATAATTTTGGCTCCTTTGTCAAAAACCAGGTGTTCATATGTGCATGGATTAATGTCAGGGTCTTCAATTCGATTCCATTGGTCTGTATGTCAGTTTTTATACCAGTACCAAGCTGTTTTTATTACTATAGCTCTATAGTAGAGTTTGAGGTCAGGGATGGTGATGCCTCCAAGGGTTGCTTTATCGTATAGGATTCTTTTAGCTATTCTGGGTCTTTTGTTTTTCCATATAAAGTTGAGTATTTTTCTTTCCAAGTCTGTGAAGAATTTTGTTGGGATTTTGATGGGGATTGCATTGAATCTGTAGATTGCTTTTTGGTAAGATTGCCATTTTTACTATGTTAATCCTACCTATCCATGAGCATGGGAGATCCTTCCATTTTCTGATATCTTCTTCAATTTCTTTCTTTAGAGATTTAAAGTTCTTATCAAAAAGGTCCTTCACTTGTTTAGTTAGTGTTATCCCAAGGTATTTTATATTATTTATGGCTATTGTAAAGGGTGATGTTTCTCTGACTTCTTTCTCAGCCCTTTTATCATTTGTGTATAGGAGGGTTACTGATTTTTTTGAGTTGATCTTGTATCCTGCCACTTTACTGAAGGAGTTTATCAGCTGTAGGAGTTCCCTGGTAGAGTTTTGGGGGTGACTTATGTATACTATCATATCATCTGCAAATAGTGAAAGTTTGACTTCTTCCTTGCCAATTTGTATCCCTTTGATCTCCTTTTGTTGTCTTATTGCTCTAGCTAGAACTTCTAGTACTATATTGAATAAATATGGGGAGAGTGGACAGCCTTGTCTTGTTCCTTAATTTAGTGGTATCGCTTTTAGTTTCTCTCCATTTAATTTGATGTTTGCTGTTGGCTTGCTATAAACTGCTTTTATTATGTTTAGAAATGTTCCTTGCATTCCTGATCTTTCTAAGACCTTTATCATGAAGGGGTGTTGGATTTTATCAAAGGCTTTTTCAGCATCTAAGGAGATGATCATGTGTTTTTTTTTTTCTTTCAGTTTGTTTATATGGTGTATTACATTGACTGATTTTCGTATGTTGAACCATCCTTGCATCCCTGGGATGAATCCTACTTGGTCTTGATGGATGATTGTTTTGATGTATTCTTGGATTCAGTTTGCCAATATTTTGTTGAGTATTTTTGCATCAATGTTCATGAGGGAGATTGGTCTGTAGTTCTCTTTCTTTGTTGCATCTTTGTGTGGTTTGGGTATCAGGGTAATTGTAACCTCATAAAAAGAGTTTGGTAGTGTTCCTTCTGTTTTTATTGTGTGGAACACTTTGAAGAGTATTGGTATTAGTTCTTCTTTGAAAGTCTGGTAGAATTCTGCACTGAAACCATCTGGTCCTGGGCTTTTTTTGGTTGGGAGACTTTTGATGACTGTTTCTATTTCTTTAGGGGTTATTGGTCTATTTAAATGGTTTATCTGGTCTTGATTTAATTTTGGTATGTGGTATTTATCCAGAAAATTGTCCATTTCTTCCTGGTTTTCCATTTTTGTAGAGTACAGGTTTTTGAATTACCTACATTCTACTCTTATTCTAATTTTTCATACAATATATTCCTATGTTCTAATTTATATTTTTTCCTTCTTACCCTAATTTTTCTAAGTATTAGAGATAGAAATTAAGAGAGAAAGAAACCTAGACAGAGAGACTCCCTCTAACTTTTGCCCTAGGACACACTTGAGGAGGAAGAATTGAGAAATATTTAGATCGAAGTGTAGATGGGAGAGAGACAGATAGAAACACAGGATACCTTGGGAGGGTCTGGATCCTTATCCATGGGACCTTTCTGTCCCTTCTAAAGAGCTTTTAAAAGGAATGCCTAGGGGTGAAGCAAAAGACCTCCTCCTAGCACAGCCAAATGTAGACCCTTCTAAACCCCTGGTAACTGTGCATGTGGTCAAGGATTCTTCTAATGCAGGCAGGTTGGCTATGTAAAGCAAGCTCAGATCTCACTAGGAAACCTTTGTAGGCCTCCACACTGGAGAAACTACAGATACAGAAGAAACATCTCAGTATACTCTGACCCCACACCCAACATCACTGTAAGTAAAGAATCCCTCAATGCATGTCCACTAAAAACAGAAATGACAAAAAGTCCCTGAATATCCACAGTCATCTTGAGAAGAAAAAAACAAAACTGGAGCTATCAGTTTTCCTGTTTTTCCAAAGAATATTTCAATGCTACATAAATAAAAACAGTGTAGCACCAACACAAACAGAGCCAAGAACTATTGGAACAGAATAGAGATAGTGGAAATGAGCCAGTGACCTAATGGTATCAAAGAATACTTGGGACACAAAAATACCTCTTTAAGAAATACTGTTAGAAAAACTGGAAAGCCCCAGCTAAAATAATAAACCACAACCTTTTCTTACAGCCTCTGCCAAAAATGGTATGAAATAGATTAAATAACTGAAAAAGTATGGATTCCACTAGAAACAACAGGGTTAACAGGTTAAATGTTGATTTGGAAATAATATACTTATGCATGAACAACAAGACAAAATAAAAGAGTGAGTTTATGAAACAGAGAAGTATGTACCCAATAAAGGCAACTTCTGAGAGGTTTAAAAATTACCTATGAAATGGAAGAGATCATTTGCAAACCATGTATCCATGACAAAAACTATGATAAAGAATTTATTCCTCAAATATGTGAAGAATTTTCAGGTCTCAAAGCACAAAGGTGTAACCCAATTTAAACATCCCCAAGCTCTAGTAATCACTTCTCTAAAGTAGAAAAATAAATATCCAAATGTTGCATGAAGATAGTGCTTAAAAGCATTACTTATCAGGGATAGAGAAGTCAAATCCACAATGAACTGTTCCATTACCTCACGTGGACACAGTATTTGAATTTCTTTGTATAATACTGAGATGAAACAATAGCTTAGGGTTGGCATTTCTGATTTTTTTCAGTTTTTTCTTAGCATATATTAATATACTAAAACATGAGTTTCATTACACCATTTTATATATGTATATACACTTATTGCCCCCTGCATTATTTGTGTTTTTCCTCCTGGTAGTAGTACATCTTCTACTTCTATCGCTTTTGTTGTTGTTCAGATCCATATAGTAGACAAGATATGCAGTTATTGCACTGATGAACTCATCTTTTCTGACAGGTTTGTAAAAAATGTAGGGTCTATTGGTGGGCAAGACCATTGATATCTTTTTCCTAGCAGTTTGTATAGCACTTCTCAGTACTGTGAAAGATAGACAGCAGAAGGAAGTTTCCTGTTCAGCTGAACATTGATTTCCATTGCCCTGCAACAAAAGTATATCTTCAACAAGAGGGTCTTGTCTTCTACTTCTGACAGTCAAGCAAGAGAAATATCAATGGCTTACAACATTTTACAGACAATGTGAGCCTCCAGAACCAATAGCACATAAATTAGTATACAATGCATGGTATTAAGATTTTTCAAAGGAAAGTTCACCAAGATGACATTTCAATTGTTATCATCTATTTCCCAAACACAAGGGCACCCAAGTTTCTAAAAGAAACACTACTACAGCTTAAATCACATACTGACCCTCACACATTGATGGTGGGAGATTTCAATACTCCATTTTCACCAATAGACAGGTCATCCAGACAAAAACTAAACAGAGAAATGCTGGAGCTGGGAGAGATGTAGTGGGTAGCCAGTCCAGCTTTGATCTGGAAGTACCACCCCTTTTGAGGCTTAGGTAACTGTTATGCCTACAAGGTGGAGCTGAAAGAGGACCCCTGAAGACCCAAGATCCGGATGGGTGAGCTCTCTTGGTTCCTGGATCCTGGACGCTGGAGGTAGACCAAGCAGAGTTCTCCAGTGAACACCACTGGACTGTGCTACACATTTGCCAGACCCTGTAACCCTTCCCTTCACTTATAAGTTACCCCACAAAATAAACCTCCTTTTAACTTAAAAAAAAAGAAAAGAAAAAGAAATGCTGGACCTAACAGATGTTATAAATCAAGTGTGCCTATCAGACATTTATAGAACATGTCAGCTAAACACAAAAGGATATACATTTTCCTTTGTGCCTCATGGTATTTTCTTCAAAATTGACCACATACTTGGACATAAATCAAGTCTCAATATATACAAGAAAATTTAAATAACTCTCTACTTCTCTTCAGGCCACTATAGTTTAAAGATGGATATCAACAATAGCAAAAACATCAGAAAGTATACAAACCTATGGAAACTGTGACAACTCTCTATTGAATTAAAAATGAGTTAAGAGAGAAATAAAGAAATAAATTAAATACTATCTAGAATTCAATGAAAATGAATACACAGTATACTCAAACTTATGGGACACAATAAAAACTGTTCTAGATATAAATTTTTTATATAAAGAAGTCAGAAATACACACTAGGAAGAAAGGCAGTATCATCAGCAAATGGTGCAGGTCAAACTTTCGTCATTTATAAGAATGAAAATGGATTCATACTTATCACCCTCAACAAAACTCAACTCCAAATGGATCAAAGACTTTAACATAAAACAGGTACACTGAAAATGATAAAAGTGTAACTGGGTAATAAGATTTAAACTCATTGGCACAGGAAAAGTTTTTCTGAAAAGAAAATAAATAGTGCAGGCACTAAGATCACCAATTCATAAATAGGATCTCATGAAACTGAAAAACTTCTGTAAGGCAAAGGACACTATCATTTGGACAATGAGGCATCCTAGAAAATGGGAAAAGATTTTTACCAACTCCAAATCTTATATAGGACTAATACTTGAAATATCTAAAGAACTCAAGAAATTAGATATCAAAAAGCCAAATAAACCAATTAAAAATGGAGTGTAATTCTTTTTTTATTTTATTTTATTTATTTATTTATTTATTTATTTATTTATTTATTTTTTTCCCTTTTATTTTATTTTACAATACCATTCAGTTCTACATATCAGCCACGGATTCCCTTGTTCTCCTCCCTCCTGCCTCTCTCCCCTTCCCCCAGCCCACCCCCCCCATTCCCACCTCCTCCAGAGCAAGGCCTCCCCAGAGGACTGAGATCAACCTGGTAGACTCAGTCCAGGCAGGTCCATTCCCCTCCTCCCAGACTGAGCCAAGCATCACTGCATAAGCCCCAGGTTTCAAACAGCCAGCTCATGCAATGAGCACAGGATCTGGTACCACTGCCTAGATGCCTCCCAAACAGATCAAGCCAATCAACTGTCTCACCTATTCAGAGGGCCTGATCCAGTTGGGGGCCCTTCAGCCTTTGGAGTGCAATTCTAAACAGAGAATTCTCAATATAGGAATCTAAAATGACCAAGAAATATTTAAAGAAATAATCAACATCCTTAGCAGTCAGGGAAAAGCAAATCAAAATGACTCTGAGATTCTATCTTATACCTGTCAGAATGAGTAAGATCAGTAATACAAGTGACAGCTCATATTGACATGGATGTGGAATAAGGGAATACTCATCCCTTGCTGGTGAGAATGCAAAATTTTACAGTCATTATCAAAATCATTATGGCAGTTTCTCAGAAAGATGTTAATTGATCCTCAAGTTCCAGATATACCACTCTTGGGCATATATCCCATGGACATTCTATCCAACCATAAAGATACTTACTCAACCATGTTCATTGCTGCTCTATTCATAATAGCCTGAAAGTGGAAACATCCTACATTCCCCTCAATAGAAGACTTGATAAAGAAAACATGGTACATTTACACAATGGATTATCACTCAGATGTTAAAGAAATCGACATCATGAAATTTGCAGTCAAATGAATGGAACTAGAAAAAAAAAATACTGAGTAAGGTAACATGGACCCAGAAAGATAAGTGTACTATGTATTTTTTATATATGGATATTAGCTCTTGAGTGATAGCCAAGATACAATCCAAAGACCTAGAGAAGATAGATATAGAGGAAGGGACTAGGTTGGACACATAGATCTCCTGGGAGGGGAAATAGAATAGATTTTATGGGTGAATTGGGGACACTTGGGATGGAAATTGGAGAAGTAGATGGGGAGGGGGAGGAAATATAGGATTGAAGGAAGGAACAAGGGGAGAAACAGCTAGGATTTAGGGGCAATTAAGGAGAGATATGAAAATGTGGTACAATGGAAACTTCCTAAAATATATGCAGGTGATCATAATGAAGTCTCCAAATAATGAGGGAGAAAGAGTCCCTACTGTCTGTCTCTTATCACCAAATAAAACTTCCATTACCAGAATTGGGTTACATCCACTTGAGTTTTGGGGCAAAGAGGTACCATGGAAATCTCCAAAAGCCCAGGCTGTTGTGAGACAATAGGTTGCTCCCCACAATCTGACAGCAAAGCCCCATTGCTGAAGACAATACTCAGACAACTCATTGAACACATGGAAGTCCAGCTGTTGCTTACATTGAACCTTCACTCCTATACTCCAGTGTCTTTGGTAAAGGAAAGTAATTTGCAGGCCAACAAAAGTAAACATAAATTTCAACACAGCCACAAAACTTTGATCTACAATCTGTCTTGCCTGCATTATGTGAAGGCAATGATGGCCCAGATCTTGCAGGAGCAACCAACCAATATCTAATTTGACTTAAGACCCACTCCACAAGATTTAATCCATACCTGGCACTGCTTGGGTGACCACGAATCAGAGACTAGATAATCCAGAAAATTATTATAAAACCAAATAATACTGGTCTAAAAACCTAATAATAAAATGACTCCTCACAAGACTCTGCTATACTCATAGATCAGAGCCTTATTCAGCTATCATCAGAGAATCTTCCTCCTGAAACAGATAAGAATAAATACATTGACCCATCTCCAGACATTACTCATATATATAGTGAGAACTTGGAACACACATCTCTAATTGGGATGTTTCCATCAAATTTCACCTTCAGACTCAGGGAACCCTACCAAAGAGGAGGCAGAAAGATTGTAAGGGCCAGAGAGATTGGAGGAGACAGCAAAACAAAGCTGTCTAAATCAACTGAGCAAAGGTCATATAAACTCACAGACTGAAGCTGCAAGAATAGGACTGGCACTGGTCTGCAGCCAGTCCTTGGTACATGTATTATAGCTTTCACTTTAGTATTTTTATGGGATTCCTGAGTCTGTGATTGAGTGGGTCTCTGATTTTTGTGCCTTCCTATAGGGCTCTTTCCCTTTTATTTTCTTTGTCCAACTTTAATGGTTTTTGTTTTATGTTATTGCATTTTATTTTATTATGTTTTATTATTACCTTTTAGAACCCTGTTCTTTTCTAATGAGAGACAGAAATGAAGTGGATCAGGAGAGGGAGGGAGGTGGGAGGAATGGGGAGGAGTGGAAGGAGGGAAAATGTAATCAGGATACATTGTATGAAAAAAAGATTCTATTTTTAATAAAATTACCAAATAATTTTTTGGTAATAAATAATTGAGTAAACTATATTTTCTGAGAGGAGCATACCCCACTGATATAAGGTTCCTCTCTTTGAAGTTAAAACAAAACAAAAAAGAACCACTTTTTGTTTTTCCCTTAAATTTATTTTAATTAATTAATTAATTAAGTAAGTAAGTAATCAATTCATTTCCCCCAGTTCAATCACAGTTTCTGCTTCTCCCTCCTTCCCTCCAAGTCCCTCCCCCAACCTTCCCTCTTCTTCCACCCTTCTATTCACTTTTCCTCTTTTCTCTTCAGATAAGGACAGGCCTCACATGTGTATCAGTTAGCCATGGCATGCTGGGGATGTCTTTCTGTATGCTGTGATGTGTTGCTCTGATTTATTGATAAATAAAATGCTGATTGGCCAGTAGCCTGGCAAAAAGTATAATATAGGCAGGATAAGCAGAAAGGAGAAGAAAAAGGCTGGGAAGAAAAAGGCTGAGTCAGGAGTCAGCAGCTAGACACAGAGCGAACAAGATGTAAAAGTACCAGTAAGCCACCAGCCACATGGTAACTTATAGATTAATAAAAAAAAATGGGTTAATTTAAGATATAAAAACTAGATAGCAAGAAGCCTACTACAGCCATACAGTTTATAAGTAATATAAGTCTCTGTGTGTTTACTTGGGTCTGAGCAACTTCAGGAGGCAGGTGGACACGGGAAACCTTCAACAACAATGGCATATCAAGTTGCAGTAAGACTAGGCTCCTCACATTCTAGTGAGGTTGGACAAGGCAACCCTGTAGTATGAAGGTGTCCCAAAAGCAGGTAACATAGTCAGAGACATCCTTGTTCTCACTGTGAGGAGTCCCACAAGACCACCAAGCTACACAACTGTAGCATATGTGCAGAGGTTCTAAGTCAGTCCCATGAAAGCTCTCTGGTTGGCAGTTCAGTCTCTGTGAGCACTTATGATCTCAGGTTAGTTAATTATGTGGTTTGCTTGTTGTGGTGTCCTTGGCCCCTCTGGCTCTCACTGTCCTTCTTCCCTATCTTCCACATGATGCTCTGAGGTCCACCTAAAGTTCAGTTATGGATCTTTGCATGTGTTTCCATCTGTTGCTGAGCAAATCCTCTCTGGTTGCAACTGGACTAGGCAACTATCTATGAGTATATGAGAATATCATTAGGAATCATTTCCTTAATTTTTTGCCAGTCTAGTTTGGTTCTATCCCAGGTCTCCTGGCTATCCACTGAGTCCTGGCCTCCAGGCAGTGTCAGGGGTGGGTTCTTCTCTTGGTATGGGTTTCAAGTTGGACAAGTCATTGGCTGGCCACTCTCATAATTTCTGCACCATCTTTACCATAGCATAACTTGTAGGCAGGGCAAGTTGCAGTTCAAAGGTTATATAGCTGGGTTAGGATCCCAAACCTCCATTCTAAGTCCTCCTTGGTTATAGGAGATGGACTGGTTGGGCTCTGTATCTCCCATTGCTAGGAGTCTTAGCTAGTGCCAACCACAGAGATTCCTGGCAGTTTCCATTGCACTAGGTTTCTAGATAATCCGAGAAATGCCCAATTCCAATTGTTTTTCTCAGTACTCTCTGTCCACGATCCCCACACCTCATCTCTCCTATTCTCATGTCTATCCCAATCCAGATAACCATGGATGTCAAACATTTCTTTAAATGCTTCTCTACTTTTGAGATTCCTCTGTTGAGATTTCTTTATTTAGATCTGTACCCCATTTATAGTTGGATTATTGGGTTTGTTGATATTCAGTTTATTGAGTTATTTCTATATTTTAGAAATTAGCCCTTTGTCAGATGTGGGGTTGGTGAAGATATTTCCCCATTCTCTAGGTTGCTGTTTTGTCCTTTTGATGGTGTCCTTTGCCTTACAGAAGTTTTTTTCAGTTTCATGAGGTCCCACTTATTATTTTTTTTTACCTTAATGCCTGCATAATGATTGTGTTCTATTCAGGAATTTGTCTCCTGTGCCAATGTATTCAAGGCTATCCCCCACTTTCTCTTCTGTCAGGTTTAGTGTATCTGGTTTTATGCTGATGTCTTTGATCCACTTGGGTGAATTTTGTGCACGGTGGTAGTTATGGATCTATTTGCATTCTTCTACATGCTACATGCTGACATCATTTAGAGCAGCACCATTTGTTGAAGAGGCTTTCTTTTTCCTATTGTGTATTTCTGTATTTTATCCAAAATAATGTGATCATAGGTATTCAGATTAAAGTCTGGATCTTTGGTTCAGTTCCATTGATGCCAATATGACACACTTTTTATTACTACTGCTCTTGTAGTGCTGTTTGAAATCAGGGATAAAATCTCCATAATTTCTTTTGTTGTACAGCATTGTTTTAGCTATTCTGAGTTTTTTGGTTTTCCATATGAATGTGAGTTTTGTTCTTTCATGTTCTGTAAATAATTGTGTTGGAATGTTGATGGAAATTGTATTGAATCTGTGGGTTGCTTTTGGTAAGATGGCCATTTTTACTATGTTAATCCTACCAATCTATGAGCATGGGAGATCTTTCCAATTTCTGGTATCTTCTTCAATTTCTTTCTTCAAAGACTTGAAATTCTTGCCAAGCATGACTTTCACTTGCTTAGTTAGAGCAACACCAAGCTATTTTATATTATTTGTGGTTATTGTGAAGGGAGCTGCTTTTCCTAATTTCTTTCTCTGTACATTTATAGTTTATATATAGGAGGGTTACTGATTTTTTGAGTTTATTTTGTATCAAGCTACTTCACTGAAGGTTTTTTTCAGCTGTAAAAGTTCCCTAATAGTAATTTTAGGGGCATTTATATATGCTATCATGTCATTTGCAAATA
The DNA here is from genome assembly GCF_004664715.2 of Peromyscus leucopus. NCBI lineage: Eukaryota > Metazoa > Chordata > Mammalia > Rodentia > Cricetidae > Peromyscus > Peromyscus leucopus. The sequence goes on along the minus strand of NC_051067.1, from coordinate 101,082,613 downwards.
ATGATATTTTGATTGTGACTTCTTCCTTTCCAATTTATATCCCCTTGACTTCCTTTAGTTGTCTTATTGCTCTAGCTAAAACTTCAGGCACTATATTGAATAGATCTGGAAAATGTGGACAGCCTATTCTCATCCCTGATTTTAGTGGAATTGCTTTAAGTTTCTCTCAGTTTAATTTGATGTTGGCTAAAGCTTGCTGTATATTGCCTTGTGTTTAGTTGTGTTTCTTAGATCCCTGATCTCTCCAAGATTTTTATCATGCATCTAATGAAATGATCATTTTTTTTTCTTTCAATGTGTTCATTTGTTGGATTGCATTGACAGTTATTAATATATTATACCTTTCCTGCATCTCTGGGTAAAACCTTCATGATTGGTGTGGATGATCATTTTGATGTGTTCTTGGATTTCGTTTTGGAGTACTTTAGTGGTTATTTTTGCATCAATGCTTATGAGGGAAATTGGTCTGTAATTCTTTTTCTTTGTTGAGTCTTCATGTGGTTTGAATATTAAGATAACTGTGAACATATAAAGTAAATGTGGCAATGGTCCTCCTGTTTATGGTTTGTGGAATAGTTTAAGCCATATTGGTATTAGCTCTTCTGTGTAAGTCTGGTTGAATTTTGTGCTGCAACCACCCGGCCCTGGGCTCTTTTTGGATGGCAGACTTTTTAATCACTGCTTCTATTTTCTCGGGGGGTTATAGACCTATTTATGTTGTTTATCTCATCTTGACTTAATTTTGGTAAGTGATATCTATTAAAAATTGTCCATTTCTTTTAAATTTTTTTTTGTAGTAAAAGTTTTTAAAGTATGACCTAAAGATTCTTTGGATTGCTATGGTGTCTGTTGTGATGTCCCCTGTTTCATTCTGATTTTGTTAATTTGGATATTTTCTCATTGCACTTTAGTTAGTTTGGATAAGGGCTTGTCTATTTTGCTGATTTTATCAAAGAACCAAGTATTTATATTGTTCTCTTTGTTTCTATTTTATTGATTTTAGCCTTCAGTTTGATTATCTCCTGCCTTCTACTCCTCTTGGGGGTGTTTGTTTCTTTTTGTTCTAGAGTTTTCAGATGTGCTGTTAGTGTGCTTGTATGAGATCTCTCCACATTGTTTATGAAGTTCTTAGTGCTTTGATCTTTGCTCTTAGCACAACTTTCATTGTGTCCCATACGTTTGGGTATGTTGCACATTCACTTTCACTGACTTCTAGGCAACCTTTAATTTTGTCTTTATTTCTTTTTTTTTTTTTTTTTTTTTTTTTTTTTTGGTTTTTCGAGACAGGGTTTCTCTGTGTAGCTTTGCGCCTTTCCTGGAGCTCACTTGGTAGCCCAGGCTGGCCTCGAACTCACAGCGATCCACCTGGCTCTGCCTCCCGAGTGCTGGGATTAAAGGCGTGCACCACCAACGCCCGGCCTTGTCTTTATTTCTATATTGACCTATTTTTCACTCAGTTGAGAGTTACTCAGTTTCCATGAGTTTGTTGGCTTTCTGCTAGTTTTGTTGTTGTTGTTGTTGTTGTTGAAATCCAGTTAGTCCATGGTGATCTGATAACGTACAAGGCATATTTTAATTTTCTTCAATCTGTTAAGACTTGCTTTGTGACCAAGTATATTGCCAATTTTTGAGAATGTTCTGTGGGGTGGTGAGAACTTATATTCTTTTGTGTTTGGGTGAAATGTTATGTAGATATCTGTTAGGTCAATTTGAGTCTTATGTCTATTAGTTCTGCTTAGTTTTTGTCTGGATGAACTGTCCATTGGTGAAAGTGGGGTATTGAAGTCTCCCACAATTAATGTTTGAGGTGTGATGTGTGATTTAAGGGTTAGTAATATTCCTTTCACAAGTGTGGGTGTCCTTGTGCTTAGGGCATAGATGTTAAGAATTAGATGTCCTCTTGGTAGATTTTTCCTTTGATGAGAATATGTCCTTCTCCATCTCTTTTGATTAATTTTGGTGTTGTAAATCCATTTTGCTGTATATTAAAATAGTTACACCTGCTTGCTTCTTAGGTCCATTTGCTTAGAAAATCTTTTTCCAATGCTTTACTCTGAGGTAATGTCTATCTTTAGTTTTGAAGTGTTTCTTGTATGCAGCCAAAAGTTAGATCATATTTTTATATCCATTCAATTATCTTGTGTCTTTTTATTGGGGAATTAAGTACATTGGTATTGAGAGATATTAATTACAAGTGATCATTTCTTCCTGTTATTTTGGTAGTAGTGGTGGTATTGTGTGTGTGTGTGTGTGTGTGTGTGTGTGTGTGTGTTTCCCTTCTTTTGTTTTGGCTGGTATTAGATTATTTATTAGCTATGTTTTTGTGGGTGTAGTTAACATTCTTGGGTTGGAGTTTTCCTTCTAGTACTTTCTATAGTTCTGGATTTGTGGATAGATATTGTTAAAATTTGACTTTGTCCTAAAATATATTGTTTTCTCCATTTATGATTGAAAGTTTTGTTGGGTATAGTATTCTGGGCTAGCATTTCTGTTCTCATAGAGTCTACAAGACATCTGTCCAGGTCCTTCTGACTTTTAGAGTTTCCTTTAAGAAGTTGGGTGTAATACTAATAGTTCTGTCTTCATGTGTTACTTGGCCTTGTTATTTTGCAGCTTAATGTTCTTTCTTTTTTCTGTATGTTTAGTGTTTTGATTATTATGTGGCATGGGGATTCTTTTTTTCTGGTCTAATCTGTTTGGTATTCTAGATGCTGCTTGTGTCTTTATAGCTATGTCCTTCTTTAGGTTAGGGAAATTTACCTCTAATATTGGTTACATATATTTTCTGAGATGTTGAACTGTGATTCTTTTCTTTCCTCTATTCTTTTTATTCTTAGGTTTGGTCTTTTCACAGTGTCTCAGAATTCTGGAATTTTTTACATTTGACATTTTTTAGACTGATGAATATATTTCCTCTATTGTGTCTTCAATGCCTGGAATTCTCTCTCCCCTCTTTTGTATTCTTTTAGTAAGGCTTGCATCTGGAATTTCTGTTTTCTTACCAAGATTTTTCATTTCCAGTATTCCCTCCATTTGTGTGTTCTTTATACATCTATTTCCATTTTCAGGTCTTAAACATTTTCTTCACCTGTTTGTTTCGGATTTCTTGGCATTCTATAAATGGATTTATAGGTTTTCTCCAATTTTTGGTTTGTCCTTCTCCAAATTTCTTTAAGGTATTTTTTTCACTTCCTCTTTAAGCACCTCTATCATCTTCATAACATTGGTTTTAAGGGTTTTTTGTTTGTTTGTTTGTTTGTTTTTTTTCTTCAGCTACTTTGGAATGTTCACATCCTGCTATTATAGGATAGCTGGGCTCTGGTGGTGCCATATTGCCCTTTCTGTTGTTTATTGTTTTCTTACACTGGCATTTATACATCTGGGTATGGGATGGTTATAGATCTAGGTATTGATCCCTGAATTTATCCTTGTTGGATGGGTGTTTTGTTTATTCTTTTCTGTTTCTATCTGGTCTTCTGGCTTAAGTAGCTAATGGTTCTGGTGACTAGTGAGTCTTCAGGTCAAGTAGGGTATCTCTTCTGGGGTTTGGAGGACCTTCAAGACCTCTGGTGTTTTGGGTGCTAACTTTGCCTTTGAGGTTCCAAGTACCAGTGTGGCCTTTGGCATTCTGGATACCTGCTTGGACTCTGGAATTCCTGGTACAGCATGGCCTCCAGCACATCACAAGTTTACTACTGAGGTTGTGGAGGTTGTGGTTGGGAATATGTAGCCCAGGGGAGAAGGTCTAGTTTGGAATTATTGGGTGGGCTTTGTGGAATGTTAGAAGAGAGTAGGCAGTGTCTTATCAGGGGGAACCCTAGGACCAGCCAGGCCTCCAGTAAACCTGCAGGGCTTGTCAGCTGGAATATGGAGCCCATAGAAGGGGGTGCTGTTGAGGGATATTGGGCTGGCTTTAAAGAGTGTTAACAGCAGATGTGGGCAGTGCCTTAATTTGGGACCCTGGATCACCTTGGGACCCTGAATCAAGTCTGGCCTCCTGTAAAGCTGAAGTCTTCTGCTGAAGTTATAGGTCAGAATATAGGGTCCAGGGGAGGGGGTGCAGTCTGGGGTTGTTAGGTGGGTTTTAGAGAGTGTTTTCTGAGGTCCCTAGGACCTTCCTGCTCTCTAGTAAATATACTAGAAATGTGGCTAGAGTATTGAGCCTCTGGGAGTAGATCCATTTATTTTACTTTAAGATTTATTTACTTTTTTTTAAATGTATATGAGGTTTTTGTATGTTTGTCTATGCACCATATACATGCAGTGACTGTGGAGGCCAGAAGAGGGCATCAGATTTGCTGGAACTAGACTTACAAGTGCTTGTTAGTTGCAGTGTAGGTGCTGGGAATCTAGGCCAGGTCCTCAGGAAGAACTGTGTTCTTAACAGCTGAGCCAACTCGCAATTCTCTTCCAACTTTTTTAAAACAATCTATATTTAAATATAAAATAAAACATAAAACTGTTACTAGGGTAGCCAACCACTTTGTGTTTGGACTTCAGGCATTCTCTATGACAATTCTCATGACTGGCACTGTAAGCATGATCTACAATCTTTGCTCAGGTAGTTATGGGCACTAATGATGAGTTGATAGTTTGCTAAATGGTCATGAGGCCAAATTGCCTTCTGAATATTTGTCTTTATACCCATAGATATGTCATGCACTCTACCTTGATAAAAGAAACTTCATCTTGCAGTAGGCAGTGATTAATTTAGAGACCCGTAATGCCTTAAAAAAACTAAGAATTAGTGACTCTGAGTGCTTAAGTGGGGCATCTACAGTAATTCCCCACCCCAGTTCTCAGGGCATATCAAGGAACAGAAAATAGAAATAATATATGGTTAGGAGGATGAGGAGAAAAGTTATGAAATATTATCTTCCAGATATGATGTGACTATTGCATTCATGAACTCAAAACACAAGATCCACTAAAGATGAACCCAGTCAAACTTCCAGCATGAATAGGAGAAAGGTAAAGGAAGCTGCACGTCCATCAGAAGAGCTATTTACAGTTCAGAGAAATTATTTTTAATAAAAAAAATCAAATATATTTTTGGTTAATAAACTGTGTTTTCTGAGAGGAGTATTATCAATGATGTAGGGTACCACTGTTTAAACTTAAGAGAGAGAGTGATTTTTTCCTTAGGCGTGTGTGCACTGGCAGGTTGCTGATGCTGCAGATCACCATGAGTGTATGGACAGGACTAAGTGACACAGTGGGATATGAAAACAGAGGAATAGAAAGAAAGAGAGAGAAAAAGAAAAGAGGAAATACATTTAGGTGATTATGTTGAGAAAAGTCTAAGTAAAGGAAATGTTGGGTGATGATGAAAATACACTATATACATGAAATTCTCAAAAAATGTTCTCCAGTTCTGTTCACTTTTCTGCCAAAATGTTTTCATTTTCTTTGTGCTTGGGGATGAAAGGTTTATTTGCCTTACATGCACTGATCACAATCTGTCATTGAGTGAAGACACGCATGGACTCAGGCAGATCAGGAACTTCAAGGCAGGAACTGAAGCAGAGGCTTTAGAAGAATTCTTGCTCTTTGAGTAGCCTAGATTTTTTTAAATCTTTTTATTTCTGTTTATTTGCTTTAGATTATTATATAATTACAATGTTTCTCCCTTCCCTTTCCTCCCTTCAAAGACTCCCATATACCTATCCTGCTACCTTCCAAATTCATGGCCACTTTTAATTGTTATTGCATACATATGCATGCAATATGCATATATAATCCTAAACATAACATGCTCAATCTGTATAATTTTACATGTATGCTTGTTTTCATAGTGGATTGTTTTGTCTTGGATAACCAATTGATGTGCTTTTCCTTGGGAAATACCAGCTCTCCTCTTCCTAGCTTTTCTTAGTTGCCTCTAACTCTTTGTATGGTATTGATGCCTCATGGGCTTTGGCATGTCCCTTGATTTCATATTTATTCAGCTCACATTTGGGCATTCAAGTTAGAGAAACTTTATGTGGGAAGCTTCTTACATTATTAGGTGTCTGGCTAGTTCTATGGCAAGTAGACACAAGCTAGAGTTATTTGAAAGGAGGGCATCTCAATTGAGAAAATGACTCTATAAGATCCAAATGTAGGCATTTTTTTCAGTTAGAGATTGATGGGGGAGAACCCAGCCCTTTGTGGTTAGCACCACCTCTGGGCTTATGGTTCTATAATAGAGCAGCTGAGTTATCCATAAGGAACAAGCATGTAAGCAAACTCCTGCTTGGCCTTTGCATCAACTCCTGCCTCCATGTTCTTGCTCTGTTTTAGTTCCTGTCCTGGCTTCCTTCAGTGATGAACAGCAATATGGAAGTATAAGCCAAATAAACTCTCTCTACTTCCCAAGTTTTCTTGGTCATGTTGTTCCACCTCAGAAATGCAACCCTAACTAGGAAACTAGGAGACACAATATCTCAGAGAACTCCCTTACCCTCTGGTTCCTCCCATCTTTTTGTCCCCCTTTCTGCATTATTCACCGAGCTATAGTGTAGGAGTGTTTTGTAGGTATGTCTATTGGTACTAGGCATCAAAACAATGAATTTCAGTTGGTTATAATTGTCTGTAGTCATCTCTGTTTGTTGCAAAGAGAAGTTTCCTTGAGGAGAAGTGAAGATTTCACTCATGTTGGGTATAAGGGCAAAGCCTCATATTTTGCTATTGAAGAATATGCTGATTTAGTAATTAGTAGTTGTAGATTTTCCTCTAATAACCATGACTTTGGACTCATGATTCTCCTGCCTCCACCTCCTTTAGCAAATCCTGCTGGTGTATGCTACCACAACCTTAGACTACAAGCAATAGTGGAGAGGGTGCCTGAATGTAAAATAGTGCATCTGTTAAGGAGAACAATGTGAAGATTCTTCAGAGTATTAAAAGTAGGACTCCATATGACTCAGCAATGTCACTTCTTCCTATACATTCAAAAGAAAAGAGAGCAGTCACGAGAAACCAGCACCCTATGCTTACTGTAGTGCTATCATAGCAACCAAGATATGGAGGGCAACCACATCTGACAGTGGGTGGAGGTAGAGGGGTAAATCCCTCCCTATCTCTTGTGATTGCTCTATTTTTACATATGATCCCACTTTAACAATAAGTCTTGTAAAATACAATGTGTAGCTGAGCATGAAATAGTGTCAAGGCAGAAGGCTTCACTTAACGAGACATCTAGAGTATTCACAATCCAGAAAGGAACACAAAATAAAATCAGTTTGGAATGTACTGAGGAAGGTTTAAAGCACAGGTTATAAAACAAGACTGTATTGCTATGAAGGTTGTCACTGGACTTAATAACTGACTTTGCTAAGGTTGTTTTGCCTTTCTTTGCTCAGTGGGTATGTACACAAAAGAGGAATCTTGATAGGACCTCCTATATAGTCCATGGAAGTTAAGACAGCTGACACCTGCAAAAATTCAATGTTTCTTTGGACAAACTTTCTTTGGTCCTTTGGGATTAAGTACCTCTACCCTTGGCTGTATTGGCATATCAGATTACTAAATGTTCCACATCAATATATTGTCCTGAAAATATTTGTAATGATTTTTGATATTATGAACATTGTTTAAACTATTTGGCACTGTAGAAAATACCAGATTAATGAAAACAGCCTTGACTGACTCTTAAGAACATATCAAGTTTTTATCATATACAACTATAAGAAAAAGATAATGTGAGGGATTTTTGTTAATAATGAAATAATTATCCTATAATTTCAAACATAAAAGGCATGATTTGATTTTTCTTGGTTTATTTATAGCATTCTTTGTCCATCTCTCTCTTTTTTCCATCAAAGTTTCCTTTTTAAACATAAGTGTACTTAGTGTGTATATATAATGCTTTTTAACTTATTTCTTATTTTATTTTTTAACTTCTTAAAACCATTTATTATATGTTTGTATACATGAACATATAAGTATATATGGAAATACATACACATGTATGTATTTATGAAACAACTTGCTAAGTCAATTTTCTTGACCACATGTATCCCAGGATCAAACCCAGGTCATTAGGTACCTTTACCCACTAAGCTCTCTTACCTGACCATTTTTAAGCTTTTGAAACAAGATATCACTTTATAGCTCTTGGTAGACAAGAATGCACTATGTAGTACAGACTAGCCTCAAGCTCAAACATTCTTCCTGTCTCAGCCATACTATGAATGATTTCAGTCATTCACCACCATACACAATTCTATATATGCACTTCATATGTGTGCATAAAGGTTTTTTTAGACTTAGATTAATTCTACATATGATGCCACATGTAACATTTGTCAGGTTTTTGTAAACTCATAAAAACATAACTATTATTCTTTATTAATAAGTGCACTTAGTAAAACTTATTTAACTTATAAAATACTTGAACATTATATTTGATTCCAAACTGATTCTTTGTTTAATATTAAAATATCAGATCCCCTAGGGACAAAATTAAGTGGTTTCAAACATTAATTTTTTTAAAATTTGATAGTGAACACAGAGGCAAAAAGTATTGCATCGGTCTACTACAAATCCAGAAGTAATGGCTGATTCCTGAGGCCCTGCACAGCAGATAAAGCTCACATATCAAGTATAATAAGCAGTTAGAATGAAGTTAAATTCCTGTGAGAGTTTCCATCTATAGGCTTTTAAAACAGGAATCCACACATTTGTGCTGAATGTGGCACTGGCTACGATAAATTAAGTAAAAGATCAGTGTTGGTTTTATTTGCTGTTACATTTCATCAACTTGCATTTTTGTTTCCAGAGTACTTTACTAGGTCCTGGACTATTACCAGCTTTATATTTTTCTGGATACCACAAAAACAGTTGCTACAAATACAGAAAGGTCAGCAAATGACTGATTTATTTTCCCCTTTTCACATTAATTAGATATTTTTCAAAAACTAAAAAGGATAATCCTATTTATTAATTACTGTTACATTAAATGTGCTGACACATGCAACACATTTGATATTAGCATAATTATTTTCTCCCTTAACTTTCTTGCTTTGGATAACATTTCCCCTGTTACAAGAAGCCAGATTTGGACTTTAAAGGACATGAGTTTGAGGAAGAAATTTTATATTTAGATGCAAATTATTAATTATGCAGTCAAAAAATTCATTCCTTTCTCTGTGACAGACACATGCCATGAGATCCATGTCTAATTCTATAGTTTTTCCAACTGTCAATGACACTTGACTTACTAAAATTTTGTTTCTTCCCCAAACCAAATATCATTCAATACTATTTTTTCTCCAAAAGTATATTGAATTAACTCTCATTCTTGCATAGACTTGGCAATACTATATGAATAACTTTTTTAAGTATAATGACAACTGATACTAAACACAGCCATTAACCTATTGACTCTAGCTTGTTTTGAGATATATCAGGCCTTAAATAGTCAATGACACCTTTTTCTTCAAGACTATGGAAGGAAGCTATTTTTATGTGTTTTTCCTAGTGGAAGCGTAATATTTGAAAGCAGCTGAACAACTATGTCACCTGTTCCAGGTATTTAAATTTATGTTGCTCGTTTTTTTTTTTTCGATGCATAATATATATTTATGCACCTCAGGTGAAAACGGCATCAGAATAAAGGATAAAAAACTAACAACAATAAAACACCAAACCAAATTAAAGCAGAAAGATTAAACCAAAATTTAGTTGAAGCCAGCCTGATCGGTGATGTTTTATTCATCAATCACCTACACTTACATTGAATTGTTTACACATAAATTTTGAGCATAATGCATCTGCTTAGGCTCCTTTTCTAGTATCATAAATTTATGTGGGATCTATCAGTCTATTGTCTCCACTTAATGTTCAGTTGCCATCCAAACCAGGGCCTTATGATTATTGTATGCAATTAAAACAACTTTCAGATATTTTCAGACATAATAAAACCAAGTATTCAAGCCGTTGCTTTACTTTATAAAGGTAAGTTAGGTGTGATGTAGAAGCAGTATTGACTCATTTATGTCATAGGTAAATTTCTGTTGAAATTTACGTACTCATGTAAGGGTTCATATGGTTTTCAAATGAAAATGTTTGTCAGTATTTCTTTGCTTAATGTTGTAGAGTCAAGGAAATTTTTCAGCGTGAACTGATAAAAAATACAATTCCTTAAGTAAGATCCCCAAGAGGAGAGGATATTTAAGCAAATCTCTGCACAATGGGAAGTCTAGTTTACAGGGTTTGGGGGAGCATTCCAATGAGAGTCACTATCAGAATAAATGCCCTGAGGTAGGAATAAACCTCATGTGTTCCTGAAAGAGGAGGGATATCCAAGTGCCATTTAGCACACTTAGTTTATCCTAAATCTGAACTTATACACTCCATACTTTACCAATCCTCTTCAAAAAGATCATGGAAATGTACAGAAGCATTTTCCATTGTTCTGAGATACTTGATCACTCACTCTCACTATAGTTATGGGAGTTCCACTGTAATAAAAAGTTGTGCTGTGCAGTGGTGAGCACACCTTTAATCTCAGCACTTGGTAGGCAGGGGCAGGCAGATCTCTGTGAGTTCGAGGCCAGCCTAGTCTACAGAGTGAGTCCCAGGATAGGCTCCAAGGCTCCAAGAAACCCTGTCTCGAAAAGAAAGACAGACAGAGAGGGAGAGAGAGAGAGAGAGAGAGAGAGAAGAGAGAGAGAGAGAGAGAGAGAGAGAGAGAGAATGAGAATAAAAAGCATCCTTTTGATATGCTATACCAGTATCTTGATGTAGTAATGCAATGTATACATATGATAGATAGAGGCTGAGTACACATTGGACATCACATAATAAAATTGTAAGTGCCATTTAGAATTCAAAGAAGTGGAACAGTATACAACATTCAGGAGTGAATTTCACAAAAGGTTTTTTTATTTTCCTTTTAGCTCCCTTTCTTACTGTAGATAATTAATCTATCTTTATAAGATATAGGTGTCTATTTATAAGCTGTCAAAGTGTACCTGTCGATTTAAAGAGAATTACACAAAACAAATTAGAATTGAACTATACTATGAATGTACCATAAGGAGAATGTACGTAAATTATTATAATTTTATAATTAGAATAGACATAGTCTTTTATGTTGAAAGTACCCTTCAGCCAGGAAAAAAAGGAGATTTTAGATAAAAGACATACACCTTATTTATAAATGAATAGAATTTATTGCTGGTCATCAAAGATTTTGTCTCTGCTCACTATTTATACTTTTATCTTAATTTCAAAGTACAATGCTAATTAAGTAGTTTTGAGATGCTAAAAGGTACATTCATTCCTGGGGCATCTGACTGCTTTCTGTCACCCCAGATATCATTTTCTAATTCAGGAAAGTATGCAATATAAATATGTGATTCTCTAAATATCCTTCTAATTTTGAAATCTCCAGATTCTGTATGAAGTTAGAATCTCAAAGATATTGGCCTGAAGAACGGTGACAGTTTCCTTTTGAACTGCCATGCTTCTCCTTTATTCAATGTGACCATGGAAAGATGGTACAAGCCCTGAGACCCCTTGAAATAGGGATTGGGACACATTTGTCTCAAGCAAATATCTTACTGCCAAGCCCATGTTATTGGATCTCTCACTTCCTTCAGTTAATACCCATTTACAAACTGAGTTAGCTTCACATATTCTTTCTTCTTATGAATTATAAGTTTCACTGAGAAATAAGAATTTGCATTTAACATGAAATCTTAACAATATTAGCCAACATATAGTGAAAACACTCTCCACAAAGAAATGATTCTGTAAACTTTTTAAATCTTAATTTCTTTTTTCCCCTTTGTAAAGTGGAGTGAATTTTGATGGTCACTTAGAATACTTGAAGCCCTTCAAATTGTCAGTTCTTTGTGCTTTCCAAAGCTCTGGAGCTCTGATTTCCTTTAAATGTTTGTTTCTCTCCATTTGTAGATTTTGGTAGATATGTGTTCAGATAATAAAATTAAAATTACAAAGAAAAGTGAATAATCTCACCTAAAGTTTATAACTTTAGATTATAAATTGATTGCAATTGAGAAGAACTGATTATCACACTATGCAACACAATGAAGGATAATAATCAATAGACATGAAATAATGTGGAATGTGTGTGGGAGCATGTATAGCTAGTCCTCAAAACCTCCTGTGAATATGTGATATGGTGTGCTGCTCATGCATGAATAAATCAAGGCATTTCTACATTTGACTACCACTGTGTTATTGGAATAAAACTATAGTTATAAATACTAATCAGAATTAAATAATTTGATGCAAAATAATGTCCAGCACTTACCACCAGATGACAGTAGATGAAGAACCTCAATTTAGTTGGAATTCATCACATTTTGTTTCAGACTTTTATCGGGGTTTTATAAAATATAAGTATGGAAGGAAAGTCCCCAGCTTCAAGAGACTATAAAATCTCATTGAAGTTGGTTCCTGCAAGTCAAATAAAAAGGAAAAAAATCCCCTTGGTACTCATGCACTGCTGAGTTGGTCAAATTGAGCCAATTGTAATTTTTCAGGGTTGTTGAACTCACCAGGGAGGACATGAGCAGATAGATGAAGTACAGAAGTATATGGCCTGCCTTAGTAAAAGGTAAGTGCTTTCTCAGGCTTCTCTTCCAGAGGCCTGAATCCTGGCTATGGGAGCTATCTGGCATTCTTTAGTAGAGCCTGCTATGCCCCATCCAGGCTGCCTGCTTCCTTGATAATGCCTTGTAAGACCTGAGGTCTCTCCATCTCTGGACTTCAAAATCTCTACCAGGGGCAAAGCTGACAATTAAAGGTGGGTCAAGTGGGGGAAAGGGCAGTTCTAGAATTCAGAACACTGATATTATGTCTCCCATGAAAGGGTAGAAGTGACCACATAGAAAAACTAGAGAGAGCTGGTTGCAGTAAAAAGACAATGAGGAAAAAAGTATACACTGAACACAAGACAGGTAAGATATTGCTATGGGGATTGAGCAAGATAATGTCAGGGTTCCAGAAACTTGACACTCATATGCTGCATAAATCTTTTGCAAGATGACTGTTCTAGACACTAAACAATATTAAGTAGGCTGATAATATGGTTCAATGGATAAAGACACTTGTTGCCAAGCTTGATGACCTTAGTTCTTCCATTCTCAGAACCCACATGGTCAAAGACAAGAACTGCATCCTGTCACATGTCCTTGGACCTCCACACACATGCCCAATCTTAGGTGCTATTGGCAGTTGGTGGCTTCTGGCAACTGGAGAATAGGGAAACTTTTTTTTCTTTGAAGATATGGTCCTGGGAGGTTGCCTATGTCCCAGTGGATTTCCACACACCCATGCATACATAAGCAGTACAATTTAGATGCAGTGTGGTATACATACCCATATCGTGTGTGTGTGTGTGTGTGTGTGTGTGTGTGTGTGTGTTGTGGTGTGTAGAAAAAACATGAAGTTCAGAGTCAAGTTTGATGGCTCCCAAGGGATATTGAAAGGGAGGAGTAGGGATAGAAATGATTAAGATGCATATATATATATATATATATATATATATATATATATATATGGTTTTTCAAAGAATAAAACACAATCCAAAACTGATGGTAGTATTAAAAATATTAAAATGATTATCATCATCATCTCTGGGTAGTACCTAGGAGATGTCAATAGCACTCTCTTCAAGTTTTAAAAGAATAAAAATGTATCTAGTGTGAAAGCAGAAGCAAGCCTTCCTAGAGGAACTAAGGTAACAAGGGGGTGGGATGGAAAGGGAAGAAAAGGGGTATTCTGGGAAATAACTAAGAATATAATCATGGAATCTGTACCTGTGTGAAAATATCCAATTACATTTCATACCATGTAGAATGTAACACACACACACACACACACACACACACACACACACACACACACAGGAGTACTCTAAAAAGCAGAGGAGGACAGCAAAAGTTCCCATGGTTTAGAACCAGCTTCTCTTTGAAGCTGCCCCTTATTTTGGTTTTTCAACTACACAGATTCCTTGCCATGGGTGAGACTTTGTGTCCTCAGGACCACATGTTGCAGTTGTAACTTTCAGTGTGATGGTACTTAGAGATGGGACTGTGGTGATATTCTGTTCCCCAATATATTGTGAACACTAATAAACTTATCTGGGATCAGAGAACAGAACGGCCACTAGATATAGATGTCATAAAATGGTGGCACACACACCTTTAATCCTAGCATTCTGAAGGCAGAAGTCTGTCTGGATCTCTGTGAGTTCAAAGCCACATTGGAAATAGCTAGGCATGGTGACACATGCCTTTAATCCCAGGAAGCAATGACAGGAAGCAGAAAGTTATATAAGGCATGAGGACCAGGAACTAGAGCCTGGTCAAGCTTTTAGGCTTTTAGCAGCAGCTCAGCTGAAATCCATTTGGATGAGTACACAGAGGTTTCCAGTTTGAGGAAACGAGATCAGCTGAGGAACTGGCAAGGTGAGGTTAGCTGTGGCTGGTTCTGTTTCTCTGATCTTTCAGCATTCACCCCAATACCTGGCACCGTGTTTTTTATTAAGACCTTTTAAGATTCATGCTATATGGGGATTCTTATAAACAACTAGGTTAAAGGAATTCTTTAAACCAACATTCTCTTGAGGAAATTAGTATCCTAATGAGCATTACCAGGGGGATAGCTGTCTGTCTTTCCCTACCACATGAGGGTGTATACATAAGGAAGTCATAAGGAAGGTATAAAGATGGTCCTTATAAAAGTGTCTCAATACTAACATCAAGTATGTCATACTTCTAGCATTTACACACTATAAGAAGATATTTTTCTCTTGTTTGAACTTCAACGTTTGTTATTTTGTTATGGCAGCATGACTTAGTTAATATATTCATGTCTATGGGAACATTGTCTCTCAATCTTTATAAGACTTCCATGAATCTTTGACTCATGATTCTTTAATGATGTCCTTTTTATTCACTGAATGTAAATGTAGATATCTGCTATTCGGAATACATTGTTCCTAAGGCAGTAGAACACATTGACAAAGTTCCTGCTCTGATAGAGCTTTCATATGTCAAGAGTAAATGGATCATACAGTAGAAACATATTAATGAGTGCTAAATGAACTTCAGTAGAACGGTGTGTTGGAACAGCTATCACAGAATAAAAGAAGTAACAAAAGGGGTTATGAAGCTGGAAGCTGAGCAGATAAAGGTGAAAGAAAAAAGCTGTAACATCCAGGCTTCAGAATCAGTGAGAAGCTGGTGGAGCACTAATGTGAAGAACAGCTAAATTTGTCTATAATACTGAAACCCAGGAGATAAGTAGAGCTTGGATGAACTGCACAGGGTGGTCATGTGGCAGTCTAGAGAGTCTGTCACAGAGTAGAGTAAGGGACTAGATTTGTATGGTGGCCTACTAATTCACTCAGTAAACAATCTTAATTCTCACCATGGGTCTTTCACTCAGCATCTAGGTGGCCTTCAACCATACATTCAACATCTACTTTTTAAAAAATCTCTGTAGTAGTTTTTGGTTATGTAGTCTTCAGCTCTTGGAAAGAGCATCAGGCCCAGTGAGAAAATATCATTAAAATTATATATTTACACATAAAATTACATGTATTATAGGATTTATAGGTAAAAAGTCAATAGCATGATTTTTTGTGGTCTTTTGAGAAATCCTTATTGTTATTGTACCCACCTTCCTCCTTCTAATGTATGTACTTCCCTCCTATTTCCCTAATGAGCCCTCCTTTTCTCCTTTCCTGTATTAGGTCACTTGAATGCTCATATTCCCCTTTACTTTCTTCCTGCCTTTTTCTGGATCCCCTCCATCCTTCTTTCTAAAGACACCTCCCCTACACACACACAAAACAACATTGTATGTACTGAGCAGATTATATTTAAGAATGTATACATATATACATACATACATGCAATAACAATTAGTGAAAAAGAGCCCACAAATTTGAATGACAGCAGGGAGGGTATATGGGATGGTTAGGGGGTGTGTATGGAGAAAAGAGAGAGAAATATTGTAAATATTATAGTCATATATATATATATATATATATATATATATATGACTATAAGAACTTAAGCCTTAAATAATATGGTGAAGATAAAGAAATCAAATGTGTTGGTGTTGATAATGAGCATCATCTAAGGACACTGTAGTCAGAACATATTTTGCCTTATAGAACTTGCATTTTGCAACAATTGACATTATTCCTACCACAAAAATGGAGAAAAGACACTAGAACTTAGCATTGCAAATAGTAAAGGGGATCATCAGTTTAAAAAACTCAAGATCAAGAGTATGACAGACTGAAGATAATGGGATCAGTCTGTACACAGCACAGTTATCAAAAAACCTGGACTGGGCTGACTAATGCGGTTTACATGGCTTGCATATATGGTTTAGAACAAGAAGAGAAGTAGTTGAAAAAATAGATTAAGGACGTCTTTAAAGGACATGATCTTACTATGATGTTACTTCCAGTGTTTCATTCTCCTGTCTAAAATGAGGCAACAACACTTCCATGGGGTAATTGTGAAAGGAAGAGGATTTGATACATGATCAAAGAGGTAAGCACAAAGGGAGTATTAATGACATTTTTATAAGTATATAGCCAAGTACCTGGAGATCCTTATTAGTGCAGTGCTCCGGCAGCTTCTTTCTTGTAATGAAGTAAATCACTCTTGTTCTCAGAATCTTTCCACTCTACCTCGTGATAAATATTTTGAATGGGAACTTTTTGTTGCTGTTTTTTTTTTTCTTGATTTTTGATCTAGCAGAATTAGAATGGCTACCTAATATATCATTTGGCAAAGATAATATCTTGACACACTGAGAAAGTTAATCTTCACACAGATTTAATAAAAGAAATGTATCTATTTGAGATGAGCCAGATGTGGATGAAGAGCCATTCTTATGAAATATCAATGTACAATTCTGGGTGAATGCAAGCCCCATATCAGACAAGAATGGGATGTAAAATGTTTGAAATGCCAAAAAATGTTGATGTAAGGGTACTTCAGTAGCATTCAAAGAAGAGATATGTTTCCAATATAAGGAAGTAATTATCTTATTTCAGTAAAATCAAAGAAACTTGTAGTTTCGGTATAAAGAGTGGTATTTAGAAACTGTTTTATTGATTGCATCTTTGAATCTAAAGAATGAAGTGGCTAGTATAATCAGACCATAAATGTTCCTCTAGTTAGTGTCCATTTGGAATGGAATGTGTGAAAAACCTTTAAGAAAGATTCACTGATTTGCTAAATGACAGGAAAACAGTGCCCTAGAGGTATGGAGCCCAGGGCACTGACCTCCTTCCCCTTTTTAGATTCCTCTAATTCCACTTCGTTAAGAAGGCCAGTAGACCAGTTGGCAGATCTTTTCAAGGAAGTTGACCCTGAATAGCTTGCTTTTGACATATGGCCAATGGAATGTCAAACTGTAATTCATCTGGGGAGTCTGGTTGCAATGTGTAATGATGGGTATGCCATGAACTCAGTGAGAGTGGCACGGACCCATACAAGGGAATTGGAATGCTTACACAGACGATGCTCCAAGGAGAGGGTGCAGAGAAAAGTGCAGCCTTCATTTGAAATAGACCCTCGGTGAATTTCAAGAGGCTGGAACATGTTTTAAGGAAATCTGGGCTTGCTTTCAAAAGCAGGATCCATTTATAGTCTTCAGGGAAAGTCACAGGAGGCTGAGGGATGCTGGCCGACATTCACTTTGAATTCCTTGATTTTCCAAATCTGAAGCTCAAAGTCAAATTCTGACCCTGCCAACAATTTGAACCATGACAGGAGTTAAAAGGTTTTTCAAAGTCCTTGAAAAATTATACTGCTGGTGGTGACTCCAGCTTGACAACTTTAATTCTGTATAATCAATAACGGTGTCTGCATTGGGTATTCCTTATGGCAGTCTTCATTTTTACCCCCTCATAAGATCTTTTCATATATCCCTTGTTTTGGAACTGCACGATTCATTCAGGAATAGCTGTAAAATGTTTTACGTAATGTGATTTTCTTTAAGCCATGACAATCACCACTTGCTCTGCATTTGGGAGGGTGGATTTGGACCTCTGTCGCCATGGCATTTTACAAGAGCATATCAAAACCCCTTTAAGAAATAGGCTGGGAGAATTTGATAGTCAGGTGAATGATGAGCAGGGATTAAGAACAAGTGCAACATTAGCAGCACTACTTCTGTGTAGAAATGAGTGGAATAGACAGTGGAACAATAAAATGCTGAGCAGAATTTGATCAATCTTTTACATGTTATGGAAATCATATACAGCAGGACTGCTTCTCTGTAAATGCATTCCCATGTCACACAACTTCATGTTGTGTCAGTAAATGTGGCTCATCTTCGCAGTTTCAGAAAAAGAAAACCTGTTCTGTTTCAAGCTCACCAGGTCTTACCACAATACTACGTTTTAAGCTTGTTTTACATAGCCTGGCACTCCTTGTCCATGATCACTTTATACCCGTTTCATAACAACCACTATAATAGATCATAGAGGCTAGATTGTATTACTAACAACTTGCAAATCTCATTGGCACAGAACAATAGAATCTATTTCTCTCTACTTCTAAATGTTACATGCATGCCAGCATGGGTCGCTGCTGAAAACTTTTACCTGGGGACCTGTGGGAGCCCGTTTTTGGGTTCCTTGTGGCTCTATGCAGGTCTGCATAGAGGATGATTAGGGCCATGGGCCTGAGTTCAGGTGTCTGAAATGGTCTGCACTTGGCTATGATGGGAGAGGAGGTCTTTTGCTCCACCCCCTTGGTATCTCCATAAATACCCTGGGGCAGAGACAGTTGGGGTCTTTAGAATAGGTTCCAGGCTCTCTCGAGGCTATGCTTTATTTTCTATCTGTTTATCTCCGCAATATAAATCCTTCTATCTAATATTTCCTGCTACTTGAACTCAAGAAAACTCTGGGGAGCTGTGGGGTTGGTGGGTAAATGCCCCACAGGGACCCAGTCTGCAGCATCTGTGAATCTAGTCCCTTTACAGTAGCCACTGCATGGGATGAGAGAGTGGAGACTTGTGCAAAGATTGATTAGACGCTCTTTCCAAACATGATCCAAATAAATTATCCTCCATTCATTATTTAGAATTTGTCACCTCAATTAGACTCATTGCAAAGGGGTTGGAAAGTGTAGGAGAGGAATGTCATATTGGCCTTGGCTATGGGTTGAATGTAGTTTGTCTTCCCTAAAGCTCCCTGTGTTGAAATTTAGTCCCAGTTGTAAGGAATTAAGAGGATAGAAACTTAATCTGATTATGGTGTTTAGACATGGGGCTTTGGGGAGGTAATTAACATTAGATAAAGTCATTAAGGGGGAGCTCCCATGATTGAGTCCTGGTGGCTTTATAAGAACGAAAGACCAGAACGAACACACAGGCACAGAAAATCAGTCTCTGTCTTTGTCTTTCTGCCTCTCTGCCTGTCTCTGTGCCTCTCTGTCTCACCATCTCAGCCCCTCTCTCTCCTCTTCTCTTTTTCCATTCCTCCCTCTCATGCTCTCTTTTCCCTTCCCTTCCCTTACATAAGTGTCACTAAGAGAAAGTGTTTTTCGGTTTGTCTGGGAATCTTCAAATTTAAGTATTGTAGGCTCACCTTCTAGGAAAACCCTCACTACTGGTCAAATGATCATTCACTCTAAAAAGTGAGTAACATAAATCATTTTTCAAAGAATGTGAATGCTAAGAAACACATTTTTCTGCATTAGCGTTAGTGAGAATTTTTAGGGGGGGGGAACAACAATGAAGACAACAGAATTTCACTAGGTGAAATTGAGCAACTTGGCAGTTTTAAGAGTCTGCAAGTGAACATAGCTGGGTCAAAAGGTGTCTGAAACTAGGCTTGGGCATTAACAATTAGGCCAAACTGAAGGATAGTAGATGGGAATCTGTACTTTCATATAGATAACTATCTGAATGATTTTTTTCTTCAGATATATTGTACATACTTGGAAATAATCAAGGTTAATTCTTGATGCAAAACTAGCTCTGGGCCATCTGCAGCCCCCACACTGAACCACAGCAGCTGAGGAAAAGAGTGCTTTGGTTGTCAGTGGGTGACTGGGACATACTTTACCACTTTTGTCAGAGTAAACAATTCTACTAAAAAGTCCCTGGGAAACTACGTGAGTTCTTGTTGCAATTTGGCTCTGTGTGAGAGTTTATAAACCTTTCAGTGAGTCAACTCCTCTCTTGCATCTCTTCTTGTTTATTTTGGAACCTGTAACTCAGCTGCTTATGTGCACTCTAATGATGCAACTCCAGTCCTAGGAAGAGAAACTGTGTTAAATATTACATGGATGTGCTGTTCACTGCTTTCCTCAGACCTGGTAACTAAAACCATTTCTTTATGCCCCTGCCCTCTTCCCTTGGCTTCTCCCACTCAGGAAACTCTAGCCAACATCAAAGAGCAGCCAAACTGTGAAGAGTTGAAGTTGCTGTAATGATTTTTCATCCTGGGATGCATGTGATGTTTCGCTGTCACTTAATTCTGCTCCAGTACATGTTTCTAAGGGGCTAAGAGAGAACTACCTCTCTGCACTTCAAGGAGAAAGCCTTTTCTTCTCAAATAATCACTTAACAGACAAGATGACCCTCTTCAGATCCCTTCAAGTTTCCCAATGGGCCTCTAAAACAGGTCATGACACAAAGCTATGCCTTATTAGATCATTAGCACATCTCTTCACAAACTACTAGAAGGAAAATGCAAATTATTATTGCTCATGAAAGGCAACTGAAAAATTGAGTTGTGATGAATTATCATTGACATAAGTAGAGGCCTGTAAAGACATTATCATTTAAGCCATTTAAAAAACACTGATGGAAAACATCAACTTTGGAAACAAATACTTAATGCTTTCAATTTTACATCATACATTCCCCTGCCCAATGACCGGAACCCATCTTTATGACTCATTCTGGCACATACCTGTGCATTTCACCAGAGGAGTTAATTGGGTTATGAGGGCTACCCAAAGTGCCTTGGAAGAGAGGCACCTTTCACTCTGGCTATAAATTAATCTGATTGATTTTTAGATGACTAATTTTTCTAGTTCTGACCAAAGAATCACTAAAAGTGCTCTATTGGGGAATGCTTCCTCCTTAGAAAAGGACAGCATTTTCTATCTGCCACCTATTACTGTGTTTCCAGGTACTTCCTGAGTCTAACTTTGGCCATCAACATATCATACTGAGTGTGAAACAGCATGAAGATTTCAGAAAATACATCAAGCTATACAGAAGAATACAAGGTCTTTCAGTGTCTTTCATGATTTCCAATGACAAATATCCTGGAGTTCTTTTCAGCATAGAGCTAGTGGTCAATATGTGTCAACATTATTTAATGAGTTAGTCCTAGGCTTTCCTAGTAGTAGGAAAACTCTTACACTATATGATGTGTGTGAGTGTGTGTGGGGGGAATGGGTCTCTGTGTAAAAGAATGGGCAATAGGGGAAAAAAAGAGAAGGAGCTGTCAGAATCAGGGAGTGGGAGATAGAATATGTATATTCTCATTCACCTTGGTTCCCAAGTTGTGTACCCAGCGATAGCCATCCTCACTTCCTCTATACACCTTTTGGCTTTCTCTTTTACTTAAAGTAGACTGACTTGGATTTCACTATGCAGAACCTGAAAGATTAGTATTGATTAACTCACATTTCAAAGTTCATCGAATATTTGAGTACACTGAAGAACCGATGGCTTTGCGCTACTCATAGCATTCTCAATTATCATGGCAATTATCATCCTCTTTGATCTTATCATTTCTTATGAAATAAAAACATGGGTTCTTTAAGTGATTATCATGTTACTGTCAGTTACATTACAGTTTCTCAATCAATGCAACCTATATTTCTCACTTCTATTGTAATGTGATAATGATAACTGATTCAGGTCCTTAATGTAACCATCCAAAGAAACCAAGTAAAATAAAACCAAGTTTGGTCAGCTATTGTAAGATACTCAGCGTAGAATTGCAAGGTCGGTCATACAGAATATAAATAAAATGAATTTTAATTTTTTTATCTGAAGGAACTTGCCAGAACTGGACCACAGAAAAGGAACCTCACAAATACTCAGCACCATGTTAGGCTTATTAGAGTTCAGAAAGGTTCAGATGGATTCTCAACACTCATTACTTCAGAAGGTGAAGCTGTTTGTCTCGTGAATCTAAAGACAAGTGGCCCTTTGAGTTGGTCCTGAATACAAGGGTGCAGAGCACATAGGAAATAATTCTGTGAACTTGCCCAAAGGTATTCTAGCATGAAGTTTAAAAACAATTCTCAGAGCTCCCATAAAGCTGGGAGTCTTTTGAGTGTTGGCCAACCAGAGTGAAATGGCCCAGTGAATGAACATCCAGGTTATCAAGGAAGAAGGTAAAACAATCTCTAGAATAATAATTACTATAGGCCAACACTAGTAGAGCACTTTTAGTTATATTTCTGTCAGAACTAGAAAAATTAAGAGTTTATAAGCATGCTAGCCTGGAAAGCAGAACACTAACGCACATGACACTGATCTGCCAAATGAAACAACATTCAACCATTTAAAAAGAGAACAAAATTTAGACAATATAAAGTTTGTTGTGTGTAAAGCTCACTAAAAATATTAGGCAGCCAATCCTAGGTAGAGTTATAAAATGAATGAGTATGCACCTTGGAAATGTAAATATTAAATCTAATCCTGAATTTGATGGCAACAGGACTTGGAGCCTGGGGAGTATAATTAAGCCATGAAAATGAAGCCCTCATGAATAAGATAAAGGCCCCATTGGAACATGATGTTTCTCTGCTATGAGGAGAAGTTAGCTCTCAACAAACTGGAAGGTAACTGACACCAGACCAAACATGTTGTTTGCTCCCAGATAATGGACTTTCCTCATTCATACTGTAAGTGATAAATATTTGCTGTTGGAAGAAATGTCTGTGAGAATTAGTCATAATAGCCCAAACTGACAAAGAGAGTATCCCAGACGATGCTGGATTTGTGAGTTCAATATTCACATTGCCCCCCAAAAATTCACCAAGAAAGAACATGAATAAATAAAACTACAGAAGCCCAAGCTGCCCAACATCACACGGGGAAAGTGAACAACTAAAATTAAACTGTCTGAAAGTAGAAAATAATTCAAAATTCCTGCCAGATTTCTCTGTGCTTCTTGTGCAGGGATTTGGAAATGGAAGTACAACTTGGGCCAAATTACTTAAAGAATAAAAAATTCCTCATTTCCAGGCTTTTATTTTATTTTATTTCCTTAGAGCACTTTATGTATGGCTATCATGACAATGTGTGGCTAAGGCATGCACGTAGAGTAAAGCACTTAAGGAAAAGCCTAAGAACACAGTGTGAGCAGAAGTAATGGAAAGGAAAAGAGGAGCATCCACCCGTATGCTCCAGCACTTGGGAGGCTAGGGGAGGTGGATTTCTGTGAGATCAAAGTCAGCCTGGGATGTATAGAGAATGTGAGGTCAGAGAAGATTGCAGACTGAGACACTGTCTCAAATAACATAAAACAAACAAACAAAAAAACAGGAGGAAGAACTAAATGAACTAAAAGTAACTAAGTATGTGGCCACCTATCCTTAATCATTGGTCCAACATAACCATCCAATAAATTAGAAACACACTTCTTTGATAGAAGAACTAATGTGTAATGTAGAAAACCTGGAGACCCATAATGGTATTTGCTCTGCCCATGACCTTGGGCTATACAGCCCAAAGTAGGTGGTACTTCCTGTCCTTGTATGCGACTTCTTATAAGGAGTTAGAGAAAAGCCACTTGCCCCTTCTCCCTGCTCCTGCCTGCAAGGTGGATTTACTCCCTGTCAGATCAGAGGACAACTTCTGCTGTCTACACCATTCTGCAACCGTGAGTGAATTTCCTCAATTTGTATCTTAATAAATTCTGTACCCATTTAATAAACTTACATGGATTGCTTAATAGAGACCAATGCAGAGGTGAACAGACTTTATATATAGAATGAACACATACAAAGCACTGAAAACACAGTGAAAGACCCACAGACCCAGAGAGGCTAAGTCACAAGGAGGGCACAAGGTGTGATGGGGATGGGGGCACATGGATCTCCCTGGGAAGGGGAAATAGAATAGATTTTATGGGTGGACTGGGGACAGGTAGGAATGGGAATAGGAGTGATTATGTGGAGGCAAAGCGATGGAGAATACAAGAATACAAGGAGAGACACTTTTAATTAGAGGACACTTGAGGGATGATGTGGAAACCTAGTGAGATAGAAACTCTCAGAATTATATGAGAATGATCTTATTGAGAACTCCTAGTAATGGAGAATATGGAGCCTAAACTGTTCATCTTCTGTAACCAGGCAAGGCTTCCAGTGGTGGGACTAGGACACTAATCCAGTCAAAAAACCTTGGACCTACAATCAGTCCTTCCTGTAAAATGTGTTGGGGAATAGTGGCACAGAACTTGTGGGAGTGGCCAACAAGTGACTGATCCATTGATGTTCTGCTATATTTGTAGTTTGGTGCCTAGTGCAGTCATCATTAGAGCTATTGTCTCAAGCAGCAGCTGATAGGATCAGATGCCCATCACTCACAGCCAGATATTAGGTAGACAGAGAGCCTAGGTTGGAGGTCTCTCGGGACTCTTCCTTTGGAGCTTATAGGGAACTCCTTTGAAAGGGAGGATGAGAATTGTGAGATCCAGAGCCATAATGGCTGAAGACACTAAGAGCATGGCCCACAGAATCAAATAAACAGAGCTCACAGACTCTCACAGAGCTGAAGCAGCAATATCAGAGCCTGCATGGCTCTTAGCCTGGTCCTCTTCATATATTATGGCTGTTTGCTTAGTACTTGGGTGGAGGACTTCTGACAGAAGGGGCATGTTTGACTCTTTAGTCTAATCTTGGGATCCTTTTCCGCCTACTAGATTGCCTCATCCAATCTTGATATGAGGTTTTATACCTGGTCTTATTGTATCCTGTTTTGCTTTGTTCCACTGATGTCCCTGGGAGGCCTACTCTTTCCTGAGACAGGGGGAGGTGGATTTGAGGGAAAGCAGAGGTGGGGGGTGGGTTGGAAGGAACAGAGGGAGGGGAAGCTGAGGTTGGGATGTATTGTATGAGAGAACAATAAACAAAATTTAAAACAAATATTGTGTTGATGCATGGGCAGTTTTACTCATCCTTAAAGGGGAAAAAACTCATGCAATTTACAAGAATTTATATGTACATCATATTAAATAAAATATGACAGAGACAGAAATTCATGATATCTTTTTAAACAGTTGAGTAATGATCCCTTGTGTAAATGCACAACATTTTCTTCATCCATTCTTCAGTGGAGGGACAGCTAGACAATTCTAGGATTTTGCTACTATGAATAAAGTTACTGTGAGCATAGTTGAGCAAGTGTCCTTGTGGTGGGATGGAGCATCTTTTGAGTGTATGACCAAGAGTGGTATAGCTGGATCTTGAGGTAGAATGATTCCAATTTTCTAATGAACAGCCATATTGATTTCCATAGTTGCTATAAATATAATACTCTTTATCCATTTTTCTGTTGGTAGGCACCTAGGCCAATTCCTTAATTTGGTTGTTGTAAATACTGGTAAAACAAACAAACAAAAATAGGCATGCAGATATCTCTTTTATATGGTGAATTTATTTCCTTCATGTGAATTAGAGAAAAGGTATATCAATTACTCGTTTGTTCTGTTTTTAATTTTCTGAGGAAAACAGAGAATTCCATAAGAGGCACTGCTAACTTACACTGTGGCCACCTGTAGTAGATATGACTTCCTTTTCCTTCACAGCCTCAGGAGCTTTTTAAATTTTTTTTATTGTTGCTGTTTGTGTTTTGATAGTAGTTACTTAGAAATAAAAGGAAATTCAGTTTACCCTCAATTTACATTATCTAAATGGCTCTAGATACAGAATAATCTTACAAGTTCATCGATAATTTGCACATCTTTTGAGAAGTGTCTATTCAATTATTTTTCTATATTGTATTGGGCTAAGCTTTCTGCTTATTTCTTGAGTGTTTAATTCATCCAGGATAGTAATCTTTCACTACCTTGTTTAGTGCTACAAAGAAGATCTGGATATAAGTCAGAAATGCAGTAAAATGCAACCTTTATATTTTAGAAAAGTGATAATTTCCAATATAGCCAATATCCATCAAATGCTGTTTTTGAAATAAAAAATTCTGATATATTTAACTTCTATAAGTTGGCTAAAAATTATATAGGGTGGGCCATCAAGACAGCTCAGCAGGTAAAGACATTTACTTCCAATGCTGGCAACCTGTGTTTGATCCCCAGCAACCACATTGGAGGAGGGAACCAAATTCTGAAATGTGTCCTCTGATCTCTATGTGCACTTTGACATGTGCATATACACTCTCACAGGCCCAATCAATCAACCAACAAATCAATCAATGTAACTAAAAGTGTGAATGATAGGAAAAGTTGGGATGTTTTAAACCAGTGTAAATATATTGGGGATTTGGAGGAAGGGAAGCTATGGAGTAAATAACATAACATATTGTAGTCTCAACAAAAATTTGAAAAAAGCAGAATGAATATCTTTGTGCAGTCCATTTCCAATATTTGCTGGTACCTCTCCCTCCTACCTTTCAAAATGTAACTCCAAATTACCAGCTACAGAGATGATTTTATTAAAGTCTGTGGAATGGAGAACTTCTTAGTGACATTTCTTCTGATTTGATAAAGAACCCTGACATAAACCAACTTGAGAAAGGAAAAGGTTTATTCAGTTTACAACTCCAGGTCACTGTTTGTCCTTGCCCAGAATTCAAGGCAGATGCCCGAACAGCTAGTCACATCACATTCCCAGACAAGATGAAAGAGAAAATAAAGGCAACTTGGTTGCTTGCTTCTGTTAGCTTTCTTCATTCTTACGCTATTCAGAGTCTCCTCCACCTATGGAATTGTATTGCTCACACTAGTTTAGGTGTTCCCATATCAATTAACAATCAAGTCACTCTCCCATAGACAACTTGATTTATATACTTCCTCATTTAGACTCTCTTCACAGGTAGTTGATTCTGATTCTAGGTAGTATAAAGTTCATAGTTAATACTAACTATCACAGAGAATAGACATGATACTGCAAGAGTTTTGTTTCAATTGTTTCAAAATGTTTTATTTCCAATATATTTAATGTCAAATATGATCCATGTGTTCATCATTTTGCAAGGACTCTTTATTCACAATAATAACTTAATACCTCTCTATTTAGAAATATTGTAATAAATATATTTAAAAATAATTATAAAATAAAATTATAAATAAATAAAATTTATAGTATTAATAAATATATTTAGAAATTATTAATATATTTTCTATCAAATGGTTAATGTCCAAATCTTGCAATGAGTTAGCTAGCAGGCAGTTCACCTGATGTCATTCTGACAAAATGTCAGGAAGTATGTAGTTTGGGCCATATTTCCCTTATATTTTGAAGACTAGAAAAAGGTAATTTAATTTGGAGTGGAGGGATGCAGATTAAGTAATCAAATTGTTGATTAGAGTTCAGAAAGTGTATCAAAAATATTATTACTATTTCTGCTTTGTACAACAAAGTCCAGATATGAAATATGAGTGGTACAGAGGGTTGCACATGAAAAAGAGGCAACAAACTTAGGCTCCATCCTTCATTGGTCACATGGACCTTTCTGACCAATTCATCTCCATCCTCAGATTTTCAACTAAGATAACGGTTTAGTAAAATCTATACCAGTATAAAAATGGAGAGCCGGGCGGTGGTGGCACACACCTTTAATCCCAGTACTTGGGAGGCAGAGCCAGGCAGACCTCTGTGAGTTCGAGGCCAGCCTGGGCTACAGAGAAAGTTCCAGGAAAGGAGCAAAGCTACACAGAGAAACAAACAAACAAACAAACAAACAAACAAATAAATAAATAAATAAATAAATAAATAAATAAATAAATAAATAAATAAATAAAATGGAGAGGAAACAATATGATAACTCCAAAGTAATAAATTCCAGTAAATATGTCTACCCAATTTTGTACACAAATTTTGGATTCAAGACAAATAGCATAATAACTCTTTGCTCAGTTAGGTGTGGGCTTTATATTCTTAGTCTATAATATGATGATGATCATTGCCACTTTCCAGGAGAATTGATAAATTAAATTAAAATGACCATGAGCTACTGTGTATAACCCAACTTTTTCCTTCAAAAAATGATGAGTGTTAAACCATTTCAGAGTCTGTTGTTGTTTGTTTTCTATTCTTTACTCTTTTGCTCTTTTGGGAAGCCCACCACCCAACTCCCAAATAAATACACAGAGACAATTCTTTCTGATGAGCACCTGGCCTCAGCTGGTCTTATTTCTGGGCAGCTTTTCTTAACTTAAATTAACCTTTCTACCTTTTGCCTCTGGGCTTTTTCCTCTTCTTCTGTGTATCTTACTTTCACTCTCACTCCATGGCTGGTGGCATGCCTGGGTAGCTGGCCCCTAGCCTCCTCCTCCTCTCTTTGTTCTCTTGCTCTTTCTCTTCTTTTCCTCCCAGATTTCTCCTTCTATTTATTCTCTCTGCCTGCCAACCCTGCCTGCCCTCTCTCCTGCCTCACTGCTGACCATTCAGCTCTTTTTAGACCATCAGGTATTTTAGACAGGCAAAGTAACACAGCTTCACAGAGTTAAACAAATGCAACATAGAATAATTCAATGTATCTTTGCATCATTCAACAAATGTTCCACAATATAAACAAATGTATCACATCATAAAATAATATTCCATATCAAGAGTCTGCCTGTCTCTGTGCCTCTCTCTTTCTCCTGTCTCTTTATAACTCAGAATTTCAAAAAGCCTTACTGTCCTTTAACTTATTAAGTATCCAAAGATGACACTGAACTTCTGTTCTTCCTGTTCCAATTCTCAAGTACTGAGTTTGCAGGTGTGAGTCACCATGCCTCATTTATACATAGTGCCTAGAATAAAACCTATATATCTATACAAGCTAGCCAGGCTCTATCAACTGATCTGTATCCCAGCCTTCATAATCTTGATTTTAACATATTTTCACCTCCCAGGACACCCATTAAGTGATGTTAGTGTTCTAATAGTTACAGGAAAAATGATAGAATGGTATTTTCCTTGAGAATATGCCAGCTCACTAAATAAACTCCTAATATCAAGCCATTACCACTGAGGATTCACCTCCTGAGGCTGAAAATGCAATCACCCTGAAGCTTTTCTCAGGCAACCCCTGAATAGGCTGTACTTTGCCACTATTTATTAATGTTATCTACATTTTAAAATGAATGTTCCATATCTGTGAACTCTGCCTACTAACAATGCACTGAGTCAGGTCATGGAAGATTAGCTGGGATTTTGTGTAATTTGATATTTGACAATGATAATAAAATGTATACCAAATCAGGACTAGGCTGGTTAAATGGATAGTTTTCAATCTGTAATGTTCCATTAAAAAATCTTTGTGATACTGTGTCCTAAGAACAAATCACTGACATAAAAGAAAAGACTTGATCACCTATTTACATCTGTTGAAACATTTTTTTCAGCTTTGCAGATATACTTACCACAATATTACAGTGGACCTTGATCCCCATGTAGGTTTTTATGTTGGTTATTTGTGTGCATCTGTAATTGATTTTATATAACTAATTGAAAGTATGTACATAAAATTATACAAATGAACATTCTATATACACATATGAATATAAGTAGTCATGCTTAATATAATTAGTATGGTATATATAAATTATATGTAGGAAGCCTAAACATATACAAATAAATGTATTTGTTCTTATGTATATGTTTATACAGACAAATAATAGGTATGCTTGTATTAAGAGATGATTGTTTACTGTATTATGTTTGTAATTTTTACATGTCATTGTGATACACATTGGTAAGTATTGTACATCTATGACTTCTTTGCATGTTATTTCTTTAGTGTATGTATTGGGATGTGTATACATGTGTATGATGTTCCTGTATATATGTGGCTGTGTGCACAGGCACTTGTATGCCACAGTCTAAATGGAGAAGTTAGACTGTTGGGGGTTCACCTTGGCCTTAAACCTTTACATTAGGGTTTCCTTGCTCTTCGCTGCTGTGTACAACCTGAGCTTCCAGGAAGGAGCCGCCTGCACTGCCCCCCCCCCCCCGTAGAATCTCTGGGATGGCAGGTACACTGCAATGCCCAGGTTTCCTGTGTGTTCCAGGGATTCAAACTCAAGTCCATTTCTGGTTCTTGTGTATGTTTATTTTATTGTAGTAACTGCTGTAAATGAAGTATAAAAGGAGGACTTCTAACAAGAATTAGTTTTTCTCAGTGTTCTTCATTTCAATTTTTTTTTGTTTCTGTGAAAACTGTGTTTGGAGATAATGATTCATTTGATAGTAAGGTGTCTTTCCAAGAGCATTAGATACATTTAAATTTAATTAAAATATAATTACATAATTTATTTCCTCCCTCCCTCTTTTCTTTCTAACCCACCTACTCATTTTCCTTATAATAGGTTTTTATTATAGGTGGAGATACCTGTGGCCAATGGTTAGGACAGTACACTTTAGAGAGATTAGCAAACCCTAAGTGGACTTTTGCCTGGGTCTTCTAAAGAAGGACCCCTCTGTTTTTCACAGTATGCTGCTGTTCACAAATTGTTTCTCAGGGAGTTTTCACTCAATTGTGCCATCCAAAAAGTTAATTTTTGAGGTACAACATAGTTGGACTTTCTTTAAATACTAATACATAAAATACATTTTCAAAAGTGATGTATCATCAGACTGAATTCATTTAACAATAATTTCTTTGGCTGTTCTTAAGGCATGGTGTCCTAGACTAGCTGAGAGTAGGAGTAAAGAAATGGATAAAAATGGGGTTCCATCCTCAAGGAACTTGCTCTCTGACAACAGGAATGCCATGTAAATTAGTCATTAGATTATAGTATTGATCCACATTTATCACAGCATTTTACTATGGTTTGTCATTAAAATAGAAAATAATAGTATCTTTATAAAATATATTATCTGTGCCACATGTTAAATCAAATATTTTTAAACATATTTTCATCAGAAATAAACATCAACCTGATATGTTAGTATAACAAAACATCATCCTTTGCCTGGGGTTTTTCTGAGGTGAGAGAGGTTGACAAACCTATCTGAAAGGGTGGGGAGAGATTATAGAGACCAAGCCTGGCTATTGTGAAGTCTGGGAACATCATAGCTTTTTTGTGTGGCATGGGTGGCTATTGGATTATCTCTTAGTTTGTAACTGGGGGGTATGCAGGAAGGACAGATGTGGTGTCAAAGGGTGAAACTCAAGAATCCACAAATATGCTGACTATTAAATAAACTCATCTGAGGCCACTAGCTGTTCTCTAGCACAGCTGCTTAGTGGCAGGGAGGAATATCAAGGGAATGATAGAGTACATGTGCAGATAGTGACACCTGAGAAATCACAGAGCATACAGACAATATAGCTCAGCTGGGAGTAGAAAACAAAGGTAGTGAGGAAGCTGATAGAGTTCTTGGAAGACAGAAGCTTCTCCATTATAAATTGTCATTTGATGCCGTGGAACAGGTTCAGCAATAAGTTCCATGGCTGATTTAGGATTCAGAAAGCTTGCTCTCCCTTCAGAAAAATGGAGGCATCAGAAGGACAAAACCTGAGAATTACCATCACAAGGAAAAGCCTGCTGAAAACGTCTAAGAAAGAATAATGTACCAAGACAGAGAAAACAAAATGGGAAGTGCAAGGGACATTAAGGGACATGAAACTTGAGATGGAGAGATGGCATTTCACATTTCTGGCTCAGTAATGAGAAAGGCTCCAGCTCAGGGTTGGTTGAGTACAAGGACAGAAAGAAGTCAAACAATGTTGACATTTTTATGATTTCTGATACTTAGTTGTACCAAGTTATGGAGTCACTCAACAGGCAAGAAAAAAAATGACTTTCCACTTGTTTTCTTTTCAAATTGACAGAGAATTGATGCTTCTACACTACATTAAAGGGTCCACTAACTTTTGACCTATAACTGATAAGTCATAGTTCCTTTTTCTGCCCTCAACTTAGAAGGCAGAGGAGCCACCTCTAAATTTACAAAGTTCTGGATCAGATGGGATGTTTGGTGAAAACAAACACAGAAAACAACGGATATTTTAGGAGCATATTTTGTGTTACTTAGTCCCTCCTTGGGCCTGTTTTAGTGAATGACCTGACCTGCCTTCTACACTAGCACCTTCGCCATTGAGGTGCCTCACTCGTCTCAGATACACTTCTGTTAACTAATGTGGGTCTGATCCCAGTTCCTACTGTTTTGTCAATTGTTGGTATTTCCTATGCTAAAAAAGAATAGACCAAATCCATAGACAATCATTTTGTCTAATTTTATTAGGCATTACTTTCTCCTTTGACAGGCACTAGGTTTCTTGATTGACACATTAACTTGAAATACATTTGACTTTTTTCACCCACATAATTGGTTGAGAAGCTTTCAAGGTTGAAAAAAAAAAAAAGCCATTTCTGTTTGGAGACGAAGATAAAGCTTGGATTATAGAGAATCTCTCATTGCCACTAACTGTCAAGCTTAGTCCTAATAAACACCAAGATTAGCTGTTTTGCAAATAAGTTTATGTTTAAGAAAGTTAAATGCCTACCCGACATGCCACAAAAAGCTAACATTTAATTCGACTTCAAAAGGAAATGTAATGCTTCAGCATACACAAAGACCCCTTGGGAAATGCTGAAAAGTCCCTGTAAGTATCCCTTACCTGCTTTCAGCTACTGCACTGGTGCACTCAGGAACTGAGTCTCATTGCCATGAATTTCTGCCAAAAAAATAGTCACTTTAGGACATTTGGTGTCCTGAACGGTTTCATTAGTTTCATCAGAATTGTTCATTTTTCTCTTGCTGTGAAAAACATGGTAGTGTTCCTACTGCCTATATTCATGGCCCTTCAACAAATGTCCAGATATTTTCAAATGAGATTTTCAGTGCTTGCAAAATATTCCTTTGTGTGCCAAAGAGAATATGAAGTTTGTATTGCACATTAATTAGGTGTTACTTTTCAGTGTAAGGAATTTGGGTATGGTCTAGCCTCTGTGGAAAACTTAAGTAGAATTACAGTGTGACCCTGCCATGTCACTCCTACATATGTAAAGAATTAAAGTCAACAAATGACACAGATACCTACAGATTCTTGTTTTTATTACAATACATTAAAAAAAAGTCATTACTCAATCAGCCTAAATGCTCATTAACAGATGGATATATGAAGAAAATAGGACAAATATACACATAAAGGAGTACTATTGAGCTGTAAGTTAGAGTGCAGTTATGTCATTTGTAAGTTACATGTGTGTAACTGAAGACCTCAATAAGAGAGGTAAATCACATTTCTTGATATGTGTCTTTTAATTTTTTTTTAAATTCCTTTGTTTATTTAATATGTATATAGTGTTCTGTCTGCATATTTGCCTGCATACCAGAAGAGGGCATCAGATCTCATTATAGACGGTTGTGAACCACCATGTGGTTGATGGGAATTGAACTCAGGACCTCCAGAATAGTCAGTGCTCTTTAACCTCTAAGCCATCTATCCAGCCTGATATGTGTCTTGATAAATTTTATTTATGAGAAACAAAGATTTCTATGGAAATAGTAGAAACTGAGGTATATCTTGCAGATAATCAAGATATATACATGACTTGGGATCAGACAAGAATGCTGTGGAATAATGCTTTTGTACACTGGTTTAATAAAACGATAATTGGCCAGTAGCCAGGCAGGAAGTATAGACAGGATAAACAGACAAAGAGAATTCTGGGAAGAGGAAGGCTGAGTCAGGAGAAGCCAGCCCGCAGTCCAGGGAGTAACATGTAATGACACACAGGTAAAGACATGAAAAATGTGGCAACATATAGATTAACAGAATTGGGCTGAGTTTAAGTCTAAGAGCTAGTCAATACTAAGCCTGAACTAATGGCCAAGCAGTTATAATTAATATAAGCCTCTGTGTTTTTACTTGGGTCTGAGCAGCTGTGGACCAAGTGGGACACAGGAAAACTTTCAGGTACAAATGGTGCCCACATGTGATGGCAAGAGTTTCCACCTAATACCTGAGAGAGCTTAAGAAGA
Organism: Peromyscus leucopus; assembly: GCF_004664715.2. Classification (NCBI taxonomy): domain Eukaryota; kingdom Metazoa; phylum Chordata; class Mammalia; order Rodentia; family Cricetidae; genus Peromyscus; species Peromyscus leucopus. Next base: position 101,048,480 of record NC_051067.1, on the reverse strand, counting down.
GATTATAAATTTAGCTAAGAGCACCTTCCTATGTTGCTTATGGCAGGTCTAGATACAATGATGTATCCCCGGGCTATTGTGGGCTCGTGGCATACAGGCTGGATCTACAGCATGGCAAATTCCTGCTGAGTTATACAGAAGTTTCTGTAAGCCGTGCAACATTGTGCATGGTAGATATAGCTTTTGACAGTACAAAAAAGGGGGTTCTGTGCTAATTGCTGCTTTGATAAAGGCATAGACCCACTGCCTCCCAGAATTGGCAGAAAATTATTTCTGCCACTTTGAAAAGCTGAGGTGGGCAGAGCCAGCAGCCAAAGCTGCTATCTCAGTTTAGTCATTCTGCAGTTTAAAGCAATAGATTCATAATAAGTCAGATTCAGATTAAATAAACCTCCAAATGGTTTATGGCATATGTAAAAATGTAAATAGGCTTGGAAGAGAGAGGAAAAGGAATATAGACAGTTATATAAAGAAAAAATTTAAAAAATAAAGACTTTAAAGAGAATGTAAAGGTAATATATAAAAAATGAGCCACATAAAGATGGATATTACACAGAGAAGCTGCTGATATATATATATATAGTATATAATATATACTATATATATTAATCTTAATTTCAAAATCTGTGTCTAAGGTTACATTGCTTTGGAAAAGAGGTTCTGCTTTTTATTGGTGAAATTATTTTGGCCACTCCACATAGTTAAAAGGATATTTATTTAATGGCGCAACTCACAAATTAAGTGATAGGTAGGTCACAGGGTCTGGGAAAGGTGTATCACAATCCAGCGGTGTTCTCTGGAGCTCTGCTCGGTCCATCTCCAACGTTCAGCGTCCCAGCACAGAGAGCCCACAGAGATAGCACTGGCCCATCCAGCTCTTGGGTCTCCAGGCGCCTCCCCGGCCCCGCCTTGTAGGCATGACAGTTGCCAGAGTCTCAATGGGGGTTGGAACTCCCAGATCCAAGCTGGAATGGCTACCCACTACAGCTTTTGTTTCCACAGAAGATGAGAACCTGTGGATTACTTCCAGGCTAATATGGTTTGACCAGCCAAGACCCCCTGAAAGATCCAATGACACCATGGACCAGATCATCCAACATTCAAAATCAACTTCAAGGCAATTGCTTCAGAGAAGACAGCTTTACAAGCTACTCCAGTCAGGACTTAACCATGAATCTTAATTTTCTCAGGATCCCCATTAGATTGCCAGCACCCTCATCCAGCAGGAAGTAGTATGAGAAGCAACACTCAAATTTCCAAAATATTGTTCATGAATGGTTATTTTTATTTAAATCAGGTTTATTATAAATGTAATCTCTTTCTAAAGAAGAAAAAAGAGGTAGTATAGATATCATAGGATGAAAGGATAGATTAATGAACCTACTTTTAAAGAGCAACAACTTGTTTGAAATATTTTACATTGCTATGAATTTCAGTTTATTGATACAAATTTAAAGTTAATTTTGTTATTCTGTATGTATATTTCTACTCTCATTTAAGGTATTATGTTTATGTAACTCATTTAAATTGCAATGGATGATTAAGAAATATAGATTAATAGTCATCTAGGATAATCAAACTTATTGTCATGTTAGTTAAGTTTTCTAAATATACATAGATATATTTCAATTAGGTAGGAAATCTTCAAACACTTTAAGACCTGCAGAATATGGCATTTAAAATGTTTTAAAAACTTAGACTTTCAGGATAGTGAGACATGTCTGCTCCTGGCAGCACCAATTTACTTCAAAAAAAAAAAAAATAGGGGCATCAAATACACTCTATATGGAGTTTACCTTCTTCTTGGCAAAAACAGCCATTTGGGCATGAAACTGTTCTGGTCTGGACTGCTTGACAAAATAGTGTATTGACTGGACAAGCAGGACCCATAGAAAGACGACCACTAAACTTTGCAAGGTGATATGATCTTTCAGGTTCCTACTTTGCAGGAGAGACTGCCAGACATTCTGCAGGACACAGAGAAAAAAATGACTGAGAGACTAGGTCTATGCTCTGAAGATGGATGCTCCAATATTACAGAGAAACTTTGGGTAATTGTCCAGGCAGGTAACTGTCTCTGTCATTCTAGATTTTTGGAAGTTGCTTACAATGCAATTCCTGTTTACTTAGGTAATATTGTATCCTTCTGGGGTCTTTGATGTAGTTGAAGACTAGATATAATTATAATTTTCCTTAGTTATGATAAAAGATATGTTAGATATGAAACCTTAGACTCACAAATACAGGATAGATGGAATTTTTTCTTTGAATTTGCCAAATATAAATAGACTAGATATTGTAACTGTAATTCTTGCTTGATTACTGTTTTGTTATATATAATTTTACTATGTTAAAGTTAAAACTTTCCTTTTTAAAAAATGGCAACATATAGATTAACAGAAATGGACTGAGTTTAAGTGTAAGATCTAGTCAATACTAATCCTGAACTAATGGCCAAGCAGTTATAATTAATATAAGCCTCTGGGTGTTTACTCGGGTTTGAGCAGCTGCAGATTGGGGGGACACAGGAAAACTTTCAGCTATACAAGAATTTCTCTGTCTCTCAGAGCAGTCTTGTTTCCCTTTGTATTTAATTCTCCATAATCTATAAGTTTCTTAAGAAGCAAACTTTGAATTACTTTTCAATGTATGAAAAATCTGGTATCTCTGGAATCAAAAAGCAATATGAGTTGATTCTGAGGTAAAACCAAGGGGGGGAATTACCTTTATTCAAGCCAATCTCAGAAAGTAGCCTTATATAGTTATATAATACCTGTGGATTCTGTCTTGAAATTTCCCCCTCTCTATTTTCCCCACCTCTCTCTGTCATTCTGACTGAAGTTTTGATGACTGGATCAACCAACATAGAGGCTCATTTCCCCTTTTCCCAAAGTAGTTATGTGATAGTAAAATTTCAAGTCCCATGCTGCCTGTAAGAAAAAGAGCAATACAGCCTGTTTCAACCATTAAAATCATGAAAACATCAGTGTCTTAGTGTTACAGTGGGAATAAAAAAGGGAGATAAACAAAAAGGAAAATCTGTCTTTACATGTTCAATTTTGAAGCAACTGAACATGGGCACAGTGGGAAATATAATAAAAATACATGAACAGTGTTGAGTTTTGATAGATTAAATTTTCAATGTGCTGTCAACTATACATGTTTAGGTTATTGCCGATAAACTCCCTATTGTATTTTTTTCCACTTTAAGTCCCTTTCTTTGAATTTTCCTTTTTAATTTTTGGACAGTGTACTTAAAGAAAAACACTAAAAATATCAATAACTGTATGTTTGAACCAATCAAACTAATTCTGAGATTTTAGAACAATCACCCAAACTCTATGAGGAACAATTTTCCTCATCTAAAACAAAGAAAATAGAGCAAAATATTCATGTATGATTACAGAGTAGAAAGCCACTTTCTCTGCATGTATTTAGCCAGATATTTAAATACTGTCATTTGCAGTACTATCTAGGACACTGAGGCATCACAATCTCCACTCTAAAACAAAATCTTCAATGATTAGGTTCTCATTATAGCACCTTCCATATCAGGACAGTGATTAGACAGAGGAAGATCACAACTTGCTGTTCTCACACTACATAATGGTGTCCTTTCTTGGCCTGTCTTTCTACTACACAGTATCTGTTAACAATGCTCATTTCCACCTCAGTATTTTCCCTTGTTTCTTTTTGATTCAGTAGTAATTATACTGCTTTATTTTAGGAATAATTTTATTTAAATTTTAGTTTAAATTTAGATTTTCTTGTTTCAGTTGTCACCTAATTAAACTATGTTTTTTGTAGAGTAAAATGTCATACACACACACACACACACACACACACACACACACACACACACACTAAATGTCTAATGATCAAATCAAAATAATTAATATTTTTACCTTAAACATTTATGATTTCCTTGTGATGGAAACCTTATTACTCTCTCCTTGTTTTTTATAAAATATGTAAGTAAATTTTTTAAATTTGTTACCAACCAAAATGTATTGCTTCTGCTTCCTGTACTTTGTTACCTGTTTTCCAGCCTTCTTCCATCTTCTTTTCCCTCTATTGTTTTATCTTCTAATAACCAACATTCTTTTCTGTTTCAACAATATCATGCTTTTGTTATCCATAAATTAATGAAGACTAAATGGTATCTGTGTTTATATAATTAGCTTAATTCACTTAGCATTGTAACAAAAGCGTCTCATAGCACATCTGTAACTTTTGTATGTTGAATGTATATACATTGCTGAGTGAAAGCGTAGTTGTCACACAAATACTTGTTTCAAACAAGAAGATTAACAGTGAATGAAGAGATCAGGATGTCTACCATGACTGGAAGTCCAGATGCTTTAGCAGTTACTCTTTTTTGTTTAGGATTAAGAATTGAGTAATAAGTCTAAGTCTGTGTGTAAAACAACCATTTGTGTAAAGTCTGGGAAAGTTCACCAACAGCTACATCACTTATGTTCATGTTTTGCTGTAAAAAATACCAATGATACAAGATTTGAAATCTCAAAATTTGTCATTTAGAATGGTTACTAAAGCAATTTTTATAGAGCATGGGGAAAATGCAAGGTTATCTCATTGGTCATGATTATCTCAGTTATCATAAATATAATTACAGAAAGGCATAGTAAATAACGATAAACCATCATACTAAAATGAGAGTCTGGGATATAACAATGATTGTATCTTAATATTCATGTCTCATTTGTGTTAGGGATGGTTTATAGACCTAGATAGCAAAGTGTCATGCATCAAACTTTCACAACTTCCCATATTTTTCTTTGGAGAACATTTTGTCATTTGAAGCCATGTAAACTTGCAAAGAAATACTCAAGTTCAAATTTCACTTTTAACTAAGCAATTTTTTTCAATGACATTTTCTTGATTTTCAAGTTATTAGTCTAAAATGAAGTCTTGTTGTGTCCTGAAAGATAAGTGATTGAGTTGAGCAGATTAAATAAACAACAATATGGTTTATAAAACTTTAAATACCATACAAGCTTCTATGGTTATTATTCATTGTTTTTTATTCCCTATGAAATGGGGATAAATTAGAAACAAATTCTACAAAATAAGCTCTGCTTCTACATTTATGTGAAAAATGTATCAACCATTACTTAGTTTAGAGATAATGTGAATTAAGAAAAGCTAGTACACAAAATAGTTATATTGAAATAGCTTCTTGCCAAAATGGCCTCAGAAAACAAGTACAATTGATGAGTTTGAGATGAGGAATCAAAATGAAATTAACTGATTCATTTTAGAGTATGTAATTATTTTACAGATATGATAAATTGGAAATCATCTTGTTAAAGGTCATTAGACAGGCAGATAAATATAATTTATTGTCAAATAGCTAACTGAATTATACATACCCATTTAACTCACCTGCTTTGTGTCCCAAGAATATGACACAATTGAAATCAAGGTTTTCATTTATTAAAGTTCACTGTTGAGAGCTCCCTTGCAATGTCTACCAAAATAAATGAAATGGAATGATAGTGAAATAGTCTGTCTTTTTAATCTTTAAACTATTCAGTATATAAACTCCTGTGTTGTGAGCTTTCTCAGGACACATGTGTATCTTGCCTTCAAATTAAGTGATCACACTTGTGAGTTATATAAAATACACTGACATTGTTATTTATTAAGTGGCACAATGTTACTCATGAAGTGTCACTGTTTACCATGCCAAAAAAAAAAAAAAAAAGCCACAAGGTACAACAAAACCCACTATAAGAATTTATTAAGGGAGGTGGAAATAGGGGTGGGTTGGGGGGAAAGGCTGGGGGATGAGAGGAAAGAGGACAAGAGAATCTGTGCTTGGTACATAAAATGAACAGAAAAATCTCTTAATTAAAAAAAAGAAAAAGTAAAAAAAGAATTTATTATGAGAAGAGAATAGAAGGGGGTGCTTAGGTTTATGAAAAGATCATGCAGGAAGAGAGGGGAGGGATAGGTGGAGACCGCTTTTTATAGGTTCCCCCTACACATGCACATACCGGCTTATGTAGCTATGCCATGCATGCACATAGGTTACATGATCATGCTGCTCTAAAATTACATGATCATGCAATGAACAGATTATGTAGGACATAAGGCCCTGGGATGACTAAGCATCTTGCCAGCACATGGGTGATCATGGGGGAGTGACTAGTAATTCTAACAGACACCATCAATCATTGTCTACCTCCCCTAACTAAAAGAAAAAGGAAAAAGAAAGAAAGAAAAAATCTGCAAGATTGTTGGGATATAGAGCTGTTTAGTAAACAACAACAAAACAGGCAAAAGCATGCATATGTGTGCCTATGTGATATATATAGCCCATGATGTTGGACTAAAATAAAAGAATGAAATCTGTAGGAAATACTTCATTTTAGAGATAAAGTGCTATGCTTTGGAAGACACACTATTCTGAATTAAAACTAACTTAAACAAGCCAGGTATGTTGGTGCATGCCTTTATTCCGAGCACTTGGTAGGAAGAGGCATGAGGGTCTCAGTTCCAGGCCATCCTGGCCTGCAAAATGAGTTCCAAGACAACCAAAGCTACAAAGAGAAACCCTGTCTCAACAAATGAACAAACAAACTAACTAACTTAAATAATTTTAAAACATGTCAAAATCAATTTTTGAGCTACGATAATTTTCCAGCCATTGGACATCATCTCAATCCGTTTTTTGATAATTAATTGAAATGAATCATCCAGGCTCTGAATGGATCTCATATTAACTCCTCCAGAAACATGGTGCTATTCCCATTGTCACTGTTAGTCTAGTTTGCTCTTGCAGCGCTGGTCACTTGTTATGTGAACAGTGTTCAAACTTACTAACTTGTTAATACACAATTCTCATAGTGTATAGACATGCAATATGTTTTGTGAAATAAATGAGCAACTGAATAAATGAACTAATGGATGATAAACAAGTAACAGACAGCTGCACAGATGGATAGGTGAACAGATATGTAGTTGATTCCCTTTGTTTTGAACAATTAAACAATTCTATTGCAAACAACTAAAAAAGAGTAAAATATTAAAACTACTTAGCATGTTAATTTTATTAAATATTTCCAATTTGTTCTCCAAATTCAGTATACCAGGGAGATTTTTCTCTGTAACACACATCTAAAAGGGTAAATTTAGGGTAAAACAACATTTTTTTTTAATTCAAGAAATATTGAGCAGCCTACAAAGCCTCTACACAAAGAAAGAAGAGATCAATTGATGCTATTATCAGTGCACTTAAACATAGCTTCTAAAAATGAGACACTGATGAAAAGGAGTTTAAAAGCTGTTCCCTTAACACCATTCTAAAATAGTTGATGTTATTTTATTTTTTTTTCTCCTCCAAGCTTTCAAAATACTCATGCTGAGATACTGAGATTGTATTTAGTTCGTGAAATTAGTGACATAAAGCTTCTGCAGCCACCCCTATTATCTAACACAAAGATGCCAAAGCACAATTGAAATCCTATTATATATATTGCATTAAATTGGTTCCCAGCAGGGCATCTTAATTAAGATGTGCTTATTACCTGGGTCCGGATTAAGTGGCATGGACTGTATCTTAGTCTTTATAGTAAGACAGGCAGCAGGGTTATCCAAGGCCCTGCTTTACTAATGAAGGCTAATGGCCCATTGCCTTCATGGTACAATGGTGGTAGGGGACATTTTAATACCCTACCAGACACCATTTTAATTTAATGCTAAGAATGCACATAACCCTATTGCCCTTTCTTAAGTAAATACTTGTAGGACATTGAGCATTACCCTCCTAATGAGAAATTTGCATCAGACTTTCACTTTATGCTGTGGTAATAATACGGGTCTACTGAGCCCAGCAAAATTGACATTCTTCTCTGGATGAACTCTTGTCTTTTCTATTGTTTCCATCTTCAAACACTCATGGTATTTCCAGTCTCTCCCAACAAGTCTTTCTTCCTACTTAAAATCCCTTCTGTGGGTTGGAAGTGGGGGCTATTAGCAACCAAACTACTCACAGTTGTAAAGCAGAAGCCACAGTTTAATCCCTAGGTTTCAATGCCTGAGCAGTTGAATTCTGAAATTTGGATAACACTTTTATGTTGTTCAGTGATATATGATACTAGTAAAAAAAAAAAAGAGATATTTCAAAAGTCTTGGCTATCATACAATTGTGTTTTTTTTTTCTATTTTCCTATAAAGTTCTAGCTTTCTGACCCAATGCATATCAATTGTAAAGGAGAAAAAGGATTATTTTGGTTGACTAGGATAAGCAGATGTTAGCAGACAAGGGAACAAGATACTTTCTCATTCAGGTAGCTACTTTCTAGTGTGTGTTAGTGACCTGTGAGTAAAACTTTTCTGAGTGCCCTGGAATTTTCACTCTTGAGTTCTTAGGAATGCCATATATGACTTAAATATTCAGTTGGAAAGTAATGGTCCTAGGAAACAGTACATCAAACACCTTGAAAATCAGCATTGTTGAGAGAGCTAGCACAATTACATAAATATTTGATGAAAGGGACTCAGTTATTGGTGTGGCAATAATTATGCAAATTATAGTGATTCTCATTATCCGTGATACTTTTACAGGTAACAGCACTTTACACTTGACTCACAGAGAATTATAACAATATAAACAGAGTCCTGACATTAGGAAAGCCAGTGTTTCACAAGCTGGACTCACTTGGCAATCAGGACAGCTAGAAACCTTAGCAAACACATATGTTTTGGGCTGTCATTCAGCTACTGGCGTGTCAGAGAATATTTGGCACTTAATTCTATGCAAAATGTTTTTCCTATTTGGTTGTTGTATACGATATAAGCCTTGAAGCATGGCGTGAAGTAATTTAACAACTGGAATAACACACATTTGGGACAAAACTAATTTCATAGGAAAGCTGATCACAGACACTCAAGTTGTTCATAAAAATGTTACCTTGTCATATAACACAAGCTGAAGATCAAGAAATGGGTGGGGAAAGCTGCCTGTGGGAAAACATCCTTCAGTTCTGACAGAAGAGTCAATTTTTCATGATAATATCAACTTAGCTACAAATGCCAAGATATGCTTTGATACGTATTCCTTCATCTCTCCCCAGTTTTCAAGAACTGGGCAGCTGGATTGGCAACGTTGTCTTTTAGCAAGCTCTGCTTCATAGTCTGTGTTACAGTACAGTTTTTCCCCTCTGCCTGGTCACTATTGATACAAAGGCCTTAAATACTCCCAGCAGTGTATCAAATATATGTATTGCAATCCAAAGACATGAAAAATCACCAAGACAGTGCAGGAGAGGTGTATTTTACCTTCCTAGAAAATGCATACAAGTATATTTTCAGACACCAGGCTTCTCATCATAACTGCATTATCAAGAATGTCTGTCTGTTGGGGAGATGGGAGATTTTTCTTGGGATTCTCCACATTCATTGGCTATGCAATTTGTTCCTCAGCCTTAGCCATCCACTTCCTTCACAGGTGACACTTGTCATTGTCAGTATCTGCTCAGAATTGACAGAACTGTGACAATGACAGAATCCTATGTCTTCTGTCCAGAACTGAGCAGAAGATTGAGGACTGGAAAAAAGTGACACTTACTTTGCTGCCAATCTTTTGCCTTTTTGTTCCAGGCAAAAACATGCATGTTTTTCAGATTTGATGAATCCTTAGCATATAAAACTTGTTACTTCTATATTCTAAAAATACTCTCTAGACACTTACTGATCCCCACACTCCAATTAGAACCCTCATTCATGCCATAAGCATCACTAACCTAGATAATGCATTGAGTAGCCTTTCTCTTAATTTTTTTCTCTCTGATTACAATTTTGCTGTCAGTAATCCACCCAGCCACCACTATGATCTTTAAAATAAAGTAAAAATATACTCAGCCTATGATCAATGTAGAATAAAATGAATGCACATTTAAAACATTTTAAATGGATGATGTTTGATGCATCAGTATAAACTACATCTTTCTCTTTCAGTGTAGTGCATATAAAAACACAAGAACCAGCAAGAATCTGGCTGGATTTATTTCTTTTTATGACCTCCTAGGAACTAAGTCAGTTCCCAGAATGTTATAGAACTCAATATGCTTTTGTTGACTTAGTTAAGTCATTGTAGGACATGCTACAACTCTCACTCTGCTTTCAACATCATAGACAGTGTGTATTAACTTCAGGATTGGGTCTTGTCTTATCTTTCTGTTTTTAGTGAAAATTCTCTGCAATATGAGATTATTTTTGTAGCAAATATTGAGCAAAAATACAAGCAAACTTAAAGTGTAAGGGAAATTTTCTTGAGATATTCCATTATAGGTCTAACCATAAGAGTTTCATACAAATTGGAAACATGGTTGTAGAAGAGCAGAATCAATTATAGAAGAATTTTAGTATTCAAGAATGCTAAGCCGGGCGGTGGTGGCGCACGCCTTTAATCCCAGCACTCGGGAGGCAGAGCCAGGCGGATCTCTGTGAGTTCGAGGCCAGCCTGGGCTACCAAGTGAGTTCCAGGAAAGGCGCAAAGCTACACAGAGAAACCCTGTCTCAAAAAAACAAAAAAAAAAAAAAAAAAAGAATGCTAAAAACTAGCATAAGCAAATTTATATGTGAAAAAGATATATTATAAAGAGAAGTATATGCCTATATAAGGAGTGTTTTCTGTTTTTGTTTTTCACCTTCTTAATTGCCCTACAGTCTGAAACATCCACACCTCCATAATGTCATTACTTAATTCCATTCTTCCTGTGTTTGTCTTCAGTCTGCAGCAATATATTCACAAGTACAAGAATGTATTATATACTCCATTCATTTTTCCAATAATACTCATACCTGAGATAAAGGTCTAAAATGATAGCCAGTCAGGGCTTTCTGGCACATTTAATGAAGAACTGTCTTCTCTCTCAAATTCAGATAGAGAAGGGTGTTTCTTCATTTAATTTCAAGTAGAACACCACACTTTTCTCTCCAACCTGAGTTTCTTGTTCTAGAGGAGACATAGAGTATAAATCAGTGGGGAGGAAAGGTATCTTGAACATTAGTCTAAATAATCCTTCCATGTTCTTGGGACTGCATACAAATTAGATCACACACACACACACACACACACACACACACACACACAAACAAGACTTGTCCATAACCTTATCAGAAAGATAAAATGGAATTTCTAGGATTGTGATGATATTTACGTGCAATTTATAATACCGCTTTTACAGAAGTCTTTTTCTCAAGGCATTTAGGTCATTTTAATCAATATATCTTACTAGTTGCATGGTAAACAAATGCCTGTACTTTGGATTGTACACTTCATTTCCTATATCTAGATTTTTTTGAACAACACCTTTCTGGTATCATTTATTCTACTTTTGACACTTTAAAATAAGATAAAAAGTCAAGAAGTTAGTAGCTCCTGCCTAGTCATCAAGTCTTTGAGATGATTGATAGGACAGATCTGTTCTTATGTGCCTGGCAGAAATCAGGTTTGTGCTCTAAAAATCAGAAGATTGAAAGTAAGAAAGGCCTTTATGATTCATGGGACAGCATGGTAGGTTTGGATGAGAGTGAACGTGCTAAAATGTGGAGGCAAATGGAATGGGGAGAGATTGTGAACACATTTAAGAACCACAAACCTTAAAGAACATTAGACATTTTAAGTTATGTGAATGAACTTATTGATAGCACCATTGAACTTTTGTTAACCAAAGTAGTATTCATAATCTCAATTATAACTGAGAAAATAAACACAACACACCTCTTAATAGGAGAGCCACATGTGGGCATCATTGAGCATTTTCTTAGATGTAGTGTTTCTATTAGTTTTTAGCAGCAGCAACCCATGGAGGTCTCATTTGACAGATGTGCTAACTTAGATGGATGTGACATTATATGTTAGCTTTTGTTGTAACTCCTGCTTTTGATGACTACAGACACTATGTGACTGATATCCTCACCTTTTACTACTCAGTGACTCCATAGGTTTCATGGTTTGACAGACTCAATTTTACATAATACTTTCAGTTTTTTTATTATTTTCATAGTTAACATCCTGTACAAAAATGGAATTGAAAAAGTACTTTGATAATAGGACAAGACAAAGCAAAGTTGGACTCAACCCAAAAAGTAGAAAAATGTGGAATCTTCAGACTTGGGAATGGATCACTGAGCAGCAGAGAATACAATCCCTGGAAGGAGACTTTGTGATGGGAATTTGCACACAGAAGATTTACTGAGAAATACATTTGGGGATAAGTAATTGTGGCAGATTTGGCAAAGAGAAAAGTGGACAGGAAGTTGCATTGCACCTGAGTTCTCAGAAAATCCTCAAGTTTCTCTAAAACTGAATGAGTCCTTTAGATAGGGTCAAAGTCTTCATAGACTTTGCCCTTCTTCAGTAGCTAAGTATCACTGTGCATGAGACACTGGCCTATGAGAGACATGGACTTGAGAAGGTAGAAAACAGTCTGGCCATTGGATGGGAAATGAGGCCTGTTTGTCAATCAGGGATATGGGCAGAACACTTTTTTTTATTAAAGCCAAAGAGAGAGCAATATCATAATATATAAGAATAAGAATATTGAATATCCACAGACTGTGCCTAACCCAATTGTCATCAGAGGGGTGTCATCCAGCATACAATGGGAGCATATGCAGAGACCTGTAGCCAAACACTAGGCAGAACCAGGGGAACCCCTCAGAAGAGCAGGAAAAAGAATTGTAGTAGCCAGAGAGGTAGAGACCACTGCAAGAACATGGCCCACAGAATCAACTAAGCAGGACTCACAGGGGTTCACACAGACTGAGGCAACAGACATGGAACCTGTGAGTTTGAGCTAGGTCCTCAGCATAAACCTTATGGTTGTGTATCTGGGTGTTCTAGTAGGACTCCTAACAGTGGGAGTGGTGATGGTGGGGGTGTCCCTGACTCTTTTGTCGCTGCTTGGGACCATTATACTGGGTTTCATCATCCAGCCTTGATATGAGGGTTTATGCCTAGTCTTATTATAACGTGTTAGGCCATATTTGACGGATATCCCTGGAAAGTCTGCTCTTTTTCTTTGGTGAGGGGAATGGAGGAGTGGATCTGGGGGAGAGAGGAGGTGGGGGCAGAAACTGGTAGGAGAAAGGGAGGGCAAACTGTAGTTGGGTTGTAATGTATGAGAGAAGAACAAAAGAAAAAATACTGAGTTTCAAATATGGAGATGTATATGTTTTTCCAATATATGAATACATCATCATTTTATTAATTGTATTTTTTGTTGTTGTTTATGTGCATGTGTATGCCATATGTATGAATTTACCCATACAGGCCAGTAGAGAGTGTGGGATCTTCTGAAGCCTAAGTTGCAAGTGACTATGAAGTGCCCAATGTGGGTACTTGGAACTGAACTGTTGTCCTCTGGAAGAGCAATAATGCTCTTAACTACTTAGTTATATCCCTAGCTCCATCTTATTATTTTATTGAAATGAAAATTGATGTGAAGAATATCACACATATAGGCCTGGGGAGATGACTCAGTTGGTAAAATGTTTGTTTTTACAGTCTTGAGAACCTGGGTTCAATCTCCATCACCCATGAATAAAAGTCATCTAGGTAGTGGGTACCTGTTATCCCAAACAGCACTGGGAAGGCTGAGGCAGTTATAACCAATAAGTCTTTTTGTCCAGGTAATCTAGAAAAACTACTGAGCTTCAATTTCAGGGAGAGGCCCTACCTCAAAAAAATAAGGTAGAACACAATAGAGGAAGACACTTAACATTAACCACTATCTTCCATAATCATGCTTAAAAAATGCACATACATACAGAATATTATTTCAATACATGTATACATCTCAATACATGTATATATTATATAAAGTCAAAATCTAAATATGGATGTCTATCTTCTCAAATATTTATCATTTGCTAGTGATAAAAGTTCCAAGTATCCTAGATTTATTGAAATAAATGGTATGTAGTCATTATTCACAGCTATTCTACTTTGCAATAGAATCGAGGAGTTGTCTTCTTGAAACTTAGTGGCCATCCACCTTCATGTTCCCATGTCAAAATTTTGAATGAGTAATCATTCCAAAAAGAGTTCTATCAGTCAGTGAAGATTCAGGGTCTGAATAAGAGAGAGAGCATTGATGAATTCTTTATTCAGGTAACAAGCAAGTGTATACAAATGATTACATCATAGCTATAAACTTTCATGATATCAATTTTCCACAATGATATGTTAGGACAATAAGAGATATTGATTTAATAACATAATGTTTGTGGAGTGGAGAGACTGATGTTTCACTGAATGTGAACACTGATTCCAATTTTTCTAATCCATATTGATAGAGAGGTTTTCATATTTGTGTATATTTCTTTCTGGGAAATGCAAATTTTTAAATGTAAAAATTAATGTGTAGGACAAAATTTTGATCAAGATAGAACAAATCTATGGTAATATACAAACATTTTAAAGGTTCTTATGAGTAGCTCTGTTGACACTTAGGACCAGATAACACCATACCATGGGACCTATTTTACAGAAGGTCATTCTTGTCTTCTGAGGAAGAAGAAACTAGCCATCTCCAAAAGTCGAGGTAACCAAAGAAGTCTCCAAGTATTGTACATTGCCCACAGATGCCCATATGCTTCCACACTTTATAAATCTTTCTGTTTTCTTTTCATTATTATTTGAATGTATTTTTCTGAATGTAACAATTTCATAGCTATAACCAGGAAAATCTGAGGCAAACTTCTCAAGCTGGGCACTCTAATCAGGCCCCACTGTGTGTTATTATATGGATTTAAATAATATGCAACAGAATTGCCTAGCTAGAGTTTGCTCTAGAATGTAAAACAAGCTTCTAATTTCTTCAAGATAATTCTGTGGTGATAAACTGCAGTAAATATGTGAATTCAATGTATTTTTAGCAAATCTGGTATAAGGTGTTTCACTAAAACTTGACCATATGTGAAATGGATTATAATTTTTTTTCTGGCAATAAGACCATGAAATTCATATAAGCCTAATGGAAATGTATCTTAAAAGCCATAAGAGAGAATACTTGTCACAAATAAGTTTTACAATCAAAATCCAAACATGTATATAAAATTAGAAGTCTGGTGATTTATAATTGCATGTTTAGCTTTGGTTTATCCGATCCTCTTATTTGTTTCAGTAAATTAAGAGGATGGAAGACAAAATGATTGACTCAAGGGCACAAAGCTAGCATTATGCTCTCAATGTTGAGGCATTCTAAATATAGCAATGCAAGCTAATTGAAAATTTACTAGAGAAAAACTAGGTTAAGTATTGTTCCTCCTGCTGAACATTTATTGATTACTGAGCTCGTGCATATTGGGATCCTACTATAAACTAGGGCTACTGCTTAGTGTTGGGGGACAAAGTTCAATAACACCTCCTCAACAGGACAGTACTTTATGAGCATTAGTAAATCACTAATTGCTGCACATGATATGAGCAGGTGTCATCATTCTCATCCTCCTCCTCATCACCAAACACTGACTGTTATGTTCAGTGCATTTGTATTGTTTTAACTAAAATCACAATATATGTTATGTGAGCATGGTGAGGTTGTGTAGCCTCTACGAGATGAAGTTAGGCTGGCAGAAGTATGTCACTGGGGTGATTCTTTGGTAGTTATACCTACCCCTGGCTCTAGTTTAGAAAGCTTTGTTTTGTGTCTGCCACAAACTGAACAAGCATCAACTTACATTCTAGCAACCACAGGTATATTCCCACCACTATGGCTTCTCCATCATAACACATTGTTATTCTCAAAATCATAAGTTAAAACCACATTTTGTTCCTTTAAGTTGATTTAACCAATATTTTTGTCAAAATAGTGCAAAAGTAACTAACACAATAGATATTCAAATTTTCTTTAGTGAATTATATATAAATGCAACATAAGATCTGTTTCGTATGTTTTAGAGGTGACAAGGTGGTCTATAAATACAGCGGCAAAAATTACATTCTAAATCTGGACATTGTGCCCCTAACTGACGTTCTAATCTCTGGAAAAATACTTTTCCCTTGTAACCGCTATTTTGGTTCATATATGGACGAGTGTGTAATTTATTCTTTCTCAAATAATACAGCAGTATGTTGTATCATATAATCTTTATAAGTTTTAGAAAATAGCTTAGTTTCCATGTTTCATATTGTTCTCAGATGGAAACTTAAAAAGAGCGCACCCTGGTAAGCATTACTAATCCACTAAGGAAACGGATCCAAAGAAAAAACCTGTCTAAGTTCACAGAAATGGCAACTAGAAAAATCTAAGTTTGGAAGCCTGACATATGATTCCAAAAGCTGACAATATTGTCTATCTCAAGGGTAAGAGGCATGGTAAAGTGCAGCCTCAACCAATTCATGTTTGCATATATGTCTTCTCTGGTTCAGAAAGACTTATACTACCCATGAACATGGCAATAAGCAACAAGCAGAGAAAAAAAAAAAAACACCCAAGGGAACTGATAACCTTCCAGTCTACAGTCCCTTAGTAATAAAGGAACAACATGCCAAAGGTATGAAAGAGCTGAACACTTTCTCATGGGACATCCTTGTTCATCTTGTCCTAGTAAATATCAAGAACTTATATTTAGAACATCTGTTCCATGTGTCATGAACTATGTCACATTTAATATATGTTCAATTTGTTATGTTCCATATATGCTATATGTTATATATGTTACACATAAACATATGTTCCTTTAAATATCTTTGAAAGGTCATCAACAATCATTGTATAACCTGAAGGCCCTTATTTTACTCATTTCTTCATAATGATGGGTAGAGAGGAATGAGTCTTTCTTTGTGGTTCATGAGATCATAGTTTGTGGATTAAGTCTTCAGAATAGGTTATTAAGTGTAAGGGTGTTTCTTCATGCCTGGTCCTAGCAGCATTATAGACACATTCTAAGTGTTCAGCTAAAGTCAGCTACATTAAAATGATGTAGATTTCATGTATCACAACATTCAGTTTTACGTAGTTTATATCTAAACAGTTACTCTTATTCATTGATAGAGTTCATATTAGTCAGAAAAGCATTGTTTCTCTACGACAATGGATAGTATCTTTTATGGAATACCACTTAGGTAGACCATGCTTCAGTCCTGAATTGGACACTCACTAAGATGGTAAGCATCCCCTTTGTCCACATGAGCTTCAGATCTAATGCTTATATTTACAGGTAGACTTTTCTTTCCAGCTCTATAACTCAAATGGTATAACTCAAATCTGGCTACAACCTGCTGTGGTTATCGCTCTGTATAAATAAATAAACACTGATGGGCCAGTAGCCATACAGGAAGTATAGGTAAAACTAACAGAGAGAAAAATTGAGGGAACAGGAAGGCAGAGGAGGAGACTGCTGGAGCCGCAGCCAGAACAAAGAAGATGTAATGTACCAATAAGCCATGAGCCACGTGGCAAAGTACAGATTAATAGAAATGGGCTGAATATATGAGTAAGAGCTAGACAATGATAGGTCTGAGCTAATGGCCAAGCAGTTTAAATAATAAAAGCATCGGTATGTTTATTTTATAAATGGGCTACAGGACTGCCGGGGCTTGGCGGGTGGGACCTGGAGAGAAAACTCCAGCTACAACAACCCTTTCACATTCCTGTCAGTGCATTATTAGAAATTGGTTGGAAATTTTCCTCCTTCTGAGCTTTTCAATAAAAGAAAACTTGAAGCACTTTATTTTGTAGGTTTTGTAGATACAAAAAAAGCAGCCGTCACTACATTTCCCCCATGTTCCCAGCTCTTTTTTGCACATGGCACCATATGCTCTATTTTCTGAACTGTATCTTACTTAGTTAAGGTGTTTTTTATTAAATTCAAAACATGGTAATTACTATTTGAGATCTTAAAAGACAAATATTAAATTGTGTTTTGTGTTTTAATGAACTAAAAGGAATGAGTATATTGACATCAAAATTTGAGAATACAGAGAGGAAAAGAATAGAAAAAGAAGTCTCTCTTTATGCCTGCCTCTGACTGGATTATTTTTTTCATTTGTTGAAGCATTCCAGTCCCTCTGTCAACCTCTGTTGAAGTGTCTGTCCCCGTCAATTATCTGTCACTGCTTAATGCCATTCTTAAAAAGACTTACAAACTTTCTGAGTGACATTGTAACTTCAATCAATATGCATTTCTGCCACAGTGGAAATTATTTTTGAAAACTTCTGCATCCTTTCTAGGTTCTTTGAGATCTTAATTGCCTAGGGTGTCACTCGAGCTCTGCACTTTCTGCACGTGGTTCCATTTGAAAGAAGTCTGTGTGAGCATAAGGTACATTTCATTCATAAGGCAGTTAGACTGGTTGTAAGGCCTTGTCTGGCAAACTGTGGGACATTATGGCAAGTAAGAAGATAGTCTAGACTTCTGGGAGCTGAGATACAGAATCTCATCATATTTACTATACAGAGATTGAATCCAAATGGATTTATACCTATTAATTTGACTTCTACAAACCCTACAACCCGAAAATTCACATCAACTATTGAAATAGTGAGTTGCAATTTGCAATACTGAAAATCAAAATGCTTAATTCATAAGATATTATGATGATTAACTGTAACTGTACTTCTTGCTTCAGACATTGTAAGAATTCAATCAATGCCCATTTGTCTTCTTTCCATGCCTGTCTCTGGGAAAACATTAAAAAAAATTTTTTTGATGGCTATCAAAACAGGAAACATGAGTACAAGACATTGTCTGAAACAAGAATCCAGACTTTGGTGTCCTCATTGAAAAATATTCTGTTTGGAGACTCTGGGTGCCATCTTTTGATTTCTGTTTCTGACTGGCTCTCTCATTCATGATTCTTTTTATGACTTTCTGTTCCATCCCTCCATTCCTCTCTTTTTGCCTTCTCCCTGTCTGTCTACTCCTTTCCTTCCATCTATGAATAAGCCTCAGAGAAGAGGTACAAAAAACTGACATGATATATGGGTTGTTTTTAACATTTTTCAGAAAAACTGAGTCTGAGTGGTCTGGAACTTACCCGAGTTCAGCCAGGAAGAATATTGTGAGCTGGGATATCAGTCCTTTGAGGGCTTTGTCTGCATGAAGCTGCTCTGCCTGCAGCACACTACACAGCCATACTATTCATTTTTCTTATCAAATGACATTAAACCCACACTTTTGTTTTCCTCCTAGGGAAGGGCTGACTCCACATCTAATAGTGGCTATTAACATTCTCATACCAGGGCCTTTTAAAATGTAGGAATAGCTTTGAGATTAATTTCTTTTAAAGCAAACTTGAACCAGCTTTTCTATTGATGCTATGAAGAGGAAAATAGTCTTGCCCAAGGTCGATAAAGAATTGAAAAGTGAGGTTAATAATAAAAGCAGAATTAGAAGTAGTTTCAGTGGTGATATGTCATGCTCAAGCCTATAAAATAAATAGCAATTATCACATTAGCAAATGAGTCTCTCAGAAGGGGAACTGTTGCTGACAACTCCATCTACGCTCCTTTCTTCTGGATTGTTCACTTCGTGCCTCTTGTTGAATAAATCAATCTATGATACTTCCTACCAACATGTTCAAAATAAAAGTTATTTTTTCTATAAAACTCAATACTTGGAGGAGAAAACATGACATTAGAAAAGATTCTCCCTATATTTAGACTTAGCCTATTAGCAAATTTTTCTCTACTACACTTTGTATATGAAATGAAGATTTTTATGCACATAGCTATGATATCTACAGTAAATTCACAAATAGTGTCAGATATTATCTATGACACTCTACATATGAACTATCTTATATTATGCCTATGTTACTTATGCTTTTATAAAGCCTTTTGAATCATTATGATAGTCCTACAAGATAATTATTATTATTATTATTATTATTATTATTATTGCTATTTTACAGATAAATAAGGGGAGTTTGACAAGGCATCATAATGTAGAGCTCTGCAGCACTGTAGAGTGGCAAAAAACAGTATTAACACACTTTGGGACGGGTATCTCATTTTAATCCTAAGTGGAATCACCATCCTACAGACATCACAGACTATCCAAATATGAAAAACAGGATGACCATATCAGTGGCAGAAGATTGTCATCTGCCTTTGCAAAGCACTTTTGAACATAAAAGCCCTGAAATTTTTGATTGTTGTATGCATACATGTATATATCGATGTAGTAATTACTTCTAAGTCATTTCTGAGATATTTCAGTCAAATACAGATATCTCAAAGCCACTACAGTATATTAGAATATTTGTTTTTGTACCAGATATAACCTGAAGTGTTATCTTCTATCTGAGGCAGTGGTACTATCCTCCTCTGAGAAGGGTGGACTTCTTAGTCCAATTCTATATCCTCTGGATACACTAGGCATCAGTGTACAACTCATACAAGTGTCATCTCAAATATGAAAGCATGCATGTCTCCGAATATCTACTCATGTGTTCAGGATAATAAAATGCTATGTATAATCAATGCAAGATGACTGATAAGACTTAAGGCAGGTTTACAAAAAAAATGCAGTAACTGCCCTGAATTCTTTTTACAGAGCAACTTGTTTGGCCCCCATGTAAATGAGAGATGGGAAAGAGTAGTCTGGTTATTGGACATATTTTATATAAAGCTCAGGTCTATGCTCATTTACAGATATCAAAGGCCTTAGGTTTACCTAGGAGTATCTTGAAGGTGCTAAAGCAATCACACTTAAAATACCTGAAGAGGATGCTTTTCTAAAAAGTACTCAGGGAGAATTGTCATCTCTACAGCAGTGATCCTCAGAGTATAGTTGCAGATCAACAGGGCAGAGTCTAGACCTGAATGATCAAGATAATAGCCCTGTGATTTCTGTTCTCAAATCTCAACCAGCACTCAATTTACTTTTAAAAAGTTAAATGTTCAGCTTTGAGATTTACTTAGGTTATATGTAAGAAAATTGTTTGCTTGATTATCTGGTAGACAAGAGATAAAACCTGAGGAATGGATATGATATGTAACTTTTAAAATTCACTCATGAGTGAGGTGATCTCTGATAGCTCATCATAGGGGACTGTGTTTTTAGCTATTCTTTTGCAACAGTCTGAACCCACAACAGACACTTAACTCACTTTTGCTCTTTTATTCTTCTTCCTCCAAAACTTAAAGAATCATTTCTTTTACTACATTCTTGCCTGTCCTGTAGCAGAGTAATGCTGGGCTCATTCCTAGTAGCATTGTCCTTTTTTTTGGAGAAGACTCTTTTAAAATATGTTATTATCTCATAATTATTCCATGTGTGTATATGGGGGTATTTTCAGATATATGCATGTGACAGTATGCATGTAGAGGTCAGAGTTCAACTTTTAGGAGTCAGTCTTTTCCACCTTGGGGTCCCGGGGATCAAATTCAGGTCATCAGATTTATTGACAAGTGCCTCTACCAACTGAATCCTCTCATCCATCCAAGTGAGAAACTTTTTTTGAAGAAGGAAAAAAGAGAATGAAGGATACTTTTTTGAAAGAAAACAGAAGTGTTTCAAGTGTAGGAGAAGGAAAAAGTTTGGTATGATTCTTTCAATTTTATGGTGCTCTCAACCTTTACCATGTTTTCTCTTCTTCATACATATGTTCATTTATTTTTGTTTTCTTACAGAGTACCATCACCATAAGCTGTAGCCCTAAAACAGCTTTAGCATAAGCAGTAATTTATAACTCTATTTGAAGTGCAAATCTTGTTTTGGTAAGACTTCTAACTATCCTGTTGATAGCAGTAATCACAGCATAGGGCAGTATCTCCATCTTGGCTCCAGTGGATCCATTCATAGGTGAACTAACGGTGACTTTTGGTAATCTCTCACTGAAGGACTAGATCTGGACTTCAAAGAATTATTCTGAGTAGGATCTGAAAGAGCCATAAGATAAAAGAAAGAAAATATATGTTCCTAGAAAAACATAAAATTCTTTTTTTACAATGTACCAGGCATCTTTCTGTCAGGGACAAGGACAGAATCTCTAGTTAGTGGAAAAATACAGACCCCCATAAGACAGGGAACTAGATTGTAGCTAGAGTTTTCCTGTCTTGCCCACAGTTAGGACAAATCTTTGTCACCAACCAGTCCCACGGCCGCTCAGACCCAACCAAGTAAACACAGAGACTTATATTGCATACAAACTGTATGGCCGCGGCAGGCTTCTTGCTAACTGTTTTTATATCTTAAATTAACTCATTTCTATAAATCTATACCTTGCCACATGGCTGGTGGCTTACCGGTGTCTTTACATGCTGC
Organism: Peromyscus leucopus; assembly: GCF_004664715.2. Classification (NCBI taxonomy): domain Eukaryota; kingdom Metazoa; phylum Chordata; class Mammalia; order Rodentia; family Cricetidae; genus Peromyscus; species Peromyscus leucopus. The sequence continues at coordinate 101,026,229 of NC_051067.1, read as the reverse complement.
TTGTCCTCGCGATGGCTGCAGTGTCTCCTCCTTCTTCCTGTTTCCCCAATTCTCCTCTCTCTTTGTCCCGCCTATACTTCCTGCCTGGTCACTGGCCATCAGTGTTTTATTTATATAGAGTGATATCCACAGCACTAGATCATCTAGGTTGCCTAGCAACAGGACATTGAGTTAGAGCCCTTGACCTTTCACCCTGTAAACATCCTACATAAACATCCTGTTAGCTTGCCCCACCCTAAGCAGATAACAGCTTCCTGCACCCCTACCCTGCAGGAACTATATATACTCTCCTGGAGAAAAATAAAGTTGCACCTTGATCAGAATCTTGTCTTGGTGTATTCCTTTGTGTCTCCTGTCCGTATCATTCCATCCTTAGGATGGTCAAGTTCCTGTTGAAGCCCTGCTGGCTTGGGCAACTGCAGTATCTCCATCTTGGCTCCAGTGGATCCATTCATGGGTGAACTAACGGTGACTTTTGGTAATCTCTCACTGAAGGACTAGATCTGGACTTCAAAGAATTATTCTGAGTAGGATCTGAAAGAGCCATAGGATAAAAGAAAGAAAATATATGTTCCTAGAAAAACATAAAATTCATTTTTTACAAGGTACCAGGCATCCTTCCATGCATCTGCTACAGAAATCTAATTCGATTCTCTCAAAACATTGTAAGGAATGACTATGGTTGCTTTCATATACCTTACGTCTAATAATTTCCTGAAGGCATTTCAGTTAGTAAAAATGGGAAACTAGAAACTCTGCCTTCAAATCTGAGGTCGGGGGGAGGGGGGAGGTCTCTGCAGGTGTCAATGCAGGCAGGAAAATGAATTGGGAAAACTGTGAGAGTGAAAACTTGATCCAGACTAACTTAATCTGCCAGGACGAACCAAACTTTTAAAGAGTCTGATGCCAGGAGGTTTATTGTTAGCATATTTAAACACAATAGAATTCGAGGGAAAGTTTCCACCCAATAATTACTCCAATTCCAAGTGCACACTAAAGCTGATGGTGTGACTCCATAGACACTGCTTTGCAAGGTACGTGTGACCCCAATGGTGAGTTTTATGGCTTAAGGGCCTATGATGTGGTGTTGTCTCTGACTGACATAGCATAGAGGTCATCAGGCCATAAAGTACACGTGACATCTCCTCTAAGGATGGGCTCTATCATCTGGGAGCTAAAGATAAAGGTCTAGAGAGGGAGACTTTGGAATAAACTTTGGGGGATTTGGGTGAAGTTTACCTGTACAGACAGCAAGAGGTGGGTGAGGTTTGCCTCTACAGATAGCAAAATATCACCAGGTCATTAGCAATATCCACTCAGTTTTCTGGGTAGAATGCAGGTATTTTATCTCTTTCATTGAAAAGACAATTTGTGTATTTATCATTCCTACTTTCCCTAGTGATCTGTGGGTGCAAGAACCATTGTGCCCCCAACAGTGAGCCTTTTAGCCTCTTCACTATACAGACTAATTTAATGTTGTTCTCTATAGACCTTTGTTATTCCACTTTCCCTTCATTTAATCAGCAAGCATGTTTCATGCATACCCTGTGGGATAACTTATGGAAGTGCTAGGAAGAGTATACAGAGGATTCACATGATGATTTTACAACTTCAAGAAACTCATTAGATTTAATATATTTAAAAAGTTCTTCACTCGCCGGGCAGTGGTGGCGCACGCCTTTAATCCCAGCACTCGGGAGGCAGAGCCAGGCGGATCTCTGTGAGTTCGAGGCCAGCCTGGGCTACCAAGTGAGTCCCAGGAAAGGCGCAAAGCTACACAGAGAAACCCTGTCTTGAAAAACCAAAAAAAAAAAAGTTCTTCACTCTCACATTTCAGTCAAGGTGTAAGTCATAGCTGGTGATAAGTACGTTTGTTAAATTAACATGTATATATATATATATATATATGTGTGTATATATATATATATGTATATATATATATATCCAGGAACTAAGCCAATCTGGAAATAGCAGACATACGTTTATTTTCTGCTGAAACATTTGCTAATAAATGTTTTAAGCACAGATGTTGTCACTCTAGAATCCCTGGACTTCTCTTCTTTTACAATGGAATCCCTAACATATTTATAAGCCAGAAATACAAGTTGCCTTTCTTTCTCTCTTCTGTGGTAAGGTGCTATGGTTTGAATGTATATGTTCCTCCAAAATGTGTACATTGGAGCTTTTACACCAAAGGATGATACTAAGAGGTGAGCTCCTTAAATATGATCTGAATAAGGACAATAATATACATTCCAAAGTGGGTCGGGGAAAGCCCAGGAGACCTCAATCCTCCATTAAGAACTATAGGCAATGAAGGAATGCTGAGATTAGGTGGAATAATCTTCCATACAGAAGAGCACACTAACTGGTTAGCCAATACCGAAGGGTCAGCCCTTCATCAAATAATAGATTGCAAAGAACCTGATTTCATCCTGTGATTGACAATGAAGAATGAGACAAGAGTATCTCACTGAAAAGTCCCTTCCCCACCCTCACCCAGAGTTTAAATCAAAAAAAAAAAAAAAAAGGTAATAAGAGTGAGTTTATGTAAGCTAACCTTCACATATTTTAACTTCCAAGGCCCTACCAAGAATGTGGTACCCAGAAGACTTACAGCAGTAGATGAATTAGGAGGAAAAAAAGAAGCAGTGAATAGTCATCTCAGATGCCATCTATACAAAGTAGAATAAATTAATTAAGACTGGAGCTATTTCTCTGTGGTAGAACAAAGAAGGTTGTGATAGCAAACGTATGTCCAGGAGCTCTGCCTGGTGTTTGGCTGCGGATCTCTGTGGTGATATCTTATTTGTGCTGAAAAGGGGTGATATTTTATTTGTATGTTAATAAATAAAGCTTGCCTGGAGATGGGGGCGGGGAGACCAGCCATTTTAAGTAAACAAGAAGTCAGGCAGCACATACCCTTAATTCCTTAGCAGGCAGGATTTCTGTGTGTTCCAGGCCACACTAGGGAACAGACCCAAGCATGGTGACAAACACCTTTAATCCCAGTACCAAACGTAGAAGCCGGGAGTTCTGTACAGACCGACAGAAAATGACATAGTTGTGTATGAAATGGAGGTGAGGTAGCTGGGCTAAGATAGCCAGGGAGAGAGCAGAACAGCAAGGTAATAAAGACGTGGGTAGACAGGAAGTAACTTGTATTTGGAAGCTATAGAGTTGGTGAGGTAAGGTTGGCTGGTGGCTTTCCCTATTTCCCTGATCTAACGCTTTCACCCCTATATTTGGCTCCATGATTTTATTTAATAAGACCATTTAGAAATTCATCTAAAGATCTCTGCATCTGCTTCCATCAGGCATTGGAGAAAAGCTCTATGATGAGAGTCAAAGAGAGAGAAGAGGGATTCTATGAGTAAGTGCATCAGGATTATAATGGGGAAACCTGCAGAGATGACCAAACCAAACAAGTGGGAACTCATGAAAGTGGGATCAATGGCTGTGAAGCCTGCTTGGGACTGGACTAGGCCTTCTGCATGGTGAGACAATTGTGTAGCTTGATCTGCTTGGGGGGCCCTCTGGCAGTAGGACCAGAATCTATCCCTGGTGCATGAGGGGTTTTTTGGTGCTCACTACCTATGATGGGACAACTCGTGCAGCCTTGTGGCAGCGGGAAGGGCTTACACTTGCCTCTACTGGATGTGCCTCCTTTGGGGTGGGTTGCCTTCTTCTGGGTAGGAATGAGGGGTGGGTTGGGAGGGGAAGGATGGGGACATGGGAGGAAGGAAGAAGGGGATCTTTGGTGTGTAAAATGAATGAAATTTTTTCTTAATTAAAAAGACTTAAAAAATAATACAGATGAGCACTAATATGAAAAAATATATGTTCAACTGATAAACAAATGAAGTTTCTTTTCACTGCTCTGCTATGGGGATGGTGAGAGAGCTTACTGGTAATGATGCTTGCTGCCAAACCTAATAATGTGAGTTCAAACCCTAGAACCCACATGGTGTATAGAGAGAATCAGCACTCACAAGTTGTTCCATGATTCCCACACTTGCATGATGGCACACATATGACAGTGTGCATCCATTTGTGACGCACATATATACATACAAACACACATGCTAAATAAATGTTTATTTTTAATTCTACACTAAGTAAACAAATATTTTTTAAATGTTATAATATTTTTATTTTATAATTTGATTTAATTTTACATATCAGCCATGGATTCCCCTGTCCTCCCTCCTCCCGTCTGCTCCCCCACCCCTTGCCCCAGCCCACCCCCCATTGCCCAGGAGGAGCTCCAGGAATCCAATCAACAAGAAAGAGGAGGGATTATATGAGTGAGAATTGTTGAGACCAAGATTGAAAAAAGCACAGGGATAAATAGCCAAACTAGTGAAAACACATGAACTATTAACAAATATTTATTTTTAATTCTATTGAATTAAACATGCAAATATCTGTGAATTAGACTGTTTTATTATAAAAAAAAAAACTTTCCAAGAATTTAATGATATATATTAGATTCAGTGCTCATGATTGAATGCAGTAAATAGGAAACCTTGTTTGAAGAGCAATAATTTCAAGGAATAAAGGAAGGGCTTTAAAAAAATCTTTATCATTTGTCTTTTGAGTTTAATTCTCAGTGAACTGATATGCCATAGTTTCCATAAAATGTATTACAGACTGGATGTTTTAAGTAATAATTATGTACTTGTTGCTGTTAATTCTGGGCTCTGGATATTCAGAGTTATTGATTTGTTGTGGTGGAGTTCTACCTTTTTTTGTCTTTACATAATCTTTCCTCCATGCATGTTTATTCTCATATCTCCATGAGACCATATTCTTAGCTCCAATCACATCAGGCTAAGTCTCACTCTCATGACACAAAACATTTTAACTTACTCATATATTGAAGATCTCTGTGCCCCAAAATAATCACATTTGGAGGTCCTTAGTATTGGGGCTTAATATGAGAAGATTAAGAAAGACACAAGCAACCTTGTCTCGAAAAAAAAAAAAAAAAAAAAGACACAAGCCAGCTCATGTCAGCCTTTCATGGTTTTGTTTTCTCTGCACTATGGTGTTTCCCAAGTACTTTATTAGTAATGGTATCATTTGTAATATCTTCAGTGAACACTGACCACTTCTGCTTTATGTTAATTAACTCATGTGGTTAATTAATTAATAATTAGCTCATGTGGTAGATCAACCATTACACACTATTTATACTAAAAAATACAACACTAGAGAAGTTAGTCAGAATTACACAATGTCCTTGCTAAGAATAATTAATCTGGAATTTTACCATAAACAGTAAGGCCTGAGCCTTGCTTACATTTATTATTTCACTCATCACAACCTGTTTGTAACTACATGGTAATCTGGCTTGAAATCTGGGCTTTACAAATATTCTGATAAGAGATTTCTAGCTAAGGTAATGTATTCATAGCTCTACTGTTCTTATAGTTGGTTTTTGGTGGAAAAAACACCTAAGAATAACCACACATAGTCATATATATATATATATATATATATATATATATATATATATATATGAATGTTCAAACATATGGTGATATACATATATGCATATATTTATATATAAGATGTAGCTGTTTTGCAAAGTATTGCAAAGTATTTTCACAATGTGGAAATTGGTCTTTTGGTGAGTCTTATTGTTGCTTTTCAAGTGAATGACTAAAATAATACATACAGTCATTATAAAAAGTTATTTCTAACATTTGTAGATTTTTGTGTACCAGGACATTTGAACATTTATATTGTTTTATTCTCCCTACAAGTTTCAGAAGATCAGCATTTTACTATTTAAAATAAAGCAATTCCCAGTGCTAGGCATGGTGTACATTAATAATCCCACCCACTGTTGAAGATTGAGAAGCAAGATCATAGGTTCAAATATAACCTGTGCAAATAGAAAAATCCTATGTCACTGATGAAAGAAAAAGATGAAGGGAGACTCAGAAAAGTATGATACCCAGGGTAGTTAGATGAGTAGGATCAATATTATAGAACACGACTGATATTTTCAGTCTTAACAAGGAATTTTGTTCATAAGAGGGTGGTCAAGGTCTCCCAATATGCTGAAAAACTACCCTGAACCCTCACGTAAAGAAGAAAGCAGTCAACATCCAGATCTCAAAGTGAACATCATATTATAAAGGAGCCAATGAGAAGCATGGCTATGTGGCCACTCCTCTGAGGATCCCTTCCTTGTGAGTGGGATTAAGAACTATAAATGAGTCTTTACACAGAATCCAGCTTTGATCAAAGGAAGACATAGAGCATCCCTCCACACTTGAGGGGCAACAAGGGAGTTCTCACCTACTGTAGACACCTCTATCTTGGATTCTTTGCTTCCAGAACTTCATAAAGCATAATTTTCTCATTTACAGACATAATCTGTATGATTCTGTTAAAGGAACATAATTTACTTAAACAGATGTGGATAATCAGTTTCACACATCTGGTAAAGTTTGTAACTTGAGGTACCTTAGATTACTAATTATCAAAGTCCATGATACATATAGATATTATAAAATGTCTTTATTGTCAGTATTTGCTGTGATTTCCCTTCTCAGATCCAGTTAACTGTCTTATTGCCTAGTAAACCACATACATGAATCCTCTCTTTGAGGTAATTAGTAGCTATTATTCTGTCACCATAAGAAAATATTGGAGTCAGACTACTCTATAAGGAAAAGACATTTGCTTATGTCCACAGTTCCAAAGATCAAGGGTGTGTAACAATAATAGGCTTGGCTTTGGAGAGGAATTATTTGAAGATAGGATTACAGTGGTGGGAACATACGTAGGAGAGAAGGATCATTTCACCAAGCAAGAAGCCAGATGAGATTCCAGGATCAGGCTTGTTTTTGTGAAAATGGCTCTTGGGAGATCACAGTATCCCATTAGAACTGTCTTAATCCCTACCAAAGACACATTCCCCCTACAATTTAGACCATAGCTCGTTAAAGTCCTAACAATTTTCAGAGAACACCAACAAAGGACCAAGACTGTAAAGTACAAACTGTTGGGGGAACAAACTGCAATAAACCAGAAAAGATATCTTCTATCTAGTAGCCAAGTAAAGAGGATGTTTTCAAAATAATCATCCCTAAGGCCCAAACCTAGCAATTTTAATTAATTTGTCTTGGGTAGGGCTTTGGAAACAGACTGGTTTTGTTTATTTCTTTGTTTTTGTTGCTGTTGTTTGTTTTTAATTTGCTTACTCTAAGATTTCCAAATATTTCCAATTGGTATCAAAGAAATAAGAGGTGACAGTGGGCTGAGACTCTGGTTTATTAGCAAAGATCTTGCCTACCATGTCCATGTTTTTCTGGTGTATCATTAAATACTTCCTCAAAAAAAAGCTATAAATAGTTTGGCACATGTCCGTAATTCTAATTAATCAGGAGAGGCAGAAACAAGAAGGCCATGAATTCAAGGTCTAAATGGACAGTGAGTTCAAGTCCAGCCTGCCACAAATTTTTATTTTACTTTCATATGTCTAAATATTTTGTTTGCATGTATGTAAATATACTGCATGCATGACTGGGTACCACAGAGATGAGAAAAGGATGATGGGCCCCATGTAGAGTTACAGACAATGTTAAGATGCCATGTTGGTTCTGGGATCTAAATCTGGGTACTCTGGAAGAGCAATTAGTACATTTTGTAGCTGTTCTGGCTCTACCAACCCAGGTACCCTGTGGGGAGGGGGTGAGAAGACACAGAGACAATGACACCAGCTCTGGGAGATTACAAGCAAGCTTGTTCATTCAAACAATGGTTTAGGCTTATATTGGGAAACTGGCAGGCTTTTGCTTCTATGGCTATTGTCATGTTTCTTGATTTAGCTCTGGATCTTACATCAACAGTTGTCATCTTTGGGGTCCAGTTTCAGGCTTCTATAGGTCAAGGCACTACTGGGAATGTCACAGTTTTTTGTTTTTTGTTTTTGTTTTTACTTGAAGCTTAGCCCATTCATCTGGCATGTAAGCCTAATCTCACCTTATTTCACCCTGTTATTTTAAACTTTTTCAGACAAACAGTGGAAATTGAGGTCCTTAGCTACAATCTTGTCACCTCCACCTCAGGTGCCCCCAAACATGTTGGTTGTGCCTGTCTTAGGTTGGTCCTAACAGACTCTTTCCTGTCTTTGACTACTACCACCCCTAGAGTCTGCCATGGGTGTGCTAGACCTATGACCTATGTTGGATGCTATAATTATGATCATTTCATCAAATCTTTCCATATTGCCTAGGGCTATACCATGCCATTTTCTTTTGCATCAACAACATTTTCTTCTTCCTAAAAAATAAAATGTAGCACTTTTTTTAGTAATATCATTATATGGCATTCTAGTATATAGGTACCCCCCTGGTTCCCTTGATTGGATTCTTTGATATCTCACCTGCATTGTCTGAACTTCAACTGCTGCAATTCTTTTCTGAATAAAATCATGACTCTATTAAATAGGCATGGTCCAAATGCTAGAGCCAGAAATATGATCATAAGCAGTCCTAGCAGTGTGGAAATCAGCGTGGTCAGCCAGAGTGATGAATAGAACAAGGATTCAAAACAGCCCTGGTTTGCCTCTCTTTCCCTTTTTCTCTTGTTGAGTCTTTCCCTTACTTTTGCCATGTAATCTTTCACTACACCAGTGTGATCTATATAGAAGCAGCATTCCTCTCCTAGGGCTGCACATAACCCTCCTTGTTGAAGGTTCATTAGATCTAACCCACATCTATTTTGTAAAACCATTTCTGCAAGGGAGGATAGGAATTCCTGGAGGTGGGAGATAGAGATTTCCAACCTTTCTATATTTACATCAATGACTGCTCTTAGGTTGGTGTAGTGCTGCTTTTGAGTAATCAATGAGGCTATTCCTGTCCTGACTCCAGTTGGACAGGCTCCCACCAAGATAGTGAGTGCAAGTGCCATTAGTGACTCTCTTTTTACCCTGTTTTTTGAGGCCATGCTCTATCTAGTGAGAAATTCCTCGTCCGAGTAATGGAGAAGTCTGGGACCAGCCATACTAGCACACAGAGCCCTTTTTATTGAGGATCGCTGTGGTGTGAGCACAAAGTGTCAAACCTGTAAAACAAGCCCACCAGGTATCATTGTGGGGAATAAGCTATTGTGAGCTATTGAATAGTGTGTGGGTCTGGTTGCAAATGTTTAGATGAGCAGAGGGAACCATTCCCACACAAAGGCCTTTACTCAATACTTGCTGGAGCATAAGGGATGCTCTGGAGTTACAGCAACAAAAGTTTGAATCAGTACTACTTGTGAAAGAGCCCAGTGTTGCTATGCCCTCATAATATTATGGGCCCTTATCATAACAGAGCCAGCAAGAAGTGGTTGGTTATATTAAGCCTAGAGGAGCTTAAGACTCTGTAGGCTCTCTTTACCAAAGTTACCAGAGGGTCAATGTTAGGGACTTCTGTAGAGATTCGTTCCAGGTTAGAGATTTAGGGGTTACTGTGGTATAGTGGCAAGTATCTCTGCCTGTTACTCAGAACACAATGGTAGAATTCTTGCCTGCTATGGCTAAGGTTGTGGTAGTAATGCTTGGAAGGTGAGAGATTGTTTGCGGAGGTGGGCAAGGATGGTGTTGGGTCCAATTGCCATTCTCACAGGCTCTTGGAGGTGTATTAGGGTAAACAATAGCCCAGGATTATACCCTGAGAGCTATAATCACAACCCCTATGTTTTGCCTGCCAACCAGTCTTGCCTTTTTTTCACCTCTATGAATTGGATGACTAGTTGATTGCATTTTCCCTTGTGAGTGGCCCATGAGTGATAGGGGAACCTCTCCTTGTCATAGCAGGGGCCACAGTCCACTCAGTTTCCTCCCCAACATGCAGGGGCCAGTACCCAATGTTTTTATGTTTCCTGCATGTTGTATAGTAATAAGGTCCCCTTTAACAGAGGGCATCCAAGCTATCTAGCCTATGGACTTGCATCTCCAGGCCTTGCAGAAATAGTCACTCATGCCACCACATTGTGTCATGTTTTCTTTGGTTTGTGAGCGCTCCAGACATACATAGAACCCAAGACCTCTGGTTTTACTTTGACCCCCAGGGAAGTTACAACCATATCCTGGGGAATGGGTCCTGATGGGAGTGGTCCCAAGATTCTCCTACCAAGTCACGTAGATCTACATAAAGATCAGGGAACCAAGTCCCTCTGGCATAATTTAAGCAATTGGTTCTATTTGCTACGTCCCCTTTTTCTGTGTTGGTGATGAGCCATGTCTGGTTCATTGGTGTATGGGCATTGCCCAAGGTTGTACCCATGATTACATAAATTATGCTGAGGATATAGGCAACAGAATGTCTTCCTGGTCCATTATGTTCTCCTGTTTTGTGGCATGTCTGACATCTTGGATAGGCACCCATATCAGTTTGGTCTGATCCTGTGGAAAGACACAAGTGTAACCTCACCCATGCATCAACTGGGGGGCAGGTGGCTGTCAGATATTGGTGAGGGGGTCCCTTAATCTTTCTAGAAGGATTAGGGTCTCCCTAGAAAGGGAACTAAGGCCAAATTTGGGTCTTCCTTAGACTCTGATGCTAATTTAGATAGCCCCTCTTTAATTGAGCAGTTTGCTCTTTGCACAATTGCTTGGCTTTGTGGGCTATACTGAATCCCCATCATGTGCTCAATCCTCCAATCATGCAGAAATTGCTTGAATGATTGGGAAGTATATGCAGAGCCATTGTCTGTTTTAAGTGCTCAGGGTACTCCCATTACCATCATGACTGTTTTTAGAGCTTTGATGGCCTGTAATGCCTTTTCTCCCACTTGAGCTATTGCATAAACAAAGGTGGAGCAGTTATCAACAATCACATGCACATACCTAAGATTACCAAAGAGTGCAAAGTGAATAATATCCATTTGCCATAGTGCATTAGGTACTAGGCCTCTGGGATTTACTCACATTTTACTCAGGGGGCCCAAAGGTGCTAAGGGGGTGCATGTGGTACAAGTTCATGCTAGATGCTTACAGCTTGACAGGCAAGTCAGGCAGAAGTTTGTGGAGGTTGTGAGGTGACAGGTGGAATTGCTGATGTAAGCGTCTGTCCTGCTCCAGTGCTGGCAGTGACACTGTCATGATCATTTTATCTACATGGTGGTTGCCAGCGGCCAGCATTCCTGGCAGTCCCAAGTGTGATCAAATATGGAATATATACTAGGGGTACTTTCTATTTTCTAGTAGATCTTGAATTGATTTCATTGTTATAGAGATGGGGTCACTGAGGGTCTTTAATTTGATGAAAAGAAACAGCTTACATGCTTGGGTCACATAGCGACTATCAGAGAAAATATTTATGGGATTTAATTGACTTAGCTCTAACACCTTAAGAATTGTTAAAAGTTCTCCTAACTGCACTGAACCTGGGTTAGGTTGGTATATGTTATTTCTTTAGCACTAGGCATAGTTATTATTAAGCCAAAATTGGTCTTATTGGCAACATCTATAAAAGCTACTGCTACTTGAGGAAGAGGGGTTTTAGAAGGGTTGGCAAATGGACTCAATGTCAGCTCAATGACTGAAAGGGCTGACAGGCTTCTATCTTGTGGGAAATGATTGTCCAAGGTGCCCATAAACCCTGTTATCAGCTGTTGAAAAGGGAGAGAATCTGCCCATATGGGCTGGTTATTTTGGAGGAAGAAGTGTAGGACAATTTTATCTGGCTCATGACCCCATTATTCTACTAGCAATTGCTCGTGCCTTGATACCTATTTCAAAGGTAATATCAAATTTGAGGTGATTCGATATATCTCAGATAGGTGTATCCAAATTAGAGGGCTTGATTGCCATAACATCCCCAGGATGCCATCCCTGGTCCAGAGGGATGAGTGCTGACAAAACAGCATCAAGATCATACCACCCCAGAGAGGTATTATAGGCAAGTTAACCAGCCATTTTTTTTAAAGAAGGTCCTTAGCTTCTTTTGTTAATGTTATGGTCACAGAGTGGGAGAGTGTCCTTCAAAAAGGGAGAATAATTGTCTCATCTCCTCATCGGCAATCAGGAGAAATTGCTTGAGTCAATTGATAGTGCCACAAAGTTCCTAAAGCTCTGTAAGGCAGTAGGACTCCCATATGCTTATAGAAACATTAACAGGTTGAATCATTTGGCTTATTTGATAACCCAAAAAGGTAAAGGGAGGTAGTGATTGTATCTTTTCTGGAACCACCTTAAGGTGAAAAGCCTCCAAGTCTTTTAAAACTGGAGCAGCAAACCCTCACTTTTCTGCCTGTCTGAATGAGCCAGCAGGATATCATCCAAATAATGGATCATCAGCATTTTCCTGGAGATTCTCTTTAAAGCCTGCAGAATATATAGCAGACAGATAACCAGGCTATTCTTCATGCCTTGTGGTAATATCCTCCAATGATAATGGTAGGACTCTGAATATTAGGTTCACAAACAGTAAAGGCAAAATGTTCTCTGTCCTCTGTGACCAATGGAATGGAGAAAAAAATCTTTAATATCTATTACAAGGACATGTCATACAGGCAGAATAATGCCTGGGTGTGGCAGTCCCACTAGGGGGGAGCCCATCTTTTCCATTTGTGCAAGTCCAGTAAAAAGCAGAATTCCCCCAATTTTTCTTAATTATAAAAATGGGGGTATTGAATCTGCTGCGGGAATGTTCAATATGACCTAACAGCAGTTGTTCTTCAATTAACTCTCTTAGTGTTGATAATTTAGGTTCTATAATAGGCCACTGATCCACTCATACGGACTTTTCTGATATCCAGTTTAATGGTATGGGCTCTGGGATGTTTATGTCTGAATGTGGGGCAGTGGCCATTAGAATTGAGGGTGAGGGCTAGAAACTCTTCCCAATTGGCCTGTTAGAGCATGTGTTACTATGTCCTCATAAAAGGCTCTGTCATCATTAGTAAGCACTGCTCCCATCTTCTCCAGTAGATCATGCCCCCAGAGTGTACAGGGTGTGTCAACTATGATGGTGTGGAGTTGGCCTTTATTACTATCTAGGTCCTTCCAATGAACTGGGTGGCAGGTGGTTTTAGAGGGCCTAATGCCACCCACCCCAGTGATGGTAGAGCCATCTTTAAGTTTCCAGTGAAGAAATGCCTGGACGTCATTAGTAGATATGACAGTTGTATCTGCACCAGTGTCTACCAGAACCTTGGTGGTTCTGCCATCCAGATAGATGGTCATCATGGGCAAATGCGGGAGTAAAGGAAGGGCCCAAAATACTCTGGGTTTGTAGGAATCCCCTCTTACTTGCTGGGATGAAGGGCATCCCTCCTTGAATTTAAAGGAACCTGGAGAGAGCTCTGCACTCATGTGCCCAGTGAAACCCTTTTTGGCATTTGGAGCATTTGATCTTGAGTCGAGCCTTAGGACAGTCTCTATGAAAGTGATCTCACTGACCACAACCCCAACAAGAATGGTCAGGTGGGTTGGGAAAGGACCACCCACAACATTATCTTTGGAAGCTAATAGTGCATTGAGAGAGGCAGTAAGGGCTGCTATGGGCCTTGCCTGAGGGTCAAGATCTCGAGTAGCAATCACCCATTTATGGGTGTACTCATTACACACTACCAAAACTGCACTGTGAATAGGGCCATTAAGCCCCTCCCATGTTAATTGCTTAATGAGCATCTCCCTGGGCAGGCCAGGATCCACCCATTTCTCCACTGCTTCATTGACTTGGGCTAAGACTGAAGAATGGATAAAGAAAATATGGAACATATACACAATGGAGTACTACTCAACAGAGAAAAACAGTGACATCATGAGGTTGGCAGGCAAATGGATGGAACTAGAAAATATTATCCTAAGTGAGATCACCCAGACTCAGAAGGACAAACATGGTATATGCACTCATTTATAAGTGGATACTAGATGTAAAGTAAAGAATAACCAGACTGCAACCCACAGTTCCAGGGAGGCTAGCTAGTAAGGAGGACTCTAGGAAGGATGCATGGATCACCCAGCAATGGAAAAATGGATGAGATCTACATGAGCAAACTGGGGGTGAGGGGGGAAATGAAGAGCAGGGGACGGTGGAATGAGAGCTTAGGGGAGTGGGAGGTTCAAGGTAGAATGGGAACAGAGTGAGAGAACAAGGAAATAGATACCATGGTAGATGAAGGCACCATGGGAATAGGAAGAAGCAGAGTGCTAGGGAGGTTCCCAGGAATCCACAAAGATGACTCTACCATAGACTACTGGCAATGGTTAAGAGGGTGCCTGAGCTGACCTACTCTGGTGATAGGAAGGCTGAATATCCTGTCATCATAGAACCCTCACCCAGTGACTGATAGAAGCAGATGCAGAAATCCACAGCCTGATCCCAGGCAGAGCTCCAGGAGTCCAATCTATGAGAGAGGAGGGACTCTATGAGTAAGAGATATAGAGACTTTGATTGGAAAAAGTACAAAGACAACTAGCCAAACTAGTGGAAACACATGAACTGTGGACCAATAGCTGAGGAGCCCCCATGGTACTAGACTAGGCCCTTTGGATAAGCGGGACAGTTGTTTAGCTGGAACTGTTTAGGGGGGCCCCAGGCAGTGGGATCATAACCCGTCCTTAGTTCATGAGCCTGCTTTTTGTAACCTAGTACCTATGGTAGGACACTTTGAGCAGCCTTGGTGCAGGGAGGAGGGTCTTGCACCTGCCTCAACTGAGTGTGCCAGGCTCTGCTGACTCCCCATGGGAGACCTTTCCTTGGAGGAGGTGGGAATGGGCGGTGGGTTGTGGGGAGAGGCTGGGGGTGGTAGGAGGGAGGGCAGGGGAATCTGTGGTTGATATGTAAAATGAATAGCAAATACTCTTAATAAAAAAAAAAAGTCAGTAAACAATTCCCTGAGCTGCTATATCAGATTACAAAAGTAGGCAGTCAGATCCCGGGGACTGCAGGATTTCAAGGCTTTAAATGTAAGTTCAGAGACCTGCTGAAAATAGGCATGCAGGCCAGTTTTGGCTTGAGTCATGGGATTAACATATTGGCTCCAGCTGGTCAGCATGACTAGGGATATAGCAATATTACATTGTATATTGAGGCATGTCTGTGCCTCAGCTTGATCATCATAAGCTGCCTGCCAATTAAGAAAAATGGCAGGCTTAAGCACAGCTTTCATCAAATGATATCAGTCATAAAAGGTTTGAAGGTGCATTGCCCATTGTAATAAGACTTGCTCAAAATATGGCGAGTCAGGACTCAATTCATTAGCGACTTTATAAATCAAGGACAGAACCATAAGAGGGCTGGGCACCCAGGGCTGGTTGGCTGCATTAGGTCCCACATTGACTAGAAAGGCAAAAGGGTTAGTAGAGTGATATTTAATTGTTGGGGCTTACATAAGGGGCTCAGGTACTGGGCGGGATTAGTCATAAGAGGAGAGGGACAAGCTTCAGTTACTGAGGGGGTTTTGCCTTAAAGGATTCACAGTGAGGCTCTTCAGGGTGTGAAGATGAAGGGAGTTCTGCCCAAAGATAGGGAGTTCCCATCTGTAGGAAGTGAGGTGGGAGGGGATTGTATAGGAAGTTTCTTTGGAGGGTTGTCCTCATCCTCTGCATCTGGCCCTACATATGATTTGGCCCTGGGTCTTTCATCAGCAGTTGTCATCTTGGGGTCCAGTTTCAGGCTCCTCTGGGTCAAGGTGCTACTGTGCATGTCACAGATTTTTTAACTTGGGGCTTAGCCTGTTCATCTGGCGTGTGGGCCTTATCTGCCTCAACATTTAACCACCGAACCATCTCTCCAGTCCTTATATTTATATGTAAAGTAATTTGGCTACTCAGTGGTATAGTGCTTATATAACAGTAGGCCTTGGAGGTGGCAGAGAGAGAAGGGAGTGATCTTTTAGACACAATGTAATGGGGTCAGACAAATTTCAAAGATGGAATCAATTTTACTGAAGAAGTCTTCCCAATTGAACTCACCTTTGATTTTGTTCTCTCTATCCTGAGCATTATCTTCACTCCTGCTTAACTCCTCTAAAGTGTGATACTGCCATGCTTAGCACTGTTAACTCAAAATCCCTGCTATGAAAAAAGTCACAGGAATATTAATATTTGTAAACATTGGGAACACGTCAAAAAAACTCAAAGAGGTGTCGGAGGAAGTCAGACTTCTCAGGGAAATTTAGAAAAACAAAGACTAAAAGCAACATGAGAAGAACCTATCGTATGGTTGAAATGCAGTGCTTTTGTCCTGTGCCCAGTGCTCTGTGAAACAAGTCCTGTGCACCACTCACTCACTTTCTGGGATAATACTATGATAAACACACCACTTAACACATTTCACAGCTAAAGAACCCGGACCAGTTTCAGAGGATATAACATGACTCACTGGGATTTAAGATCAAAGCTCATGCTATAAGCCTTTTGATTCATTATATGACATTATTATAAAACAGCATTTATAGATAAATGTGTGAGATTTTTCCAAGGAAAGAAGGGGAATGAGATATGGGATTCCAGACATGAAGGAAAAATTCACAGAGATAAAGCAGAGAATAGCTGATTAAAAGGATCTGAAGGAAGTAGATGGCCAACTAGGTGGGAAGTCCTCACCCTTCCTGTCTTCAACCTCTCTCTCTCTGTGTCTGTCTCTGTCTTTCTCAAACACACACACACACACACACACACACACACACACACACACACACACACACACTTCCAAGGACAAACCATTCCCTTTGCAAACACAGATCACAAGAGGGCAGGCAGGACGCTTGAGGATTGAGCTACAGCCCCAGCCTGTGTTTTTGCTCCAGAATCTCTTGCTTCCCAGTGCTTTGCTGCAGCTTCCCCAGGTGCCACCCTCTACAGTGGGTGCTGACAAGGTACAGTGCAGTCTCTTCCTTGTAAGAGTCTGCTGTATATAATCAAGACACACTGACGAGTATATTAATGGAATGATTTTTTTTTCAAGGAGGTGAAGGAGAATAAACGATAAAACGAGGGAGGAAGAAAAGAAGAAAGAAAAACATAAATGAAAGGAGGATAAAGGGGGGAAGAGGGGAAGAGAAGATGTGGGGGAAGGGGAAAAGGAAAGTTTGGCCCCCCTCAAAAACTATATATAAGGGGAAAACCTCAAAGCTGAAAAGAGGTGCCTCATAGATTGTACCCCCTACAGAGAAAGCACCTTCTCAAATTCCTCTTGACTCTTGTCTTAAGGATAAAGAGCCAATGGATAGTTAAGCCTTATTGATGAGGACAGAATGAACCTTCACCTCCACACACATTCACTTAATCCTTCCAAAAATTCCCAATGGATGAGAAGTGCTTTACAAACCAGCTATTTTTCTGAGTGCTATCATTATGGGCCAATTTATTTTAAAGTGTTTCCTAAAAAACATAACCTCCTGACTAATAGGAACCTGCCTGTCAATACAGAAATCCTATGGTAGCCATTCAACAGTGCTGCAGACACACAATACATGTGCATTTGTTGTTTCATTTATAGTCTGAATGTTGTTTTTGAAAATAACAAAATTTATTTATATAAAGTGTTTCATTTGGGGGATAAAAAGTGTTTCATTTTGGGGATAAAATGAATGGCTATGTTCTTCTAGGAATTATTGCAATTGTAGTTGCTTAGTCCTTTTGGTTGGGGATATTGAAAGACATAGGAAATGTAGAAATGCTATTGTCCTTAAATTCATCCCAAGGCGACAGTCATGGGCACAAAGTCCTGAAGTGTTTACCTGTGCACGGATCAGAAAATCTACTTAAGACGCATATATCTGTGTATACAACTTCTCTCTCACTGTTTTCATTTTGATTGATTTTTATATTTCTCTTCTGAACTTCATGACTTGGAGATAAAATGAACTTGGCACTGACCACTTGATATTACAGAATGTACTGAACACATGCTCTTAAGAGAAAATTGGATCCGTGATGTGACTATTTTTATTTAATGTCAGGTAGTCGCAACTTGTTACGACTAGCTTTTCTTAAGACTCTGAAATTGTACTGATAATGAGAATTCATTTTGGGTGTTTGGTGCACTCCTATAGCAGGACTTTATCTGTAAATTACATGATAGGCTGATTCTGCATATAAGTTTCTAATACTGGGATATTGTTTATTTGCAATTTTATCAATATGAATTAATAAAAATATTGACATTATCAGAATGATGCTCAGAGTTCAGTTAACTGTTACATTGATGTCAATTTCCTGGGATTGTCCTTATTAAAGGACATATTCAAGTTATGTTATGGGAGATGTTACCACTGGAAGATGTAAATGGAAGGGTATATAAATTATGTATTTTTATCTTTGATTTACTATGACAAAATCCCTCAAGGAAATTGATTCATAAAGATCAATGGCTTATTTACCTCAGAAGTTTAGAGACTCAAAAGTACAATGCCTGCTTCTGGGGAGGTCATCTGGTGTTAGCATTTCATGGAAGGTATTCATCTAAATATTCAGAGAGAAGGAGAGAGGGAGGGAAAGACAGAAAAGAAAGAGAGGGAGAAATTTTGTTGGCATACCCTGATGATGATTAAAGCCTGTTTTTTTTTTACCTTAACTTCATCTTTTTTTAAAAATTTTTGACAATATTTGTGCATGTACATAATATACTATGATCATATCCTACACTTATTATACTCAAAAAACAATGAAAATTTCTGTTGAATTTCTAATCTCAATACATAAATAAAATATACCTTAGAGGAAAGGAATATTTTAAGGTCTGATTTTATAGATCTCTTAATTTCCTATACATTTAGTATATTGGTTGAATGTTGTGTTACTGATACCAGAAAGAGAATTTAATCTTACTTGGCTCCTTGCTATCCACTGTAGTATCTCCCTAGGAGAAATCCTATCTCAAAAAACTTTAAAAAAAAAAAAAAAAAAGATTCTCAGTCCCACTGATTACAGGATCACCACCCAGACAGGTCTGCTAAATATGGGATTGATATTGATACTGTCCCTTTGATATTATAAATATTATAATTAAAATTCATTGGGGTAAAGTAAATCATTGATCAGTTATTATTTTTGTAAATTTTTAAAAAATTTTATTTATTTATTGTATATACAGCGTTCTGCCTGCATGTATGTCTGCAGGCCAGAAGAGGGCATCAGATCTCATTATAGATGGTTGTGAGCTACAATGTGGTTGCTGGGAATTGAACTCAGGACCTCTGGAAGAGCAGCCAGTGCTCTTAACCTCTGAGCCATCTCTCCAGCCCTAGTAAATATTTTTTAATGCTTATTGATACAGATGTATTGTCCAAAGTGATTAGATAAAACAAGTGTATTATGTACTTTGGTCATATTTGTTCTAATGTCCTCTGCCCATTTCCTATCCTGCTTTGCCTAGTTAATTTCTTTTTTACAGAAATAAGTCCCTCAACTCTTCAACTTTCATGGCATATGTATATGTATATATGTAATATAATAAAACATATATATTATGGGATATATTTTAGATCACTGTAGTTGGTGTTCCTCACTAGGGAAGTAGGTGTTAACATAGCATGGCAAGTATGCTTATAGATATTAAAACACACACACACACACACACACACACACACACACACACCACACACACTCACAGAGAGAGAGAGGAGAGAGAGAAAGAGGGAGGAAAGAGCAATCACATAATCCTATTCCAGGTCATAGTCCAATGACTTAAATCTGAAATTTTTACTTAACCTGCATTTTTTATTATGAAAGTTTTTATTCATTTTACATATCAACCACAGATCCCCCTCTCTTCCCTCCTCCTGCCCCCAAGCTTTCCCCCACTCCAACCTACCCCCTATTCCGTCCTCCAACAAGGTAAGCCTCCCATGGGAAGCCATTGAGAAAGAGAGAATCTGTTTTCTCTGGGAATGATCCCAAGATGGGTCATTCGATCCCACCTGGTTGTTTGTGAAAAAATACAAATACAAGCAAGATTAAGTGAGTTAGCAGTCAATTTGTGTATCCATCTGTACAATGTTAAATTAAAGAAGAAATCATAAATTTGAGAGGAAATAAAAGGAGTTGAGGAGAGAACAGGATATAAATGTGATGAGAAGAGTCAGGGTAAGGGAAAACAATCAAAACGATTGCATGAAAAATTTAACTAAAAATAAGTAAATACATATAACCACCAGGGGAATGATGTAAATACAGTACTCATGTATTAAATTCTCAAAAAATAGATAGATAGATAAATAAATAAATAAATAAATAAATAAATAAATAAAAGATGTCCCTGTCTGAAGAATGGATCTCCTGTCTTTATAATTATAATGAAATTTCATTTCTCTCTGTAAAATGTTTCATATCATCATTTTGACATCAACCCTTCAGTAAATGCAACACACAACAAACCATGGATTTGTAATAGAAGGTTAAAATACATATACTTCTAAGGTATGTGTGTTGTTAGAAGTTTTGAGAGTAATTCTGAATTTTACTTGGCCTTGATTACTGATTATTCTACACTTTTTGAGAAAAAAATTCCAAAGTTCACTGCCTGGACTGTTCATGAATAGAAAGTTATTTCTCACATAACTGAAAAGTGCCCTGATGAATGTTTATGTTGAAGTTAAGTTCTACTTAGAGATAGGATCTCTGTAGATATTGGCAGCCTAGAAGTAGCTCTTCAGATCATGTAGGCCTAGAATTTATCGTGGTCTTCTCTGTCTACTAAACACATCATTGGAGACATCAGCCAGCATGCCTATACATTTATGATATTATCATGTGATTATAAGAAAACTGAGACTTATGGTAATAAAATGATCAGGCACACACTGATATGATAACAAAGAAAAAAATCTTTTCATGATAAGCAGTACTTTTGATCATAACAAAGTCATGTTTTCAAACTTGTTAATAGCTTTCAGTTATTTTCAGTGAAGCTGATCAAGTTACTAAGAAGCTAAAATCTATGTGAACCTAAGCCTACACTGTTTTACTGCTTTTCGAGGCATTCCAGTACATTGCCTCTAGGTGTCTACTAGTTGTCTCTAAAATGAGAAGGAAATAAATCTTGCAAATTATTATGCTTGAAAAATAAATGATGCCACATATCATAGGGACCTTATATTAGTTATAAAGTAATTTGGATCTCACATTTCCCCAAAATTATTTGAATTGGATATGTGCTGAATTGATAGAACATATCTGTGGTCTGTCAGCTTTAGCAGACCTCTCTCTGTAGATAAAGTTAAAAGATCATTTGAGAGCCCTAAAGGACTTCAAGAGTTCACAGTATCCCCAAAAGGAGCTGTGAGCATGGATGGAGAGAGCATTCCAGAATCACTGTTGGTGGAGGACAGAGACACTGACCCACATTGTCACCCTCACTACCTTGAGGGACCTTAACTCAGGCCAAAAGGAGATTTATGGCATTGATTCTAAAATGAATTTCCATATGATGAAAGGAGTTGGGGATTTCATTGAAGACATTTTTATGTAGATTTTATGTGGACTTAATCATGAAGGTTAAGAGATAAAGAGAAATGTTCAAACAGAAAATAGAACACACCAAAAGAATGGATGTGGGGTTTTCTAAGAGAAAGTAGCAGAGAGTAAGAAATACTAAAGTGTAAGCATCGGCTCCTCAGGAAGGGCCACAAACAAAGGCCTTAATGTTAGCCATTTGTACCATTTCGGGCGTTCTCAAGTTACATCTTGAAAATTTACTAAGAATCCGCCATTTCCTTTTTTTTTTTTTTTTTCTGTTTTGTTAACTGAGAATATAGGAAAGTGCCTCTAGGAATGTCTTAGATAGAATTATAATGTGATATAATAAAGCCATAAGACCCTAGGGTTTCAGAAAGATTTTAAATATATGTCATTTCTTTGTAGATGAGATTTATGTTGAGATCCCTAGGAAATGACTGAGAAGTGAGAAAGGCCATTATTAATTGCTAGATTTCTTGCTGGTGTGAGACTTCAGCTAGGACAGGGATGAAAGACTGCCCCGGAGTCTCGTGTCTCCTTTCTATGCTGCTTTGGCATTTGCACAGACCACTGCTCTTTTCATTCCTCTGTTCCATGGTGCAGTCTGATGTATGTTTTTCTCCTTGCAGCACAGTTGCTAGCCTAGGCTACTATCAGGTATCTGTGGCCCCAGCCATGGGAACTGTGTTGGCACCCATGAGAATTTGTTCAGCGGTTAAGGTTCTTCCAACAGCACCTGTTGTAAGATGTTCTCTCACTGTTCCCTTAGGGAGTGCTCAGTGCAGTGGCTTTACTTGTGCTTGGTAGTTCCATAATCAATAAGGGTGTTTCAAGAACCAGGTAATCCATCCCAGTGTCTTATCCTTTTCATTTTGTCTCCAGAAACACAAATGCTTCTCTTTCTAGTAATAGATTTTTCAAGTTGCTATTGGGTCCCAGAGCACAATAAATAATAAATAAATAAATAAATAAATGGATGAATAAATAAATAAATAAAATGATGATGGATGAATAAATAAATAAATAAAAGCAAAAAAACCAACAAGAAAACAAACACAAAAAAGTCATAAAATATTTTAATTTTTGCAATTATAACTGAAAGTTAAGAGGCTGAGCTTCTTTGATTATGGGCTTGCAAACCATGTCTTAGGTCCTGTGTTAAATCCTCAGCATTGAAAATCTAATAATCTATATAATCTAATCTAATAATCTATAACCTAGTATAAGCATAGTGGTGGTCTATCCATCTCACTATAAATATGCTTCACATTCTTTTGTACTTAAGAAAGAAAACTAGTTTTGAATTGATAAATCTTTCTGTGAAACTAGAAAACATCTAGATAGTCTCTGAAATGACATGTTTTTTAAAGTATTTCTTTTATTTTTTTGAGATTATAATATAAGTACATCAATTCCCCCTTCCCTTTACTCCCTACAAACCCTTCTATCTATGCCTACTTGCTCTTTTGAAAATTTGTGGACTCTTTTTTAATTACCTGTTGTTGTGTGAATATATGTATATGTATAGATTCTCTTTCATTTAAAAATGAGAGCTAACTTTAGTATGTCTACCATAATGACTCCTCCCCCTACCTTTTCTTTTCATGGATTTTCATAGGAAAATATTTAGGCAGTGGGTAATCTGTATTAACATCTTAGGTCATGATATACAGCTCTTCTATTCAATATTATGGGTTGTCAGAAGCAGATTTTTTGATATAAATGACATTTACAACAACAATTTTAACTAAAACAGGCTGTACTCCTCAATGTGTGTGGGCCTCATTCCGTCAGGTGAAGGCCATGACAAAACACAGACTTTGTAAGAAATTAAAACTGTGGACTCAACCAAACTCTTTCTCAAGTCTTCAATTTGCAATAGTATACTTCTTTAATTATTTTTGATTGGCACTCCTTAAAGATGCTGTGACCCAATCCTTAAAATAAAACTTTTAAAGTATATAGAGAAATATGTTTACACATAGAATTTTATCTGTACACACACACACACACACACACACACACACACACACACACACTGCTTGCTTGCTCTGTTTCTTTGAAGACTTCAGAAATTTATACCAGGTTTTACCCACTAAGAAAGAAATCATGCTATGTCTTTAGTGGATTTAGTGTTATAGACTGAAATGCACTTTACATATAAAACATCTAGATTCATGTTTGTCTCAATAAATGCTCTGACTTATAGGATGAAGCCCTTACTTTTTAAATAATATTTAATCCTCTCATCTCTAGGTCACAAGCAAGCATTCTGTGCAAACTTCTTTCCGACTGCATGCACCTTATGCAGGAAGACCCTGCCTTGCCTTCCCTCCCTTAAGTATTATCTTAGAACCTTAGGATTTGTTTTAAAACTCTGAAGATGTAGGAATTAGGCAGATCAGTGAGGGGGGCAACTTTAGCACAGAAAATTTGCCTTTATATGCTTAAAATTTAAATTTAATTATAACACATGTGCAACAAAACGAATGCTTCTTTTCAGTGAAGGCTGATGAGAAGCTGCCTATACTGAACTGAGTCTCACAAAATAAAATAGATCTGTGTGGTTTTCTTTCTGGTATTAATTTTTAGTGAGTATGCACAGCAATTGGTTTCCTTATGACATTTTTATACATGTATTGTATTTTGCTATTTTTATTTTTATTTTTTTTTATTTTTTGGTTTTTCGAGACAGGGTTTCTCTGTGTAGCTTTGCGCCTTTCCTGGGACTCACTTGGTAGTCCAGGCGGGCCTCGAACTCACAGAGATCCGCCTGCCTCTGCCTCCCGAGTGCTGGGATTAAAGGCGTGCGCCACCACCGCCCTGCTTATAATTTTTTTTTTTTTTTTTTTTGTATTTTGCTATTTTTAACCACACTTTTCTTCCCATCTCTCCCTCCCACCTTCCTTCTTCCCTCCCCTCAACAAAAAGTCTGTCTGCTTTCTTGTGGTGGTATTCTAATTGTACTGAAATGTGATTTTGATTGTATGTTAATAAATAAAGTTGCCCAGGGGTCAGAGATATCAGAGCCATAGACAGAGTGTGGCGGTGGTGGCACATGCCTTTAACCCCATTGATCTCTGTGTGTTCAGGGATACAGCCAGCATTGGAGACATATGCCTTTAAGACCTGGGGGGCTGTACATACAGACAGTGACGAGGCAGTCACGTGTTTGGGTTTACAACCAATGAGAAGGCAGAATGACTATGAAACGACTTGCACACAGGGAAATAGCTCTCTTTCGGGAAGCTGGGACCACCACAGGAGGAAGGGGGAGATTTTGGCTCTGAGCTCTGATCTCTTGGCTTTCTCTTTTACATTGGTTCTGTGTTTCTTATTTAATAAGACAGTTGGTTACATCTACACTTTCTTTTGAAGTCAAAGATACACACTTGAATGCACACTTGTCTAGTTCCATGTACACTACCCCTAGGAGAAAACATTCATTCATTATTTTTGTTTTTGTATTCTTTCATAAATCTCATTTTTCTGACACATAATAATTTAGCTCAATCATAGGTCTAATGTAATGGCTTTATTACATAAATTAAATTAATGGTGTATTACTACCCTTCAATATTAAAGTGAATTTGTTTGTCCTAATTTCCACAAGTCTATCTTAATAAGAATGTTTTGTTTTTTTGTTTTGGATGGTAAATAAACTGATTAGAGATCATTTCCTGTCAAGAAGCAATGGATTAGAGTGACTGCCAATATTTTAAAATAAATACCCTGAGCATATTCTACCTCTTCTCTGCCATTGGTGCAGATCAGTTGACTAACCAAGCTTCCCTTCAAAGAATAAATATATCATCTCAGACTTAACTAGACAACAGTAAATTTATTTCTGTGATGCTTAAATAAGTCAATGTTTTCTTCACTTTAAAAACTATTCTTAATAATAAAGCACTCAAGCACAATACTTTAACCATTCTTTATCCAAGCTAAAATACTAAGTGCCTTATTGTTGTCAAAGCTCTTATTTTATTCTGACTGTTTGTTTCTTTACAGTCACATTTCAGTGATTTGATGACATGTTTAGGGATGAAATGTTTGCTAAAACTTTCACAAGGAAAATAAAAGATGCTTTAAAGCCTCCCAGAGCCATTAAAAGGGGACAGTCTGTATGTTTTAAATTTTTCCTCAAGTAAATTTTATTTATTGTAAAATAACTAGATAGTGATGTTTATTTGTATAACAGTTTATGATGTTTTTAAAAAGAAGATTAAGGTCAATAGCTGATTTTCTTAGTGGAAAGGCAGGGCTGACAAGATGGCTCAGGCTATAAGTGTGGTAAGATGACTCAGTGCATAGAGGTATTTTCTGCCAAACCTGATGTAAGTTTGATCCCCAAGGTTCAAGAGGTACAAATATAGAACCAACGTCCACTAGCTGTCCTCTGATTTCCACATATTCACCATGGTATGCAAACCCCAACAGATAAGTAAAAAGTAATTAAAATCTATTAAAAAGAAAGACATGAACTTATTAAAAGCACCAAGTAATGTTTAATTTTCACAAAGAAGAGAATATCTATAAGTTACATTGCATCTTGTAACATGAAGTTGAAATTAATTTAAAACCCTGCCTTGTGACAGCAGATAAAACCCACAAATTTAGGGATGCTGGAAAAAATAAAACTTTTAAGTGTGGCTCCTATATTTAGGGGCCATGTGAGGGGTAAAACTTTGTTGTTGTTCTTAATCTATGGTAGATAAATCAATATTCAAATGTACTCACTTTGCTTTTTAATAAAAGAAATGAATACAATACAGTGAGCAAAGTGCATGCCTAAAATGCCTAAGCCCTTGGATCAGATCCCACAGTGCCACAAACAAACAAACAAACAAAAATGAAAGTAAATAAATTAAGGAACAGATAGTTTACTGTGCTATTGTTGCATTGCTACAACCGTGCTCATTGTTTAATTGAAGAATGAAGGAAACTAAGATGGCTGGTGGTGGTGACATACGCCTTTAACCCCAGCAACTCAGGAGACTGGTGGTGACATATGCCTTTAATCCTAGCAACTTGGGAGACTGGAGATAGAAGATTTTTCCAATCCTGCCAAGCGCCTGCAGTTCCGTGGCCTGCTTATAAAATAATCACTCAGAAGCTTATACTAATTATAACTGCTCAGCCATTAGCTCAGGTTTTTTACTGACTAGTTTTTACACTTAAATTAACCCATACTTCTTACCTATAGTTAGCTTGTTACCTTTTCTCTGTTCTGCCTTGACATCTTGCTTCTTCTGTGTCTTGTTGGTGACTCCTGCCCCTGCCCTCCTCTTCCTAGAATTCTCTTTGTCTGCTTGCCCTGCCTATACTTCCTGCCTGGCTCCTGGCCAATCAACATTTTATTTATCAACCAATCAGTACAACACATATTCGCAGCATATAGGACAACATCCCACAGAAGGAGACAGAGGCAGAGGCAGTGGGATCTCAGAGTTTGAGAGCAGCCTGGTCTACAGATCAAGTTACAGGAGAGCCAGGACTACATAGAGAAGCCCTGTCTGGAGAAACTAAAAATAAATAAATTAATTAATTAATTAAATAGATAGATAGATAAAATTTTTAATTAAAAAATTAAAAGCCAAATATCTTGAACTGGAAGAATACCATTGTAAGACTGGGTGTTGTCATCTACATTTTGCTTGTAAGTCACCAAGAGTACTTGTTTCTCCTTTATCTGCACAATAATTCAGAGACAATCAGTACTGAGAGGGAAATTTTCCATAGAGGTATCATAATGGACTTTCATTGAGTAATCACTCATTCCTGAGGAATACACTGCTTGATTTATTAAAAATGTAAGCTTTTACACAGTGATACACTGTTTTACAAATTTGTAAACTGAGATTTGGAGAAGAGAGAAAAGCATGTATTCACACATATAGTCAGGAAATAATACTGAGAAACTAATTTTTCTCTCTATTATTACAAGTCCTTATTTTCAAAGATGAAAGATAAGTTGTCAGATGTTATAACATTGACAGTGAAGAAAATGAAGGCAGTATAGATCAAGTAACCCCCAAATTAACAAGTAATGAAAAAACGCTGTGAAAGCAGGTCCAGCATCTTAGGAGAACATATACAATAATGAAACTTGACTGATGCTAACAGACCAAGAAAATTATCATTAAGATGAAGCGTGAACAAATGAAAAATCTAGGATGGGAGCCAGGAAAATCTCAACTGGCTCAAACCACGCCAAAAAGGGTGCTTCACATTATTACAGAATTATTTTTACCATTTTAGAATACAAAGTAAACCAAAGCAAAGCAAATGAAACCTGAACAGATCTTAAATGTCCACTTCAGCTCTAATATAATTCCAGTGTTAGGGAGTGATTGAAACCCTACCAAGTACAAGGACTCACAGAAAGACATGGACATCTGCAATAAAGGCTAAAATAGCTAGGCATGGTGGAATACACCTATAAGACCTCCCCTAGGAGGCAAAGGAAGGAGGGCTGTAAGGACTAAAGTTAGGACAGGATATGGAGGTCTATGCCAGACTAGGGAACTACTGAGATGTTATTTCAAAAACTCAAGGTCTGAGCATGTAACTTTATAGCAGATATTAGTACTTGGAAGGGCCTGGGTTCAAGCCCAACATGTATGCACACAAAAAGCCTAAGACAATCTTCTCATTATGACAGAACCAATGGGGAATCTTACCCTGAGCCCCAGGTAAGAGCTCTGGGTACAGACAAGTCGCACTGTACTTTTTACTTTTACTCATTTATTCTTTTTTGTCACCATTGAGAATTTATAACTCATCTCATCCCAGCTGAGTAAATACTTTGAACTCCTGCTCCATGCCTGAAACAAAGGAGATGATATAAGTTGGCATTTGAATGCGGTCAGGATTTCCAAAACATAAGTCAAAGCATTTCTCTGAAACACCCCAGGCCTTATGCATCCCTTAGAAGAGAATACAAGCTGAATTATTTCACTTTCTAAGCAAAACAATTCAAAAGACACAGGGTATCAGAATAGACTATGCAGGACTAGCTGTGAAAAGACAGCAGGAAATACAAGAGGTCAGGAGGAGTCAAAGTGAGGTATTCACAGCACCATAGCCATCAACATGCCCCCCTGGGCTAAGCTCCCCTGAGGTTCTGACCTTATCTCACCTTGGAGAAAGTTTCTGTGCAAATGAAAGATACCTCTGATCATGCAGCAACACTGGAGAGATGTCTTTGGATACAATCCAGAAGGTAGTGAAATCAAAATCATAAATCCCGTGGGTGCTTATCCCTGCTAACAGAGAAAAATAAGGAAGCCTCTGAGTGTTGCAACTGTTTCCATCTGTTCTCTTTATGTGTAACTGATGTAAGAAATTAGTGACTGCCAGAAGTCACTTGGTTTGCAATTACAGTGTTTAATGATATTAGTACAAAGTAGGAAAATGAGCTAGTCTATTCTCTAACAGAAAGCACAGATGAAGGTGAAATCAACTTCTGAGGCACTCTATCACCTATGACATCCTGTCTCATTATCTGAAGTAAAGGAGAGTTTCGACTTAACTTATGAGGCAGATGGAAAATCCCTAAGACCTGCTGACACAGGAGGGAAGGAACCATCAGAGAAGCAGCTGATTCTCATGATGAACCAAAGCAATGATTTTGTCTCATAGGGTCAAATGGGACTTAGACCTTGGAGTGTCGGTCCTAATACAAATTAACCTTTGACCTTTAGCATTGTTCCATGTCAAACTCAGGTGCCACCATATCCATCCTGGTTTGTAGTCTGAACTTAGCAGCTCACGCATCTGTTGGTTCTCACTTTCCTTTAAGCCACCAAGGCATCAGAAGAAACATCGGGTTCCCCAGATCTTGATCATCTATTTCCATTTAAAAGGAAGACAGAAAAATGACTTGCACAGGGGGATTATGAATCTCTGCCCTGACAAATGCTCACAAGGAAACCACGCTCCAACATAATGAAACTGGATGTTCTTGCACAACCCAGTACTATAAATGGTCAAAAACAATGATTCTCCTAGAGTACATACAAAATGTAGAGTTATTTTTATAGATTGTCTTTTAGTCAACAATGTCGGAAAAAAGAAAAACTCACAAGACATGCAAATGTTGAAAAATATTTTGTCTGTTGGAAGAACTAGATTTTAGTAGAAAATATATGCATTGTATAAAAAAATAGGTATGAGATTCTGAATAACCAATCTGTCACTGTTATCTGAGGACTTAAATACATCCTTTTGAGAAGTCTCCTTCCCAAAGTCTAAAATTCCTAGTGGTAAATATAAACAGTCTAGCTAACTTATAGAGAAATATATGTACAAGTGAGCATGAGGATCCTGACATGCAGGAAGTTATTACTAAATCACTTCAGTAAGTGATTACTAAAGCCCATTTTGACCCTTCAAAATAATCAGATCTTATACTTCTACTATTTGGGTTGGGGAAGAGAGTCACACAAATCAAATGAATGAATCGTAAAAACTGCAGAGAAATATAATTTTATAATACAATTGTGGTAATTTGAAACCCATCACTGGGGTCACACATCATCATTGTACCCAGGGCTTGGATACAATTGGTAGACGTGAAGGAGGTGAAGGTCATAGGAAGTGCCCATGTTCTGCAAATTCTTTTAGAAAATCAAGCAAGTTTTTTTTTTTTTTTTAAATCATCCTTTGTTAAAATGCTCAGTAAGGCAGAGTTTGTTGTTTAATTTTGCAGCACTTATACATTTTGCTTCTGAAAGTATAGCAGAAAAACCAGATGTACATGGATGCAACAAATCATTTTCATTCTGCTGCTCTTAGGGTTATATTACCAAAGTTAAGGGTTTTTGTCTTATATTATCAAATTTAGCAATCACCCTGCTTTGGAGTTCACAGAACATCTGCAAGTAAAGAAAATTTGGGTACATATATACAAGCCACCTGTGCAGCTTCTGCTGCTGAATTATTGAAGTAATATACCTGCTAATTTATTTTTATTTTTGAAAATTTCATACATGAGTATAATATGTCCAACCCTCCCCAACTTACCATGGGACATACAAATGTCCCCTGAATCCTCTCTAAACACAAATACATATATAATCCAGTGAAAAAACTTTCATATATGCTATTGTATATCATCCTTATTTATTGTACTTACTGAAATGAAAAAAATACCCTATTATTTTTTTTTGAATTATTAT
This sequence comes from Peromyscus leucopus, assembly GCF_004664715.2. Taxonomy (NCBI): domain Eukaryota; kingdom Metazoa; phylum Chordata; class Mammalia; order Rodentia; family Cricetidae; genus Peromyscus; species Peromyscus leucopus. The sequence goes on along the minus strand of NC_051067.1, from coordinate 100,995,629 downwards.
GGGGATAAAATATTAATAAATGACATTCACCATGAATACACATTTATTACATTATGAATAACTATGTTATTTGTGGCTATAATTTCTGTGGTTTTGCTAAAAATACTAACTTAGGCACTCATGCAAGGTTTTTTCTGTCTTTTTTGACTAAGGTGCTTTCAACTAAATATTAATTTGAAGCATTAGAATCATTCTTTCAGAGATCTCATAATAAAATCTTTCTACTTCTGGCAACTTCCTTTCTTAGTGTTATATTTTTATATATGCTTTTAGTTAAATGATGGAACAAGTAACTACAGAGAGGGCTTCGAAACAGAAAACCTTGTAAGTTCTTGTTTGTTTGTTTGTTTGTTTGTTTATTTATTTTTTCTTTCTTTTTTTTTTGAGATCAGTTTACCTGGGATCATGTATACTTACACTCAATGTAAATCAAAGGCAATATAATGAACCAGTTTTGTCTTTATGCAAAAGTATATTTATAGATAGTAATAATTTCACCATCACTGAGCCAAGTCCTTGGTATGATTGGGTTACATCTTAAGTAAGTTACAAATGCATGTATTTAGTTGTGAGCTAGAGAGACATCTCAGTATATGGCAGCAAGGTGCGGTCTTGAGTTTTATCCTTAGGATCCTCATGGTGAAACATAAGAAATTACACCACCACATTGTTGTGACCTCTATATGTGCACTGGAGCACATGTGCACTGTTCCTCCCTACCCCCCACCCCCACCCCACACACAAAATTTTAAAAAGTTTAGTTTCAGTGGGAGGGAGAGGAATAGTAACAAAAAACAATAAATCGTATTTATGAAAACATCATAAGGAAACCCATTACTTTATATTTTAGCCTTTGAAAATGTATGTTAAAATGAGAAAGAGGCTGGAAAGATGAATTGGAAGTTAAGAACACTTGCTGCTCTTGCAGTAGACCCAGATTTGTTTCCCAGCACTCACTTGACAACAAAAAGCCTGCTGTAACTCCAGTTTCAAGGGTTCCAATATTGTCTTCTGGCCCCTGTGGGTACAAGGTACACACACACACACACACACACACACACACACACACACACACACACACACGCATTCATGCAGGCAAAGAGTTATACACATAAAGTAGTAAAAATAAAGAAATAAATATTTTAAAAAATAAAAACAAAGAAACAAAAGCTTAGTTCCATGTAAAATCGCACTGAGAGAGATTAGAGAGCCGACTGTGTCAGTAGTCAGACATCTGCTGTCCTAGCCTGAGGATCTGAGTGAGAGCCCAGGTGACCTTGCATGTGTTTGCCATCCCAGCACTGGTGAAGAGTGGACACAGGAAGATCCCTGGCGATTACAGTCCAGTCAGCCTACTGGACCTGAAGAGCTCTGGGTTCAGCCATAAACTCTGTTTCAAAAAAATCAGGTGAGAAGACACCTGGCATTGAGTTTTGCCCTACACATGCCTGTGCACCAACGCACATGTGTACCCACAAACAGATGCACACAAACATTTGCAAAAATTAAGACAAAAACAATAAAATTACATTTGGAGCTCATATCTTGACAATGAGGTGTATTTCAGGCATGCTCATTAATAATGCAATCCACTCACATTAATGATGTCATGCTGCAAAAGAATGCAGAGTAGTAAGAACCAGCACACACTGAATACTCAACCTTCCGCTCAAAACTGAAGACTCTCACCCTCACCTCATCTCCCAGGTTGTGCAAGGCAGCTTTTGATAGGCATTAATCCTTTTAAAGTATCAATGTGATCAAAATATAAAGAAGGAAAAAAACGGTTTGTAGGTGAAGTTTGAGTATCCTTGGAAGCTAACGTGTGCCTGAATCTGTTGTATGTCTATAACACATAAAAGCTTAAATGCACTGGGAAGAGAATGAATAGGAACAAAGCATAATGAGACATGTATGAAAATGCCATAATCAAATTCATGTTTGTGTGTGTGTGTGTGTGTGTGTGTAAATAGATTGAGAAAGAAACTGGGAGGAAAGGAGGGAGAGAGAGAGAGAGAGAGAAAGAAAACACCAACTTTATGTTAAATCTTTTGCTAAGAACTGTGGACCATGGATTCAAAGATTGTTAAGACAAAAACATTGCTCATTCTTAATATACAAATTGTTGTGGTGGTTTGAATGAGATATTCTCTACAAATCTTAGGCATTTGAATACTTGGCCCCCAAATGGTGGCTCTTTGTGAAGGATTAAGATGTGTGGCCCTGCTGAGAGAACTATGGCACTGGGGGGCAGGATTTAAAATAACAAAACGCTTCCACAACTTGTGGTTCAAGATGTAAGCTCTCAGCTGCTGCTCCATCTACCAGCCTCTTGCCACCTCCACTGTACCAAGGTGGATTCTAAACATCTGCACCTATAAGTCGCAAATCAACTCTTTCTTCTTTAAGTTGTGTTTGTCATAATGTTTAATCAGTGCAGTAGAAAAGTAACTAACACACTTACATTGGAGGGCTTGCAAGTAAGTTGTCTGGATGGAAATAAGTCAACTGTGAGTGGGACAAATTACAAAGTGAAGTCTAGAATGTAGCTAGCAAGCTCAGATAGGAAAAACATAAGGTCAGGGGAAGCTTTTGAGTAGAAGCAAATTATTCAATGAAAGGTTTTCTCTGGTGATTCCTATTGGAGAACTAACCTCAGTCTCTACTTGGGTGGAAGTGAATTTTTGACTTATTTTCTGTGTCTTTCTATAAGCAACTATAATGACAGTGGCTTAATTGTTATCTTAAATGCCAAGTGGATGGCAGCTTTTCTAAAGGTTGGAATAGAACAAACAGTATAAATCCTGTCTTTGGAAGGATGAAGAACATACGAAAGTGCTCTCTGGAGAAGAACAAAATTGACATAAATATTAGAATATGGGAGCTTGCCAGATGAGTAAATAAGGAAAATTATTTTAAAAATATAAGTATAATCGGGATAACTAGGCAAACACATTCCCCTTTCATTCTGGAAAGTATGTCCATAGTTATATTTCTTTCAGGGGACTATTAATTGTAATGAGTCTTTTTCTGTCCCACCATGAAAGCTTGGCCTTACCTTAGGCTTGTTTCTAACTCTCTCTTATAACTTAAATTAATCCAATTACATTAATCTACATTTGCCTCTTGGCCTTTTACCTTTCTTCCTCATTCTGTGTGTCTGACTCATTCCATGTTTCTCTTGCGCCTAGATTCATCTCCTGCTTCCTCTCTTCCTGCCTGGAAGTCTTGCCTGTACCTCTTGCTTAGCTATTAACCATTCAGCTCTTTACTAAACTGATCACAACAAAGAATCTTCATACAGTGACAGTGTACAAATATCTGACCACAATTAATGCCATTCCATTTGGGATTTAGTAAGAGGTAAGACTGGGGAATGTGTCCAGGTAGCTAAGCAGCAGTTTCTGTTCAAATGCAGAGTTGTATCATAGAAGATTCAGTAGAGAAGGACGAGGTTTCCCTAGAGGAAAAGAGGAGTTAAGCCATGTTGCCCACCTCTAAAACAAGAACAGTGTCAGTTTCTGTGACTGCCAGGGTTTACAGAATAGATGAAAATACAGCAACTTTTTCTCTGCATTCCTAAGAACTATCTAGATCTGAACAAAGCAATTCCCTCTGTCCTTACCCCATCGCTGGAGCATCTTCCCCGACCTCACTCAAGGTAGTCTGAAAACTTTGTTTGTAAACATCCTGAAGAAACAATAAGTCTTTCTAGGAAAAAATGCAGAAAGCAAAATAAGGATGTGAGTTAGTGTCATACATTAGTGTCATCTCACTCAGAGCCTTAAAATCTGACTCATAACCAGCAAGTAAACAAATGGCCTTCTCCACTCACTCCCAACTTTCATGTACATGATACATGAATAATGGAAGAGAGTGGCTTCCAGGCGGGCTTGCTTTCTCCTTTACTCATTTCCTAGCACCTCTGCTGAATCCTAAGTGCACCGTCATTGTTTTAAGAAAACAAAGCCATGTTTAACTGAGTTTTCAAGACAGAAAACAGTTTTTCTCTTTCGGCGAATTTTTTAAGAGACAGAGTCATCTGTCCTAAGGGTGCGACTCATTTAGTGATTATGATATCCAGACTCAATTATAATGTACCAATTTAGTCTGTATTATGCCTTATCACATAGCCTTTTAGCACCAAATAAGCTGTGAAAAGTTATGCTGTAGTGCAGCCTGGACTTGGTGTCCATGCAGAGTGTTTGGGCCCTTATGTCCCTAACCTTACTTCTAAAGAAAGAGACATATGTTAGGAAAACCAAAAAGGGACTTTTAAAAATCATTTTTTCTTACTTTTGAGATTATTATTAAATTATATTATTTTATCCTTCTCTCTCCTCCCTCCCTCCAGTCCCTTCCATATACCTTCTCATTCAAACTCATGGCTTCCTTTTTTTATGAATTATTACTCTCTGTGTGTGTTCTTTGTATATAAAATTTAGGTAACTGAGATTATGTTCATCAAAGCTACCTAGATATGTTTCCTCACTGACACCTGAGGTTCAGGCACCATAAGAACAATGCAGTGAGTATATGGCCCAGACATTTCATGACCAGCCAACTTTGTGAAAGAAAAAGCTACATGATGTTCTTTACTGTGGAAAGGCAATAGCTAAGAGAGAAACTCAGGAAAGATGTAACCACAAATGGTATTGCCTCAGTATTTGGACTCATAACCTGTTTTGATGGTAACAAAATACAACTTGAGAGTTTTTGGATTATACAAAGGTAAATTATAAAATCAGATATGCAAGAGATGGCTTCTGTTAAAATTAAAAAAAAAAAAAAGATTCACGAAGGCCAACATTCATTCATTCTGGCAAAATGTGACTTTAAAACTGGGTAGTAAACATAAGAAATAGAGAATATTTAACTCCTGTTAGCAGAAAAAAGTGCTTGCACTGACATATGAAGAATTAGTAAAATTAATGCTGAATGAAAGGATCAAAGCCAGTCAGAAAGAAGGAGAATGTAAGCAAGGGACTTACATTCTTTGACTATAAGACTGAACAGAGAAAACGCCATTCAGTATGCCCAGCACAGAGAAGAATCAGGGGAGGATACAGAAGAAAAAGAGCTGGTCCAGACATGTAGGCCTTTGTAGAGTGTGAGGCCAGTGTTGCTCTGTACACAAAAGGAAAGCACAACCTCAGTAGAGCTCTGTCAAGAGTTGTGAACACCGAGGATGATGGAAGAGAAGAACACTGATGCAGGTCCATGAGAAGATTTGTTCCTCTAGAAGCTGAATTTATAAGCAGGATATCTGAGAAGGCAGATTCATCTAGACTAGTAAAGAAACTGGTGTAATAACATAGCCAAGAGATCTTACACATTTGGAGTAGGACAATATCAGTGCAGATGCACACAAATAATATATACATATATATGATATATATCACATAAGTATGTGTGTGTGTGTGTGTGTGTGTTGTGTGTGTGTGTGTGTGTATGAACTTACTGATAGATTAGGTTGGTGTTTACTGAGATAGAGGGAGTCATTATACTCCTGGTTGGGTGACTGTCAATGGTACTCATTAGGAGAAATGAAGTATGAATTCCATTCACTACCTGGCAGGAAATGTGCAATGCAGAGATTATAGAGCCTCCTCAGTCATATACTCTTGCACACATGCAAACACTTTTGCCATTTTATCAAAATCATTGATAAAAATGATAGTGTACCATGAAAGAAGCACAGTGAAGTCTGGATACCATACATTGACCACAGTCACAGAGTGAATACAGCAGAGAAATCTTCATTACGAATTGATTCTCGACAACTGATTCACTAGCTTCCCTTATCAGATGCAGGCAAGTGTGGCCTCTCCAGTTCTTCTGAGATGTGGTATTTGAATTCTTCTTGTCTAAAAACCAACTTCTGATATTAACAACAAGGTAAGTTAAGGAGATAGATTTTGAACTACTGATACTGTTCAAAATCATGTCATTAGTCCATATATAGGGAAACTGAGGCCCGGGGAGCAGATAACATAGCGACAGACACAGCACACTGTAGTTGGAATTTTCTTTGGGCCTCCAACCAGCTCCCAAATAAAACCAATGAGACTTATTATTAGTTATTAATGTTCAACATTAGTTTAGACTTGTCCCACTAGCTCTCTTAACTTAATTTAACCTTTTTCTATTCATCTATGCTTTTGCCTCAGGGCTTTTAAATCTTTCTTTCATTCTGTATGTCCTACTTACCTGCTTCCTTTGTGTCTGACTGGCTGGCCCCTGGTGTCTCCCTGGCATCTCTTTTTTTTTTTTTTTTTTTCTTTAAGCCTAAATTCCTCCCAATACTTCTTTTCCCTGTCCAGAAAAGAAGCCTATGCCTCTTGCCTTGCTATTAGCTGTCCAGATTTTTATTAGACCCAGCAGGTGCCTTAGGCAGGCAAGGTGAAACAGCAACATATCTATAAATAGTTAAACAAATGCATCACATCTTTACATAGCTAAATAAATATTCCACAACATAAACAAATGCAACATGTCTTTACATAGTTAAACAAATGCAATACATCTTTGCATAGTTAAACAAATATTCTGGAATAACACACCATTCTACAATCTACTTCATCTGAGACAATTATACTTGCACATTGTCATTCTGTTTAAAAGCTTTCCTAAGTGCTTTTTAGCTTTTTCATTGTTTGGCAAACTCTGTATTATCATGGGAACAAACCAAATGTAATATCTCACCACCTAAGTTTACCCCAAACTACTATCTTCTTCCCTAAACTGTATAATTTTTAGATTTATCTTCTTATTCTCATTTGTGCTATCAATAACACAAATTGTTTGCTTATTCATCTGTGTACAAATTTCACCCCAAGGAACCTAAACATTTAAACATGATTAAAAATAGAAACTACCAGAACAATGTGGATGATCTAGCATTTGACTCAGGTAAAATAAAACACACCACTTGGAGGGATGCTGGAGAGATGGCTCAGCATTAATAGCATTTGATCCTCTTGTATGGATTCCTAGCACCACATATCAGTTCAAAGCTGTCTGTAACTCTAGTTCCACGGGATCTGACAGCCTCTTCTGGTGTATGGAAGTACTGCATGTGCATACACATAGTACACGTACATACCTGGAGGGAAAGGAACTTGATGGGTTTCTTTGCTTCTTGCTTATACACATGTCTTGAAGAGTGTGATAGTAAACATTAAAAACTATATGTCAGGAAAAAAATGGCACCCTTGTAAGCTATATAACTTTAGAGTGTCAAGGAGTCAGAAAAACAAAGACTAGATACTGGGATAGCAAGCTTCACCATCTACACCACACACACACACACACACACACACACACACACACACACACACACTCCCTTGAGGGTTATGGATAGGGAGGGAGGGAGAGTGGATTTGATGCTGGGCAGGGCCTGATTGGAGTTGAGAGTCACAGTCAGACTGCTTGTGAATCTGCATTAATTAGGTTTGGCTAAATTGCATGGTGTAAGGTAAAATGCAAAAAATCTCTGACCTTGAGTTTCCTCATCCATATAAAAAAAGAGGAAGAATAACTTAACTTACTTCATAGTGGTCTTGTGAGAATTGGGTGATCAAAGGTAGAATAGTTTTAGATTATTGTTGTCTTAGAGAATGGCAGTGTAAATTTTAAGTGTGCTGAGGAGGATGATGAATATGTGAAATAAAAACCTAGAAAATATTGGAAAGACCTGGCTAATCTCCTGTAGATAGAGGTGATTTGTGACTGTACTATTAGAAAACAAGAGTTCATCATACATCGTAGCCAAAGAAAACCAGGTTTATAATATTATCCCAAGCAGACCTTGATTTATTTCTGCAAAAAAACGAGTCATTTCTGCTTAGGCAGACAAATCTCCTGCACATCTCTCTCTTTATTCTTAGCTAACTAATCAACTGAATAGTCTAAATAATAGACCATAAAATATGTTTATTGTCTTAGTTACTCTTCTATTGCTATGAAGAGACACCAAGACCAAGGCATCTTCTAAGATAAAGCATTTAATTGAGGGCTTGCTTATAGTTTCATAGGGTTGACCCATTACCATGGTGCAAAGTATGATGCTAGAGTAGCTGAGATCCTTTATATCCACATCAGGCAGCTGAAAGAGAGAGAGAGAAGCAAGTGATTGAGCAAGAGAGAGACAGAGAGAGAGAGACAGAGAGAGAGAGAGACAGAGGGGAGAGAGAGAGACAGACAGACAGACAGACAGACAGACAGACTACGCAAAGCCTGGACTTTTAAAGCCCATTCTCAGTGACACACCTCCTCGAACAAACACATGACTCCTTCAACAAGGACACCTCCTAATCCTTCTGAACAGTTCATCAGCTGGGGACTAAGCTTACATAAGCCTATGAGAGCAATTATCATTCAAACTAACACAGTAATCAATTTTAGGTTTTTAAAATACTTAGTAAAATAGATACTATGTATGAAGTATCAGGTGTCCATATAGAGGTTCAAAAATATCTTCATATTCAACATACATGATCAAGAGTACATATCTCTCACCTGAAGTAGTAGGAAACTGCCTTTAAATTGTCAACTATTTAAAAAGTAGAGTTTGAGGACCCACTTATAGTGAACAATCTCTCATCAAGGTATTAGGAGCTCTGGATTTTATTTGATTTTTGTCTCCAAGCTATGGTAGTTCTTCACTTAGTAGAGACCATAAAACAAGGGAACTATGCGCCAAAATGTTTTTCTTAGTTGGCATTTCTCAATGTCATCCTAAGAGGTTTGAATACCACAGATCTGATTTTATGTCTGCCGAATAAGCCAGTGACTGTCCAGTGTAATGATTATTAACATCCAATGTTGGAAACTATTTAAAAACAGATCTCTCCATTTTATGTGACCAAAAATTGGTTTCAAAATGGTATATAATGAAGGAAGTCAGAGAAAGTATGAGGAAAGGTGAGTCCTCTAGATGTAATTGCTTCTTGAATCCTGAGTCTGTGGCAAATTTTCCTTCAGGAAAAAAAAAATAAGTTGGGATAGTTTGTTCTGTGTATATATTGTTCACACAAATCATTTTTGTCCTTAACAACAACAACAACAAATATGTGTTCAGTCCATGGCTGTCAGCTACCTTCAGGAGAAGTGTTTAAGGCTCTCTGTCGCTTTCACATTTGCAGCATCATGCATTTTAATTAGGGGTGCTTACAAACCCGGTGCCTTCCTACCTGCCACCTAGAAATGACCGTTTGAATGTTGTAGAAGACAAGTCATCCTAGATGAAAAGAACCGAGCATCTCAGAAAAAAGGACTGAAACTCATGAAATGAGTTTAAAACCTCAGGGATTACAGTGAAAGATTCAATTTGCATTGAGCTGATATAGACATCCCAATGTCAGTGGCTCAATTTCCATATGCAATATTGATGAATGTGATCACAGTCACCATTCAAGAGTTTTCCTGTGTGACAGTTTCACTGTACAAATGTTATTTTACAGCCGTGGCAATTTAGATTTGAAAGGTAAAAATAGCATACCAAGAAAATGAGGATTAGAGCCCCCAAGTCTCACTGGAACATTATCTGATGACATTTACTATGTCTTCGTTCTGTGGTCACACCACCTGTCAAAAAGAAAACCTTTTTGAATACAATAACAAAAATGAAGTGAAGAAGAAAGGGACCATACAACTGATGCAAAAAGATACAGAACCCCAGAAAAAAAAAATAGTTGTTATCAAAATAGATGGGGAAGGAGAAAAGGAAGGAAAGAAGGAACAAAGGAAGGAAAGGAATGCAGAAGTCAACCTAAAGGCACAAAGTGTTTTTGAAAGAGCTGAGAAGCAGCAGGGATGCACCAAAGACTGGATTTTTGTGACAATGCAGAGAGAGAAGGGAGCAAGAGGGATTTGCTTGTACGCATGTTAAATTCTAACAGTTCCCCTTAAGGAGCACGTATTAGTGTCTCTTTTGATCAGTAAGTCAATGTTTCAGCGCTGTTATCTCTGCCTTCCTTGTGGCATTTAATAATCAGTTTTGAAATTGAAGTATTTTTGCAGACATACTGGAGGATGCTCTTCTCACTTGGCTGATCATTTAATCCGCCCTGAAGCTGTCTGTCTGTCTGCAGGACAAGGTTCTCATGCAGATTGAAAGCCAGGGAACACCAAGAATGAGGCAGGTGTCTCAGCACAAATTAACTTACATAATGGCCTTGTCAATCTACCCTTCCCTCAGATTCCATTTTATTGGTATATACTAAACTGGATCAGTCTCTGTTTGAATCTGTTTCATTCCCACTCATCAATCAGTTATCTTAGTTATCTCAGCTTGTTCGAATTCCAAGGAAGTATTACACTTAATTGCCTGCCATAGCAATTGGAAGAACACTTCTACCACCAGTGGGAAAGACAGATGATGTTGGACAGACAGGTTTCTGGGAGTACAATGATTAGGAAGCCAGATCAAGGAGCAAATGAAGATCTCTATGTGTTAAGTGGTCATAAGGGTTCATTCTTCTAGAGGTGAGGAAACCAAGGCAGTTTCACAAGGACATGAACTGGTTGGATTCCCGAAGTTGAACCAGAAGTAGGTCACTTCAAGCTGAGGAAAGCATGCAAGCTTATTTGACAAAAGTAACTTAATCTAATTGTATAATTCTGCATGATATTTTTAGTGGTTGTTTTAAGAGCTTCCTTGAGATTAATCTTAAAAACATGTCCAACCATAATCAATTAGACTTGTCTGCCATGGTTACAACACTGCAGATGAATCTGTGTTAATTGCTACATTCAAATAATTCAAAGGACCTAATGAGCCAAAGGCACCAGAGTCAAAGGAAATGCAAGGACGTTTCACACAGTTGGTGTGGCAAATTGGTTAGCTGAGTGAATTTGGGGGCAAATTTGAAAATATATTAGATGTAATACTAAGGAAAATATACAATGAGAAAATACTCATTAACATATTTGTTAATCACTACTCAATGTGAAAGTCTGCTTGAAAAAACTTGTCTGACTTAAGCTGATACGTGTTCCATTTGCACAATTCAGACAGAGCCAGTCTTTATTTCCCAAATGTCAACAATCATCCAAGACAATGTATTTGTCCCTACTACATATTGCCTGTTATGCAGTATATGCTTACTTAAAAAAAAAATGATATGATACCCACATTAGTAGACATATTAGTAGGGGTGATAAGACAACTGCCAGGTATCTGGAAGGTAAGAGCTTATGCTGTAAGAACAGTAGTCCACGTGAAGATACTGTGGAGAAAGAAGAGCAAAGATGTCTTACAGGAGCAGAGGAAGCTGTAGAAGTAGGTTTTAGAGATCAAACAAGATGACCATTTCCAAAAGCTGCAAGGAGCATTGAAGAAAGTAGTCTTGGCCAAAGAAATGAAAATATTCAACAGGGGAAGGGAAGAGCAACTGATACTACCATGTGCCTGTCTAACAACAACTGTGCTCACATGCCACAGGGACTGCACACTAGCACTTGGTCATTTACTGATGCTTCTTACTCCACATTGTGGTATATTAGAATACACGTTTGAGCTATTTGCTCAACACTGAAGCAAGCACTCTTAATATAAAATCAAGACAATAATGATTCAAGGAATTCAAGGTGTGTCTTGGATCCACTGGCAGTGAAAGAGAGATACCAAGGAAAAAACAAGTCAAATGAAAAGTATTCTAACATGTAATATCTTGTTTTCTCCATCTATGGTGATTGATATGAGCAAGGTGGGGGGAGGGTCAAGATCATGATGGGGAAACCCACAGAGACAGATGACCTGAGCTAGTGCGAACTCATGGACTCTGGACTGACAGGCAGGGAGCCTGCATGGGACCGAACTAGGTCTTCTGAATGTAGGTGACAGTTGTGTGGCTTGATCTGTTTGTGGGGCCCCTGGAAGTGGGATGAGATTTTAACCCTAGTGCATGAACTGGCTTTGTGGAGTCCACTCCCCGTTGCTCAGCCTTGATGCAGGGGGGAAGGGCTTGGTCCTGCCTCAACTTGATATACCAGAATTTATTGAACCCCATGGGAGGCCTGACCCTCTCTGAGGAGTGGCTAGGGGATGGGGTGGTGGAAGGTAGAAAGATGGGAGAGGAGGGGAGGGAGGGGGAACTGTGGTTGTTATGTAAAATGAAAGAAGAACATTTTTAAATAAAAAAAAAAGAAAGAAAGAAAAGTATGCTATCATAATAGTCAGCCTGGTTCCAGTCCTCAATTCTCTTTCCTGGGTATCACAATATAATACTATGGCTAGTGACATGATGCTGGACAAGATATTTAAGCTCTCCCTTTTCACACTTCTCATTTGCAAACACAGACCTTGAGAGTGCTTATACCTTGGAGGTTCCTGAGCAGTTGAGCAGTTGGAGTGGAGTAAAATCACCAAGAACAGTGTTCTTGCATTTTTTTTCTTTTAAGTTTGCAATTACTTTGTAAATGGTATTTCTTCCTCCTATTGCTCCATATTCTGGAAAAAAATTCACCCAAATTCTAGCACTATATTTGAGTACAGCTGCCATGAAGCTGTAATAGATATACTTGTTATATACTTCTCAGCATTGTAAAGGATTAATAGAAGTATGCCCAAGGTTTTCAGCCTTAACGATAAGGTTCTTCTGGGCTTGCCTATTCAGCTATCATGGCACATAGTCTGCTACTCTTCTTGGATCCTGCTGTGTATCCTCACTTCAGTCACACCCAACTACTTCCCAGAGTAGCTAAGAGGCTCCTAAGGTTAGACAGTCAAAAAGATATTCAGAGAAGTGAAGTGATATCTCCAAGGATGTCCTCAGATGCCTAAGCCTTCACGTTTTCACCATCCCTTTCTGCAGCAGCACTCAAGAGCTGTCCTTATACACAAATTATGTCTTCACATTGTCTGTCTCTGCCTCTTGACTGAGATTTTGAGGGCATCTTATCTCATTCATCTTTTAATTATCTGCACCTGGTCCTAAGTAGGAAACAACATGAGGTTTAATGCATGTGGATGAAAACTGGGTCGTCTTGCAGATGTATTTGTATATGCACTTGTTTATACGTTAATAAGACACTGATTTCTCACGGATTAATCAAACTCAACACTGTCATGGCTACGGACTCAACATAATGCCTTAGCACTTAATGAGATACACTTACAGTGAAGTGTTCAAAGGTAATGACAAGCTAGACAAGGTTGCCTGCTACAAGAGATCCTAACCTCACACATGCAAATTGCCACCATTTCTATTTCTCATATCGTACACAAAATGACAATGATCAGACTTAAAATTTCAGAAAACAATATAAATAGAAGGATGAATTTTTTCTTGTCTTTTGATTTATTCATTAATATAAATAAGCTTAATGCTGTATGTGTGTATAATTAGCAGCATTTCCTCACATACAGTTCATGTTATTAGAATTTTACTCTGATCTAATGAGAGAGGTGAGATAAAGGTTCATGAAGGGGAAACCATATTTTCCTGCTTTTACTGAGAGGTAGCAGAAATGAAAATGGGCAGGGGGGATTGTTGTATAGGTGTCAAAATGATATTGACAAAAGGCAACAATAATAAATTTGCATTTCCATATCAGGCAGTATGAACAAATTTACCACGGCAGGGAGAAAAAAAAGGAGTGGGAAGGGGTCTGCTGCAGGTTTTCAAGAAACAAAACAATAAGTTAACTACAGATCATTTTTAAAAATCCTGTACCTACTAAAGGGTAGGGCACAGAACATGTTCCAGATTTTCTGTATACAACATATATGTTCACCAAATGCTTTCCAAAACTGTGCAATTGCATGCTTGGCCTTGATTGGAACTTTAGAAATGGTGTTGGCTTGTATCTAATTATGAGTATCCTTACCTAAATGGCCTGCATACACCACTGCAAGACATGAATTACAGAAAAAAAAATAGACATACCAGGTCATGTGGAATCCACCTGGTAATCACAATCCTGGTAGATGTGTTGGGACCTCATCTCAAAACAAAACAACAAAAAGGATCACACTCCTTCACAGAACAGGATGCTTAGCATTTCCATCTGTTTCTCCTCCATCTCTCTTTTCACACATCTTCTCTCCCTGCCCCTCTTCTTCTTTCTCCTCATCTCCTCTCTTCACCTTTCTTTGTAAAATGTTTCTTTTCCTCATTCAATAGTCTTGGTCAGTAATTCAAACCAAAGGAAAACATAAACGGTCCTTCACCACTAAGCCCTCAGGACTTCAGTGATTTATAGTCTCTTTCCTCAGCAATATTTGCTACAAAGCAACTGGAGGTAATATTTAGAGGAAGTGGATATTTTCCACAATATCACCTCCTACTCCTCAGAGCATTTCCTGGTTATCCATCAGCAGTTCATAAAGACTTTAACACTGTATGAGCAATATGTCGACTTCCCTTTGCAATGGCAAGGAAAAACATATAAAAATAAACTTCCACTGAAGAGTACCGCAATGTCTCCCCAAATGAAACTGGCTGATAAACCAAATAAAATAGGCAGAAAAAAATGGAAGTTGATTTTTGCTTGTTTCCACGTACCCTGCCCAAAAGTTGTACACTGGGAAGATTTACTTCCTTTATTTACTTCTGTCTTTGAAGAGAGGAAGGCAGCTGTGTTTCCTTAAGTGTATATCTAGGATCTTAACTGAAGATAATGATTATTGTTGTTAATATTTTATAAGAAATCAAAGTAGAGATATCTGGAACATTTGAAATTGAATGAAAATTTAAAATCCATAAATAATGCTTTAAATGTGTATACTTCCCAAATTAAAATACACTTCCCAAATTAAAAAAGACAATTTACTTGGTGATGGCTCTTTGAAAGGATGTTGATTTAATATAGTGTTTTTGTTCTGCAAGCTGTAGTCATGCATATAGTTACATTGCTTTTCTTTTTGTCTGTGCACCATCTGTGTGATATAATATTTTAATCAACTCCCTTCTTCAAAATGCAAAATAAACATTTGTTTAAAAGGGAACCTTATATCCATACCTAGAAATAGGAATGTTATTTTTACTTACCACACTACAAGGTAAACTTCGAAATAAACTGAATGAATGCAAAACATTGTTCTTAGATTTAAACAAGACACTTGGAGTCTGCTTAAGGCTCTGATGACAAGTCAGCAGCATTCTGCTTGTTAGTGGCATCAGCACAGGCAGGAATAGAAATGTTCTCTCTTGACAAAAATTAGAAAGATAATTGAAAATGAGTAATTCACTACCTACTTATTCCATGGAGCTAGGATCTGTGTCACACCAGAAATCATAGCACCAGGGATACTACTTGCCTCATGCCAGATATTGGGCTTTTCTAAGAACTTTGGGTCAGACACAAACCATAGATAGAAAAGACAGTAATTTCCAAACAGATGCAGGATTTGAGGAAATCCTTGTATTTCACATTCTTGCTCTGCAAAAGGCAGGTGATTACACCTGCATCTCCAAATCTTTGTGTGGGATAAACAGAATGGTGTCATGCAAAACACTAGCACTGGGTTTCTCAGTTAATTCAAATTATCATTGACTCTTAGCACACTTACCTTCCTATTTAATCTATACCACAAACATGAAGAAGTCTCCATCCACTTAAGCCTCCGTTGCTATACGTTGTGTCTTCCTTCTTCACACAGGAAGCACATCTTGTAGAATTCAAGCTTTGCCTGAACTCTGAGTTTATTGATATTCTTAGGAAATTATAACCAATATTTTGATAAAGTTCTTAAATCTGCCTATCATAATGTGAATTCCATTAGCAAAAGGAATAGATATAGATGGATACATAGGTAGGTAGGTAGGCAGGCAGGCAGATAGATAGATAGATAGATAGATAGATAGATAGATAGATAGATAGATACATAGATACATAGATAGATAGAAGATAGATAGATAGATAGACAGATAGACAGATAGATAAACAGGTAGACAGACAGACAACAGACATGCGGGCAGGCATACAGATGACATATGAGTGGAGCAAACTCAGTTCCTGAACACTGATAGAATGACTTCATGACTGTGAATTAATTAAATGCTGCAGATTGAAGGTCAAATTATTTTGGACTAACTTTAGTCCCCTTCATAACTATTTACTTCCAACTTTTGTATCTTAACTTATATTCTTTAAACTGTTAGACAAATCTTTTGAAATGTATTATATACTCTATCTGTCTACAGCCAAGAGTGTTCTAACAATTGAAGGTTATAAGATAAAGATCGCTGTAAGGCATGGGATGGGTGCAGAATGAAGTCCAGAAGGTATAATAAAAACATTGTCAAATTGGCATATGAGAAAAGAGAGTTGACTGAACACCCTAGTGAGGCCATCTAAAACTCAGAGTGCCCAGAAGTAATATGAGGCTCACTATAATACAAGACTATACATCTTTGAGTTAATGCACGTGCCACAGGAATGTACTTTTAGGAATACATATAATAGGAAGACTCCTTAAATGAGTAGATAAACCCTTGCAATGCAAATAAGCTGTGTTACCACTCTAAAATTTCTTGAAAGCAGTGAGTCTGTATGCAGTGGGGCTACTAAGCTTTCCTGTCTCTCTCCTCTGGCTACTTTCCTGCCATGTGAAGTGAATTTCCTTTTGAACTGTTTCTGCTTTCTGCTGTCATTGTGTATCTCTGCTCAATTTTTTGTTTGGAGGCATAAGAATCTAAAACTCTTAGGAGTAAGCACCAACTCCCCAAATAAGGCAGTAATACCTGCTCTATTGTAATCTGCCGACTTGCTGTCGTTGTTGATGTATTTGACAAATGCACTAATTTATGATTTTTCTGTGCCAGTAAAAATGCATATACCATTCAAGGTCAGCAGAATTCATATTCCCAAGCCAAAGTCATTTATGTTTACTCAGAATATGGGATCTTGTAGGCTCTTGAGTATCAAAGCTGTTTTAGATCTAAGGCAGATAGATGGTAGATAGAAAAATGATAGATAGATGGATAAATAGATGATACAGAGAAAGATATAGATGAGGATGATATAGATGGATAGATTTGATAGATAAGTAGATGATAGTAATAGATAGATGATGACACAATCAAGTGACATAATGATAAAATACAAATTAATTACCTCTAAATATGTCTAAGTAGAAAGATTTTGAAAGTAATAAGATTATTCTCGGAAATGAAACTTTGAAATTAAGTCATTTATGTATGACATTCTGGAGAAGAAAAATTTCCTTCTTAAGACAAAAAGCAACTGTAAAGTCCCATCAGACTCCTCTAAAAGGCTTCTTGAACATCAAATATCTTTTGCAAAACACTTCATTGATTTAAGTGTAAATTAATCAGAAATGCACTGATTCTATCTCCCCTAGAATACACATGGATTTTCACATCCAGATGCATAATGCTTTTCCTATTCTCCACATCATTAGAAAGAGTGTTTTAGGTGCTCAAGGCTGACTCCCAAGTGTGCAGCTTTGCCCTTGATCCTTGCAAAGCAAGAGAAGTAGGCACTTTGCCAACAAACTTCTTTGGTTCTCCATCTGAATATGAAGGAAAGTAATGTGTTTCTTAGAATTCCATAAAGAAACAAAATAATTAATAAGCAATGCGACCTTGTCAGTCTTGGTCTCTCTGGGCAGGAGACAAGCACTACAGCAGAAACTAAGGTGTTAAAATATTGGAAATATGTTAGCCAATTTCTACTCTGACCAGGTGTCTCTGGTTTCCTCACCTAAAAAATGGGGGTACAGACCTATTTATCTTGCAGCTCACTGTGGGGAAACATAAGATAATAAATCAATAAAAATTTATTGAGCATTTCTTCTGTGCTCCTGGGGATTCAGAGACAAATAGACAAAATACATTTTCTGCTCTTAAAGGAAAATCTCAGCTCTGGATAGTGGGAATCTATTTTAAAGCTTTGTCTTTGGGGATGGAGTGACATGTTGGAGGGTATAATAGTAATGGGGACAGTAAAGTTGGCTTGATGGGGGGTCACTTGCTTCCTGAAAGGGACATTGCTTTATAAACACTCAGGTATTAAATTATGAGCTGCTAAGAGGCAGAGGTATATACTCATTAATACTCATTGCCATTGTAATTATGATTGCTATGAGTGATACTTATTATGATCATGCATCACCATTAGGGATCTAACCTGTCTTCCTATGTTCACACTAATTGTGTCAGTCAGACATAGCTTTATATCATTTTGATTATTCAGCCTTTAGTTCTTCTTTCTTGACTGTTTTATTTTTGTCCAAGGAGATTGAATTTCCTGGGTTTGCTTTGTTTTAACCATGATTTTCTCTCTCTCTCTTCCCAGTGAAATCTGTTATCTCTTTGAGCTCCCTACCCCGATCTGTTGGACCATCTGATTTTCTAAGTCCAAATCTGGGTCTATGTCTAGTTAGCTGCTGAAAATAATGCCATAGTTACTTCTGCAGCCATATTCACTTATTGATCACCTTAAATAATATGAAAGCTAAACATGGACTATAGATTGGGCTTTAAGCTAAGTTTAGAAATCGCAGATATGAATAATAGACTCCTCCTTGCTGTCCAAGAAAGAAACAGCTCTCACCTCAAAGGGATAAAATGAGCCATATATGAGTGAACATGTTTCACTGAGGCAGCAGTTTCATGAGACTTTATAGTAATAGAATAAAGAAAGTTATAACATAACACAGTTTTCAAACATGTTGGTATGTATATTAGTCAGGTAAATTACAGCAAAGCAGGAAATACTCTGCTCTAAGACTTGGATGCTGTTGTTTTTTTTTTTTTTTTTTTTTGTTTTTTTTTTTTTTTTTTTTTTTTTTTTTTTTTTGGTTTTTCAAGACAGGGTTTCTCTGTGTAGCTTTGTGCCTTTCCTGGAACTCACTTAGTAGCCCAGGCTGGCCTCGAACTCACAAAGATCCGCCTGGCTCTGCCTCCCGAGTGCTGGGATTAAAGGCGTACGCCACAACTGCCCGGCAAAAGTTTTGTTTTTGTTTTTATTTTGAGACAGGGTTTCTCTGTGTAGCTTTGTCTTTCCTGAAACTAGCTCTGTAGCCCAGGCTGGCCTTGAACTCACAGAGATCCGCCTGTCTCTGCCTCCCTAGTGCTGGGATTAAAGGCGTGTGCCACCACCGCCCAGCGGGATGCTGTCTTATAGCATTCTTACTTAGCTCTTTGGTTGGCGAATACTAGGGGTCTGTTCACAAAGTCTAAAGCATTATCTAATAGGCACAAAAAATGAACATATGTGCAGGAGTCCAGTGAATGTATATTAAGTGGGCTTAAGATGCCCCAAGATAACATAGATCTGGACATGCAGCATTCAAAACTCTTAACATCATTGAAATTAGACACAACTTCTTTCCAGCCACTCCTAGTCATACTATTCAAGGAGTTCAGAATCAATCAAGTAATGACAGCAGACAAAGAAGCATACATAACAGGACAGTATATGAAGCCCCACACTAGATAGTAAATAGTGACAGGAGCTTGTAAGTGGGCAGATGATAAAGACTGAGAACACACTTCTATTGTGTAGCTAGTACCAGTAACGTGAAACGTTTCTACCCCCCTTAGAGTGGGGAGGGAGGCTCCTAAAACTGAAAAAATAAAATAAAGCAACATTATAAAAGCAGCACATAATCGCTGAGAAGAAAAAGACAGAGACTACACAGCTGAGCTGCCTACAAATGATGTCTGAAGTCCTAATAGTGCAGCTTTCATGAGTTGACCAATACACTAGGTTTCTTGCTGATGCAGATACCTTTGAGTCACCCATGCTGTTGCAAGTAAGCACTTATCCATGCTTCTGCAAGTAACCCAGTAAACTTCTTGGTTCTCTGAGCTATACGAGGGTGGAATCATTTGATGGATCTTCCATTTGTGCAATCCCCAAGCATTTTTTTCACATGTCAATGTCACACAGCAACATTATATTTGTGGTTGTGTTAGTTAACTTTGTGTTACGGTGAGAAAATACTCGACAGATTGTAGGGAGAAAAGATTGGTTTTTGGCTCTTGGTTTTAGAAATTTCAGCTGAAAGTTTGCATTGTTGTCTTCTGGTCTGTGGTGAGGCAGTAAAATAGTGAGGAGGTTATACTGCCCTCTGGAGGCTGGGAAGTAGAAATGAAGAAGAGCCAGGGCTCTAATATAGACTACAAGGATTTGCCTCTTTGCTCCCATCAAAGCCACATCCTAAAGATGCTAAATCTTTCAATGATGTTACTGGCTTCCAGTCCTCTAGCACATAGACTACATGTAGCACATTTTACTCCAAACCACAAGAGAGATGGATATGGAAATACAGCATGAGTATTATTTATTTGAGAGAGAATGTCATCTCTTTATGTTCAGGGTCTGTTCAATCAGCTGATCTCCATTAGTCTCAGCATGTAGAGCCAAACCTAAGGGCAACTCCAAGGAGTGACTCTGATGTAGGTGTTAGGAGTGAGACCCTCAATATTAATCAGCAACACAATAATGCATATTCAAGTAGATAAATAATTAATGTCAAAGAAAATAAAGTTGCTCATTTTATAAATTAAAGCCTCAGTCAAGATCTGGGAAAAGCCGTACCATCCTCCTCAGCCTTGATTCATGAATTCTACCCAGATTTCTTCCCTTAAGGCCTTTCTATCTACAAGGCTATTCAGAGTTTGATCTTGAGAGCCTATGGCTTCCAGGGAATTAGATGAATAAAGCCTCCTCAACAGAGGTCATCTGGTATGAAGCTGACCCACGGTTGGCAAATCACTTTACCTCTTAAGTTCTGGCCTGTTCAAGAGCATCCTGCCAAAAGTTCTTTACCCAGGCATGAATATGGATGGCCAATCTTTTTCCTTGTCTCTAAGCTCTGGTGCTTTCCTGACTTAGAACTTATACTGGAGGCCATTTCATTGGATGGTGGCAGATTTCCCCTTCTATAAAATCTTCCTTTATCTCGTGTATGCCTTATGAAAAATCACATTATTTCTCCTTTAGGTCATTAAATAAGAAATATTAAACCATGTTTCTTTATCAGATTTCAAGACTGAAATAACTTGCTTCTAACATTAGTTGATTTTAGTTTTATAATTATTTAGATAGGAGAAGGGCAGATAGAATAAAAAAAGCCTGCCTTTTTCTTTCTTTCTTTTTCCTTTTTGGTGTGGAAAAACTTGGGAGTGAACTGAGAACCTCATTCACACTGGGAGGTAAATATTAAACCACTGAACTATTTGTAAATCCCAAGAAAGACTATTTTTTTTCTCCAAGAAATATTGTTGCATGAACAAGGTATAAACTATTTAGAAAATGACAATTTAGAAAAAGATGCAAGGAGGGTGGTTTGCCTGGAGCTCAGAATGTGCTGCAGAACAGTGGGAGGTACCATTTAAAGGGTGATGGAGAGCTGGCAGAATGTTTTGTCTGGCCAGGAGACAAAAAGAAAATCATACAATTAGGACAGAATACACTGTACGGATGTAGGAAATGATCTATTCTCTGGCTGTCTGTTCTTCTCAAGTAGTGGGGATATTACAGGGTCACAAAAGAGAGAATGACTACATGCATCCATAACTAGATAGTACTCTTTCAACATCCTGTGAGTGAAACATTCTTATACACACAGAGACAAGTGAGGCCCAGAGAAGATATCAAACCAGTTAATTAGCTAGTCAAAATTAAGGAGATAATCATGCTATTCCAAAAGATGAAACAATACTTTTAAAGGGCCTCAAATACCTTACTTTTTGTTGCAAGCATCAGTCCCTTTCTGTGACATCTAACTAAGTCATAGGACATACCAACTCCATTACTATAAAATGAAGACATGCTGTAAGGACTCTTCTGTCTCTAAAAGTCTGTTACTGAGAAGCTTGTGTAATAACAGACCTGCTCATCTCACACAATTGTTGCAAAGATCACATAGGAAAGTCAGTTTGTTTAGACTGATAATAAGTACTATACAAATGTTAATTGTAGTAATAGAACTGTGATAATCTTAAATAACAAAACTGAGCAATTAAACACGACTTTGAATGTGTTTTCATTCTATTATTCCCAAACAACATCCACGAGTATATGAGTATATTTATTATGCTGAATCAGAATCACTTTGCCCAACTCCCCCCCTCCCCCGGAGCTGAGGACTGAACCCAGGGCCTTGTGCTTGCTAGGCAAGTGCTCTACTACTTACCTAAATCCCCAACCCCCTTTGCCTAGTTGTTTTTAAGAGATATAAATTATCTTTGAAAGGTTTGGTTTAACTTAGTACCTGTGGATTCTGGGGTATATATTGTAGACCAATTTACCACTAGGTGTTGTGATAGTGTTTGCAAATGTAAACATTAGCTTCTGTTTAATTTCAACCGATGAGTCCTTTGTACATCGTGATAAAACTTGAATTAAAAGTATTTTATAAGGGGCTGAAAGTATCCCTCTGTGATAGAATACATATCCAACTTTAAAGAGAAGATAGATTTGAGTTCCTGTATGGCACACACATAAAAAGTAGATTATTATAATCTCACATTAGTGCAATTTTAATATTGAGAAGTAGCATCAGGCATCATCCATCTTGATTTATACTTTTTTTTATTTGTAGTTACATGCATGTGTGATTGTGAATGATTATGTAGATGTGAGTGCAGGTGCCCTTAGACACTAGATGGGTGGGTCCACCAGAGCTGGAGTTATAGGCCCAAGGTGAGTGTTTGGAACCGAACTCAGGTCTGTTAGAGCAATGCACATTCTTCAACACTGAGCCATATTTTCAGCCTTACTGTCAGACATTTTAAATATAAATAAATGTAGTCTTATTAATTGTGGGATCTGGGAAGAAATCACTTAATTTCCTGATCCTTAGCTTTGTGGTACATTGAAGTATGGAAGGATGAAAATAATGACTACTATCCACAGAGCTTCAATAATTAGAGATGCTGAGAGTAAACAATCCAATGGGGCATATTATATGGTTGCTTGCCTTACTCTGCATTTGCCCTTTAAAATATTAAAGTCAGAGGATGCTGACCAAACATAATGCTGCATAATAATATCAATAAAAGAAACTCCAAGTTGTGTAACAGGTACTGGAATCCAGTCATTTGAATAATGCCTTGGCATTTCTTCTGTACTTAGGGTAACTCTTTAATGGAGTGTTTGTCTGAATAAAGTTACCTTCTGTTATTATTATTTTGCATAAAATATAGGGAGATATGCCCAGTGTATGCTGTGTAAGATTCCTTTCTCACTCTTGAGCTATATTTACTATAGGCAGCCATGTTTGCAGGAACCACTACATTTTTCTTTTCTGAATACTTTTTGCAGGCCTTGTCATTCCAAATCTCTTAAGCAAATTCACTATTTACAGTGGCAATGGTTTTAACGCCACGTTTATGAAAATACAGAATCTTGATTATATTCCCCTATAGACTACTGAGGAGAATTTGAAACCCTGTTAGTAGATGAAAAGTGAGTCCAACTGTATATCAAATTGTGGCTGAGGAACTGAAATTGTTTTATAAGCTTCAATTAAGCCTCATACCACCCCCCTGAGGTAAGAAAGAAGTATTATGCACTTTTATGGAGAGGCAAACTCCAAGCCCATGGAGAGGTTAATCAATTTGCATCAAAGGCCTTATAGCTGGTCTGAGGTGGAAGTGGGAACAAAACAGAATTTCTTCCTGGGGAGCAACTTACCTCCTTTTATTTGCCTGATTACCACAGTGCATGAAACTTGGGGAAAAATCATGATGAATGCTCAAAAGAAACCCCTGAGAAAAGATTAACGTTCGCTTTACAGTTTAGTAAATGAGTGATTTGTTTTGCATGCAAAAGCAACAACACCTTTTTTGTTTTGCCAAACACTTGTGTGGAAATGACCCTGCTGAGGAAAAAAGAGGGAGAGTGGAGCAGTTCAGGAATGAGGACAATTGGTGGATTGCTTTTTTTCTTTCTTCCTTCTGCTTCTTTCTACATAGCAACCTGCGCAGATATTGCTCGCTAGAGGGCACTTGAAGTAGAAGGAAAAAAAAAAGCTTCGATATCCATCTAACAGGACCGGTGCCTGCGCAAGCAGAAGAGAAACGGACGAGCAGTAGCCAGTTTCCCACACGGCAGCACCTGTAATAAATGAGCAAAAACATCCTTAGACAGCAGTATTCAGCTTTGACTGACAAAGAAATCCTGCACACAGTCTCTGAAATGGCATTTCCTTTCAACTTTTCAGCATTTCTCAAATATGCACATGTGCCTTTCTCTCTAATAAATGACTTGATAACAACTAATCAGAACCAGAAACCTTATTTGATGCATAAGAGGACAATGTGCAGCACTTCCACTTATCTGAAATCATCTTTGTATCTATAATGATATTTAAAGGTAAGCACATGTATTTAAATAATGGTAATTATCTAAAAGATGCTCAGATCAATTAAATCAAACATATTTTAATGTTCAATAAAGTATTTTATAATTGATAAGTAGCATATAAGAGGCGTGTTTCTCTTCTATTTTGCTTAAAAATAATGTGAAATATTTCTTCAACTTTTTTTTTTTTTTTTTTAAATCTTCTTAGCTCCCAGGTAAGCAAGAAGGGTCTGGGATCTTAATTTAGTTATTATTCCCACGTAAGATAATAAAAGAGAAAGAAAGATTAAAACCTAAATGCTCAGTGTTTAGTCCACAAGACAGGCTGGCTTATGTGATAGCTTTGTCCAGTCCCTTTAAATCTATCTGCTTTCCCCTCCCTCCCTCACTTCTGTTCAGAAGCTGAATTGGGGCTTATCTCCTTTCTAGCACCTGGGAAGATGGGAGATAATGCCATTCTGAAGACCTTCTCCAAAATGCTCTCTGCACAGATGTGGTTTTTCAGAAAGTGTTTATACCTCCATTTACACAAAATATAATGGCAAGCTCGAGATGAGCAATTATAGTCAATATTCAGAGATACAGCCCTAATTTCAGGGACAGCTAAAACCAGTGGAGAAGCTCAGCATCTGTAGTTCTAAACTGCAGCCTTAGAGAGGATTTTACTTCAAGAATTGGTAATCACTTCTAAAACAAAGTTAGTTATTAAATCCCATAATCAATACATCTGAAGTAGTCACAGGGAGATTTAGGGTACTTACAAATTTTCTGTTTATTTCTGTTACTTCTGATAATATTTTGTTGTAACCAGAATACTTTAGTACAAAAAAAAAAAAAGGCTTACTATACACTCATTTTTTTTCTTCCTCAATTTTACATTTATCATATGAAAAAGAAATTGCCTAAGGCTGTGGCTCTCAAATTTGCAAGCAATGGGATTCCCTGGAACATTTGTTACAACCCAGATTTCTAAACAGCACCAAGATTCTGGGCCCCACATTTCCATTTCTGAAAAACCTTCAGAAGATGCTGGGGCAGAAAGCCTTCAAAGGAGCAGGCTGAGCAGCTCTCTCTTGAGGAAATACCCATAATTGCTCAGTTATTCAATTTTCTTAGTTTGGGCACCATCTTATATCTATCTCTTAATGATTTTATTAGTTCATTGGTTTCAAACAATCTCATATAAGTTTTTAAAGCTATCCTGTTTAATAAATATTTATTAACTTTTCTGAAAAGTTCTTTTGTTCTTAAGACTTCTTCAGTTTTGTAATTTAAAAGAAGATTGAGGGGCTGGACTGATAGTTCTATGATCAAAAGCACACACTGCTCTTTCAGAGGACTATAGTTCTAATCCCAGTACCAACTCAGGTGGCTCACAACCTCCTGTAACAATTCCAGGATGTCTGATGCCCTCTTCTGGCTTCTGCAGGCATCTGCATAGTAGTTAGACACATAAAGACAATTGACTATAAATGACCAAATCCTCTTAAAAGAAGTTCAATTTTATTTTCTTGATTCTTAACCCCCTTTTCTCTCTCTGCTAGGAATTGAACATAGAGTTTTATGCACAGTAGACGATCACTGTCTTCTGAGCTGCAAGACCACCTCCAAAGTGGTCTTCTTTTGTGCCTAAGGTCATAGTTACTGCATACTCTTTACCCTCCCAAGCCCACAGATGGGCGTAGTTCCAGGGTGCTCATCCTGAGAAAATGTACAGAGAAGACTCTGTGTATTACACATTGTATTTGGGCTGCTTCAGATTACAAATGCTAAACATTTCTATTGTAAGTGATAACATTATAGGCAGTTATTGCAGTGTAAAATTCAGTCATTCACAGAATCTGCATTCCACAATTTTAAGACTGGTACATGCAGGGCAAAATCCCATGCATTCATCAGCTCATGTAAGACTGAAATGGGAGGAAAAAAAAAAAAAAAAACCCAGTCATTACCCCATATTAAATATCCATGTTTTTATTGTTTTAGTTTAGTTTTTAAATGTGTGCTGAAGGGGGTGAAAGGAGAAGGTTGCATCCTATTCCAGCCAATAACAGCTGCCCTCTCTTGCCTTCCCTGATGCAAATGGAGAAATTGGAGTTACAGCTGTCACATCTTCCTATCTCTCCCTTTCTTATAAGTGTGTTAACTGGTGGCTTTGATTAAACCTCTAACTAACTAGCTGGTTTTTTTTTTTGTTTTTTTTTTTTAAATACTGTTTCCATTAGTCAAAATTATGACAAAGGCTCAGTTCGGAGTGAACAAAAGAATTACTTCACGAAACCTTCATCCCAGTGAACTCATCCTCGAATCTGACTGCCTCTGGAGCCAGGAAGGGTCCTCCTGCCTCACTGCACTTTTTGTTCCACTGACACATTTCTGTCTCAGACTGTGCTCCCGTTCTGTCCCAGCTTTCCTCACTAGTCCTGCTCAGTGAAGTTCCACAGCACAGGCCATTGCAGTCTCCATTTGAAAAAGCTGGTAGAGTACCACCCTCTCCTGCTGGAAGTCTATGACTCCTCAGAGGATGCCGAAAAGAAAACACTTTCTTGAGGGGTACAGTCTCACCCCTGAGACTTTGCACTGCTTCCTATTAAGTGTGGGTGGAATCGTTAAAGAGACAAATGCCTTGCCTTTAGGCATCCCTGATTATTTTAGAAATATCCTGATAGGGCTTTTAACATTATCTTAATCCTCTTTCACACCTCTTAATCACCCAGGCCTCCCTTAAGACACTGTCAGGAAATTCCTTGCAGAGTTTCAAGTGGAGATTAGAGATGTGGAGAGGGTCACCTTAAACTCAAGCAGACCAAGAGTCAGTAAAGATAACATGCTTTGATATTTCGAGAGTAAACATGATGCAGTGAGTCAAAGCAAACTTACAACCAAACTCAGGTGACATTGGATTCTGATTCCTCCAGTTTGTCAGCGGAGTTTTTCTTGTTAAGAAAATTAGATCAGAGGATAGCCTCTCTATAGCAATCTTTTCTTTTGAGATGACTTTGTTACTTGTGACAATCCCCAGCCTTCAGGAACATATGACCTTTCCTTTACTTCTCATAGATGTAAGAAAGTACCCCCAGGAAAGGTTCAGACCATTTGTTCAAAGTGAAAATGAATGTCTGAAAATTAAGCACAACCTAAGATGTGATCTATTTCTTTGTCCACTTGGGACTGTCTGGTCTAACAGCAGTTATAATTTGATTGAGGTTTGACTGCTCTTCTTTTCCAAGACAGAATTAGCCAGTTCCAGAATACCTCATGAGCAGACACAGCTTTAAAGTGAACAAACGGTTACTTAGTGACTGCTTGATGGAAAAACGCTCCCTGCGTCCCCCTGCCCAAATAAGTTACCAAGTTTCTTTCTTAGGTTAACTCGAATATGAATCAGATAGATATCAAACAGATAGTCAATATCCTCAATGTTTTACGGTGGGAGGTTAGATGTAGCATCAGAAAAGGCAAATTTGCATAAGTATTATAAGCATATTGTGCCTATTTTCCCATTCTGTTCACTGCGTCTCATTAATTCGAGTCAGACAGTACAGGATCTACAGCCCGAGCGTCTGCTCCTCTGTACCCCTTCTGCTGCAGCTCTGTCCCCAGATGGTCAAAATCCATCCCCAGAGCTCACATCTAGTCTAGTGAGTCAGAAATGGAATAAACCCCGATCTCCTATGGATGAGAGTTTTGAAGCAAGGTAAGGGACATTTAATTTGTCTTGTATTTCCCTGTGATAAACGACGATCAGAGATCAGAGCTGCTGGATATTATGTCCACGTGTTAGCCTCGGTGATCACAAGAGACCCAGGTCTGGTATTCGCCGACCCCTTCTTGCATTGACTTATACCTGGGTGCCCGTTCCTTAATATCTGAGTGCTGAGAGGAGTTTATCAAAGGACTGGAGAAGCCAAGAATAGGGTGTCTCTTGGTAGAGAGGGGAGCTACAAGGACAACTCGTCCCCCCCCCGCCCCGCCCCACCGCAGGCTGGCGGGTAGGGAGTTCAGCGCACATTGATACGGCTAGCCAGACCCTCCCCTTCTGGCTACAGCAAGTTCTGCCCATTTTCTTCCCATTCACTTAACTGCAAGTCCCTCTTGACTGCCTCTACTGTCCCTCCTCCTGCCCTCCCCAAAGGAGGAGAAACACTAGGACATCAGGAAGGCGCTCCACTCCAGGATCGCGACCCACCACCAAGAAACCAGTAGCACATGAGTTGTAGCAGGCAGTGGTCTTGCAAATGGGCAATTGCTTATGCAAGACGTCTTCAGAATAAGGGAAAATGTGAACGGCCCACGCGCTGCAGCATCCTAACCCTCCACAGAAACCAGCTTTGGGTGTCTGAGACGCTTTTCAAGATAACGCTAGCCTCAGGGCTCAGGTGAGACCTAGAGAGAGAAAGCTGGCGGGTACCTCCTGTGCATCCTTTTTTCATCTGCCAGCAGTCTTTATCCAACAGCTTGGCCGCTCGGCGGGCTGCGCGCAGAGCGTGGAAGGGCTCATCTTCACCGGGTGAATCCCGCGGCGGAGGCGCGCGGGGCGTGCTCGCGAGCGATCAGCGAAAAGTTGTGCGCACTCTTGGTAGGAGGAAAGGGAGTGGAGACCGAGCGCGGGAGAGCGCAGGGGCAAGGCAGGGAGGGGGCGGGGTGGGGGACTGCTTACATGAATTTCCAAGTGGTAGACCTGCCTCGGAGCTCTGCCCAATGAGATCCGTCAGGGGAGGCACCCGGCTCACTTTTCCACATCACTTCACAGTTACATTTGGCAGGCAAGCGGGCTCGCACGCCGGAGCGCTCGGCCCAGAATTAGTGGATGAATTTCGAATCTCCCTGCCTCTTCGAAGCTCCTCCGCCGCCGCTTTGGGCATAAACCAGAGCGTCAACACGCCAGCTGTACTTTTGGGCTGCGGACACCCAGAGCCCAGCGCGCCCGCTTTGCGTCTCCGCACCAGGCTCCGCAGCTCCGAGAGGCATGAACACGATTCGGAGGCGACTACCGGGAGAGCGGGCATTCGTGGACACTTGCCGCCCTCAGGAGATGACCCCCAGCTCCTCCGGCCATTTATGAACCTGGAGGCTTGAGGTTTTTCCGCAGCCCGGAGCCCGTGACCTGAGTAAGTACTATTCCCTAACCCTGTACGCCTCCGGGCGGGGAAGAGCCGGAGGGATTGCTTCCTTTCGGAATTCCCACGCGCCCCCCGGACACCTTACGCACCTGGTGGACGAGGGATACTAGCCTGGTACCCGCCGCCGAGCCGCGTCTCCTTTCGCGGCATCTGTAGCTGATGGGGATGCCTTCTGTCTAACGGGTTTTGCAAACTGCTCTCCGAGCAGATAGGAAGGAGTCTGGAGCCCCAGGCTGCCCCCCTCCAGTTTCTCCGCCGCCCTCTCATCCTCCCGGTCGCTTGGCGACTTCACCCTGGAGACGCAGGCAGGCGCTGCTGCAGCCGGTGCGCCTTCACTGCGGGGTCGGTGCGGTGAAAGGGAAATACTCGCCGCCTGCACAGAGGAGGTTGTGAGCCTGAAAGGAAAGCAGGCTAAGGGACCAGAGAAGCTCCTGTTTTTCTGCATGCCCCCACCTCTTAACCGTGGGAGGGCGACCCCATCGGTTGGGCCAAGGGCTACCGCTCTGCCGCGAAAGCCCCAGTGCCAGGATTTTCCACAAGTGTCTGTTCCAGGTTGGGGGGCGCGGTGCCAGCTGCAAACTTGCTGAGCTCCGGGGCCACCTAGCCACCATGCAGTCACCAAGACGCTGCTCCGCACCAGCGGAAGACCTCCAGGCAGTCCAGCCAGTGCTTGCAAGACTGCACCCATAGGCCCCCCGAAGCACCGGATGACTTCTCCCTCCCCCAGAGCCCATGGTGCAGAAAGATATACCGTGATCTTGGTGCTCAGCATCGGCCAAACCTTGGGGTCCAGCCGCGCCCCTCCCCGACTGGAAGCGAATGGGGACTCCTGGCTACTTTCTGCCAGCATGGTAACAGGTTCATGAGGGATCTACCCTGGTTTCCCATAGCTCTGGCCAAGCCTGGTAAACCGTGTGAATGTGCGGCCAGCAATGCTGATACCAACAGGTATCTAACAATTCCTCTTTTTTTTTTTTTTTCTTTTTCTTTTTCCCTTCCCAAGAATAAAGCCTCTCCTCACCCAATCTTGTAAAAATCTCAAAGTTTTGTGCTGGTGGCCCCTTGCCCAAAGGCATAGAACCTGAGACACATCAATGACTAGCCTGTTAGCCTCTGAGCGGAGATGGCAGCTGTTAGCTTGGATTGCTAAACGTAAGAAATCAAACAACATTAATTGTTTATTGTTGCAAACGCACAACATTAGTCCGTAATGGAAAATCAGGCTGGCAGCTGCTCACTTGAGCTCCAATTAAAGGGCAGAGCTTATAACCAAGCAACCGGGAGGGAGAAGTCCTTTCAACTTTGCCCTGGTTTCTGAGGGTTGCAGGCAGTTTCCTCCTTAGGGGGCACGATCCCAACAATCCCTTTGCTCATCGAAGCTGCTAACCAGATCAGCAGCTATTTTCTGTTAACATTCTTCACAGTGTGGGAATGAGCGGACGTCTGAGATAGTATGCAAGAGCGGTGGCCTCTCACAACAGGGACTATCGCCAAGCAGATAGAGAAACTGGGGTTGGCTGGTGCCGTTTTGACATTCCCTCCTCTTTATAAGTCTGACAGCCATCTGGATGCTTAAAAGCTCTAGCTAGGCTGTCACCTCTGCCTTCATTATATGAGCATTTCAACTGGAAAACTATATGTGAGAAAGAGATATTTATGTAAGATTTGAAAGTGGGATTTTCCATCCATTCAGTCTCACTGCTGTACTTCACTGCATGCAAAATGAGCCCTGTCGTTCTGCTAAACACTACTGAAATTTCTCCTAGCTACCGCCTTTCATCAGTGGCCGGTTTGGCAGAGATTTTGTCTGTAATATGTGTGTTTGTGAATGTGTTTGTGTGTGTATGTGTGTTGAGGTGGGGATGTGTCTTTTACTGGAGAGACTTGCACCTTTGAAGGTTGTTTTGCGAGGGTTATATATTTTTTTTTCTCTATCAAAGACAGCTCTTCATAATAGCGATGTGCACATAGGTTTACCCACCTCCCTCTGTGGTTGAAATTCTAGGACCGGCTCTCTTAAACAATAAAGGGGCAGCAGATTTCTCTAAGTCAGCTTTAGCGGATTGAAAAACTCCTTGTCAGACTGTCAATTTTTTTTTCCTGCAAAAGTCCCATGGACTTTTAAACTGTGTGTGTGTGTGTGTGTGTGTGTGTGTGTGTGTGTGTGTGTATTTCCTTTTCTTTTTTTCCCCTCTGGCCTCAGAAGAGGGTGACTAATTGAGGAAAATTCCTTGTGAAAATAAATAGAGGATCCTTTCTGCCACTTCCAGGATGGCTTCATTCAGGACTGCTGCAGACAGCCCATATTTCTCATTTTGCCCTAAAGATTGTGGTGTGAGAGTAAAAATCATGTGTTCACCATCACAAATGGGTCAGGCACTAGATAAGGACAGTTATTGCACTGAGACCTGTGCTATAATTCTGTGTATCAAACTTTTAAAATGCCCTGATTTTTAAAAATTTCTCATTGTTA
Source organism: Peromyscus leucopus (assembly GCF_004664715.2). Lineage (NCBI taxonomy): Eukaryota > Metazoa > Chordata > Mammalia > Rodentia > Cricetidae > Peromyscus > Peromyscus leucopus. The sequence continues at coordinate 100,963,745 of NC_051067.1, read as the reverse complement.
TGGTTATTAAAAACTGACTGATTTTGTTTTATCATTTATTGTCTCCGGAAGCCCTCCAGCCCTCAAAGGGGTATATCTCTGCACCCCAAACTGTAGCACTTCTTGACTGAACTTCTGTTGTTCAGGGTACCTTTCTTAAGGTCTTGATGCTGTTTGAATCTGGCTAAAGGGCACACCATTTTAGAGTAGCCCTCGCCTTACCTGCTGCATGCATATCAACTGTAAAAGTAAAGATGTCTGTACCCTGGTATCAAGTGTTTTATAGCACAGCGATTAAAACATCATTCATCTGCAGCTTCTTAGTGTGGCATTAAGTATCACATACAGGGACCATGCAGGACCATGTAACATCAACCATGTAAAGACTCCAAAAAGAGGAAAGTACTGTTAGACTGCTCAGCAGGATGAGAAACCTCACTGAGAAAGTATTTGTAAAGACTAGTCTAGGAATATGCTCATCTCATAATAGTTCTAGGAAAATAGGTAGATGTTTAAGGTCCATAGCTCTTTGTTAGTCTAGAGGATCAGACAGTTCAAAGAAATCAAGGAGACTCCAAAGAAGGAGGATACAATAGTTCTGATCAAGAAGCTGTGACTTTGGGCTCTCTTCCCAAGTTTCTTTCATTGTTTATCAGAGAAGGAAAAAGAACACACCTATGTCAGAAGGTAGAGTCCACACTTCAATAACTGCTCAGAAGACCTTGTTAAAATAAATAAATTAATTTTCCCCCCAAAAAGTATTATTCTGCTCAAAGATGGGTTTATTGTGGCTTTTCCAACATCCCACTTTGAACACAATTTCTAGGCAAAGCCACAAGCAGTCTGTAAGTTAAACTGGCATTCAGTTTGTGCTTCTTACCAGTTTGCTGGCCTATAAGCGAGGTTTTGTGCCTGACAAGTGAACAGACAAGCACAATCAGGGCAGCTTTTTCATCGTAGGTGCAACCTAAAATCACCAGACTCTCTTTAAAAACACTCTGCCCAGAGTGCTACTAGTGCTTATTTCCATTATTTTATATTTATTACAAAGTGATTCAGAGCCGCAAAGAAAGAGATTAGAGTTCTCTTTTTGCATTTCGTGTTCAGCACTGTTGACATTCAGGGATGAAATGAGACCAACTTTGCCCATTATTTCAAGGAACATCTCCTTATTTGGGGGTATGATATGTCGACTGCAGGCTGCTGTCACAAACTAAGGTACACTCTTACAGTTTTCTCTCATGTCTTAGTCACAAACATACAAATACATACACAACTCATGGCCAGATAGCTTATCAAAAACATACCGAGATAATTAACTGATGAATTGGTTGGAACAGAGGAACATAATCATGCTATCCTTATCGTTTCCTCTGCCTTTAAGTTGTGTGATTTGTACAACTGGTTTTTCAGATGTGTATAACGATCAGTCTTTTAAGCAATATTGTCTGTGGGGCACGTATGACACTGTGGAGATTTCACCTAGAATCTTCTGTGTAATTATGTACTGGAACAGTACTTTGCCTTTGATGGGCAAAGGCCATCATCTGATTGAGCAAGGCTTAATTATCCAAGGGAATGTTAGTACCATCACCTCACATTCTCCTGGAAAGTTGAGCTTCGCAGTGTGTTTGTGCGGAACTGTTCCTATCTCTGGAACCCACTTCAGATGTAACCATGGGCAGAAAATTAGCTGAACCTGGGAACTTCAAAAGGTCAGGAAAGAAATGAGTTCAAGGGATGCCATTTAGTTTCCTCTCCCATATGTTGCTGCAGACTAAATCTCCATTGCCACTTCACAAAATAACACTGGTACCAATATTGTTTCCTTTTCTATCATGTCCCAAGCTTTTATTTCTTGAGTTTTAAATGTCATGTACTAGTCCCTATCATAAACATAACTCTTCTTGCCTGTAAATATCTTTTTTTAAAAAAGTTCTCCTTGTAGGTAGAAATGTATAGATGTGATTGTCTATATCTTTTAAAGAAAATATCGTAAGAAAAATACCACACTTGTATTTATAACCTTGAAACATTTTCCTTTCCCGTCACCGTTACTAAAGATAATTTTGAATGCTGGGGATGGTTGGTCCAGGGCCAGGTACAGAGTTAGTGCCCAGTAAACATTTACTTAATGCATTAAGAAATTAACAAAGACTCTGCCCCCTACCTTTCCTAAGCATTTTCATTAAAGGGATGGAGGGTAAACAATCATGTGTAAAGTCCAATAACAGGACATAGCTATTATGATTGTTTCTCCAGAAATTTCCTAAGTCCTCCTTAGTTTATGTTGAGACACAACTTTTACCATTTTAAAAAAATGGTTTTAATCCATCTACCACATATCAGGTTTTTTCTCTATTAAAAATAACTTTAAACAGTATAGGAATATAAAATAAGATATAGTTCAGTGTGCTAAAACTGAAAATCTATCCAAAATTAGGTCTACATCACAAGATGCTATTAAGCTGTATAGCACACATAGTTATATTTCATTAGAGAAAATATTCTAATTGTTCAGTCACTGTGTGGGCAATTCAGGGTCTGCACTTTGAATACCTCTGAGGGAATGTAAAAAAGAAAGGAGGAATCTCTTTCTCATAGTCTTTGATTCTACCCTACATATTCATTCATATTCATTATTTTTCTCTCCCTCCCTCTCTATTGTCCCTCCTCCTCTCAGGTTTTTATTAAATTTATACAGAATATTCAATATATGAATGTTCACTTCAACACTATATGAATTATAGTAGTAGTGTCTGAGAAAACAATTTTATAACCCTCAATCTTAATTTAAACCTTTAAGTTACCTGGTCCTTGTATTCATGCACAAGAGAAAGATATGCCATGAGAGACTTCTTCCATGGAAATATTTATTATCATTTGAGGCCTATGAAATATGCTTAGCAAATGGAATATATTTAAATGAAACATTAAATTGAGTATCCTTGAACATTTGTCAAATAGCATTGAGTAAAAGGGTCATATATATTTGCATCCTATTAACATTTAGAATAATGCTTACCATACCTTCTTTCTAGGTAGAATAATGCATAAAGGAAGACTGTTTCATTTTTCGTGTGACATAAATGACACAAAATAAGTAGATGGGGAGAGTGATATAAATATCATAAGGAGATAATTCTTTTTTTGCATAAGAAATCAATTTTCCCAAACCTGTCATAAAATTTACAAGGAGATAATCCTTCCTTTATTCATCTATTTCTGTCAGAGCTTAACAAACAGAATTTAACTTTGTGTCCAATATTTCTATATTTAAAATTAGAAAAAAACCTACTTGTTTTGGTTAACAAAGTAAAATATACTTGTCTTTTTCATACTTTCCAATTTCATTAAAATATTGCAGCTGAGCACAGTACACTGAGTTTTGAATCCCTGTAAGCTATTCACGTATTGTTTATGCACTGTATTTGGGGTGATAACCCAATATTAGTTTTGTCAAATTATTGTTTTCCACACCTATATTTGTCTACCTATCCATCATCTGTGTCCATAGCTTGAGGAACAGTGCCAGTGGGTGGATTTTAAGCTGTAAAGTCTTTGGAACGCAGAATGACAGTGAGGCACACTTGTAAGGCTGGTTGCTACTCAGTGTAACCTAATTGGTGGAATCTTGACTTGTTACTGGGACACTTGGCTGCATTTCAGTTTTAGAATAGCATACTCTATAGTCTTGGTAATAGGGCATAGCTGACTTTAACCATTTACCCATTTCTGAAGCGATAGGTTTTCATCATTGGTAAAACTAAAATTCCTTAAATGTATTAGAAACAAGTTATCAATTACTTTTGAAACAGAATACTATCATAACCCAAAGTTTAATTAGCATGTCCTTGCCAATGTTTCCTTGCTAAGTTTCTTGCACAAACATATCACTTTAATATCATTTTAGCTTAGCGCAGACTTCCTACTTTCACCATCCATGCAAAAATTCAAGTGGGATTTCTCCTGTGGAAGAGAAGTTGCAAGCCATATTTTTAAATTAGTGGTTACAATTTGATTGAAAGTGGATAGCTTGAACATGTTATATGCTATATTTGCATTTTACTCTCTCAGCAGAAGACAAAAATGGAAAAAAGAAGGGCTCCGTGAACCTCAAAGACAGGAGAAACAAAGTGGACAAAAGAGTGAAAGTGCAGCTCTTCACATGCCTTGTAAACGCTCTGAAGCCATTGCATGGATTCTGTTACTAGTGGGTAGGCAGAGCTGTTTATAAAATGCTGCTGCTGCATCCTACTTGTACCATTTAAAGATAAGAGTGGGACAAAGTTACTCTATGACATAGACATTGAAATTTTCCCCATTTATTCTTGTACAGCAAGAGATTGAGAATACAGTAAGTTGAAAGAGTTAGACAGTCTTACTAACCACTCAAAAAATTATAACCACAATTGCTATCAATGCCAAGTAGTATACACCTTTAAAAGTGTTCCCTTTAATATTTTAAGGTAAGTAACATGAGATGGAGCATTTATTCCTATTCCACTGTATTGAGGTAAACTTGCCCTGGGCACTCAACTTATGAATGATAGAATTGATACTCAGGCAACTTTTGATTGACTCTCTCGGAGCTCCCATAGCTGTACTATCCAACCAAGTATTAAGAATAAGATATGCTCTGGTTGGCCACTGTGACTTAAAGAGCCAATAGCAGTCATTTTCCACACACTAGTTCTTTCCATAGAATATCCTGAACATTCTGCTTTAAGGCAACAAAAGAAGGAAAGATTAAGGTCATACTGGAGAAGTGCCTGTATATGTAACAGACAGGAGAGATGTAGGAAATACACTTAGCTATTGATGATTAATACAGTTATGCCTTAAGAAATTCCAATAGAATAGATTCATTCTTAATAGCCTAACTAAGCATGATTCTGAGAAATCACTAGAAGTGCAAATCTGACTCTGTACCATTTGAGAAATAGCTTCATTTTGACTTTATTATCTTTGTCACGGTCTTCATTCAGAAATAGATATACAACAAGCAGAAAACTCTTATGTGAATAATATGTTTCATTCCTTTCTGCAAAAGGGGAAAGCATTTACTTACTTATGTATATGAAGGTAACCAGAAATTACAGAACTTAACGAAGATAAAAGCTTCAGGGATAAAAGAATAGTCTGTCAGTTATAGTAAAACATGAAATTGGCAAATGCTTTTCTAGATAGTAAGAAAAGCAAACAATATGATATGATGTAAACATAACAATGTCAGTTATGATATGATGCCGAAGTCTTTGGAGCAGAAAGATTGTGGCTGATCACAGGGAATAACAAACACATTGGCAAATATATTTATTTGTGTACAGGAAGAATTATTGAATCTTTTTCTACCCAAGTAATTTGGTTAGGAGTTCTGAATACTTTGGGGAAGTGAATTTCTTCCATTATTTAAATTGAAAACACACAATCCAAAAATTGTTCAGCCATATTCAGCTTTAGTCACCCAGAGCTGGCTGAATTGTGCTGGACCACACATTGAATCATGTCCCCGTGATCCTGAAATATCACTTTGCATTCAGTGTTCATTTACCTGTTTTGAAGCAAGCTGCTAATGGCTCTAAATTCAAGGTCAGAAACATTTTTAATAGAAACTCTTCGGTCCTGTATGTCACTTTTGCTTCCGTAAAATATTGTGACCACTGAGCCCAATGGATAATAAAAGCATAATTTCCTGTCAGCCACAATAGTCTGCTGAATTGAATCCTTAAGTGACTGATTTTATTGTAAATGTCACCATTGGTGAATGGCTCCATATTTGGGACTTTAATTTATAATGTTTACAAAATCAGTGATGTAATGATTTTAATAATGCTAATATATCTGAGAATTGAGGCCATTTGTCTTAAAAATGTTGAGACCCTCAGACTTACATCTGGCTATAATTAGAGCTACTTTTAAACCCTGAATATGAATTAAAGTCAGAATGCTGGACTTTTGTCTATAAGAAGATATCTCCTTCTGGGGAAATTTTAAAAACTTTTTAACCTGTAAAAAATCCAGGTAGACTAAAATATCTTCATAGTGCTATTTGGGATTGAGGCAGCAGCATTATAATGAATTGGTTTGCTGAGCTGTTATACACACTGTGGCTGGAAAATGTAAAAGCAAATTGATTTTTAACTCAATCTTTGTAACCTTACTTTTTTTTTCTAAGAAGTTTGTCTATTTAGCTATGATTTACAATACTTATTAATTCTGATAACAGTGACCTAACATTTTGTTGCATCCCAGGAATACCTATAAAGCTGTTCTCTGATCTAAGGACAATAGCAGTTCATCTCATGGCAGAGGTGCAAGCAGATAGAGATTATAGATCTGAATTTTTACAATCACATTTCCTTCCTAGTGGATGCTCATTATTACCTCATTGCATGGATGTGTGTGTGGGTACAACAGTTAGCTTCCCAGTTACTCCAGTGTCATATAAAATAAGTGTGAGTATAGAATGCAGGAAGACTATTCAGACTATCATAAACAAAATAGTTCATCTTTCCTAGCTCTATTTCCCAAAGTCAGGTGTAGGTATGTATTACCGTAAGTGAGAGAGATGGTAACCAAATATGTGAATGTTATTAAATGACCCAGAAGTAGCGGAAGTGACTGTTTTCAAGTCACTGCATTCTTCAGCTAATTCTAAGAACTATGAGCAAGGTTGCTCTTTGTTTCAAATATCATACTTCTCTATGTGGGGTCCTCATACAGCAGCATCCACATTGCAGAGGAGATTGTTGGAAATGCATAGCCTCGGGACTCATCTGAGCTCACCAAGATTAGAAGCTGTAGAAGTCTAGATAACTCTTAGGCCTGTTAAAGTTAGAGACGGTCCCAAGAGGGGGATTCTTTGCTGGGCTTAATGGAGCTGGTGGTTACATTTTCAGTTATTGTGAGAGTTGCTTAGTGACGGCATTGGAAGCTTTGAAATTGGTCAGAATATGATGGCAATCAGAAAATAGTAGAAGAAGTTCGGGACTTACTTTTCTTTCTTTCTTCCTTCCTTCCTTTCTTCCTTCCTTCCTTCCTGCCTTCCTTCCTTCCTTCCTTTCTTTCTTTTCTTTTTTCTTTTCTTTTTTTTTTTTTTTTTTTTTAAGCAAGAGAAGGCATTACTTAAAATGTTCCAGCTTACCTCTCACTATTTCAGGTCTTTCATTTCAATAAGTAGAGAGATGCCTAGTTTTAGTGAAAAGAAAGCATTTCAAAATGAGAATCTCTGTTCCTTTTGCTTATCTCTACATTGGAAATGAAAATTGCAAATTAATAATGATACTTACATCAGAGTGTTATTTCAAAGTGTAGATATGTTGTGTATGTGTATGTGTTTGTGTGTAGTCTCTATATTTAATATTGTCCATTTTTTCTAAATTTTGACCAATAATATAATTTATCAGTTTTGTCTTTTTCTGGAAAAAATGGTAATAAGTGGAATTTTTGTTTTTGTTCCTTTGTTGCTGTTGTTGTACTTGGGTTCTTTTTTGTTTTGTTTTGTTTTGGTAATAAAGATGTGAGCCACCACCTCCTGGTTGTAATATTAGGTTTTATATTTATGTATGTATGTAAGTATGTATGTATGTATATTGTATGTATGTATGTATCTATTTATCTACCTACTTATCCATCCACCCATCTTTTTTTTTTTTTTATTTTGGTTTTTTGAGACAGGATTTCTCTGTGTAGTTTTGGTGCCTGTCCTGGATCTTGCTCTGTAGAGCAGGCTGGCCTCGAACTCACAGAGGTCCACATGGCTCTGCCTCCTGAGTGCTGGTATAAAAAGGCATGCACTACTGCTGTCTGGGCCCCACCCATCTATTTTTTAAGACAGGGTCTTACTATGTAGCCTTGTCTGAACGCTCTATGCAATGCATATCGGGCTGGGATCTGTCTGCCTGTTTCCTGAGTGTTGGGATTAAAGACATGTGCCACCACATTCAGGTTGAATTTCTATTTTAAATGAATAAAAAGCTAGTCAATTTCATTAAAATACACTAATATAAGTAATTCAAAAATTTGGGGAAAAAAAGAACAACTAGACTATACCTGAATGTTTAAGTCCCTAGACATTCTATGCAGTGTTGAGAGAATAAATGACGTGGATGAAAGGTGTCCACTGAATGGATTTATTTTCTCCAGAGTTCTGCCAGCAATTCATGGGCATCAGACAAATTATATTTCCCTTCCTTTTGAAAATTGAGAAGTTGCACCTTCTTCCTACTAGATGTCATACATATTTATTGCACAAGCCCCTTGCACAAATCAAACACAACCTCTCCACAGAGCCTATAGGGCAGGTGGTAAACTACTTGAAGGATGCTGTAGAGACTATGACCATTATAAATTTGTTGAGTAACACCTATTGACAAGCTGATACTGTAATTAGTAATCTGAAATGACTTTAGATGCTGAATTATTCAGAAGTCCTTGGATAGCTTTGGTTGTCTTGTTTACATTGTTTAACTCAAATGCCCTTTACAATGACCTCCTCTTTAACACTTATTAATAAATAGCATAGATAACACCTCTTCCAGGAAGCTTGTTTCTCTTTCCCTTCCTCCCTCCCTCCTTCCTCCCCTCCCTCCCTCCATTCCTTCTTTTCTTTCTTTTGTGTTTTTTTGTTTGTTAATTTCCACACAGGTTTTTTTTTTTCATCTAACAGTCCTGATTGTCCTTGAACTTGCTTTGTACACCAGGCTGGCCTCGAACTCAGAGATCAGCTTGCCTCTGCCTTCTGAATGCTGGGATCAATGACCTGTGCCTCCATATTTGGCTCCAGAAAGCTTTCTTTAACATTATCAAGTAGAGTGTTATGCTATGTGTTTATACCTCTAGCCCTCCAAAGATTCTACTTCTCCAAAAGTAGTAACTGTACAAATTGTGCATTTCCTCATTTTTGCCAGCTGCACTTTTTGCTTCATGAAGGTAGAATCTCTGACCTACTTGCTGTTCTATCTCCTCTGTCTGACAAATAGTATATGTGCATCAAAAATTTATCTGAAAGGAGGAGCCATTTTAAGAAAGAGAAATTTAGAATTATGCAACCCAGGTTCAAATAATGCTGCTGCCTTTACTGAAGGGTTTTCCTTAACCAAGATGTTTAATGATTCCCCCCTTTCTCAGTACAAGCTGCAGAGTTTTACATTTTTATGATAATGAATAAAATTTTGACTGTAAAGCTTTCTGCTATTATATATTTGTTCTAATTAATGAAGCTATGGCAATATTTAAAATGTGTAGGGGTCTGTGATGGCTTTTTATCTGAGTTTGTCAGTCTCAGGCAAAGGTCTCTGACAGGTCACATTCCATTCTGAGTGTCATTGAGCAGTTTCTGGGCAGGAACTATCTGGTGTGGATTTAAATCAGGATTAACTTTCTTATTTTAACATCATCCACACAATGCTTTGCAGATCGTGCAGTCTGACTGAAGAGACCAGAGTGTGTAAGCTTATCCTAACTGCTTTGGTTCACAGAACAAACCTGCTGGGTCCAAACTGTTGTCACCATTGTTCTTCTGGCTCTTGTGATTCATTAATAAACAGGTGCAGAGACAGTAAGTGTGAGGTCTAGAGTTCAAACTCCAAACAAGTCAACACTCAAAATTGTTCTCACAGCCCGCTTCTGTACCTGTGGATCTCACACCACAGGAGAGCATCATATATGGCTTTTGATCATTCAGGTCCAGCTTGCAATGGAGCAGACTATGTTTAGAGAAGAAAATGTTTCTTTCCCTTGAGAAGAGTTTAGATTGAGGTGCCATGAGTAGAAACTTAGCCCATCCATCCCTCCTCAACAGCCCCTCCATCTCTCTCCTTTCTAGGCCTTCCCAGGCATCCTCAATCCTTTCTGCACTCCCCAGCATCACCTCTATCCTTCCTTTTCTTCATATCACCTCCATCCTTCCCTCATCAGCATCATCTCCACCCACCTTCCATTCTACATTCACCAGCATCACCTTCATCCTCACCAGTGTCACTTTTAATCTTCCTTGACATTTTGAGAATCACTTCCATTCTCCTTCCCTCAGGTCTACATCCTGCTTCTGTTCTGTTCTCCCCAACCCAACATTAGCTTCGGTTCCCCAACCATCCTGTCCTTAGCAACATGACATCCATCCTCATCATTCTCACCTTTATCTTTCCTCCATCCCACCCTGGTCAGCATCATCTTTGTCCTAAGACTATCATATCACCTTAGAGAGTCTTTCTTTGCTGCCACTATTTCTCATCTACCCATACTGAAGAATTCATGAAGTTTCCATCTTTAATTGTTTGTCTTTCCTACCACTACCCCTAGGGTGTGACTCAAGTAACTACTTCTCTTACAAAATTAAGAATACTTCCCATGTTTTGGCTGCTCTTTTTATGTGTTAGTTCTGAGCCATAAACAGGACAGCTCTGTAAATTAGGCATCATTGTGTTTTTGTTTTACAGATAAGAAGTCTGAAGTTCAGGCAAGCTCAGTATTCTACCCATCAGACAGTGGTAATAAATGGGGTAATCTAGAATTGAAGCCTAGATCTATCGGTTTGTATTGTCTATCTATCTAGATCTATCTAGAACGTATTGTCCACTGTACCCTAACACTATTTCAGCATAACTCCCCACTACATATCTAAGAGGGAGCATGGCATGTTCTGCACTTCTTGCAAGTGCCTTGTAAATGAAGACAGACAGCTGACATAATAGAGTTTAGAACTCTTTAATGGTGTCCTTTTGGATTTAAATGACCATTTCTGAAGTCTCAATGCCCTGAGATAGAATAATATCTTAACTTGGGGAAGACTCTTTCTCCCTAATGGTACAGCAATTTTAAGCACAGGAGAGGTTGTTTTTGGAGTGTCTCCTCTGGATTGATCTTATATTGACATTTCTGTATCACCTAAATAGCTGCTACTAGCATTGGTGCCCTGTGCATTCATCAGGGTTGAATCCTTTTCATGTGTAAATCCCAGTGTTGGGTTGAGCCCATGCAAAGGGTGACAAGGAAGACCATGCCATAGGCCAACTAGTTAACTCAGAAACCATGCTGTTTGCTACAGAATGTCTGCACCTTTCAGCTGGCTCCAATAAGGCCACTCGCCAGCCCAACCAATGTTAATAATGTCCTTGCTTTCTCATTCTGAGTCAGAATGGAACCAGGGACCTAGAGGTGAAAGGTTCTGTATCCTATTATGAATTCCCTGGGCCAAACTGTACCGGATAGTGTCCCCAGGAATTATTTTTCCACTTAATCTAATTCAGTCAGGCTTTTCTCAGGGATCTGCAGTGAACATCATTTCTTTAAAAATAATTTTTTTGAGTGGGAAGAAACACATTTTGTTATGCTGAAAGTAAGCAAAAAATGTATTTGACACCTCAGGTAATAAGGATTTTTTTTTCCTTATCCTCTCCCTCTCTGAATCCCTTCTATCGAAAATTGTAATTTTACCATACTTCATTCCCAAAGGGGCTTTTCATCATTGGAATCTCCCATTCAATGGTACATTTAGCTTGGGAGCTGTGACACTGCGGCTCTCATAGCGTCCATGCTGGACATTAGAGAATTCCTTCTGGAAGAACTCTAATCTTACTCCTTCGTTATTGGCAGCTTGCATTCCTTGAGACATTCCTAACTGGAATTGCTAGTCATGGCTATGAAAACTGGGAAGAATCCCTTCCTATCCTCAAGTCCATGTCGGTGTGTTTGTGTATGTGTGTGTGTGTCCGTGTGTGTGTGTCCGTGTGTGTTTGTGTGCGTGTGTGTATGTGTGTGTGTGTGTTTAACTTAAAAGTATTTTGTTTACTTATTAAGGGCCAGTTTCTTTAAAATGAAGTACAGCTTTCTTTGAACAAGTTGATGAAGATGAACAAAAGGAGGCAGGAGAAGGGTTGTAGTTGATACTCACCCCAAATAGTATTGCTGAGAATGTAAGACAGGGGCAGGTAGAAGGATGAAGGAGTTGGGAGGGGGAGGGGGACAGTCATGACATGAGGAAGAAGTGACAACCAGAGAAAGAAGGGGTTTTATCGGTTAAGATCATCACTTTGTTATTTAAAGCAGTTTTTGCCACGTGACATGGTCTGGAATGAATGCTAAAATCTAAATGATGCTTGCATATAAACGGGTTTGTGGGTTTGCTAGCCTACTCATTCTGGTTCCTGGAGTCCACTTTCTGTATTCAAGAATTTGGCAAGTGCTCATTATCAACTACACAGAGAGACAGGGTTTCTCTGTGTAGTTTTGGTGCCTGTCCTGGATCTCGTTCTGTAGACCAGGCTGGCCTCGAACTCACAGAGATCTGCCTGGCTCTGCCTCCGGAGAGCTGGGATTAAAGGCGTGTGCCACCACAGCCTGGCTATGAAATGTTCACTTTAACGTGCCTTTGAAAAGCCCTGGTTTGTTTGTCTTAACACCAGTTTCTGTGGGGTCTCATCTTTCTTCCCTCTTGTCTGTGCAGGAAATTTCAATGAAAAAGAAAGCCAATGGATCGTGGTCTTTGAAAGGATGCTTAGACATGTCTGTTTCCTGGTTCTCTGAACACGTGGCAGAGCTGTAAGTAACCGCTCCACACTACGTGATGAATTGGATGGCTTCAGACCCGAGGCAAAAATAATAATTGTCTCATTTTCGCGCTGATTTGCTTAACTGGTGGGACCATGCCAGAAAAGCTAGCTGAGACGCTCGTGAACCTCTGGACTCCATTAATAATATTATGGATTACCCTCCCCACTTGTGTGTACATGGCTCCGATGAATCAAGCGTATGCTTTAACCACTGGATCCCCTTTGGAACTAAGCAGGCAGAGTGAAGAACTGCGGATTTTGAACCGCTCCAAAAGAGGCTGGGTTTGGAATCAAATGTTTGTCCTGGAAGAATTTTCTGGACCTGAACCGATTCTCGTTGGCCGGGTAAGCCTCATTTTTAAGCTCCCATTTCAGGGTCTGTTCCTGGTCTTTAAATGTTTCATTTCAGGCTCCACACAGTTTTTCATAACACTTAACTGTAAATCCTTTAGACCAGATGGTTAGTGAGCTAACCTGTTGGTTTCTTTAGAAGTATGAATAATCCCGCAGTTTAAAACATTCCTTTAGGAAATGTTACTTTCCATATCACTGCCACCGTTGGCAGAGACATCAGACTCCTTGGATAATGCATAAACAAGCAGAGTGCTTTCTTACTTATGTGAGACCTCTTTTGTCAAACCTTTCTCTAGATTCTGGTATTTGGATCTAGCACTAAGAAGTTGTAAGGCCATTTTTGTCCAGTTTGAATTCCTATCACCAAAGCTGTCTTCTATTTAAGGTTATATATCTCAATTTACAGGTAGATTTTTCATTTCATTTCATTGATTGCTGTTTCAGTCCTTAGGAAGAACAAAGCAGTGTTTGTAACAAAAGTGCTGGGCAGGGCTGGGTGCTCACTTCGCAGGACATCTTTTCTGTCGTTGCCAAATGTAATCAAATACTCAGAAGGAAAACTTTAGTTCAGTAGTACCTGTGTTTGCCTGTATGTTACACTGGGTTTACATTTGTTTTGTTATATCAAAAGTCCTTCAGGTAGACACTGGCTCCTAGTTTTCCAGAATTGTATTACAGTACTTCAAAGACATAAACATCTTCACTCCTCAGAATCATTTGTACGTGTTTGCTCATTTTGACATTCAGTATTGTCATAGTTTGAATTCTGGGGATGAGCTGATGTTATTGCACAGTTGGTAGCAATTCTTTCCTAGCACTGCACATAAGAAGCCCATAAGGTTTGATTCATGGTGTCATGTAAGCCAGGTGTGGTGGTACAAAATGATAAGCCCTTTTGGAAGGAAGATTAGGAGTGTAAGGCCATCCTCTACTACCAGGGTACAAGACAACCAAGTCTCAAAAAGGAGAAGTTAAAAAAAAAAAAGAGGTTTCTAACAATGCACCCAACAATGGCTGATGTTCCTGATAAACAAGATTTAGAAATGAATCACATGTTATTCTTTTCCCAAACTCAGTGACTTAAAAGGGATGTAGCAGGGCTCAAAACACAGATCTTCGAGACTTAACTCCTGTGTCTCCCTAGGCACTTTTGGTTCCCTCGCTCTGCTCTGTCACCTTGTGTAACTATAGAGCCTCCTCCAGGTTTGTTTCTCTTTTCAGGTGCTTGAAATGTTTATTCCTGTTTGTGATGGAGGAGGTGTGGAGATATCACACCTTTCACTGGGTTTTCTGGAGTCCTACCTAGGTACCAGGCACTGGGGACTATCCTTCTAAAGCAGGGATCTTTGTCTTCCAATAATTCATATTCTGGTCAATATTGTTTACTATGAATTAACTGCTATCATAAAATTACTTTGTTGGCACATATGAATGCATAGGTGCATATGAATGTCTGTATTCATGTCTGTGCACAAACACGTATAAAATATGTGCACTAAAACAGATTTATGATCCCCTTAAATCAAAATGAAAAAAAATCCATGAAAGTTTTATATATATATATATATTTATATATATATATATATATATATAAACAAACTCTGGTAGCAAAAGTAAGTTGAGGCTATTTATAGTCATAATGTATCCCATTCCAATGGCTGTTCCTATACTTCACTGGAGAAATGTTAATGTAGTTGATTACAGGGTGCTGCCCTGGACCCTGCTGAGGTTGTTACTTACTCTATAGTTTATATGCTTTAATATGCTTCTAAAAATGGGAGTTCTGAATTCCAAATTGCATCTGGCCCTACTCTTTCTCAATACAGACTTCCTGATTAGCTTTATCATTTCTATAAATGCAAAAACCGAGGCTTAGATAAATTAATAAACCAAATTATGAATATGGAACAAGTAAATGTTCTATATGAGATTAAATCTTGGTGGGAATTCCCAAGATCATAATTTCAACCATCATATCATATTATATTTCAGTAACTAAGCACCTGGAGTTTATAATTTGCACTTGAGTTTTGAGTACAGGATACAAAGTCTATGCATTCCCTCTTCTCTATATTCAAATTTTCTTTAACCAGCTCTAAGGCAAGCAATTTTCAGCCCATATAAAATTCTGGAGTTACATGCATATGTAGTTAATGGATGGATGATTCCTCCCTGCTCCTCATAGCTACCTTGTTATGACGGTATATCAATTAAGACGTGTCCCGCATAATATAAATAACTGAATATATTGCACCCAGAAGAGCACTCCATTTTTATCTGAATAGAAAAAGTAATTAAACCAGTTTTTTTTTTTAAATTTAGAATCTGAGAGCTGATTCTGCCTCCATTTCTAAAATGAAGTACAAGTGACAGAGTCAAATAGCCATACATTCAGGATTCCTGTGTGATTTACAAATGCTTGAGGTGTCTTGCTTCTTTGAATGACAGAAATCCCAGTGAACCTCAGGAGTTTGAAATCGCCAACATGCTCTTGAGTCTCTCAGTAACAGACACTGCATGTGAATAAGTTCTCCTGCCTGCTCTATACTATGGCCTCTTCCCAAAACAATTGTTAAATCACAATTAACATTTTTTTTTTTAGAATTTTGCTGCAAATATTTTCAATCACATGTATTTCCCTTTAAATCAAATTGCTCCTAAAATATGACAGCCTTAATTTTTAGTATTGTGGACTTTTGTAAAGCTGAAAATCTTTTTAGGTGACTGCTTTAGATTACGTGTCAGGCTGAGTGCAGGGAAGATCCACATCGGGGCTCAGGGCGCTCACTGGTGTTTTATCTTTATGCACAGTCTTCTACATTTGACTCTTTAAACCACTTCACTGTGGAGCTTCTCCCCAGGAACCAGCTGAGAAGCATTAGTTACCTATGAGCATACCTGCTCTTTAAAAAGCCCTCCTGCCAGTCGCTATGTTGGGGGCCTCAGACCTAGTAGGCTGAGTTCAAGCTCAAGAGCAGAGCCAGCTTTTGAGCAGTTGGCTCTGTGGGATTGCACATACACCTTTGTATTATCCAACGGCTGCTTTTACATATTGGTGGCAGCTAGGTGTGGAGGAAGGACCTAAGCATTAGAGATAGACTGCAGAGCTTTGAACATTGATTTTTGTCATTTTCTGGGTGTTAACCCTAGAAAAATTATTTAAGCTTTTTGAGGATTGTGCAAACACAGGTATTTAAAAGTGAGCCAAATGTTAACTGCATGATATTTGTCATGTAGTAATTATATTTATAATTTGGTTCTTAAGTTTGTGTGTTTTGTGAACAGTTGTAGTAGATATCTTAGACAAAACAACCTCAACAACAAAACCCTAATAACTCTCTGTCTGGTTGGGCACAAGACCATGGAGCCAAAAGTTGCTGCCTTCTCTACTCCAGGTTTATTAGGATCAGAATAGGGGTGATTGAGTAAGGGCTCCTGGTATTCAGTCCATTGAGCCAGTGTAGAATAGGAGGGGCATTGCTTTATTTAATCAGAGGGTATCCAACTATTTAACATTGTTACTCCATATTGTCATGTACAAAGTTCTCACTCAAGAATTTCATGTTGAGTTATAAAAACAGAGTATTTTATGTAAGTGTACAATTTTATGATTTACCACATTCATAGATAAACATGGCCGTATGTGTGAGGAGTCCCTATGGGCTGCAAGTTGGACACACCTGTTAAAAAGTTATGGGCATAGAGAAAGATGATAGAATATTTCCCTGGTCAGAAACAACACAAGTCTTTGGTGCATGCCTTTAATCCCAGCACTTGGGAGGCAGAGCCAGGTGGATCTCTGTGAGTTCGAGGCCAGCCTGGGCTACCAAGTGAGTTCTAGGAAAGGCGCAAAGCTATACAGATAAAACCTGTCTCGAAAAACAAAAAACAAAAAACAAACAAACAAAAAAAAAAAATAGAAGGAAGTAGAAGCTGTTTTTCAAGAGCCCATCTCTGTCCACTTTGTCTGATATATAATTCTTCTTCCCCACTATTTCCTGTTCTTTATCTGTGCTGTAAGTTCTTCATTCCTATAAAACCATCATCTAACATATTCTGCACTATGTTTACAATTGTTCTGCTTCCGGAATGTAGATTTTTTAATTGGTTCATTTGCGCTCATTGTTCCATATCCCAAATCCCAGGAGTCAAGAGCAGTGGTTGCCTAATGTGAAACAGGCAAAGAAATTTCATATGAATGCATGTATGGACATTCTACCTAAACAATGAAGGAGTTCAGAGAAGTCATGTCAGCTCAATTAGACTTAATACAAATGACATTTTTCAGTGCAGTGTTCAATACAATGCTTCTGTCTTCTCTTTCGGATAGCTATGCCAGATGGGGAGTTCAACAGCTGCTTGTATGTATTGATTTTGATGTCTCCTTAGAGGTAGAAAGGTGAAATGTCTACTTCTAAAAAAGTTCTTTTTCAAAGAGTTTGGGGGATCATCTCTGTGGAGCCTGGGTCTCTCACCAGTGGCAAGTGTAACGTATTTTACACTTTTGTCTGTGCTTTTGGTTCAAAGTAGACTAGATATGATCTTTCAGAATTCCAGAAAGACAAATACCGCCCTGGTGGACTCCACTCCTGTCCCTAGTTTTCTTTGGAAGAAGGTTACATACAACTAACCTGTTCATAAACTCATGAACACAGAATGCTCCATGTCATTTCCCACTCCCAAGACTGAGTTTTTATGAAAATTCTGACAGAGAACATAACAGCTCATGGGACTCTTAGCCATAATACTCTTATATTGTCTGATGGTGGGAAGGAAAGAGAGAAATCCCACAGTGGTTTTTGATCAAGTTTGCAACTGAGACAAAAACAAGACTGATTTCATCTTGAGAGGCTTCACTTCTGTAGTAAGAGAGGCAGTGAATAGAGAGGGACCATAACTGTACATTGGACATCTGCATTTGCTACATCTGTCAAGTATTCCATTGTCACTGGAGTCTCAGCTCTGAACAAACACAGATCTGTATCAAGAGGGGACTTATAAAATTAATTATGTGAATAAATGCCATATTTAATTGAGGAAAATACTCTGAAGTGAAGGTATATGGTTGTGTGGGAGCAAACAGAGCATGTTATCCTAGTCTGTAGGTATATGACATGTTCCCAAGAATTAACCTGTGAGATGAGACACATTCACCATGTTGAAAAGGACACAAGATGAAATGATAATGCATCCCTGACATGGCATACCCAAAATTATGTATGGATCAGAGATGTAAAGACTACATTCTCCTGTGGGAATGCTCTAAGCTCACACAACGTACATGGTTGACAAAAAGACAGACACTGGAAGTATGAGAACAGGGTACCAGAAAGGATTCTAGTGAGGGTCATTTTCAGGATACAGACTACTATGTTCATAGTGCATCTGGCAGGCTAAATGGGACAAGAGAGTTCTCTGGAGCCTCTTTTAGAAGTTTACCAGTTTTACTCATCATTCACAGAGTCTCCATTTTTGGCTTCCTAGCCTCTAATATAATCATGTTAGGCACACTGTAACTTGGTCTGGTACTATGTGTAGCTTAGGTCTTGAAGGCACAGCAGTTGCCTTCAGCTATCCAGGTACAGGATCATAGGTGTGAAGTGCTACACTTCACTAAAATCTATGAATTGTGTGTGTGCTTTCATTCTATTATTGCACTGTAAAGCAAAAATTTAGAACGAGGGGTCTTTATACCAAGGTGAAGAGAATAGCAAGTATCTCTGGAAGAACTATCAGTTTTTTAGTTCATCTCGACACTCCTCAAGCAGTTGGAAAATATACTCAGTCATAAATGCTTTAGGTACAGATGTCCACAGAACAAGAATATATAACTGTGTTTCGGTTTTCAGCCTGTGTTGTTTCAGCCCTTGTTCTGTGGCCCCTGTGACTCTCCTTTTCTCACATTGCTTTATTTTTGGACAAAGGTAACTGGCTCTCCAGGTGGTCAGCATTATTCTATCCTGAATCTCTCTCTTACATAAACTCCTCTGCTGTGTCTGCTTGCTCCCTGTTTTCCTCCTACCTGGGCTTCTGATGCCTTCCTTATTTGGATGTAATTCTCTCACTGGTGATGCCTAGTCTATTTATAATCCTCTTCCTCCAAGGCACTGACTCATTTTCTCTCTTTAAATTTGACCTTCTAACCTTCCCTCTTCCCTGTAACTTGGCAATCGTTTGGGTGGTACTTAGTATGAAGGACATGCGATGCCAAGTAATTACACTATATTACAGTTTACGGTGTCAGCGGCCGGTAGGAAAATTGCACTTGACATGCCATTATTTTTGCCAGGCCTTTACATGTTAAGAGCACTGGGCAACGCAGTCACAGCCAAATTGTATCTTTGGCCTTGCAAGAACAATTCACTGTCAGTTCTGTAAAGCTTCTGCCTACTCAGACAGAGCCATGTGCACCAGTAATCTGGCAAGAAATGCAAGTCAGCATTGTGTGTCTCAATCTGGCCAAACAGCAAATGTTACTTGCCTTTTGCTCAGTGCCCTGACTTGAAAATATCAGGCAGTTCAGAGCAGTTGGAAATAATTTGATGGTGATATGAATAAAGGTCATACTCTCAACTATCGAAATTCACCAAGGACCTAAGCACAAGCAAGTAGGCTCTCATAGGCATATACACAAGCACACTTATATACATACATGCATTCACATATAAGAACATTACAGAAAAATCGCATGATCACATTCAGGATTAACTGAGTTTGTTAGAGACTGAAATCTCAAATATCTAGGTTTCTATTTCTGAAGACTTACACTCCCACCTTGTTTGCTACATTCTTTAAAAAGCGACCAGATGATAGAGGTTTAGTTTTTGGCCAAATCTTCTTTTTTTTTTCATTTTTATTTGTTTATTTATTCTTTCTATTATCAGTTGATACAGTACAAATTCTTTTTTTCCTCTTTTCTATTTTAATAAAAGGAAAAAAGTTATAACTAGTGTAAGAAAAACTATATACAAAAGTACAATAACTATATACCACGTATACAAGCAATAAATACCTAAACAATGTCTAGTCCATTTGTATTTGACAAATTCAGAGAAAATAATTCCTTTATCTATCCTATTTTGGTAAGTCCAAAATGTACCTGATTCACTTTCTATCCTAACTTATATTACTAACAGAACCATCTTATAACGTCTTTCAAATTTATACACTTACACCTTGTGAGTTTCTTTTCTGAAATTCTTAACAAAGAAAACTAGAGCTATAACTATCTAATCTTCAACTATAACTAACTAATCTTCAACTCCCTCAGGGACCCAAGAAGGAAATAATATTACCTAATAAAAAAATAAAAACAGGGAGTGCATGTAAGCAGCTTCCAAAAAAATGTGAGTTGACAGAAACAGCCAGCGGTCTGGACAGTCACCTGAGGTTTCTCCACAGTGTTGGGACATCATCTTCAGCCTATAGGCTTAGCGTATCTGACAGACTCATTTGTGAAGTAGGATGTACACAAGGTCAACAGTTTAACCTCACATTTGGTGAGAACAGTGCATGTACCAGAAACACATGAATTCTAATAGTGTCATGTCATGATTCAGGATTTTAAATTCTGGAAATTGTTGATGGTTTTTTAATCAGCTGTCTATTCTTCTTTGCTGTGTGTGTGTGTGTGTGTGTGTGTGTGTGTGTGTATGTGTGTGTGTGTGTGTGTGTGGCTTCATCTAGGAATCCCATTCTTCTCCACATCACTCTATTAAATGCAGTCTACCATTTAGAGGTGTGAGCTCAGTTACTCTTCAAGAATAACTGTTTCAGCTGCTGTTCCACTGCTCATCAGAAGCCATTGGCCCACTGCCTGTTCAGCTGCCTTCGAAGAAAAGGGCACTGTACCTTTTCAGATTGCAAAGGCTACTTCAGGGATGGTGCCATATTGTCCTGGCCTCAGAAGATGCCTTTTCTTAAAGCCATAATTACACTTGTTTTGGCAAGAATTGGTAGTCCTTTGTTTCATGTTCTGTTTGTCCATTTTGTCCTGTTGATTCGAGGATACTTTGTTGTCCAGTGGCTAACTTTTACCACAATGAAAGTTAACTCCTTACACAGTTTCTTCAATGCTCATATTTTCTCTGAAGTAGATTGGTACTGCGAGGAGCTGATACGTCTCATAACAAAAAAGAAAAATTTTCTGAGTTACTAAAACATTTTAAATGCCATATTCTGTAGATCTCTGAAGGGTTTGAAGATGACCTGTTTTTTCTCTGGTTTTGAGTTTTAACTCCATAAATTATGATTATGCTGTTACATTACTCAAATGCTCCTGCATTCTTTGTGCTTTGCACCCAAATAAAATCATCTGTATCTTATTGACTCTGTGCAAAACTCTTTTGACTGTATGTGTGACATTTGCCCTTTCCGATATGACTAGAAAGTGTCCACATGCATTTTCATGTTAGGTGAATGATTTTGAGAAGATGTGAAGAAACACAAACAAATGGCACTTCCTCATGTTTTAAAACTGTGTACTGCTTTCACTGTATTATTCCATATGAACTGTAAATAGGAAATAGATTGAGATACTTATGTTCGTTTCTAATGCTACAGAAAAAAAAATAGAGAAAGCATTATAAATATATTGCTCCCTTCCCCCCAAAAGAAAACACAGACATGGTGAAAATGAGAAGAGAACTGAGACTTATGTCTACAGATAGTCAGAACTATAAATTAAATCAGACTTTACAAGGGTTCCTCTGTGTAGCTCAGGCTCTCCTGGAACTCAAACTCACAGAGATCTGCCTGCCTCTGCCTCCTGAGTGCCACCACTGTCCAGCTAAATCAGACTTCTTATAAAAGAATTCTTGTGTATTTCATCCACTAATCATTATGTGTTATATAATTGTAATAAAATAGCAGCATATGTATATGGGTAAAAATATGCAGATCACATAACCCTGTTTTATGAATAAGAAGTAAAAGTTTGCCAGTATTAAAAATATAGAATTTATTCTTATTGTTTATATATGGATGAGCAAAAATCCATAGAAATAATTTTCATGAATTTTAGTACAAATAACTAAAAGGTTATTTGCATGACAGACTGGAATGAAGCCCCTGAAAACTAAAGACTGATAACTTTAGAACATTGCAGCAACATCACAATTGTCGGAAGTTTGGAATAAAATGTCCATAGAACTGAATCATAATACGCATGTGTGATACAAATTACCTGACACACGTATATTATTATGCAGATATATATTCACATATTCAGATGAAAATGTATGTATTCAAATATTGAATATATATGTGTGTGTCCTAACACTTACTAACCTGATAACCTGTTAGTTCCTATCTCCCAGCTTCACCCCTTTATGCTGTCATATTCTGTAACCCCTGCAAAAGACCTACTCACAGTCAGTGCTTTGGAATTTTTTGCAATAATTTAAGGAGAATGCTCATCATTTCTCTAACCATTATCCACTGTTTTTATAAAAGTATTTATCAAGTTGAAAACAACATAAGCTCATAAAAAAGTCCAAATTCATAATGAATAAGTGTTATTCAGGCAAGCCGCTTTACACAAAGTGAGGAATTAATTCTTGACATTGATTCAGATTAATAAGTATACCTCCAGGCAAGCAAGATGGACTGATATAATCAATCTTCATTTCTGGTATGTATGGCCAGATTATCACTTTGTTTACAAAATAATTTTCTGCATTTTTTCATCATGTTTTTTCATTATATTAAAAACCATGAAATTACTGAAAATAAATGGTAATAGTATTCTGCTCATTAAAAAAACTCAGAGTGCCATCCATCCATAATAAATTCTTGGAAATTTATTTCATTTGAAATTAACTTTGTAAATAAAATCTTATATAAAAAAAAAAAGAAAAACTACACCTGTCTTACACACTTGGCCAGTGAATGGTGAATCTCATCAATTAATCAATTACAGTGCTAAACATATTTAATCATTTTTGTGCAACAAGGAAGAAAGAACATCCAGTGTTTCTGCACTGCTGAGGGAATAGTAAATGACTTTCATTACCATGGAACAGACCAACTATTAAGCAGATGTAAAGACTTTATATACAGTCTTTAAGTGGGAAATTACCTTGTAAGTCTTTAGGTAGTATAGTCAGTTTACATGCTCATTTTAACCTTTCAGAAAGCAAGAATTACCTAGAAATGTTAGTTACAGAATTATGCTATTTAAGAAAGGTCAGTGTGCTAGAGAATCTCCAAGGTCTTATTTTGCCTGGCTGTACATGTTTCCTGGATGATGGTATTTTACATATATTGCAGTATACTTTATCTCTTCATGTCATTTCTACTATATTTAATTGAAATTCAGCTCTACACCTCAAGCATCATCTAGTAATGGCCTCACATCTTCATATATTTTGAAATAAAAGCAATTTTGTCAACAGACTAAATCCTAAATGTTCAGTTAAGATGTGGGTATGTTCGTCAACAAGCACTCACATTGCCTCCTGAGGTTACAAATCATTTAGGAATCCTTTTAGATGCCATAACCTGGAGAAGAATATGAGAAACTGCATGCTTATACCTCAATGTAAGTTGCTTAGGCCCCAGCAGTGGTAATGCCTGGGAGCATGGAAGAACTGCAAAGTCCCATTCAACATGTGTATATCCAGACTTAATGAATCAAACTTGCATTTTAACCATCTCTTCAGGTCATTTATGTGCACATAAAAGCATTAAGTATTTAAATATACTTCATATTTAAGTAAGTAAAACATTTAGCTGTATATACACAGCTAAATTTAAATAAATAACATTTAAATATTAAGAAAACATTGAAGTACATAGTTTTCAGTAAATTCATCAATTGTCAATCAGCATAAGTCATGATTTTTGCATTCTATTTATCTATTTATTTATTTTATTCACACTTATTTATTTTTGCTCTTGACATCCAGACTGAGTCCTATCAGCTTCCCCTACCCTCACCAAAAAAAGAAAAAAAAAGGAATAGTCACAGAAGTTGTCTTTGAAAAAGGTTCAGGATACAACTGGGGTTGCTGCTTATCCCATTTGAACCCAGGTGGTAGGTGGTAGGTGCAAGCGAGGCACGGCCCCTTCCTTTGACACCAGTCTTGTGGTCTTGTATGGCCTGGCCAAGGAAAGAATCCTTGTAAAGAATGTACCCTTCAATTCTACCTCCAATGCCATGTGTTAATGTTGCTTGTACACTCCCTAGAGCCGTGGGCTCCTTCCTTTTCTGTCTGTATTTACCACAGTTCTACAGATGTGGTCTAGAATCTACAGAGGATCAAATGTCACTGGGCTTCAGTGGAGACAATAGCAGAATCCAAATGAGCTTGCTCAGGAAGATTGGGAATGAGCAGGGAATAAAATACTGACTGTATATTTCTATTTCTTTCTAATCTTGAAAAAAAAAAAGACCAGATACGTGGAACAGTTTTTGCTGCAAATATGGTGGTGACTATGAAATTCATGACATTGTTCAGAGACATTAAAGAGGGGAGGAAAGATTAGTTTTTAAGTGATGACAGTAAGCACTTAGTATGTATTAAGGGTTTACATTTTGACATTTCATGGAGGTTCTGGTCAAGCCTCACAGCAGACCATTGGTAAAGGTACTATTTACTCATTACCGTGACAGGAGCCACTGACAAGAAGAGTTAAAGTCGTTAGAATGCACACATTTAACAAATAGTGAGTGAGTGAGTGATAAAGCCAGAGTCATATCTGGGCAGGGCACTTCAAAGCTTCTGGTAACCATGGCAACATTATACCAGCTGAATCCTAAGTGGTAAGTTCTTAATGTCCTAGGGTGAGACCCCAATTTTCAGATGAGGAAAATAAAACCAGTACTGAATACTAAGGTGTGTTCTCATGGTTAAAATGTAATAGTTTGGTAATAGTAATAGTTTGGTAATAGCATATATTAGAAATACTTATTGACTTGCAAGCCTTCTTTGCAAACATCTGTATACACTTTGCTGGTAAGGATGAAATTATTCTTGTATCCCATGAGTGAGGAAATATGTGCTTGAGGCATCTGCATGTAGTAACTGCATCATTTTCTTTATAGGGGGATGACACTGCTGCAATCTGGTCCCCAGAAAGACTAGTCTCTTGTTCATAGTGATTTGTGGATTCTTTTCTACATTTAGGAGGCTTAGCACAATATTTATCTCCGTTTTTTTTTTTAAACTTTCCCATTTTAAAATATATAGAAAGCCAGGCATGGGTGATACACACTTATAACCCCACTGCTAGGGAAACTGGGGCAGATAAAACTTCAAGTTTAAGGAAAGCCTTGGCAACATGGTGAGATCCTTATCTCAGCAAAACATGCATAGGGGCTGAGAAGAGGGCCCACTGGTTAACATGCTTACTGCACAAATCTGAGAACCTGACTTCAGATCATCAGAACTCATGCAAAGCCAGATGTGGTCTTGGTGCAGGCCTACAGTCTCAGCACTCCTAGAGTGAGAAGGAAGAAAAGATAGGAAAATCCTGGGAAGCTTTCAGGGCAGCTAGGTTGGCAACAGTAGCCAGCCACAAGCAAGAAAACTTGTTTCAAACAAGGTGCTTGTTGTGCTCTGACCTCTACAGGTGCACCATAGCATGCAACCACTTGTACTTACATACATGAACATGCACACACAAAGAAACACACAAAAGGTCATATATATATGTATATATGTGCATATATATGTGCACACATATACTATTGATCAGTCATTTACATATAATCTGATTGCACTGTTATTGCATATGTATATAATATATACATCATATCATTGCTGGCTGGTGAAGTCACAGGAAATGATGTGGAGAAAGCATTAGCAGGTGAGTATTTTTATTGACATTTCAGGCATCTTTCTAGTTCCTTTAAATATTTTTGCATGTTGCTATTATTGATCATTTTATAAGTATGAGAATTAGATTTAGTGCTGCAGCCACTTTTCAATGGTCCAGCAAGGAGAGGAAAATGTTTTTCCTGAGCCTGGTGTGTTTCTTAGCTCCTCCAGAGCTGAGGCACTAAGTCAGCTCACCAAAATCTTGAGTCAGAGGTATGCAATCGTCTAGGTTTCTCTTAAAGTGGGAACTGCCAGAACAGCAGAAAGTGAAGCGGTATGGTTGAGGGAAAGGGAACATAAAATCCTGTACACGTCGACAGGAACTAAAAGAAGACAAAATGCTTCTACCCTCAAGTTGCCTGAACTAATTGTGCTAATGCTGAATAATTCAGTAACAATCTCCTGCATGCTGGAATCCGAGCTGCTGGGCAGTACTGCCCAGGCTCCAGAAGTGGGGAGAGCAATTCACTCAGCTCTCTGCAGTGAGTTCCTGTGGCCACTTGTAACTCTGTGTATCTCTGTTGAATGATTCTGTGCCTTTTTCTTTCACTTTCTCTATCGCTCTTCTTGCTTTCAATCCTGAATATAATGTCATTCTTCTGGGTATCCTTTGCTGCTGGCATACATTGTCCACTGGTTCCGCTGAGAATAAAGCCCTCATGCCTCTAGACAATTCTCTGAGGAAAAGTAATTTGGGGAAAGAGCAAACATAGCTATTAAAATTGACTAAATCCAATAACTCCTCAAAGCAAGTCAGACTCCCCTGATACCCAAAGGCTTTATTTAGAATGTGGCAGGATTATTTATAGTGAAGTCTTTCTTCCCCTTTCCTTTTTATGTGCTGGTGTGAGTTTAAGCCAGTAAGTGAATCCTTATTGCAGCAGTTGGCCTTATGTGACATGTGTATAAGCATGTACATATATGCATGCATGTTTACATGCATGTGTGTGTTCTTCCAGAGCAGCGGTTCATTGGCTGAGCTCATCCCTTTGTGGAATTTCTGCCTTCTCAAGAATATTTTATAATCAGCTTTGTTACGCTGTTTTCAGAAATCATTACATGTTTTCTATTTTTATCTTATTGATCAAAGCTGCTGTTTCTTGTGTCTTTTCTCTACCTTCCCTGTTATTAGATTCATAGGCTAACAGTCTGATTATTTTAAATAGCTCTTTTCAAATTCAATATACCAATGAGGTTACCAGGAATGTATTTAAATATTACCATTGTTTTTCCCTCCATCCCATCTTTTGGGCGAAAGATAGCAAAAGGGAGAAACTGAATGATGGAATAATAAACATGGAGACATAGTTTGGTTCAGTAACTCCCATGACTACATCCATGTATACAAGACAAGGCATGGAATGAAATTAAGAACATGTAAATCACAAAGCAATGCAGTAAATATACAATGAGATAAAATTCTGGAATTGCAAAGGTAAGTTTCTCAAAGCAATTGATATTTAGGCATGTTCAACACATGGTTCATAGGTTGCATACATCCCAGGATAGGCGTGAAGATGGTTCAGCACATTTGTAGATGATAGAGTTTTGTCATGATGTCAAACAATTGGCCACCCCATGGAAATTAGTTTTAAAACATTATGATGCAAGCTAGAATCAGTTGGGAACAGGGAACCTCAACTGAGAAATTACCCCCCACTGGATTGACCTATTCGCAGTTTCTTGATTGATGATAGATAAGGGAGGGCCCAGATTACTGAAGGTGGTCCCACCTCATTTCTGTTGTTCCTGAGCGCTATAAGAAAGCATACTGAGCATGCATGAGGAACAAAACAGTGAGCAGCTCTCCTCCATAACCTCTGCATCAGCTCCTGTCACCAGGTTCCTGCCCTGACTTTATTCAGTGATGGGCTGTTTACCTGGAAATAAAAGATGAAAACAACATTTTCCTCCCGAAGTTGCTTTTGTTCACAGGTGTTTTATCATATCTATAGAAACCTTAAGGAAGATATTTCAGACTATAAAAAAGTAGCCAAGAAGCAGAAAACATTCAGAATGAAAGCTATTTCCATAGGATCACAAAACTTACCAGATCCAAAATGATAGGAAAAAGAAATTCAAAAAAGGAGCATGCACAGTGAAGGTCAAGCTTGGGAGAAGGAAGTTGTGATATAGTGAAGGAGGCAGGAGAGAAAGGAAAGAAAGAATGAGGAAGGGGTGGTAGCAGTGGCTGTGATAGAGGAAAGGTGTATGGGCTGGATTTGAGAACCACTGATGAGTCCAGCCAGGTGGAGACTGCTCTATTTTAGTCCCTGAACAGATGTGTTTAGATAGGTTAGCACATACCTAGAAAGCAGTTCTGACCATACATACAGCTATGCTATTTTTGAAGAGAAGTATATTTTCATTTTGACACATGACATTTGCTGAATAACCATGGCTGGCCAGACTCAGTAGGGAGTCGGAACAATTTGAGTGAACCATCAAACACGATGATCTTTCTTCTTAAACATTTAGGAATAAAATGTAGGCTTTTAACCTTATATGGATTATAGCAGTTGATGCCAGAAACAAAATTGTGACTATTTGCTTTAAAACTGATCAGTAACATAATGACTTAATACGGAATATCTAAAATTATTATATCTTATAGTTCAAACTTACAATTTCCAATATACTTTAGAGGAGAAATGAGAAAGTAGAAACAATATTATTGGTTAAGCCTTTGGTCAGTTGTATCTTTTAAAACTGTTTAATTATGAATATTCATTTGTGGGGAACAGAAGAATCCCTGAGAGATGTATAAGGAATTGATGACATCCTGAGGTCCTGAGTGAATGTACAGTGTTGATATGGGCACATCCATGTTAAGGACACCAATGTTTCAGACCCATGGAAAATTCAAAAAAAAAGCTTTCCTGTGAGTGAGCCTCAGAGGAATGCCAAAATGTTCCTCTGGTTCAAGTAAAAAATGTTTACAAACAATTGAACAATGTTTGCAAAAACTAGTGACTGCCAATTCTTCCTCCCTGATGACTGCAACTCTCCTCCAGGGACTTCCCATTAGACTAGCTGATCCTTCCTTCTGGTACCGAATGTAATAAAGCAAGGAGGTTCTGAATTGTTGCATAGTTGGTGGTGCTCCATCAGAGTTAGCAGGGTTCTAAAAGTTAGCAGCTTTTTGGTGTGTGTTTCTGTGTGTCTGTTCTTTCTTTACTCCTGTGTTACATGAGCCAGGTCAAGTCAAAAGCCATGCAGGATGCACAGTGGACATTGGAAAAAACAAACAAAAAAAATTGAGTTGAGATTTATCTTTGTTATATTTGGTCATAAAAGCACCTTAATGTGTGCAATCATTTTAAAATTTAAAATGACTTTAGAAAAGGCTAAGAGAAATTTATAAATTCATCTGGGCACATATATATTTAATTATTTAATAAACAATAGGCACAGTGAAAGTTGATGACTATGTTAAGTAGAATCAAGGAAATTAATACTTTTCAAACGGCTTGTGCCTTCTAGTTTATGCAGCATTGTATTAAGGCTTCACTCAGGAGAGAGACTGTTAACATCACCCGTTCCCAAAGAACACAGAGCTTCAGAGATACTGAGTCACTCTATGGAGTGGTCAGTAGGATGGAAATTTGGGATCAGAGTGAAAAATAGGCTTTATAGAACCAAATCTTCCTTCTGCTATTCTGAGCCACACTCTCCTTCTCTTTATTTGGTTCTCCCTTATGTTTCTTCCCACATGGATATGCTCTTTTGGAACATGGAAACATGGAAAACTTCTTATTTTTATCCAACACAGTTTCCTCTTCCAAAAAGACATTTTTTTTTGTTATCCCAACAACCCAGCAGACCAAGAGGGTAACTGAGATAGTATATGACCCACAATAAAATCAGGCATCTCATCTTTGTCAGGTGCATTCTACTACGACCATTTGTGCCTCATGCATCTTCTATAAAATCCTGAGCATGACAGGAGGTAGTTCCCCTATGGTTACTCTTCTCCACTAGGAAGTATATTGAGTTTATTAACATATATCCAATAAGTAGGCCTCTTACTCCTAAATCCTGCAGCATGCCAATGCTGGAGGTAAGAAAGCCTTGAATATCATCACCTTTTAAGCTTTCCTTCCAATCACATGGCTTATGTGGTATCTTTAAAACCAGGAACCATGCAGCTTCCCTATTTACCCTAGCGAATGGAGACTACAAACCTGGATTAATAATAGACATCCTCCCCAGGGACATTATTAAAGCAGGTTTTCAAAGCTCATGCTATCTTGTGACCTCTTAACTTCCCATTATCCAAGATTATGTTCCTCAATATAACTTAGCACCTCACATTCTGGGCAATGCATAATGCAGGCCAGAAAAAACAGAAATGTAAAAATACTAGAAAGTTTTGTTGCTAAAATTTGAAGAAATCTTCAGCAGTTACAGCTTTTTTTATTTTTTATTTTTTATTATTTTTTTTTAAATAGTCATAGGCTTGGATTTATGTGCGCTCAAGGCCTCATGGCTCCACAGTGTGTGTGTACAATTGCCTACTAGGAGCTGCCTAGCAAAGAAACTCTGACACATTTCCAAAGGAAATCAACATACCCAAGAACTACTGAGATACAAGTGCGAGAGGGAAGCAAAGGGCTTCCTGTGAATGCTCTTCTCCCCTGAGAGAGTGATGCAGGGAGCTGAAGAAATGATGCCTGCTTTGGAGCAGGGACTTCCAAAGAGTCTTTGCAAATGCAAAATCTTCCTCTTCTGCTGCTCCTCCAATAGGTCCTGGCTTATTCTTTCAAACTTCATAAAAGTCTCAGTACTATGCACACGGTTCTCCAGATCACCTTGAAATGCTGAGGCACAAGGGCTGCACAGCTGAAATCCACTGTCAGTTGTCTTTTCCCTAAGTAAATACTAGTTTTCACCTTATAATTTATTATTTCAGATATGTTGATTCACCCAAGACAAACCCTTTGATCCACAGGCTTAGGTTTGAAGCTCTATGGGACATAAATACTTCACGTATAAACAGGTGCACACATTTGAGTTAGCATATACTTCAGAAGCCATATACCGAGGTCTCACTTGTGACTCTGGCTGGCCTCTAACTCATTATGGAGAGCAAGCTGGCCTCCAATTCACAGAGATCTGTCTGCCTCTGCCTTCATAATGCTGGGATTAAAGTCATACATTACTGTGCTGTGCCAGTTTATTGTTATTATGTAAATGTACTTGCCACATCACAATGAAAGGCACTAAAGAAATTTTCAATAAATATAAAAAACTATTTAAGCATACTTGATAAAACTGATTCTATTTCAATTACAGTACATTTCAATTATTATTTTTCTTTTTGTGAAATTTAAACAATGGCTTCAACTCCACACTCTCAAATCTTTTTAAAATGCTCTGATTTGTATTATCAGATATTTGTTGAAAAAGAGATAAAGTTAATAAAACATTTTAAAAATAGTGAACAGAAAGCATTTAGATTTGTAATAATTTAAGTATGATACATTCTTACATGGGTGTGAAGAATCCAAATCCCTACTTGGACAAATGATTATTAACTTTTCAAATAATAAATAATTATTTTTTAACCACAATAATTCCCCCATAAATTTGCTTTTATTCATAGTAATATTTAAATTCATCATCTGTTACATGCTTTAATCATTACATATTCATCTAAGGTTTTACTTGATTTATTTTATGAAAACAAGATGTTTTGCAAAAATAATTTCATATTTAGAATTAACTGTATTCTAACTATATAGTTTAAAGGTCCCTAAAGAAAGAAGAAATCTGATTGTAATCATTTGTGATGTGACTGAGGAACAGTTTAAGCACTTTCATGAGTCTAAGCAGAATACTGAGGATATATCTCACTTAATGCACATAAAACTCACATGAGTCATGTCTTTGTTACTTCTCTATTGTGACAATTGACTGTGACCAGCAACTTATAAAAGAAAACATTTAATTTGAGGCTCATGGTTCCAGAGAATAGTAAAGACTACAGCAGTCATGGCAGGGAGCACAACATCAAGTCAACAGACATGATGCTGGAGCAGTAGCTGAGAGCTTAAATCTGATCCACAAGCACAGAGAAAAAGAGCCAACTGGAACTGTGTGGACTTCGGAAACCCGGAAGCTCATCCCAAGTGATACATTTCCTCCAACAAGGCCACACCCCTTAATCCTTCCCAAACAGCTCCAAAACTAGAAATTAAGCATTCATACCAGCACAAGGGGTCTTCTTGAATGTATTTCAGTTTGTAGTTATCAATAGATTTAATGAGGTTCTATAATTTACTCATGGGCTTCCAGATAAAGTTGCTGAATTGGATGTCAAACCTGACTATTTGTCAGAATTTTCACTCAAAGTTTATGGATGTGTAGTCTGTCATGAAAAAGTTATAGTTTCTTTTTTTTAAAGTACTTAAATTGTAGCATTTAACTAAGCACACACACACAGAGTTTAGAAGCTTGTGTGACTAGCTATAGATTTATTTTTAAAATCAATATAATTGATTAAGTTTTTATTCTAAAGTACCAACAAATGACTGGGTAAAATCACCTAGTACATTTGTTCAATAGTATTGGGACATCCAGGAGGTTAGGGATTTAGATAAGGTGACATGGTGTGTAAAATAATCTAGATAAAATAAAAATTTAGTTTGAAAATGAATAATAGGAATATTCAAGAATATTCCCCTTTAAACAGCTCCATCTATTTTTAAAATAAACTCTACTGTACTCTTAGCATTCTTGCTGAGACCAGTTCGCCTACATTATCCAGGTCTCACATCAACAATCTAAAACAGCTTGTAATGGGAAGGATTTCTCTCCTCCTGCCTCTTTAACAGAGCACATAGCTTGAAGCTAATACAACTTCCCAGACAGGGAGGAGAAGATCACTATGTAAATCATGATCACTGACAAGTTAAGCCTCCAGTAAAAAGCAGGAAGTACAGTTTGTGTATTTACCTCAGGCTATTTATCTCTATGGGGTAGCCTTTTGAAAAGAAATACATACAGCAGGTTGATATCTGTACACCTACAAACACACACACACACACACACACACACACACACACACACACACACACACACACTATATTACCAGTGCTTTCATCTTTTGCTGAAGTATCTGGAATTTAAGGCTAAAATTATCCTCAGGACTCCTAAAATCAGTCTGTCAGTCCCAACCCAGGCATCCATGTAAAAAAAAAAATGTAATAGAGAACACTTCATATTGAATAAATTTCTATCTCTGAATTAACTCTAAACACATATCTATTGACCATGGGGCTAGAGGTGTGGCATTACCTGAGACAATCTCCTCCACACAAGAGTCACATTGTTCCTATCACAACTTTCTTACTTGCACAGAAATTATTTTTCTGAATTTAAAAACTTGGTATGTTCTTCCTCTTCTTGTAAAATATTTGTTGCTTTCTCACCCTGTGGCTGAGTCCTAAATCACCCCCTAGTATCACTATAGTGCTATTCACTTCATGTGACCTTTCTAGAAAGATATAGAGCACTTAGAACAGTGTAGAGCATTGTATCATTGGCAACTGTGATGACCAGAAAAACATTACTAGCTAAAAAGAAATAATACTAAACTTACTGCATGAAGTAGTTCTTGTCACTTTACCAAAATTGTGATGGAATGTGTCTACAGATATGACCTGAGAAATTAAAATGTAAAATGTCCTAGCAACTTTATGAAGAACTACTGAGTTTAGAAAACAGGGGCCAAAGTCTTACCTTACTCTCTACCCTCATTAACAAGAACTTTTTATAATATTTATAATTTGTACTTGGAATCAGACTCAGAGTTTTTTGAATACTAGCCAAGAACTCTAACACTGACTTATAGTCCAGGCCCATCATGCTTTTCTTCTTTTGGTTGATTGTGTATACATAGTAAATGTTCGTTCATTAAGATACCTAAATAACATTTTTGCTTAAAGTTCTATGATACTAGTAGGTGCTAAATAAATATATGTTCACTTTTTTTTTCTAGTTTCCTTTATGTCATTTTGAAAAACAGTCTACTCAGAAAAGGCATAGCATGAGCTATCTTAAGCTATGTGTTTCCGAGATAAGAAGTGTTTTTTCTTTTCTTTTTAAATCTAAGCAATGTTAACTCGTGTCCTTACATGGCCTAGTGTGTTCATATAAACATCAGAGACTTGTGGAAAGTATACATGTGTACAGATGACCTTTCCTAGGGTCCTTTAAAAATACAATGACCACCTGACACGTGTGTGTGTGTGTGTGTGTGTGTGTGTGTGTGTGTGTATGTGATGGTGGTGGTACTGATAGTGGTGGTGGTGGTGGTGGTGGTGGTGGTGGTGGTGTGTGTGTGTTAATGAGTATATAAGTGGAAGCCAGAGCACAGGAGTTAGATATCTCCTCTCCCCATACCAGTCCTGATACTGAACTCAAGTCATCTTAAAGAAAACTGATTTTGCAACTAGTAACTCAGTTCACATCTAAGATTATGTAGGTGACTGACAGAAGCCGAATATGAAAACAATAGTATATTTTTCACTTTGTGCAACTTCTGTTTCCCTAGTCTACAGTAATGCAAAAGTAATACATGGAAAATTCCAGAAATGATCAGTTTATGTTTTTAGTTTTGTACCATGCTGAGTAGTTTGAAATAACCATATATCACCTTGCTTTTTCCCAACTGGAATATAGATCATCTCTTTATATACTCTGTATATGGTACCTTCCACTACTTAAGTAGTTCCTTAGGTTATCAGAGAGATTGCCATGGCATAAGAGTACTCAAGAATAATACACTTTTATGGAGCAACACCCAGAAAGTGGAAATAAAAAAATCTAACAATGCTAAATTGTTGTAATTTATTATTATTATTATTAATGTACAAATATATCTAAGTTAAAGGTTAAGTTTTATCTTAACCTTTATGTATGTATAGACAGGAAATCACAATATGAATGGAGGTCAAGGTTATGTTTGATTTCAATCACATATGGGTCTTTGCAATGTAGGTTCTGAAGACTGGGAACTGGAGAAGACCATGCCGTATCACCACAAGCTGCAGGGAGTTTCTGTGCAGGTGTCAGCGCTAACACCATCTAGAAGTTGTTGGATCTGTGATCTGAGGTTGAACATCCCAGCTTTCTCTGCAGTGCTCAGCAGACAGGCGTGGTTCATTAACTGCACATCTCTTAAGATGCAGGAAGGAAAGACTTTATGAATTCCCCAGGAGAGTCCTCTGTTTAGAAACAAGGCAGTTTGGTTCAAGAGATTCCAGTAGACTGAAAAGCCTTGGATACAAACATATCTGGGTTAAATTTCTGATTGGGTCATCTGCATCTTGTAAAATCTATGTTCTCTCATGTGTCAAATAAGAAAAATGATTTGTGGAAATTGGATGAGCAACTTTAATAGTATCTGTTATAAAAAGATTTCTACTGTAATTTCAAAATTCACAAGATGTCAGGAATAATGAATTTCTTCATATTCATCAAACATTCATATTTTACCAATTTCTATGTACTTATGCACATTACATGTTTCTTTTAAGCTATTTGAATACAAGTTGAGAGCTGGGTGTGGGAGTTCATGCCTATAATCCCATTCTACTGCCATTACCAGGTTTAATTAAATTTATATTTTGAGAAATTACTTCATGAATTCAATTACCATCAAACCACAGATCAGGTAAAGACACTCTTCCCTCTTCATCAACATCTTATCAAAGACAGAGTTTAGAATGAAACTTGCTGTATCCTGAGGAAACATTAATATTACATGACTTTGTATACTCCCAAGTGAAATCTATTATAGATGGGCATTCTTAAATTTGTTGTGTTGGGTCTCAGAAGAGTGGACTAATGTTCTTTCAAGAAGGGGAAATGCCAGAGTGTGTCTTCATTTCACTTAGGTGTAGGTCAAGACCAATTTATGTACATTCATTTTTCAACAACCAGAATATGCCCTGTTATACAGGATGTTCCATTCTGCATGAGGGCTTTATCAAGACTATGTATGTGGCTCAATTTTAAAACATGATTCTTCCATCCTAGGTTCAACCTCAGTCCTGATGTTATTTTTATCTCTGCTTCTGGGGACTGGATTGGGTGATCTGTCAGTTGCCTTCCGTCTCAGATATTCTCAGCCACAAACAACAAGAGGCAATAGTATCCATATCCACAGGCCTTGAGTTTTGATGAATTTATCTGCAAGGATGGATTAGGTTTATTTTTCTTTGTCTTGAGGCAAAGGAGACATATGTCTTTTAGAGCTGCCTAGCTGGATTGTCTTTTCAGTGTGACTTAAAAACACAAGAAATCTTCATCCATGATTAGGATCAAGATGAACTACTGACCATTTTATAAATTCAGGTTGGAAAGTAAGTGGGTGGATGGTTTAAGTCTAAGAAGTTGAGCAGGTGAGATGCAAGCTTGGAAAGACAAAAACAGTTTTCCTTCCATTGTTTAAAAATCATTGGTTTTGATCAGAACATAAGAAGATGTGTTATTCCATACAATTCTAAGAATTCACTAGATCTCCTTGTGAATTCATCTAATATTCCAATTCATCTGAGTAGGGACTGAGATTTATGAAAAGATGTAAGTCATGCAAAACATGAGTGCTCCCTAAACAGGCTCAGCTGAGCCCATGGAGTCAGAGCTGGCTAATCATTTATATTAAACAGGCGTTACTTTTCATAGCCCCTTAACAAACTGAATTGCATTTGACTTTGTTTCTGCTTTTTCTCTATAATTTATTTAGAAAGGTTCTATCCTCGCACATTTCATCCATCCCTCCATCCTAAGAAGTGTTTCTGCATCTCACAGAGCATACAGGCTTCTTTGCCTGTACCCTAGATCTATTCCTTCAATTCAACTTCACAAGGACCTTGGCTATGAATGAGTGGGCGGGTGTGATTTCACATGATAATAACTGATTTGGAAACGGTATATTTTTCTTGATCTGTTTGCTAGGTAGAGATAATGCTCAGAGAGATACATTTGCTGGAAGTAAGTGTTGCAGGACACACTGAGATCTTCAGTGAGAGAGAAGGAGGAAATATGAACAGTAGTTTGTGCTACAGCTTTCCCAGAAGATTGTTCTAATGTGAGAAGCAAAATCCAAGTGTTTGAAGCTGATGAAGAAATGAGAACTGAGATGTGTGTGTCCACGCTTGCTTTGGTACAAAAGCTCAGGAAATGCCAGGGCCACATGGAAGATTTGTGAAACCATTTTTGGGGGGAGATGTACTTTCAAAGTTCTGGATTCCTTGCCTCAAGTATGGGGCAGAGGGACCCGCATCTCTGACACATGTCAGCAGGATGCTGCTGATGCTCATTTGGGGATCATTCTGCTAATAACAGTCCTCAAGCAGATACTAGACATATATCTTTTTCCACAGCTTTTTCCTGTCATAGTGAGAGAATGTTGAGTGGGAGTCACAATGCATTTTTATCTGTTTTGTCATTCTGTAAGATTCCCTTGGCATATAAAAGGGACATGATGACCTATGTGCAGTGTTACAGAGATTAATGAGGCACAGTGCTTGCATTCAAGAATCAAGGAAAGTCACAATCTCAATACAGTACAGTAAATACTACCAGGGCAGTCAGTACTGGTTGCTATGGAGACACATGACAGACATTCATGGTTCCTTTTTTTTTCTGGCACCCAAAGTCAAGGTAAGCTGTTTGGGAGCAGAAATCTAAAATGAATTTTGAGCATCGTATGAAGTCTATTTCACTGAGGCATAGTGATATAAGCATAAAAGTTGTGCATTATAGACTCAGTCAAGTTGAATGTTAATGCAATTTAAAGTTTGCTTGTTTAAAATTTAAATGAAAATAGAATATGCAACAGCACAGATGTACTTCTTACCCTTATGGATTAATTTCTTTTAATTTTCCAACTATAAAAAAAATTAGCTAGTATTGTTTGTGCCTTACTTTGTATGTGATATGAATGTCAGATCTTTTAAACGTTTTAAACAACACAATTATATTTTGTTTATGAATGCTTAAAGAAATCATGGTAAATACATAACTGAAATATTATAGAACTGTATAAAAGATTGAGTTTATGCTCAAAGTACAATGAGTTTATGTAGAAAGGAGAATGGAAGGAGTGTACATATAAATATATTCTATTCACATATATATGAGTAGAGTATTTCTTTGGGAGTGGACACATGTACATGTACAGACATCCATAAAATATAACCATTTGACAGAATAGTCTCAGTATAGGAAGAAAATCAGAGATGAGTTTGTACTGGAAAAAAAGATAGGTATTATTATTTAGATAACTTAATATTTTGACATTATTTAATGTAAAGATATTTAGTACTTCCATTACTACCACTTCTGAAATACTGAAATAGTTTAGAATAAAAAGTGTAGTGTTGTACATATAGAAATATATTTCAGGAGTAAGGAATGGGAGGTACCTCCTAGTTGAGTACTTGCACAAAGATTAAAGGTACACATAAATTGGAGATAGAATATACAGAAAATAGAATACTGATCTGAAAGATATACACACTCAGGAAGTTTCCCAGAGTTACCTTGTACATATAAAATTATTATTGAATATATTATATCTACATTAACAAATCTGACAATAGGAGACAAACCCACAGAAGGAACAAATTTAGTTTTCATGGTATAGTATGCATACCATTGGCAATTTAGTTGTGTTTTTTTTATGGTGTGAGAATTTTATATATGCATAGAATGTATTTTGGACAATCCTACTCCTTAATTCTGCCACACAACTCCTCTATCACCTTCAACCTTTCTCTTCCAACAACATGTACTCCTTTTTTAAACCGATTGAGTCCACTCAGTGCTGCCTGTACATGCCTCAGTGGGGACCATGAACTGGATGGAGCACAGGTAGCCTCTTAGATGCCCCATCAATGAAGAAAATGGGCCCACCTCCTCTAGCAGCCTTCAGTTGCTAATAGCTTTACAGTTAGGGGTAGGAATTTGTGAGGTCCTCTCCCATTCATGCTGAAGTTTTGGCTTGATCTTGTGCAGGCCTTATGCAAACAATCACAGCTGCTATGATTTCATGTGTACAATGGCCCTGTCATGTCTAGAAAACAGTTTCCCAGTACTCACCCACTCTCTTAGGCTTTTGACATTTCTCGGTCCCATCTCTACAACGGTCTTGGAGCCTTGATATAGATGTACCATTCAGAACTGAATATCCACAGTCTCTTATTCCCCACACCTTGACTAGTTGTGAGTGTCTGTATTGATTTCCATCTCCTGCAAAAAGAATCTTCTCTGATGAGGGTTCTGAGATGCACCAACCTATGGGTATGAAGATAGAACTGAGGCAGCAGTTTAATTCTATGCCCATTTAGCAGAATAATAGTAGAAAGTTCTACACTAAGCTCTATGACCTTATCAGCCACTTGTTCTAGGTCCAGTTATAATACCAGATGTGAGCTCTGTACTGTAGAGCCAATCAGAACTTGATTGTTTATCATGGGGGTAGGTCATCCAATTCTGATAACCTAATGCGGATAATCCCTCACTGGCTTGACCAAAGCCTTATCTCCTAAGAGACTCTAGTCAAATTGATAATCAACACAGACCATCAGATCCGCCATGCATTTCATATGCTAATGTCTTGAAAATAGCAGGAATATACGTTTTGGGACACATTTGAGAGTCAGGTCACAACAATCCATACCTTTTCTCCTGTCTTCCTCTATAGACTGGGAGAGTGGTGGTTTGTGTGGTATAGCTCATCTTGGCTTTTACAGATTCTTAAGGTGCAGAGAAGAGTGGTAAAGATAAGGTCAGAGAAACACAATGAGAGGAACTCATGTTTGCTGACACATGTGGAGAAAGGGGCATCAGCACTAACTCTGACTTGTGCTATTTTAACTCACACTCCAATCCTCTCAGCAACCTTGTGTTCTTCACCTTTAGAGCAGAGATATTCTCCATCTGCCTTCACATATTGACATAAGTAGTATGTAAAGTGTAACACATAGTGCATTCCTTTAAACTATTGCTTGTCTCAACTGAGCCTTTGCACATATATGATGTGTAAAGAGCATCTGGAAGATTATGATCACCTATCTTCCCACTACCTTTGCTCTCCATTGGAAAAGGATAACAGGAGTTTGCAGAAGGGAGAATTTGTGGTACAGATGGAACACAGAAGTGCCTCACACTCCACATGGCAGATGGTGGCACCTTAATAGATGTGAGTTTCCTTCCCTTCCGCCTCTGCTTACCCAAAATGACTTTGAGACACTACCAGTTTCCGAAAAAACTGTATTCCCAAACTCATATAATTGATCTAGGGTATACATATATAATTTATTTGTGAGTGTTGTTAGTGAAGATATGGGCATATAATTGGGGGAAGTCAAATGGTAACTGTAAAATTATTCAACCAATATTTGTCTGTCTTGAACCTGAGTAATGCAGGGTTTTTGTCTGAATAATTGGAATAATTTTTCTTTATTAGAATTTCAACAATGAACGAGCTAAAATACTCCAGGGTTTGCTAAGGGATGCTGCTAGTAATAGATAAATAATAAGGAATAAATGCAAGTGACAAATAAATAGAATCTAGTTCTTTTTATTAGTAGGTTATAGCTTTAACTGTTTAAGTCTAGATGATTCTAATAGCCCTGTGCCTGGAATTGTGTTGATCATCTTTGTTTCTTTACTTGCAAAATGGGAAAAACAATGCTTCTCAATTAACCCTCTAATTCAAACAGATTGATTTTATTATATACTGCTCATTGATGGTATACAGTGCTCATAGTCAAAGATCCTTTAAATTTGGAGGTAAAGTGACTGAACCTAATTTCATATACTTTTGGATTCCTTGCTGAATCTTAATGGGATGTGATAATTCCTGAAGGATAGCAGAAGAAAGGAAGATGCCTACATTCTGGTTTCCCCCAATGATGTAATTCACCACTTTGCACAGATCCTGTGGCATGTAGGATCTTAACTTTTAACTCAGACAGCAAGTGCAATTGCAGACTGTGCACAGTCACAAGGGATTATGAGAGGGGCTTAATTAATGTTTACAGAGTGTTTATTTGTCTGAACAGGAATACAAAAGAAAGAATAGAAACAAACGTGTGTTTCTCAGGCCCTGTGTTCTAATAAAATTCAGTACAGTTAATTTGTTTCATCACTTTCCTGATCAATCACAGGAACTCAGGGTGGTGATCTGAACATGCTACAGATCCACAGCTGCAAGAACCAGGCCTCTGGTACATAAACAGAAAACTGAAGAAACTGTTCTGTAAGATTTGGGATGGATCCCTGGCCTATAGTTTTATTTCTGGATGTGTATATTCTTTTCCTAGAGCCTTAAAGCTCCAATTTCTTTACAGTACTGGCTTGAAGATACTGGAAATCACAACATATCTCTGAATCTTGGGAGTTTATAAGTCTATCAAAGCTGGCTGCCCAAACATGAGCATCAGCAATTTCTCTAATGAGGCTTCATGTACAAAGGAACTATTTCCAATCAATCATGATATTAACTTTTTGGAATATTTTTGAATCATTCCTGTATATTCTATAAGTAGCTAGATACCAAGATCATATGGATACAACTCCCAAATAATAAGGATGTGTAAAATGATAGCTTCAGCATGCCTTTTGTTTTTCTCCTGTCTGTTGTATCTTTCCACAGTGGAATTCAGATGTTAGAACTCATTTCTAAGGCATTCTTTCCCAAAGGTTGTAGATGTTTCCTGTTACTTGCAAGTCTCACATAATGAAAGAGACTTTCTATCTCCAAGCCCAAATACAGACCAAAGAAAAATGGCTGATTCTTCTTAAGTCTTATCTGTACCTTAACTTGTTCATTCTATTTCTTGCCTACAAAAACCTTTTGTGTTAAAATCATATTGTTGCAGTCATCTCACATTTAGCTATTATTGGTCTCAGCACCTTTCTTCCATTCTGGTTTTAACCTAAGATTGCAATTTCCTGGATGTTTTATTGTTTTAAAGAATTTTCAGAAATGTAGGTAGGAACGGCCAACAAATGGTTGTCCAGCAAGCTTTTCCTGCTTATTTGGATTAATGCTATGATAAAAATAAATAAATAAATAAATAAATAAATAAATAAATAAATAATAATAAATAAATAAATAAAATTCTCATGCAACTGTGTTGTAGAAAATTAAAGCAAGTTGACATTATATTTTACTTCTTTCCAGTCTGTATGTATTTAGTAGGAGAGACTCTGTCATCTGAGCCTGCCGAATCCTGTTTTTGTTGTTGTTGTTGCTTTAGTATTAGTAGCTCATGAAGACAGATTCTGGGAAGAGGCTGACATTGTAACTACCTCCAGCATGGAATCAGGGATGGCCTTATGCTTTACTTGCAAGAGTACCTACAATTAAAATGCAGGGATTGGTTAAAAGAGCACCTGTTTAATCAAGG
The DNA here is from genome assembly GCF_004664715.2 of Peromyscus leucopus. NCBI lineage: Eukaryota > Metazoa > Chordata > Mammalia > Rodentia > Cricetidae > Peromyscus > Peromyscus leucopus. The sequence continues at coordinate 100,921,607 of NC_051067.1, read as the reverse complement.
ATGGAAAAAGTCATAATTTGCACGTGCTGCTAGGTAAACAGGTGACTTAAATATCAAGTCTGTCCACAGCTATAGCTCTGTTTGAGACTTTTCTGTTTGTCTGTTTCAATAGATAATTCTTTGTTTCACTACTCAGTTGAAATTTTAGAAAAGTGCTTTGTATTTAGCTTGAGCAAGAGTTAGTCTATATGTGTGTGTTTGAACATCACTTCTCATGTTTATATTTACATTTATCTTTAAAACTAATTTTTGATGGATGCAAAAGTAAAGATTCACAAAGGACCAATGATCGCATTGTCCAGACTATTCTGAGTGTTGTAATAATGGGGCAGTTTTGCTGCTGGAACAGCCTTGTTCTCTGAGAATAAATGTAAATTTATTGTAGCCCTCACTATGAGTTCTTTGACGCTCTAGAGGCTTGGGTCATTTACTGATGATGTAAACTGAGGGAATTTACTAACCTCGCATTTCCTATTTGGAAAATATGAAAATGATATTACATACCTCATAGGGATATTGAGAGAATTAAATGAAGCAATTTATATAAAGTGTCTGAAACACAGTTAGCACTTAATAAATGCTAGCTATTAGTATTTTGTTTGCATGCATAACAAAAACTGTATAAGGATGAGTAATTTTCAGATATCGGGTGTTTTTGCCAATCTGAAATACCTTACTGACTGTAATTGGGGAAGTGGGAGATTCATGTCTTTGATATCATATTGTAATGAGAGAAGTGGCAGAGTATGGAATGAGCTAGATCTATATTTGAATTTCAGTTTTGGGGCATGCTTGCTAAGCTTCAGTTTTCTCCCCTAACAAGTGGAAGTAATAATGCTTATCTCTAAGGGATATTTTAAGGAATAATAAAACGATGTCTCCAAAGTGTGTGACTCATAGTGAAAATTCAATCCATTTTAAATCTGCTGAACATTTTTCTTAAACTCACATAGTGAATTACCCCCAGGAAGTATATGATGCAATGGAATACCTTTCTTCTGTAGAACATATTTGGATGTATCTTCCTGCAAGTTCAGAAAAGCAGACACTTGCTTGAAAGCTGAAATTTGAGGCATCAGTTCTATTTTTTCTTATTTATTAGTTTTTTCTTTTTAATTTACAGTGCTATTGATTAAACTTCAAGTCCTTGCATACACAAGGAAATCTCTCTTCCATAGAGCTATACTCTTAACTCCTGCATTTCTTATCATAAAACTACTGTGGTAGATCCTAGTCTTTCTGAGATGTGTACCTGATGCACAGGCCACACAAGGAAGAGTTAGAAAGCTACAATAAGTTGCTACATATGTTTCCAATGTTTTATAGACAAAAGAACTCTAGGACTCTGTGAAAACATTTGCAAACCAATGACATATAGAATCCAGAATTCAGTCAGACTACCTCTTTTATTGCCTACTATGACTTTTAACCTGCCTGGATGCCCTGTTCCAGCACGTACATCACACATCTGTTCTATACTATGATGGCTTGGTTTGAAGTTATGTTTCTCATTCTTATAAAATGCTCTTGTAATTTCAGCCACTATTTAGAAAACACTTTTCCTTGGACCTGTAAAACAGGTATTTTTCTTTCTTTGTCACTTATTTGTATGCAGCAGACCTTATCCCCTTTCACAGCTGTTTCATATAGCCTAAGAAGTTGAGATGTACTTGTCACCGGGCATGTATAATAAGTCACTTAGTTTAGATGTTGTCCAAGCTACTAAAATATCAAAGGTAAGCAAGCATGAGTTGAGTTACATGGGAGAATTTTAGTTTCAACTTACATAATGATACTATTATTTTTTATCCAGTGCTGACATCCTTCAGTAACCTTAAAGAGTTTGGCTCAGAATCTCCTGTTCAGGTCCCTCATATAAAATGGCATGATATTTGCTTATAACGTGTTTCACCATCTGGCATACTTTAGATGATCTGTAGCCTACTTATGATGCCTAAGAAGGAGCAAATGCTGAATAAATCACTTTTGTACTGTATTGTTTAGGAGACAGGGACACCATACATGTTCAGTACACATGATTTTTTTTCTGAATTATTTATATCTGTGGGTAGATGAATCCATGGATGTGGAACCACGGATATGAAGGGTCTGCTGTACTTGTCACTTAGCACTTCATCTAACAGAATGAGAACACTTTTTCTGTGTTAAGCAACACAGATTACTTGTAGATAGTTTAAAGAAATTCAAATATTGGGTGATTTTGAGAAAACCTGCTGAAAATCAGAACATGTCTGGATTTATTGCTTCTGTATTCTCTACTACAATAAATAAACTAAAGGTCCTTCATTGGGTCTTTCTTAAGGATCTGAGTTTTCAGTGTCCTATAAAACATTCTGAGATGATAGAGGTATTTCACACACATTTAAAATAGCACCAACTGGTATGTCTGTGAGATAGTTGAAGAGATTACATAACTCAATAACTGAAGAGTTAATTGTATCTTACTTTTAATTTATCTGAGTTTAATCAAACACATGTAGTTAGCTACCACAATCAATATAAGTCTGTCATAGCCTTGGCAGAGAACTCTCAAGTAGAATTTCAGTTTATCCATGCAAAGGGATTCAGTTTTGCATATACTGAAAATGTAGTAGAGATCATTAAAGTCACTACACTTGAGAAAAGACCAGCAATCTTGGAGAAGACAAACAAGGTGTAAATACTTACTTTAATATGCATCTGGTCTGACAGTATGTGGAATAGAGACTGTAGTACTGACCCAGTAGTAAGCAAGCAAATAGCAGATGCTAAACAGACCAGAATTAGACCATACATACATAGAAATGTCATATAAGCAGGCATTTCCATGTAGCTCAATAATGAAAGACTAGTCAATAAATGAGGCAGGGCAATTATTACCATAATGAAAAAAAATAACATCGTAGCCTATTCCAAAAAGAAAAAAATAATATCAAGTGGATAAAACTTAAAGTATAAGAGATGTAAGTTTTGAAAGTCAGGTGAAGAATATTCTTGTGTTTCTTGTGTAGTAAAATGTAATTTGATCAACAAACAAGTAATGTTAACATCCATGAATAATTTTTCCTTCTCAGAAATTACTAATGCTGGCTCCCAAAACTCATCATATGATTTAAAAACCAGCAAAAAATATGAGTAAGCACATATTTCTGACATATAACTGGCAGAGGAATATCCCCTAGTATATACCAATTAAAATTCTTAAATATATGGCAAGCAAAACTTAACAAAACAAAGATAGGTAAACATGTTTTACATTTAAGCATGAACAAATACTCAAGTCTTTAAATTATCATATGTTATGGGTTAAATCCTAGTGTCCCACCAAAATTTCTGTTGACATCGTACTTACAATATGGTGGTGGTACTAGCACATTTGGCATCTTGGTAAGTGGTAGAATGTGGATGAGGCCATGATGTGACAGGTCCTGTTGAGGGATGAGGGTCCTTATTAAAAGGAAAGGAAGCACCGTGTCTTCCTCTTTCTAACATGAGTGGTCAGCAAGAAGTCTGTGCAGGCCAAAGGGGCTTTCCTCTGTCATACTGGCAGTGGACTTTTCAGTCTCCCCACGTGTATGAAATGTTTACCTCCTGTTTTATTCATTCAGCCTATAGTATTGGTTATACTAGCCTGTGATAGCTAATCTTGACTATCAATCTGTTACATATGGGATTGGTGTAGAAGGGCTCAGTCCATTGTTAGCAGTACTATCCTTAAGTAAGATAACCCTTCTGAACAAACAAATAAATAAATAAATAAATAAATAAATAAATGAAATAGATAGCTGAACAGGAGTCTGGGAACAAACAAGCTGTATATCTCTTTGAGTTCTGCTCCTTTTAAGCTTATTCTGTGAGTTCTCACACAGACTTCACGTGATGATGGACTGTAACCTAGAAGAAGGAACAAACCCTTCTCTTCACACATTGATTGTGTTCATGCTTTTTTATCACAGCAACAGGAAGCAAACTAGCACATAAGCTCAAGAAACTAAGACGTCATAAAGTCAAGTGGTGGAATCAACTTTTGTGCTCAATGAATTGCAAAAATTCAGAGTTGAACAATAGAAATTGATCAGGCATGGTACCCAGTAAATTCTTTTTGTTGTTGTTGTTGTAAAGCATAATTTTTTGGTTTTTTGAGACCGGGTTTCTCTGTGTAGCTTTGCGCCTTTCCTGGAACTCACTTGGTAGACCAGGCTGGCCTCGAACTCAAAGAGATCCGCCTGGCTCTGCCTCCTGAGTGCTGGGATTAAAGGCGTGTGCCACCACCGCCTGGCAGCATATATTTTTTTAATTTTACATATCAGCCACAGATTCCCCTGTCCTCCTTCCTCCAGCCCCTCTACTCTCCCCCCCCCCCCCCCCCCCGCGCCATTCCCATCTCCTCCAGGGCAAGGACTCCCCTGGGGATTCAGCTCAGCCTGGTAGATTCAATTGAGGCAGGTCCAGTCCCCTCCTCCCTTTGCCCAGGCTGAGCAAAGTGTCCCTGCATAGGCCCAAGGTTCCAAACAGCCAGCTCATGCACTAAGGACAGGTCCCAGTCCCATTGCCTGGGTCCTCCCAAAGAGTTCAAGTTAATCAACTGTCTCACTTATCCAGAGAGCCTGATCCAGTTGGGGGCTCCTTAGCTATTGGTTCATAGTTCATATGTTTCCACTAGTTTGGCTATTTGTCCTTGTGCTTTTTCCAATCTACGACCAAGCAAATTCTTTTAATTGATTTTATGTGAACTCATCTATCATGCAATAAGAAATAACATTTAGAAATAAAAATAAAGAAAACTATGGTGTCATATCTATTGGCAGCAATGTTCCTCTGTGGTAAATGCCCTGGAAACTCCTGGATATGGACCGGAGAGTGCAAGTAAAAGTTATAGGCCAACATTATCGATAATAGGGTTTTTAAAAGCACAGATATAGAATATCTCAGATGCTACTCTAATAGAGTTTTGCAGATTTGTTTTATCTTAACAGAATTTGATTGAGGTGAATCAACCCAGTACCACAATCCTAGGCGAAAAACAAACAGCAACAACAACCCCCAAACAGAATAAACACAAAACAGATCACAAAAGTGTATATGAAATTGAAGTCTAGAGGAAGGAAAGAAGTGTACAAGAGAGAGTTTCATAAACTTGTTGCTTTGAGAGCAAGAGATAGTGTATTGCAGAATCATATTCTAAATTTCAAATGTTAAATACACCGTTTTTATCTGATTAACTAGCCCCACAAACGCTGCTTTGACTGTTATACTTTAATCTTACACTTATATGTTCAATATGTATTTACAGGTAAAAAATTTCAAAGTGAAAATTACTATAGAAAAAATCACAGGAAACATACAATTTGTCTTACAAAATATAGTTTATAGATTTAGAAATATGCAATGTATCATTAGGGATAGTCAGTCTGCTGTATGAGAGCAATACCAGGACCCATTCTTCCTACTTAACGTGAACTTTAACTCTGTTGACCTACTTCTCATGATTCCATTGAAAAGAAAGACTCTTAAATATTCTGATGGAGATGAGATGACAGACATTTTAAGTATTGGATATATTAAGGACCCTGATTGGATGATTTCATAATGTATAGTTTTGTTTTGTTTTTTTTTTTTTTTTTCCCCGAGTCAGGGTTTCTCTGTGTAGCTTTGCGTCTTTCCTGGGACTCACTTGGTAGCCCAGGCTGGCCTCACAGAGATCTGCCTGGCTCTGCCTCCCGAGTGCTGGGATTAAAGGCGTGTGCCACCACCGCCCGGCTGATACTTGTTTTTAAGTACCACATCTTGACTGTAAATATGCGGTAGTTTTCATAGTCAAAGAAAATGAAACTATAAACAAAAGTATACAAATACATTCACTTTACCAACTGCAGTGGATCTCTGGGCTCACTCATAAGATGAAGTATCTACTACTCTGTTTTTTTAAATAATATTTTAATGGGACAGATTCAAGGACTCAAGTGATATCTTTGTAGGCCTATTGATTCTTTTAATGAAACCACGGAATAGCCCATATTGACAGATTTATTTCTCAAAATGAGAATGCCATGTGTCTACTGAGTTCTAGATATGGACTTGGTGGTTTTGAAATGTTTAACATATTGAGCTAACAGCGTTATATGAACTCAAAGGAGAGAGTATTGCCATGTATCCCTTTACTGAAGCTAAGAGGGTTAGAGCATCTTGCCTAATGTTTCATGGTTGCTGAGACATCTTTATTGCTTAGGGAATATAGCCGTTGTGAGTGTGCTTCAGCCATGATTCTTCTTTTTGTTTATTAATTTTTATTTATTTTATATACCAACCACAGTTTCCTCTCCCTGCTATCATCCTGTTCCCTTCCCCCACCTCCTTTCTACACCCCAATCCAATTCTCAGAAAGGGTAAGGCCTCCCATGGGAGCCAACAAAGCATCAGCCACGATACTTTAACTAACTGTCTGCATACCCACTCTGTGAATTTACACAAAAAGTAGATCAACATATTTTATAATTATGTATTTGATTGGAAACAGCAATTGTCCTAGGAAATAAGGGAACACTACAAGAAAAATCAAAGCAAAAAGAGGTTAATGGCTCCCTTCCTCAAAGCCAGACTCATGCTCAGACAAGAGAAAGCCTAGATTTAAAAAGGTACGTTGTCCAGAGAAAGCACAAGAGAAACCAGAAAACGTGTTTTTATTAATTTTTAATATCTTAATAAGAAGGACTTTTCAGTTTCTGGTTCCAAAGTATAATCTGAGATTTTTTTCATTTATTAAGCTACTTCCCAACACAATTACTAGATGCACAGTTATGTCTACATTTACCCTAATATTCTACAGGTCACCACCTCTGTGTGCAGTAGTTTCTAGTTTTCTTTTCTGTTCCCAACACAGATGCACATGCATACACTCTTCCTTTCCTGAATTCTGCTAAAAATACATGAACTTTTAAGAGTTCCTTGCTTTCCATGCAGTGATTAAAGGAGTTGTTCTGTGTTCCTATTACATTAAAGCTAAGGAAATAGACCCTGGAGTGTTCTTGAGAAAGAGAAAGCACATCTCTGCAAGAAAGAATATAAATGTGTGTTGCACGTGAAGTATATTACTATTCCTTGAAGGAGAAAGCAGCCAAGAATCATCCAAGTTTGCCTAGCAGCTACCATAGTAACAGGCAGGAACTGAGCAGTAAATAAACTTCTAGGACATTCATCAATGGCTAAATATCACCTCATAGTTGGTCAGCTTAATATTTATGAAGTTATGCTTGCATCCACTGATTACATGAGTGGTCAGTTGTATTTTTTAAAATCTAGGTAAGTAAAAACGAAATAGAAAGAGAATCATAGTCATCCAAAGTATTGCCTGTGTGCAAGGATTCAGTTGGTACTAAAGTTCTTTTTCTACCTTGTTCTTTTCTGATTGATTCACAGAGGCTGTGCAGAATGTTTTATTTTTGAGGATGCTTAGTTAATCCTGGCCCAGGGAGATCAAGTGCCTTAGTCCATTAGCCATGTCTATCTTGTGTGCATGATGGTAGAGTAGGGGCATGCATGCAAAGTATTGGTTGACCTTTATCTAGAGTTGATGGGCTCTGCAAGTAAAAGTAATCAATGAGAGAAGTGTAACTTAATGACATATTCTACCTGGAACCAAACCTGGCTCAAGTTCACTTTCATTCTCTTTGTCCTTCTGTCCACAAGGAATAAACAGCTTTTGCCTCAATTCCAACAGTCCCACATGTGCCTTATCTTTAATATCTGAAATGTCACTATCTGAGATTTATTGCAGTGTCAACCTTACTGAAGACACCTTCATTTCTCCCCCATTGTTTCTGTCTCCTGCTTTGGGTAGAGATTCTTTATTTTTCTCTACCTTTTTTTCAATCTAGAAACAAATTGCTTTTCAAACGTTTAAGAGAAACTAGAGTAGCTTTGGATGGTTTAGAAATGGAGAAAATGGCTCATTTCATGAATAAATATTTGCCTGCGGTCCTCCACTTCACAGACTCAAACAGGGATTAAAAAGTAAAGATTGGCAGGAGGGAGGTGAGCAGGCTTTTAGGCAAAAGCAGCAGGTGTGTTACACCTCCATCCACAGAGAGTGCAATTTCTTATATTTTTGGTTGTGAGCCTAGCCTTTAACGGCTGAGCCATCTCTCCAGCCCAGAGAGAGTGCAATTTCTACTTTGTTGCAAGCAAAAGGGGCTATAAGTAGTACTTTCTAGGTGCTACTAAAAAGGGACAGTCTAGTGAGAAAAACACAGGCCCTGAGCTGAAAATAACTGAATTTGGATCACATTTGAGTGGCAGGAGGTCTTAAGTGACTTAAGATTCCAGCATGTCAGTTTCTTGATCTGTAGAATGGGGACCAATGCATGAAATGCACCATGTCAAGAGTTTGTTACTAATAGAGGCTCAGCAGCAAAGCCTGGTTCTTTTACATTTATCATTAAGAAGAAACAAAACCAACAAATCAATAATGCTGAATTTCACAAGAACATTTCAAAATAACACATTTATAAGCATTTTATTAGAGTACATGCATTTACCATACAAAAACATAACATAGGATGAGAGGACAGTCTGTGAATAAAGCACTTGCCTTGAAAGTGTTGGAACTGAGTTTGGATTCCCAAGATCCTTGTAAATCTGGGCATGGTGACATGCACCAGTACATTCATTAACCTACACTTAAATGTACACACACACACACACACACACACACACACACACACACACCACATGTCATACCACCAAAGATTAAAAAGAAAAAGAAAACTCTGGCACTGCCATCCTTGCAACTACCAGAAAATACAGTGATGCCAGTCATAGATTCATCAGTGAGATTTTCCTTCATCAGATATAACCAGGGATAAATATCTAGTTTGTTCTACCAACAGGCAATGATAAGATAGGTTCAGCACAAAAATATTCACATGTATTTACAATCATTAGTATATATGTATATATGGTGATAACAAAGTATTTCTGTCTTGTTAGGCCAATATACTCACTCAAATACTTGTGTATCTTTTTACATTATATAATGATTTTAATAGGAGAGTAGAAGAAAATATTGATATAGGCTGATAGTACGGGTTTCTTGCAAAAACACAGAGAGATGTTATAAGTTTATAGATTGTAGACTTAACTAGGCATTGATATAGAGGGTAGAAGTTATCTTACAGGCTGGACATACTTGATATCTCTCTGTGTTGTCATAACAATGTACACAAAAAATAAATATAATGACTCAGCATAACAAAAAACCTCTTAAATGGATTTGTACTGGATGCTTACCTGTGATAGGTGTGTGGTATGCTTTTCAACAGCCTTACAGAACTTTTTCTGTTGGTTGTGAACAACAAAGTCAATGCATATGGTTGGCTCAGGGATGTACAGTTCTGCTGGATGAACCACATACTGAAAGCTCAGAGTTCAAGTGTCACATAGAATTGATTACAGGCATATGTGATCTTAAAGAATAGTCTTGTTTTCTAAGTTTTGATTTACATATGAAGAAACTTAACCTGGTTCATTCTCTTCACTTGTCAGAATGTCTCATGAGTATCCTTGGTCACTTTTCCTAACCTGTATTATTCAATTTTAGACAGGAAAATTGCTTAATTATAAATATGACCGTGTGGAGGCTGGAAAGATTGCTCACTGGGCTTCTCATCCAAAGATTTGAGTTTGGTTCTCATTTCTCAGATTGAACAATTCACAATGGATTGTAACTCTAGTTCCAGGGGCTCTGAACCCCCCACCCCGCTTTAAAAAAAAAAAAAATTGCTGCAGGTAACACACACATAAGAAGCATATGCACAGAGAAACATCAATATGTTTAAAAATAGAATAAAATGTTAACATCACTACTTGATCGGTTTCAACTTCCCTTAACTGAAGGTCCACAGGTAAGAATATATCCTTTTGCCGGGCGGTGGTGGCACACGCCTTTAATCCCAGCACTCGGAGCAGAGGCAGGCGGATCTCTGTGAGTTCGAGCTAGCCTGGGCTACCAAGTGAGTTCCAGGAAAGGCACAAAGCTACACAGAGAAACCCTGTCTCGAAAAAACCAAAAAAAAAAAAAAAAAATAAAAAAAAAAAAAAAAAAAAAAAAAAAAAAAAGAATATATCCTTTTTTTTTTTCAGTTTAGCCATCATGGTTTTTGAAGATGCTCATCTTCTCAAAGAGGCACTTCTTTTTAAAAGTGTAGAGAAAAAGATTTTGAAGGAACATGCAATAATTTCTTCTTATTATACTATCTTTTCCTCTGTGATTTTTAAGATTTGTCATCCAGATTTTCTGCCTCTTGTTTTCTCACAGTCCTTATTCAGACATTATTGTGCCTTTATTAAGCTCCAGACATCATCTAAAACTAGAGATTCAGAGAAAATTAAGTTTCTCTCTCTGACTTAAGTAGCTGGCATTCCATCATCTCCCAGAGGATTAACTGACATAGGATCCGGGACCGAATTAGAGTAACTTCTCTCAACCTCATAAGAGTGAAACTTTGCCTTTCATGAAATCCCATGGCTATGTGCTCTTCATTATCACTCTCATTTTAAAGACTTAATTTTAGTCGATGTGCATGAGTTTTTATGCACTATGTGCATGTAGTACTCTCAGAGACCGAAAGAGAGTTGTTTTTTTTTTGTTTTTTTTTTTTATTCCTATGGAGCTGCAGACTGTTATTAGCTGCCATGTGGGTGCTTCAAAGTGAACCCAGGTCCTCCTCAAGAGTAGCTACTATTCCTAACTGCTGAGCAATTTGTACAGCCCTCCATTCTTGGCTCTTGTGTAATTCCCAAGCCCATTGACTGTCTGTGCCATTTGGAATTCTGTAAACTGGCATTTATACTGTATATCTGTGTTCCAGACTGTTCTCTTCAAAGTGTTGTCAATGCAAAAGAAACAAACAAACAAAAACCCTCATCACTGAACGGGAATTGTTGATAGTTTATTCTTGAACCATACATGAGTGGCTGCAGCCCAAGAATACTGGGATTCACATTGCCCTAAATAACATGTCAATGTGAAAACAGTTCTATGAGATCTTGATTGTTATAGAACAAATGAATAGAAGCACTTTTCAAATATGTTGGCAGAAACATCAGACAGGTGCGTCACAGCAAAGCCAGAATATCTCTACCATAGTTCTCATATGGTATCTGATGATGATTCTCTTAGTTTTTGAGTGAGTAGTCTAGGCTAAGTGAATACATTCCGAAACACTTCCCCAAGTAGTTAGAAGAATGTTAAGTCAGACATAAAGGTGCACTATATTTAGCTATTAACTGGATGATAAAAGGTAGGTAAAAATAAGTTAGCTCTGGAGATTCAGCAAGCTATTCTTCATTATCACAAGTTTTAATCTATATACCAGCCTTGTAGAACCTTTAATGTGAGTGTGGTTTTTTCCTTCACCCATAGGAACATCAGTTGACCATATTAATACACAGTTTTAGACCTGTATTTGAATAATTTACTGTTATTCCTCCCAATGAAAATAACAAGTGACCATGGATAATACTATATTACATCTAAGTGTCATGAAGGTGCTCACACACTTCTGGCTTAGGTTTGGCAATTACACAAGAATCAAGAACTAGAGGCTGGAGAAATTGCTCAGCAGTTAGGCACAGTAGTTGCTCTTGAAAAGGACGTTGGTTCAGTTCAAATCCAGTTCAGGTCTCTTCCAATGTCTTTTGTGTTCTTTCTCTACAACAGTATATTCTTTGTGTAACCACTACCATATCATAGGCTATTATTCTCAATCCTATCGATCTCTGAGAAGTTTGATGATAACAGCTATTAAATGCATTCAGAAATGTGCTCATGCAAAAATATTGGCAAATTATCAGAAGGTTCACAAGTTCAGGAGGAAGTCAAAAATAGAGTTTAAGTATCTCCCCTTCATTGTTGGGCTAATGAAATCCCAATCTTGGATTTAAATACATCCCACATCATTATAGTATTCTCTCTGGGGAAATCTCAAAGAAACTGTTGCATGACATGAGAAGAAAGGGGATGCCATCATTCACATGGTGGAGTAGACTCATTTAGTCTTAGCCTTTGTTTAGGATCTATGGATTCACTGAATTGCAGGACTCACTGAATCTGAGTGCACACATGAAATTGATGATAGACAGATGACATTGGGTAGATCCTCTTACCTTCTGCTTAGCTACCCGTGACCTTAAGGAAAGCACTCTGTCAGAGGCATCATTTCTCTTTTTGAAAGAAATAACTCCCTTAATAGGAGAGCTTCATAAATTCAGAACTAGATAAGTTTTACTATTTTTAATACTTTATGGATCATTGAATGATTAGTTCATATATTAATTATGTTGTTATTTACAGTTCTTCCATTTACTCCATTGGCCATGTTTTTAAAAATTACAAATGCGAAAAACTGATAAAAAATTGTTTTTATGTCATGTGGTCATACTACTGAATTATTTCTCTTCATTTTTAAGCATGTTTGTTTACATTTATTTGTGTATACATGTTTTTATATATGCACATGTGTGGAGTCACACATGGATGATTATGTGTTTAGAGGCAAGAATTCAACTTTGAGTGTGTTCAATTGCTTTCTACTTTATTTATTTATTTATTTATTTATTTATTTATTTATTTATTTATTTGAGACAGGGTCTCTCATTGAAACTGGACCTCACTGATTCAACTTGACTGGATACCTAGTAAGCTCTAGGCACCTTCATTTCTCTGTCTTTACTCATAATGATGGCCCAGGTGTGTACTGTCATACCCAGAATCTATGTGGGTACTTAGGATGAAGTCATTGATTCCATTCCCCATTTTCCTAATGATACACAGAATTAGGTAAAATTTGACAAAAGCACAGATAATAAGCATCAGATACAGGAGTCAAACCAGTACCTCCAGAGGTATGCCTGCCTTGTGTTAGGGAATCTGTTCTCCAGATTCAAAACCTGTGCTTTATCCTACCATGGCCCACAGATGGAAATTCATTTTAACATTTCAAAGCCTCCAGGGAAGAATAGCTCTCCCCAGGAATCTATTCAGTGATGGCTCTACCATCAGAATCTGCTGTTTGAAGTGCTTTCCTGTGTTTGTGTCTGGTTGTGTTCCACAAGTTCTAAGACCCTTTGCTGTCAGATGCCTGTCTGCATTTCATACCACTCACTCTACTTATAGGACAGTCTATTTATTTTCAGTCATTTTTATCACTATTGAAGAACATTTTACAGGTAAAGATAGAAAGGTTTTGAACACATTTGCCTTTACTTTTATTTCTATTTAATTATATAACTGCTGGAAATGATTTTTCCTTTTCTGTATGTGTTTATGTGTTTGTGTGTGTGTGTGTGTGTGTGTGTGTGTGTGTGTGTGTGTGTGTACATTCAGTCTTTAAATGAATGTCTATCAAGAATCTTGAACTCCAAATACCCTCTCATGTACTTTTTCCAAGAAAAGTGTTCAGTGTATGGTAAAGGAATAGGGAGTGAGACTCTCTCTCTCTCTCATACACACACTTTTATTTTTTTCTTTTGGAGCAGAGATCTTGTTTGAGATGAGCAGCCTGCATCATGTCAGGCTTCATGCAGCTTCCTCAAGCAGCACAAAAGGGAATGAACTAATGGTAGCTGATGCCAGTGATGGGCAAACACCCTCCTGCTGCTCTGAACTGGAATGTGAGTGAGAGCTATGGGGGCTTGGGCCAAGCCTGGCAAAAACAGATTTTTAACAGCATGAATTTATGAATTCAGTCAAGGCAAATGAGAGTTGATTATGCCTGGAGATGGGGGGAAAGATGCCTCATTTATTAAGTTAAGCTGCAGAAATCAGAAATTCTATTCAGATGGTGTTAAGCAACAGTTTTCACAGTGAAACCTAGGCTTTGCTTCCATTGACCTCACTTATTTTTTCTGGACTCCTTAAGGCAAAGTATCATAAAATTTAGAATTGTCAAGGTCTGCACTGAGGGGGAACGGAACTCAACCACCCATTATGAGAAAATCTTTATTTTCTTTAGAATGGGCATAAGTACTGACTGCAGTGAATAATAGTGGTAATGGACAACATGTTGGAACCGAAATAAACAGGAGCAATACAAAGAAGGAGACTTTCAGACATGTAAACTGTTTCCTCGTTCCTTGGAGTGTTTTCTGAATGATTTGCAAGATTTTTTATATAGCTAATATCATTAGTACCTGTTATTCTAAAGAGCCACAGCAAACAATAAGGATTAGATTATGTTATCTTCTATTTTCGAATCCTTGAACTGCTCCTGTTCTAGTTAAAGAGCCACTAGCCTTAAAGCCATGGTCTCTATTTAAATCCAACTGTGATACAAGTAATAGGAATATTTTAACCCAAGCATGAGATTTTCATTGGTTACTAATTATCAGTTTAAAATGTTGGAGAAAAATCTAGCAATATTGGAAAGAAAAAAAACCTACATAGTATTTGAAGTTCAGCCAATATGTGGGATATTTTGGCATGCCTAACTTTACTAGTATGTGATTTAAGCTACTACTCTATTCTTTCTAAGACCAGGGTTCCTTTTCTCTAAAATGAACGTAGCCTCTTCTTTGTCCATGGTTGCTTTGGTTAAAGAGGTACTGCATTTACAGAGGCTACGGCACAGCTTTGCAAGGGTGATGAATTTTGAAAGCTCTTCTCTCTACCTATGTTCCTCAAATTAATAATTGTGCATTAATTGTTTCTGAAGCAAAGTTGATTTGATGTCCTAAATTTTAATGATTTAACTCAATGTATTATTAGTGTAGCACACATTCCATGGGGGTAAATTGTCAATTGAATATGTAAATAATAACCAATTGTATATGTTCCTGGAGAACCAGAGAAGTATGACTACTGAAGAGTACCACCGCTCTTCCTCCCACCTCCTCCCTCTTTTACAAGTATACAAGTTAGTTTGCAGTGACCTTACTATTATCTCATGTCTTTATAAAAGGATAATGTGAAATATGTTGGCTAATATGCTGTTATCTATCTTCCTTTTAATAGTAACATTTTTCTTAAAGTGATTTGGTTTAATAGAGTCCTTTGTGATACAAATCAATGGATTAAATAAAAATACTTTCTAAGTCTTTCAAGCATGATTTCTCATGCTAGGAAGCCTTAATAGAGTCACATTTTTGCTCAAGCCCATAGGTGTTACTGGAACAATTAGCTCTTGGATTCAGGTGTAAACAGAAGGATAATTAAGAAATATGCATTCTCAATACTTGCTATGCTAAAGAGTCACAGCAAATGAAAAGAATTAGCATATGTTATGGCCCATTTTCATGAAAGTGCCCGCTTGCAAATGACAATACCTAGTTGGAAATGTGCAGTTGCATTGTTCCCTAAAGTACACTAACACCACCTTTATCCTTGTCAGCATGTTTTACCAGGGATGCAATTAGGTGTTAGATAATTCTGTGTTTATTTTATCCCTTGCTTTTATTCTTTGCTTTTTCTTTATTTAGACTTGTGTGTTTGGCAACGAAAAAGGAGAGTTACTTTCTGAAGCATCCACTTATATGAACTCAATTGAAAATACTTTTAGCCTTTAAGGAGTCACAGCTTACAAAAAATTGGGAAGTAAATACTGGAATCAAGTAATATTTTATTATGAGCTGTGAGAGACATAAGAGGTCATTTACTGGTCTTCTTATGGACACTAGGGGAGTAGATATGATCATGTCCCTTATGAGAAAGTGATTTACTTTGAACTTGTCTTCCCATACAGGAAGCTAGACACATTCATAAATTAAATATCAGCCTGTGAACTCAACTATGAATGAAACAACAAGGTGCTGGGAGAAAGCAGCAAGTGGTCAATGGAAGTCTACTTACTTTAGAGGATGTTGACATGAATAGACCATGTTTTGCATTATGTTGTCCATGGTAGTGCTCATTGGTGGTTATCTTCACTCCCTATTTCTTATGGTTGGGTTCATTCTTGTACCCAACCTTATTCCCTAAAGCAAAAAAAAAAAAAAAAAAAAAAAAAAAAAGAGGAACCGAGGTCAGAAAAATATAATTCAGGCAACAAAGAATAGCATGACTCAATGGCCTTGAGGCAGACGAATATAGGCGTGACCTTGAAATACGTGAAATTGTAAAAGACTAGTTAATAGTATGTAGACAATGCAAGGTTTAGGAGACTAATTTAAGAAATTTCAATTCAATTTTTATGGCTAGGAAAGCAAACTTAAAGGTTTTAAACAAACAAAATATAATCTAACTCACACTTAAAAAGATCTATCTATTTTCTACAGAACATCGAGTTAAGAAAAAACGTTGCCAATTGGTCCATATTTCCCAAAGGAGTCAGTACTGTTGATCAGACTAGACAATGGGGCATGAAGCATTTGTTGTGTATTTCAGGGCAGACTGAGAGGCAAGGCTGCAGGCTCCTTTTTTTTTTTTTTTTTTTTAAGGACTGCAGCTAAATATCTGTGTCTCCACTTATGTGTGTGCCTATAAATAAATATTAGGCAAAAGTTCTAGATTGAAATGCCAAAGGGTTTAACTGTGTTGGTATTGGCTATTTTTGTTCTGTAAAGATAAGCATGAGAGAACAGCTCTACACAATTTAAAAGTGGATTTCTAAGCATCCCTTTGCATCTGATCCTCAATTAAAGAAACAAGAAAAATAAATTAATATGACTGATGTATTATTTTTCTCAGATATTTAGGAACCATAGAGTTTGGAAGACACTCATTAGAAATGTGGAAGCTTCTCATTTCCCAAGGCATTTCCACTTCCATCCTCTTTCAGTCTTTATCACAATAGAGAACAAAAAGTCTCAGCTTATTGTTGGTCTTCAGTGTGTGCTAAAAGAGAGATTAGAGCATCCCTGGGCCTGAGGCCCCGTCTCTCTTTCTGAGAGCTTATGACTGCCACTGCATCTGCACAGAATTTAATGGCACTGCTTTGTTTTCATTGAATTCATATTTATGATTGCATTTATTTAAGGCACAGAGGACAGTTTTTCTGTTTCAGGACCGATACAAAGTTCTATTCTGAAGTATGTTTGAGTAAAAGTCAATTTGAAGGCAAAAGATACAAATGACACAGGTGATATGAATATATGCAAATTGTAATGCCGAGCTGTCAGATTCTTTGTGTCAATTACTGACTGATAGCTGTAGTGACATAGAGCAAACCAGAAGAACCATGTCAGAGCCAGGTCCCTGAATCTGCCTCTTCAAACTTTGCTGGTCCTACTTTGCTTTTTCTGATTGTGCCCTAAGGCAAGAATCAGCTTCACAAAGAGTGAATATAAGATAGAAGAAAGCCTTGATTTTGCTTAACAAACTTCAAAAGGAGAGTGAAGGTAATAAAAGGCAAAATAATATATTTTTTTCTTTGGGGGAGCAATTTATTTTTGTTTTTATATTCTTTTTTAAGTTTTCAGATTTATTGTATGTATGTGAGTGTTTTGACTACATATGTATATGTGTGTACCATGTGACTGCCTGGTGCCCAGATATGGATTCTGGCAACTGAACCTTGATCTTCTGCAAGAACAGCAAGTGCTCTTACCCGCCAATTTATCTCTCTAGCCCCCAAAGAAAATTCTTTAAGGCATATTGTACTCTACTGTACAGGGTTATAACATATGCTTGTTAGTGATGGCTTGGATATAAAGGGTCTCCAAAGTAGGCTTGGTGGCTTATGATGATTTGGTAAGTGATTGGCTGGCAAGTGCTCAGGAGTATGACCCCATTAGGAGATCAGTCCATTCACTGATCAATGACTTGATAATGTTGCATGGAAGAGGTAAAAAAGTAGGTAGTTCCTACTGTTCATTGGACATGCTCTAGAAGGGCATATCTTCCCTAGCCCCTTCACTGTCTCTTTGTTTCATGAATGCTATGATAAAAGCAAGTCTAGTCCACCAAGCCTTCTGCCATGATGTTTCTGCTTCATTCAAGGGTTACCTGCAATGGAGCCAACCCACCACATATTGAAACCTCTGAATCTGTAGGCCAAAATACATATTTCCTCTGAGTTTTTTTTTTTTAGTTTTGTTCATTTATTAATTTTTTTAGGTATTCTGCCACAGTAACAAAAGGTAACTGGCATGCCATTGAAAAGATAATGCCAAACAGTTAGACATCCAACAGGATTTTTAATTTTCCAAATGAACTGATTGAAGAACACACGAAGGATTCCTCATGGATGTGCTTTGTTTATTTCATTTCTAGAAAGAATACAGTGTCATAAGGCATACTCCTATGGATGTACATGTGCACAGACTATCTGGGGATATGCGTGTGGGATAGCTATTGATTATTGCTCCAGATCAAGTTGTAGGATTCAACAGAGAAAGGCTTGGCTTAGTTTGATATAATTTTGTACCTGCTCTTCATTCTACCATGCTGCCCTTTCCTTTTTAATAATAATAAAAAATAGAATAAATCACACATATTCTAATTTGGATGGAAAATATGGCACCAGCTCTCAGTTAAAGTCCATTATGTATAAGAATAATCAGTGCTTCAGGGGAGCATGCTGAGATGAGTTTCCAAAAGAAGGGCTCTACTTTGTCCTTAGAGGAAGGACCATGTGATAAAGGGATGGTATCAGAAATGCCCACTATGTCTAAGTCATGGTTACATTTTCCACAATGCTTCTTTCACCACCCTATGCAATCCCCAAGCCCACCATTCAGAACTTAACCCTAAACCTTCTTAAATGGAAACAAATGTAATTAATATTTGTAATTCTTCCAGATTTTTAACTAATTTACTAAGCATTTTTCTACCTTTGTCAGGCATTGTTTTAGGTAGCGAGATGGAGACATGGTGTTAGATTATGTTAACTAT
Source organism: Peromyscus leucopus (assembly GCF_004664715.2). Lineage (NCBI taxonomy): Eukaryota > Metazoa > Chordata > Mammalia > Rodentia > Cricetidae > Peromyscus > Peromyscus leucopus. The sequence continues at coordinate 100,902,784 of NC_051067.1, read as the reverse complement.
CATTATTTTTAAATACATTTAGTGTGTGTGTGTGTGTGTGTGTGTGTGTGTGTGTGTGTGTGTGTGTGTGTTGTATGTAAATGTCATAACCCATGCATGGAGGTCAGAGGATAGCCTGAGGAGATGATTCTCTCCTTTTTTCTTGTATGACTGAGGGATTGAAATCAGGTAGTCAGGGTTGATGGCAACTTTCTTTACCTGAAATCTATCTCAAGGTCCTCTGGTACTATTTTTTTATTTGAAACAAATAGTGAAGTTATGTCCTAATAGGTGAGACCTATACTGTGAAAGTGTGAAACAATAATTGTCTACATGTCAGGCTTAGGGGAGTAAGAACAGTAAACAGGAATTCCTTTCCAAGAGTTACTATGAAAGCAAACTTCAAATAAAAGCCGAGGGAATCCCTCACAGAGGTGGGAAGGAGGTGGACAGGGTTGAGGAAGAATAAGTAACTCTGAATTTTAGAAGAAATAATATGGGATGCTATACTACTTAGAAAAGAAGTTTAGTATACTTTATCAAATGCCTATAACATGAAAGGCTCTTTTGTCATAGTCAGAAAACATATTTAAAAGGATATGGCCTTAAAACACAGGAATGCAGAAGCCTTTCTGGTTTCGTAGATGTGGCAGAGCATAGTGACAGGCAGGGGTAGATTGAATAAAGCAGAACCTCATAAGCCATAGAAAGGGACTTTCCCAAGAGCTGTGACAGTGATACAAAGCCATGGAATTTTAGTGGGATAGTGACGTGGTGGTCTAGTTCATGCTTTTAAAGAGACCATGCCATTTTTCTTGTAGAGAATCGAGTCCAGAGACAGAAAGAGAAGTAGGGTGCCTTACTCCTCTAATTTTCTTGGAACTCTCATCTTCAAACTTTAAGGAATTCTAATCCCCAAAGATGTAGACATGAAACCAGAGGTGAAGTAAGGTAAGTAGTATTGGAGCTAGCAGGTATGGTACTGAGGAAATGGGCTACCTGAATACAGCCAGGGTGCATTAAGGAAAGACCTAGTCATCTCTTGATGCGGAAAGAGCCAGGTGAGAAAGAATGCGCAGGAAAACAGACAGAGCAACTTAATGAAAAAGAAAATAGCTCTGCATTAGAAGTGGTTTGCCTGCTTGTTCAATTGGTCATTCATATTGTGAATTAGGCTGAAGAGTTCTGAGTACTAGATCATGGGTCACTATACCATACTTCACTAATAAGAAGAGTGTTTCAATCTATTTTATCTGCTTTACCAATTTTTATGGCTCTGTTTTATACAGAAAAGGCAAAATGTAGTGGTCATAGTCAGTGCACTATAAGATGCCAGTACAGAAGAGTACTAGAAGAGTAGGATAGACTCCTTTTCATGTCAGCTTTGCAGCGTATGAGTCTCTTCTTCCTGGAAAGTACTACTATGCTTGGTTTACTGCTGTGCTCCCTCTCTTGAGATTATATATGATTTTTTTTAAAAGTGAATACCAGTGTGATATGATAGTATCTATGTAAGCAAAAAGGGTTGTTGAAGGGAAGGACCATGCATGTTATTTAGTGCTTTAACTGACATACTTCCCCTACTTTCTTTTCATATCATTTTGTACTCCATGCTTTCAATTGTTTAGCTAGACCTGCCACCAGATATGGGGCTTAATAAAACAGGAATCATGTAATCACTTGCCTCTTCTTCATTATAATGTGCCACAGACAGGTACAGGATAGACACAAGTAACTCTGAATTAAGGTGGAAAAAGGTGCTCAAAGCAGATAGAAAAATGGCTCAGTGGTTAGGGATACTTGTTGTGTGATCAGAAAGATCCAAGCAGCCACATAATAACCAGGTGCCTATTCAAACCCCCATAACTCCAGCTTGAAGGACTTTGATTTCTTCTTTTGGCCTCAGTGCACTGGCATGTTTACCTGCATACACACACACACACACACACACACACACACACACACACACACACACACACACACAAATGAGAGACAGAGACAGAGACAGAGACAGACAGAAAGAGAGAGACAGAGAAGGGAGACAGCGAGAACGAGAGAGAGTTTTTTTTTTTTTTAACAAAACAGAGAAAATAAAGTTGGGTGGGAAGGGAGATGGGGTTGAATCTGAGAGGAGCTGGGGGAAGGAGATGAGAGTATGGTCAAAATATGAAATTCTCAAATAACTAATAAAATATTTTTTGATAAAAAAAGCATTTTAGAAATATGTGCAAATTGAATTTATTTTTGAAGGAGAAAAATGGAATTGACCAAGTGAGAAAAAGACTTCAGGGAGAAGGAACTAACACATGTGAATATGAGAACTTGGGCAGAAGCTGTGTGTGCCTGAGGATTTCGATGGTAGTCATGGTCATTGTTCTGAGAATGCCTGAGGGTTAGGTGAAAAGAAATAGTCAGGGTCAGACTAGTGCCACCCTCTCAAGTGGAGAAGTAAATTTGTCTGAAATACTGCTGAGACTAATCTTACATGTGAAGACAGTCCTGGAGGTTTTCAGGGCAGTGGCATCCAATACTATTTGGAGTCTGATTGTACAAATTCATTCATGTGTATCAGTTACTTCCTGAGATAAATAAACTTTGGGGAATAAAATTAGTTATTATTATTAATCTGTAGCATGTATGGTGGACTTGAGACTGGAGTCTTTTGTCCCTAGGCTGGTGGAGTTGAAGTGAAAAACAGATTTGTATTCCAGCATCTGTGTGTTTATCCTTCATTTTAGTTTTCTGTTTAATAGGGTGGTAGGTGGACAGCATTGGTAAGAAAAAGGCTTTGAGGAATTAAAAAGCCTTGCTGAAAATTACAAGGATGATAGAATTGTATATGCTGCTGTCATAGATGAAGTCACAGATATTGATACCACTCAGCTTTGCTTACTTGGCTTTCCTCATATCATCACCCATTTATGGCTAAGTTCAACTTTCTAATAGATCAAATAACTCTCATGGATTCAAGCTTGCATGAGTGCTTTTCTTTTGACTGGAGCACTTCCAAGCATTCTTTTATTTAACTCACTGTCTAAAGATTAACTTAAGCTATCAGCAGCCTTGGGAATTTTTTCTGCCTCTATCAGACTGGATTGCTTTTCTCTTTGCTGGTTTCATTAAAGCCCTGTGCTTTCAAATATCTGCTTACCTGTAGGTTTGGACACTTATCCTTCTATCCCATAAGAGTTCCCCAACTTAGTCTATGTATATGCATATGTGTGAATAGAAACAGATGTGTATGTTTATATTTGTATCTAGAGGCCAGAGGTTGCTCTCCAGCATCCTCTATTATCACTTTCTAACTTACTTTTTGAGACTAGTTCCCTTGCTGAATTGAGAGTATGTCATTTGGCAAGGATTGGCTGGTCATGTGGATCTCAAGAGACACCTGACCGAATTCCCTGTCCCACCACCCAAACTAGTGCTACAGATGTGCCCAATCCTGTCAGGATTTTATGTGAGCTCTAGAAATCTAAGCTCAAGTTCCCAGGTTTACAGGACAAGCATTTTACAGACATTCTTGAGGCAAAAGATGTTACTTTTTGTCAGGCTATCCCCAGTCCCTAGAATGAGCTGAAACATAGTAATACATAGCTATATCACATTATATTATTATACAATATTTTATTATAACTATTTTAGTACCAATTACTCAGTGTCTTACCTTTCTAATAGAGCACTTATCTAGCATCAAATATTAGATTGAATAACTTATTCTACCATGTTAGGTTCTTGGGCTACAAAAGTGAAGGAGAAGATTCAAAGGCAAATGTACCAGAGGAGAGGAAATAACTTTCAATGTGATGATCAGCACAGAGTTTACTCTTCAAGCTTTAACCTCAAGAATAAAAAAAACCAAAACATAAAGATTCATGTAAAAACTTTGCCACATAGAGAACATAGCAAGTCCAAAGGATGTGTTACAAGAGCATTTGGGGTGTAACAAAAACCTGTGCATCCCAAACACAGCATATATATGTATATATATATATAAAATAAAAAATATATATGTATATATATATATATGTATGGGTGCATGTCTGCACTTACACTTAGTTATTGACATAGCTGGATACTTTTATTTCCACCCTTAAATCTTCCCCTCACCTTTTTTTTTTATTTGAGCTGAACAGGTACTTAAATAGTTTGTAGTCTGTTGAAATCATATTAACTGGTGTTCTTTTTACAGAAACAGTGACACTGATGGAAAGGAGGTTTTCCAATGTGTTCCTTTTAAACTACACTTAGCTGCTGCTTGTGGCTCTTAAATCGACATTCTTTCTGGCTTCCTTCAAAAGAACAATCAGATAGACTGTAGGTGGTCCTGCTTAGACAGTTGAAGCTTCATTCTTAGACAAATGCAGCCAGGATATGCTTTGATTACTGAGAATTCTATCTTTTCAAGGTGCTTGTGTACATGAATGCGTGTGTGTGTGTGTGTGTGTGTGTGTGTGTGTGTGTGTGTGTGTGTGCATGTGTGTCTATATGTCCAAGAAGAGAAAGGACTATTAACTTTGATCTCTTGAGCCCTGATTGTATAATTAAGAATCAATTGGCCAAAACCTAATTTTGAATATGTAACCTCTTTCATTCACCTACTGGAATACTTTGGCAAGCAATATTGCATTAACAACTAATCTACTCTGAAAATCAGCTAGAAATACTAAATTACCCTGGTCCACCTAATGTTCTCAATGGGGCATGCATTTTGCATTAAACACAAGCATTGGCCACTTCATAATTCTTTCTACGAAAAAGGACCTAACATGGGCTGTTTTGACCACAAGGAAGATGAAAGCAGGTTGGAGACAATGCAGCTAATCAAGTAATTTGAACTTGAAGGACCCTACAGCCCACTACTAGTCTGGACTCCCTGCCGAGGCACTTCCAGGCCATCTCTGTGGGTACAGGGTGAGCAAAACCAATACCAATGAAAACAACATTGAAATTAGATTGCCTTGCTGAGGACTGAGTATTTTATGTAGCTTTTTTTTTTTCTCCCCTTTCTGCTTTCTACTGGAGAAGCGAATTAACTTCTTCTTGCCAAGGAAGTACAAACTTGCTAAGCAGAATCATAAAAGTACTATTCAGGGACTTGGTATTTTTACTGTAAAAATAGATACTGTTTTACGCTTATGCAAACTTGGTTTAATTTGCCCTCATAAAATAGAATTTGTATTACCTTGCTTCTGTTGTTTGGAAATTAGATAACATTAAAGAATATAATAAAACACAATGTACTTTTACTTCTATTTCCTTTTATGGAGATGAATTTTATTGGCATCTACTGGTTATTTGAGTCAATTGCAGACATTTTCTTTAAGTTCACTTCAAGATTTTGCCATGCGAGTCTGTTGCTTTTGCAAGGATTCTGTTTCCTGATTTAAAATGAACCAAACAAACAACTCTTTTGTTAGAAAAATTAACACTTTCAGGAAATAGGATCAGAATAGACCTAGTATTTAGAACAGTGGCTATCAATACTGCTGAGCTTTAATACAGTTCTTCATGTTGTGGTGGTCTCCAACCATACAATTATTTCATTGTTACTTCATAAATGTATTTTGTTACTGTTATGAATCATAATGTAAATATTTGATATGTAGGATATCTAGTATGTGACCCTCAAACGGGTTATGACCGACAAGTTGAGAAACACTGATTCAGAACATAGGTGTTATGTGTTCATTGTTAAAGCAAATGTATATGTGTGTTGTAGGTGGGCAAATTGCAAGATTGATACAGGATTGATGCTAATTAGCTTGTTAAATTATACGTGAAACATTATATTAAAGAATGTTAAACATTTTAATTTTTTAAATTCTTGATTACTAGTACATGTACTTTAATTAATTAGTCATAATTATTCTTTAATAATGATTCTTTTGGTATCTGTGTGTGGTTTATTCTTGAGTGTATGTGTACACTTGTGCATACATAGAGATCAGATATCAATCACTCCACATGGCAGCCTCGTGAAACAGGCTTTCCCACTGAACCTGGAGCTTAACATTTTTTCAGGAAGGCAGACTGGCCAGTGAGTCCTTAGAGATCCTCTCATCTTTGTCTTATGCAACCCTGTGTTTTCAGGTGTTGATTCAGCCAGCTATACCCTGCTTTGATGTATGTAGTGAGATAGGAACTAAAATCCTCATGTTTACACAGCAAATAGGCTTACACATAGAGCCACTGCCCCAATACCACTCAATGACTTTTGGCCTTTGGAATAACCTGTCTAAATAACTCATGTCACTATATCTCACTTGGTCATTGTGGTACCAGGATGAACCATATTTGGACATTTACTCATCTGTCTCTGGTATTCAAGCATTTGCCATGAACTGAGCCCAGTAGATTCTTAATCCCATAAGGTGAATGAAATTCCTTATACAACTTTATAGGGAAGAAGGCATCAAGAGATGTTGATTTGGTTTCTCATAGACTATTAGAAGGACCCATCCTGATATGATTTCCATATTCAAAATTACTGACAATTTTGTGCTTCCATGTTTCAATCATGGTAAAAATTTCCTTGTGACTAGTAACAAATAAGAAAACATGACAGAGTAGATGAAGGTTGTCTTTATGAGATACTGGGGCATATGTTTAAAAGTTAAAAATCCCATTTAGTTACAGGATATCAGTATTTTTGCAGTAGAATATAATATGATCATTATGTAGAAGTTCATTTCTTATAGACTTACTAGATTTGTGGTGTATTTGTATAATTTCATTATCTGTATTACGTCTTAGTCTGAGATTAGACTCAAGATCTACTTTGGAAGGTCATTTCTGGATTACAGTGTAATAGAGCTAAGTTGTTATGTATTGTCTTTCAATGTTATTATTTCCAAACAGAGTTTAAATTAATAGATGTGTGCAATATTATATCTGAACTTTATTTATTTATTGTTCATTCAGTTAGTTATTGTTTATATATGTATGGCTAAGTGCTTGTGTATTCATTATATTTAGTCAGGAGTCTATGGAAATCAGAAGAAAGCATTAGATTCCTTGGAACTGGAGATGCAGGTGGTTGTGAGACACTATGTAGGTCCTGGCACTGATCTTGGGTCCTCTGCAAGAGAAGTAAATGCTCTTAAATCCTGAGGCATCCCTGTGACCCCTCCTTATAGTACACGTAATGATTGGGACTCAAGTTTCTGACAATCAAATATGATTATCCTCCTGTAAATATTTTCAAATCATTCTTATTCTACAAGGTTATTCTGAAGATTTATCAGGAATAAATTTTAGACATACATGCTAGCAATCTAAAGATACTTGAAACAAAGCTCTAGTACTTTTTTAAGGTAACTCTAGTAAAACAAGTATTAGAACTGGTTTAGAAAGAATTGTTTTGACATTAAATAATGACAAAGGGAGAAGTTAAAAATTGTCTGATTAACAAATCCCATATCTAGGATTTATTTCTCTTTTGTGCATAATGTTTAGAGGAAAACTGGACAAAGAACTTTGAAATGTACCTTACTGAGCTATAAGAAGCTATGTTAGTTATCTGTAACTGTGACAAAATATCTGAGCAATGATCAAAATGACTTAAAAGAGGGGATTGATTATGCATCTCCACTTCAGGGGTTTCAGCCCATGATCAGTTGGCTATATCAGAGATAGGCCTGTGGCAAGGAAAAATATCCTGGAGGAAGGGCATGATGAAGGAAAGCTGCTTTCCACAGAGCAGCCAGGATGGAGGCGGGGGGGGGGGGGGGGGGCAGGATATCCCTTCAAAGCAATACTCCTTTGACTCACCTCCTCTAGTCAGTCACTTTTCAATTGTCAGTTCAGTATGGTCTCATCATCATCAATTGATTAATCTACTGATAAATAGTGCCACAAGACAGGGAGCAATCCTTCATTCTCAGAGCTTTGCTGAAGAACTCTTTATTTCTAAAACATAACTGAAACTGACATGTTGGAAGATTCCTCTCATTGATCTCCTAATTGGCAATTATACCTTCCACTAGTTGGAACAATTTTATGAAGTTACTTAGCACAACCTTAAACAAAAATGTAATGTCTTGGTAGAATTAATTTATAGTTAGTTCTCACTCTTTGATATTTGAAGGAGAAAGTCTATACAATGCACAGCACTTCTTAACACCTCATACCTATCAATATTATAATTGTTAACAAAGATAAAACTGATTTCATAGATCAGATTTAGAACTATAATGGCAGGTGTTGACTTAAGAATCTCTTCTTTTTCACTTTATTTATTTTGATGCTTTCTCTATTATATGGCACAATATTTTCCATAAAAACAATATGAGAATTTACTGCTGTAATTACTTGTATATCAGATAATACAATTTATAGTATTCATCTCAGAAAAATAATATGATGATGGAGGTTAAAATCAGAATTGTAGAAACTCTCAAATTGGCCTCAGAATTATATATCCTACACACATATTATATATGTTGGCTTATCTCCATTTTCACCCCTGTATTTGATGTCTGTCTTAGTACATTTAGACATCATGACAAAATTTAATAAATTGAACTGCTTATAAACAGGAGGTACATATTTTACCAATCTAGAGGCTTGGAATGTCAATATGAAGGCACCCAAATGTTTGGTGTTTCATGAGGGCTTCCTTTAAGCTTCATCCCATTTCCTCATATGGTGAAAGGGATGTGGGATTATTATCAGTCTCCTTCAGAAAGGATACAGATCCCAGCCATGAAGATTTGATGCTCAAAACCTTCCAGTAGCCTCTAGATCCTAGCAGTCTTACTCTGAAAATTAGAATCCTCCCTCCCTCTCTTCTCCTCCTCCTATCTCTCTGTGTATAAGTATGTGTTTGACTGAGGGAGAGAGAGAGAGAGAGAGAGAGAGAGAGAGAGAGAGAGAGAGAGAGAGAGAGAGAGAGAGAGAATGAGCATGTTCTTTCCATAGAGCTTATGTATATATCAAAGAACAACCTCTACCTTGTGCATGGCAGAGTCTCTTCATTATTATTTTCCTGTGCACAGCACAGCTGGTTCAGAAATTTCAGATATTTCTCCTGTCTCCACCTCATGTTTCCCCTTGGGTACTTGTGGGGTTTTCAGATACCTATTAATGTGTCTAGGTTCTGCATGGGTTATGGGTAATTTGGACTCAGGGTGTCAGGATTATATGAACTTCACTCATTGAACCATCTACACAAACCCAGGGTGTAGAATTTCAATTCCCATATTAAGGATTAGAATTATGAATTTTGTTGAGACATGCCATTTATAGAGTATCCAAATTTGAATAATTATCTACATTCATGAGTCGTTGCAAATGTCTAAATAATCTTGATCCATCTTACCAGTCAATATACTGAGTCATAAAGATAATATAATTTGATTTGTGTTTTAAGAGCATTCAGAGCACTAGACGGGCATTACTTTCTCTTATTCAAAGAAGGTGAGTCATGCAGATGCTTAACAGAAGGCATGATGTCTCTGCCTGTCTGGTCAGCTCTCTACAGAGCATGGAACCCCTTTAGAATTATTAGTAAATCTATATCTCACATTTCATTTCTTTATCCTCACATTGGTTATTTCCTGGGATTTCTCCATAAGCTGTTTGTTCTATGTTGAATTCACTTCTTCTGTCATCCCAGCAACCAGTCTCCACTCCTTTAAAGATCCTAGCAGGTATTTCAAATATTTGCTTTACTTAAGAAGACTTTTCTGATACATCTTATAAAGTGAAATTTCTTAATTCTCACACAAAAACCAACACCTCTCATTTATAACATCAAACAACCAAAAATCCATAAGTTTATTTCTTTCATTGACCAGTTATTATTATAATTTTCTGGTTGCTTATCACGGCAGCCTTATCACCTAACATATAGTAACAGAGCCCTGATGCACTTATTTCAACTCCTATTAATAAGGAGAATAATTTTTACATTTCTGAGATAAAACTATTTAGAGTTCAGCTCCTAAGAACTTACTTGCTCTGAGAGCTTTACAGAAGAACAAGGAAACATAGCCACTGTTTCCAAGATGTGTGATACTATTCAGCAATTGACTTGGGGTTTATTCTATTTCTCTCCAACTCAAGTACTTCTACTAGCTAACACAATGAGTGAATTCCAGCTAAGTTGGGAAATTCCTGTGAAGTAAACCCTGTTTTCCCATTGACTTTCATTATTAAATTGAAAGCCCATTTCCTCCTTGTGGGAGGATTCTACAGCAGTCTATTGCTTAGCACAGTGGCTCAATGGGAAATTAGATCCTTTAAATGAGTAAAAGAGGAAAGCAGGAAAAAGAGGCATGATAGGAATGGTTAGCATCCTATAAAGTACTGCAGTTGAAGAAAGGATAATGGCGGTTCAGAAGCACTCTCAGGCTTTTAGCTCCAGTGCAGTAAAATGGGAGTCTCAATAGAAAAGGAAGCAGGCCATAGGTTTGAAATCACAACTGTTCACACTAGATAAATGATGTGGAGCAGTTTGTTTGAGTTCTTTGAATTCCATATTTCTCATGTGAGAAAAGGAGCAAGCATGGAAGCTCTTACAGTTGGGTTGATAGGACTGAATGAGGAATATTTGTGCTGTAAAGCATGAGGGCAAAACAGAAGTGTGCTATGGGATGTCATTCTGAATGCTGTGAATATGTGTTGCTCCGATTGGTTGATAAATAAAATGCTGATTAGCCAGTAGCCATGTGCAAAGTATATAGACCAATAAGAAATATGGATTTAACTCCCCTCAGGGAATAACACCCAAATGGATATTTTATTTGATCACTTTGGAATTAAAGACACAGTCATCTCCCACTTTGATGCTTTATCTTTCCTGATGTTTCTCATGTTGTCACAAGCCACTTTAACAAGAAGCAATGTATGAGAAAGACAGATAGCCAGATACATTCTCCTTGTGATTCTGTACTGGCATCATTTAATCTTTTCGACATTGATTCACTCAACAAACAAGTATTGAACTCCTGTGTACATTTGCTAAGTAGAATAAAATCTTGTATGCACCAGCAATATCTCCCTAAATGCGTGTTTCTTAAGAAGAGCTATGTCTCAGCTAAAAATACCCCACTCCCCGTCTTATCTCAAGTGGAGTCTTTCAACAGAAAATCAGAGGGGAAAATGATCCTTTTGAGATCAAAAGGCCTTGCTTCCTGTATTTACAACCTGTCTCACTTACCGGGGCGTGTACTGGCTCATCGTTTATGGAGGGAAAGTGTGTTATCAATAATTCCACTGTACAATCTCATTTTTAGGTCCCAAACTGTCTTGATTTCAAGACTATTCAGGGTTACTCACACTTCAAGACAGGAGGAAAAAACAAGCACCAGAGTGATGCCACATTGTGTTTCATGGAGCTAACTCTCAGTTTAGTGAAAACCATTCCGTGAGGCATCCACAGTTACCTGTGTCTTCTAGGTGATCCTAAATCCAGTCAAAGTGATCATGAAGATCAGTCAACACAATGATCCCCCCAAGTGTTGGAATTGTAGGTATCTACCACTCTCTTAATGCCACCAATGACAACATTTTATAAAGGTGGATACTTGTCTTAGTTAGGGTTTCTTTTGCTGTGAAGAAACATCATGACCATGGTAACTCTTACATAGGAAAAACATTTAACTGGGGTACCTTACATTTTCAGAGGGTTAGTCCATTATCTTTATGGTATGACATGATGGCATACAAGTAGACAGGGTGCTGGAGAAATAGCTGAATGTTCTATATCAGAAAGTGGTCTGAGACACTGGGCATGGCTTAAGCATATGTGAGGCTCAAAACCTGCCTCCACAGTGACACACTTCCTCCAACAAGGCCATGCCTCCTAATAGTGCCATTCCCTTTGGGGGCCATTTTCTTTCAAACCACCATATTCTACTCCCTGGCTCCCAAAGGCTTGTAGCCATATCATAATTTAAAAATGCATTCAGTCCAACTTCAAAAGTTCCCATATTCTACCATAGTCTCAAAAATGCTTAAAAGTTCAAAGTCTCTTCTGAGATTCATGTAATCTCTTAACTGTAATCCCCTGTAAAATCAAAATAAAAAAAAAAGCAGATCACATACTTCAAACATATAATGGAACAGGAAGTACATTATCATTCCAAAATGTAGGGAAGGGAACATAGAGAAGAAACACTGGACTAAAGCAATATTGAAAACCAGCTGGCCAAACTCCAAGCTCTGCATCTCCACATCTGATGTCAAAATGTTCTTCAGCTCTCCTTTCAACTTTGTTGATTGCAACATAGTTCTTTCTCTTGCATTGGTTCTACCTCCTGATAGTAGCTCTCTTCAGCAGGTATCCGATGGCTCTGGCATCTCCAAAATCTTGGGGTCTCCAAGGCAATCTAGGCTTCAACTTCACAGCTTCACACAATGGCCTCTCTAGGAACAATCCTGACTTGTGCCTAGCCTCAGTGGCTTTCCTTAATTTTTGAGGAATATACTACAACCCCATATATTATATATATACATATATAATCTATCTATCTATCTGTCTATCTATCTATCTATATACATATATACATATATTTGTATGAATTTATTGGAATGACTTACAAGCTGCAGTCCAAGAATCTAGTAATTGCTCAGTCCCATGAGTGAGGCTGGGTGTCCCATCTGGTCTTCAGTATATGCTGAAATCCCAAAGAAATGGGCTCCAATGCTGTGAAGGAATGGATGTTTTGACAAGGTGAGGGCAAGCAGGTAAAGAATGGAAGAATCTTCCATTGTCCTTATATAGGCTTCCAGCAGAAGGTGTGACCCAGAATAAAGGTGTGCCTTCCTACTTTAAGGTTTGGATTAGAGGCATTTGTCACCCTGCCTCAATATCTGGATCAAAAGAGTGTGTCATCTAGCATCAAAATTCAGATCAAAGAATGTTGTCTTCCTGCCTCAAGATCTGGATCTCAAGTGGACTCTCCATTTCTGGATTGTAGTTCATTCTTGATATAGTCAAGTTGACAACCAAGAATAGCATCACACTCCCTCTTATGATGGGTCATGATGTGATTCTGTTCTACTATTGAAAAGTATGAAAGTGATAAACATTAAGAAGAAGCCTTATTTGTGATTTATGATTTTGCTCTTTTTCTGGCCTTCAGTGTGCACTGATGTTCTTGGCAGATAATGGGCATCACATGGCTAGTGAACTGCATTGCATCCCTTCACAGTGTAATCATGTGCTCATGAGACTCATGAACCAATACTTGCTGCCCAGTGTTCTGTTCAGTTTACCTGTGACTTTTAGCAGGTTGGAGCTTAGAATGCATTTTCAACTCATAATGTTCTCAGATTAAAATGTGGTTTTTAGTGCATAATTATTGAGTTTATTAGAAAATAAGATCAATGGTATCCCTCTCTTCTTTTGTGGTTTTGGCAGTATCAATTACAATCAGACCTTACTTTAATTCTAACATAGTGTCATCTGGTATAGCTCAATTAGTAATTATTAATTAGTTGTTTGATTGATTAATTTTAATATGATTTCCTCATTGTGATAACATTGTCAAGTGGGGGTTCCTAATGACTGGATAATCAGGACAGATGAATGGATGTGGATACTAGAGATTGTAAAGTAAATTGTAAATTTTCTACTTGCTGTTTGAACATGAATTCCATCCAATAAGTACATTATCAAGGCATCTGCTTACTATTTATGAGGAGAGCCACAGAGCTCATTGAGTGATCAATAATAGTTGTTTGTAAAATTCAAATGCATTTAAATGGTTCAACATTTATTCTTAAATCATAATTATGGTATTTTAAATGCTAAGTAAAAATCTTACTTTTTTTCTTTAGAATTTAGTTGAAACACAGATTCTTGGAGATGGTGAGGCATAGTAGTCAGCTGTATGCCATTGGTGAGCCTCCTAGGATTCAACACAAAATTCCAAACCAAAATTACACAAATGGCCTTGGTTAATTACTCAGGAGGGCCTACAGCAAAACAAAAAGTCAGGAGCATGGAAAAAGAAAGATGTGTAGAAAAGAAGTTTTCTAGCAGAATTGGAAGGTAAATAGTGGGCAGAGTCATATGAATATATGACTCATATATATATGAGAACAACATTTATTAATACAAAAGAAGAATTTGAAACAAACATGTGGCTTGAGAACAATTTCCCTTCTGCATGTGTTGAGGAAGCTGCGATTATGAAACTATGTGGGGAACACTCAGCACCTTTCTTGACACACTTAATGCATGTTTATCTAAACTTTGGTTATGTAGGAAATAATTTGTTGCTTCACATGAAAAATCAAATTTTCCTTATTTTCTCATAGTCGTTATAATAGTAATCAAATCATATCCAACTAAAATCTAATACACTGCAGCATAGAAAAATAAATTACAGATTGAAGTTGCTTTGATAATGGTTGTGATACTGCTTTTATGTGATCTAAGTTCTTGGCTTTGGAGAAACAGACAGTCGTTTTAACTGTTAACAAGAAGATATTTAGTAAATTAGTGCTTCAGTCTCTCGAAGTGTTCTAAGAGTAAACATCACAGTTGAGGACTTTATTTGACCTGTCTTAGTGACCACACGTTTAATTCTCCATCCTAACTGAATCAGCAGTCATTTTTCTTGTCCTCAATAAATTCTGTGTCTAAGATTGTTTCATGCAAGCTAAGATAAGAGGCTATTACCATTTAATTGCATGCATGTTTTTAAGAAGTCAAATTGGGGAGATACAAAACCTTCTGATAGCTATATAGATTTTGTCTTCTTGATAAATTACTTTTTGAAATTGCACTTCAGAATAATCCTGTTTTCTCTAAATAGTGTCTCATCTTTATAATGAGAATGCATATATGTTATTAAAATTTTGTGGAAGAAGTCTACTATGTATTGGACACTATTGTATAGCAAAGACTATACCCACTAAATCCAGTTTTCTGCCCTAGTAAGGGTGGAGATACCTATCCCAAGGGGGAAAGGAGAAGCTTGAGCAAACATCGACTTTTGAAGTCCCTTCAAGTCCTGGCATGCCTATTTCAGAAATTCATCTTTTCAGTTTCCATAAATCACCTTTCCAAGAATTCAGTGCACAGAGGTTAAATAAAATGCTTTCTTTATAATTCTGCAAGGCATCACAAATGCTACACAATCTTCGATTCATGTGATTTCTTCATTTATATGTATACATTATTTTCACGTACCAGAAATAGAAAGTCAATTCACAGTGTTGTTCATACATTTTGTGCAATTTAGAGAGATACTTTAGGCTTTAAGAAGCAAATTCAGCTATCACGGACAATCCTGTGACTGTCATCTCTGAAAGCATGCTTTTGGAGATGAGTGTGTTTTATGTTTTCTGTGTGCATTTATACATTCATGACTCATGACGATGGGTGGCACAGTGGAGATGGGGGTAGGTAAGTTTTACAGAAGCTTTTAAATAGGAATGTCTGTTCAAATTGGTAAGATTCCTTTGACAAGCAGCTCTGTAGAAGGTGCTTCAATCCATTCTTCCTGTTACCTAGTAAGATGACTGAATATCACAAAGCATCATTTCAGTCCCATTCCTTTTCACATTTTACAGTCATTCATTTTACACCTTTCCAAAGGATTCCCCAGAAAAAAATGGAGGGAATAATAAAACAAAACACATCTTTTTAAAAAAATGCCCAAAAAAGCTGAGAGAATGCTTAGTTCTGTGTACACAGCTTCTTCCAGCACCTTTCAGCAACATATTTCTCTTGATTCACTCCAGCTGGTGGTTTCTAATTTCTCCTCAGTGTCTTGGAATAGCTGTTTTCCTTGAAGCTAATCTCTTGGGCTTTGCACATGCCTCTCTGGGTTTGGATTCCCTAAAGAAGGTGTTTGTCCGACTCAACCACATGCTTTTCGCTGGTTTTCCTTGGCAAGTTACTAACTCTTAAACAAACTTGGACTTTTCAGCTAACCTTTGAGTCAGAAAACTCGCCCAGATCCATGTGGTCTATGCATTTAGGTAACCTTTGGGGAAATGAATGTGATGGCATATTGGGGTGGATAAAATAGAATCCCTTTCTTTCATGATGCATCTAAGCACAAAAGGAATTTGGCTTTTTGGCAGGACTCATAACATGAAGACTGTGCACCTACCTATCTTGTCTCTGAGCACTGATAACCATCTCCTATAGTGCATGTGATACTGCAACTGTCCACTTAGATGCCAATTCTATCAACAAAGACAGGGGTCATTTCTCATCTATTACTACCTTAGTCTTCAGAAGGACTATGTCTGAAGGATAATGTCATTTTATTTTCAAGTACAATGTAAATACAAGTCTAAAGAAATTAAAAAATTTTAAACAAATTTCTAAACAATTTAAAATGCTTAGAAATTGCAAATAGTAATTTTTTTATGAATAAAATCTTAATTCAAACTTAGTAGCATAGAACTCAAAAGTCAAACAACTTTCCAGCTTCAAAACCCCAGCTGTAAGCAAAAGTCTGTCTATGAGTGGAAAATGATGCCCATCTCTCTGTTGTATTGTCTATGATGGCTTAGTCTTATTTGGTCTGTAGTTTTAGATTTAGGGCATGCATATGTATTCATCTCATGCCATCTGTAGTAATTCAATAGCATGTCTTAAAACTGTTCTATTGCTGTGAAGAGACACTATGCCCAAGGCAACCCTTCAAAAGGAAAACACTTAATTGGGGGTTTGCTTACAGTTTTAGAGGGTTACTTCATGATTACTCTGGTGGGAATCAGACAGCCATGGAGCTGAAACAGTAGCTGGGAGGTCTGCATCCTGATCCACAAGTTGTAGGCAGAGAGTGAGAGATTCTGGCCGTGGTGTGGGCTTTGGATACCTCAAAGCCCATTTTCAGTGACACACCTCTAACAAGGTAACATCTCCTAATTCTTTCCAAAAAGTTGCACTAACTAGGGACCAAGCATTCAAACATATGAGCCTATCAAGGCCATTTTCATTAAAACCACCACATGTAGTTAGTGTGTTTGTATGTACATGAATTTATGTATGTAAGTACATACATACATACAAACAAAGTGACACAGAAAAATGGCATTCAGTTAGTGATAGACTACTCTCAACAGTGGCCCTCTAAATACAATAGAGTTTAGAAGTTTCCTATTGCCTAGTGACCTTATTTATATCCATTCTGATATAATACGGTAATGCATCAGTTACATGCTTGTACTGATGCTACAGTAAAGCAACCTGCCCATGTTGTCCTAACAAAGCATGGTTTATAGAGTTATTTAGACCATGTAATGCTCGCTGACAAATATTGACAATGTTACTGCTTTGAAATTAGTTTTATCATGACTTAGGAATGTGCTCTTTTCACTCTTTCTGTAGTATAGTTTAAAATAAACACAGCACAAAACAACGTGCCATGCTGCACAGGGAGAGATCCGTCATGTGTTTACTGTGTTTTGTGATTGTAAGATGAGGTCATTTCAAATGCTGACTTCTGGATTGACAAGATTGTTGCCTGCATCAATTCACGGGCACTCTGGTTACATGCACAAAGCATGCACAAAATTGAGCCAGGCAAAAGTCCTCCATGAGTGTGAAAGGGACTCCACCACTATCACAAGAGATATTGGCACCTGATGGATGCTAAGGGAGATAGAATCCTTATCCTTTGGGAGAAAATAGATGCTGGTAGGTTCCTCATGCTTCAGGAGATAGCGCCACATCCAAATGAATATATCTGGACTTAGGAGCTGATTAATAACAAAAAAAAATAATAAAAAGAAGAACATGAAGTTGGGAAGGAGAAGGGATAGGGATGCTTGGAGGAAATGGAGAAAGCTCAGTAGTGATGTACAAATATGATCAGTATACATTGTGTGTGTGTGTGTGTGTGTGTGTGTGTGTGTGTGTGTGTAGCTTCCAAAGAATAAAAAGAAATATTATAATTTTTAAAAAGTCATTTCAAACCAGGTCCTGGGCTCATTGCATGAGTTAGTTGTTTGAAACCTTGGACTTATGCAGGGACGCTTGGCTCAGTCTGGGAGGAGGGGACTGGACCTGCCTGGACTGAGTCTATCAGGTCAATCTCAATCCTCAGGGAGGCTTTGCCCTGGAGGAGGTGGGAATGGGGCTGGGCTGGGGGGAAGGGGAGGGGGGCAGGAAGGGGGAGAACAAGGGAATCTGTGGCTGTTATGTAGAATTGAATGGTATTGTAAAATAAAATAAAATAAAGTAATTTCAAATGAGTGACCCACCTATGTAGAGTGACCCACTCTACCACATTTCCATGACAAAACCACCTAACATTGTCTTTCTCAGGCACAATGTCATTGTTATGCAATATAAATGTTAATTAAGTAATCATGAAAAAATATACATTCTCTTTATATGTATACAATTGTATATAAAAATGTTTACTTTTCCCTTTAATTTCTATATTTGCTTTTTCACAGATCTGCTTCAATTTGAGAAGCCCCACACACACTTTTTTTTTCACTTTTAGAATGAGCAAACTACAACTATTCCTGGCACACTGCTCCAAGTTTGGTTTTAGATATTAAGTCTTTTAAAATATAATTTTCATGCATTTACCTTATTTCATACTTAAACCAAGTTATTATTTATCTGCCAATACTATTTTTATTTTTAAAATAAAAATAAATGGATGCACTAATATTTTGGATGAAGTAGTAAGGCTAAAATAAGGCAATATTAAAAGCATTATACTTTGTAACTGCCTTCAATGCTGCCTCCCCAAAGTATTCAGAATGAGGCAACTGAGAACCATTTGAGAAAATTATTTTTCTGTTAAAAATAGCTTATATTTAAAGTGTGTAAGATTTACAGATTCTCTGATAATCAACATTCAAACATTGTACTTGGGTCACTCTCCGTTCCATTAACTAGTTCCTTGTCACCTCCTGCTTCTCAGCACTCCTTGCACGAGTAATTGGGCACTCATGCTGGAATCTGAGGTAGCACATGCTTCATACCTATTATTGAATTATTTCAGCCTCACAGTTCCTCTTTGAGGCAATGAGCAGTGTTCTTCAAGCCTCACTTGTTCCCATTTGAAGAAGCAAAGCTTAGTGACTTGCTCAGACATAACTCATAGGTAGTGAAGCTGGAAAGCAAATGCAGATCGGCCTGGGCTCGGAGCATGTGTCCCTCCTTTACATGCCTCTGCTCAAGATTACTGCCTGCTTTGACACATGTGCAGTTTTCTTCTATAGGTTTTGGTACTTGATTCCCTTCTTGGATGAACACTGTTTCCAATTATTGTTCTCTCAGTCTTCCCCCAATTTTCACATTATTTTCAGAATCTCACATATGGAACCTTGTCTGCCAGTCATCCTCAGGACCTCACAAAATACTTTCTCACAGTGTAATTCCATTCATCATCCATATTATAAAATTCATACTCTATTTATTGTTCTGACATGTTAGTAGATTTAGGGGATGTTATAAAAAAAAGCTTTATCTCATCCTATATTTTAAAAGCCAACAGAATATGTGAAAAATAGAGCATGCATGCATTCAATAGAACATTTGCTGAATGCCTTATATGCCTCAGCAAACCTGGTTCTCAAGCAGATGTAGTGAGTTTTTTAATATTCATGTGAACAACCCAGTTTTGACTCAGAGTAGATTGATCATTTGATCAAATCTCTGCATCGTTTTGGCAGGAAATTGATCTGCAAACACTTATCCAGAATCACAAACTAGTCTGAAGGAGGACAGGAAAATATTCCCTGAACTGAATTTTTCCTTCTGTAATTATTAAGGAAGTAACTGCATGAGAATCCCTTTTATTACCTCCATTTGCTTCCACTGGTTTGTTCATGGATTCAGCAGTCAGTTTAAATAGGCTTAGCAAGACATCAGGGACTAGATGTTGCCAACTGTAGAAAGACAAGGGAAGTAATGCACATAGCTTTCCCAGATAGCAAGGTAAATTTGGTAGAGGAACTAAGCAATCGAATGTATTTAGAGAGCTGAGCTGCAAGTAGAGTTGTATGAAATTAACGTGGACCGTGGCTCTAGTTAGATGTCGCTGGGACTCTTGGGCTAAGAGATGAGCTTCGGTCATTTTGCAGTTGTTGTGGTAAGTACTGAAGACTTTTCAACTGGTTCTCTAAAAACATTTCATGAAGATTTTAGAATTATTTCAGAGGACAAATTAGGGTGGTAAGCACATAAGCATCAGAGACTTATATTTTATGTGGTTTATGCAAGAGGAGCTATTTTGTTGTTCTGAGAATGAGGAAACAGTGGAGAAAATTGAAAACCCCCAAATGTTTCAGGGGAACTTTTAGAGGACAAGACAACCCTGCTTACTTAGTAGTTTTGGGAATTAGAGGTCATTAGAGTTTTTGAGTCTTTACTTTGGGTATGAGATTACCACTTATGTAGATAAAGGGAAGGCTGTATCTATGGACAGATAAAAAGTCAGCGCTCACAAAATAACGATCTGAACAACTCTTTAAACTAGGGTTTAGAGTCTCATCATTTTGGCTCCCATGGTACTTCTTGTATGTCAATAAAGCTTGAAAATGCAAAAGAAAAAAGTCAGAGCTCAGCTTTCAACACATTAACACTGTTATTTCTTTTCAATATTTATGTGGAAATATCAAGAACGATATTGTAAATATGAGTTTGGAGTTTTAGAGGCAAATCATGTGTTCAAAACATAAATTTTTGAATCATAGAAACTGAGTCAGGATAGAGTCTATAGTAAAGAGTTCTAAGGAAAGGTCCCATTGCCTGGGGGCCTCCCAAACCATTCAAGTTAATCAACTGTTTCACTTATCCAGAGGGCCTGATCCAGTTGGGGGCTCCTTAGCTATTGGTTCATAGTTCATGTGTTTCCACTAGTTTGGCTATTTGTCCCTGTGCTTTTTCCAATCATGGTCTCAACAAACCTGCCTTGATTGAATCTACCAGGCTGAGCTAAATCCCCAGGGGAGTCCTTGCCCTGGAGGAGATGGGAATGGGGGGTGGGCTGGGAGGAGGGCAGGGTTTGGGGCTGGAGGAGGGAGGACAGGGTAATAATGAGATAACTGAATTATTTAAGGTAAAATAGTGTATGTGTCAAATAAAGTGAGGGTAACCCACAATTCACTCTTGAAAGTACATCTAATATAATTAAATTAAATTATAAAATAAATTTAAAAAAAATGAGTTCTATTGCTGTGATGGAACCGCATGGCTAAAAACAACTTGGGGCACTTCACAAAGCTCATCATCCAAGGAAGTCAGGCAGGAACTCAAGCTGGGAAGGAACCAGGAAGCTGTTTTTGAAGCGAGGTTCTGGAAGATTATTGCTTACTGACTTGTTCCCATGGCTTACTCAGCTTCTTTTGTACATATTCCAGAGCTACCTGCCCAATTGGGGTGCCACCCACAAGGGCTGAGACTTTGCCCATCAATCACAAATTTAAAAATTCACAACAGACTTGATTACAGGCTAATCTTATGGAAGCATTTTTTCAACTGATGTTCTCTCTTACCTAGTGAGTCTAGCTTACCTTTGGTCCTAGCTATCACAATAGACTAAGATTCCTTAAAGCAGTGGTTCTCAGTCTTCCTAATGCTGCAATTCTTTTGTATAGTTTCTTATGTTGTGGTGATCCACAAGAGTAAAAATATTTTCATTGCTACTTCATAACTGTAATTTTGCTACAGTTTTAATTATAAAGCAGATATCTATGTTTTCAGATACTCAGATGGTCTTAGGTGACCCTGGTGAAAGGATCATTTGATCCCCAAAAGTTGAGAACAGCTGCCTTAAAGAGAGTGTGTAAACAGGAAAATTGAGAAAAGCATTGGACAGAAGTAGAATCCTTTTGTGTTCTGCAAAGTGATGGGCATAGCAGACGATGAGCATGGAAAACAGAAGAAACAGGGGAAATAAAACATAGAAGAGACTCCAGAAACAAAAATCCTTTCAATAAACCATTGTTTCACTTTTAGCACTATAATGATTTGTATCATTTTGGGTCAAAACATGGGTAATTTGAAGATAGTGTGAAAAAAATCTTAACCTCCCTAAATAAAGGCAAAGAGCTACCAGCCACATTTCTAGGTTACCTTTCTGGAAATCTCACCACATAGTTGAAATCCTCATTTCAGGAATAAAGTAAGGCCCAAAGATGGATTCAGTTTGTTTGTTCAGTTTTTGTTACAAGTTATAATACAGCTATCCAAAAATAGTTTCACATCATGAAATCACTGTATATTCTTATAAGAATTTTTAAAATGATGACTTTCCATATTTGGTAAAAATGCAACAACGTTCCTGCACTTAACCCTGGATTCCCATATCTTTGTTGTACCATTATGATATGGCTTGTTATTGTGCTTTTATTGCTCAACATGCATGCATTTTTTTTTGTTGTTGTTGTGAGGATGAGATGCTCTTTAAAACTTGATTTGCAATTTTTAAAAAATGAACAAAGAAAGGGAAAAAGGCATTTCCTGGATATTTGACACTGAACCCCCCAACACACACACAACTAATTCTGGTTAAGAGTTAACTGGGATTACATCAGGCCCAGGGACACTGCAGGGATCCCAACTTCTAGCAACTTCCTCTTACCTATAGCAGCCCAGTTCTCCCAGCAACACTATAAACTCTGACCTTGCTTAGGAATGATCACACATATTCAGAAGCCAATTGGACCAGTGATAAGCTCTTAAATATGAAAATAATTATTATATGGGAATATATATTCCAAGGAATCCAAAAGAGTTTAATCCTGTGTTGATCCACGTATATTGATGTGCAGCATTTGATATGGGAATTTGTAAAAGAAGACAAAAGATAAATGTATTGTCTTTAGTACTTTCATCCTTTGCCAAAATCTAAGAACTGTAGTCCAAAGACTGATACTTGTTTTCTCTTTCATATTCTTTAAATATGATGTGATAGAAAAGACATATTAAGGAAAGGCATGCTAAGAAGGGATATAATGATTTTGTTTGGGTTTGGAAGATAAATGTGGGAAGATATGTAATATTTTATGAGCTAGGTATTCTCAATTTAGAAATTATCCCCATCATATTAAGTCTATGGGCTCTAGAACATGTTTCTTAAATTCTGGGCAGCTATACTTCTCATCTGTGCAATATGACAAGTGATGTTATTGCTCTGGAAATGGAAGATATCCAGTTAGTGGCAGTTATTCACAAGACTGTTTTGCATTTTCCTACAAATTGCTAAGCCTTTAGCCTTTTCTGTAACTTAATGTGCAGCAAGAGAGGCAGATCTATTTGCATAGCCGTCAGTTTTACATTCTAGTAGGGCTTGGTATTTAGCTTTTGGTATCATAGTCAATTACAAATGATTTATTAGCTACTAAGAAGGTGCAGTATAAATAATAAACTTGAAGGTTATAGATAAATTATGTTTTTAATCGGAATGCTAATAAATTAAAATGTCATGTTATGAGATAAGTAGCTGGATTCTCCAAACATCAGAGTAAATAGTTCCTGATGAAATTTGCCCCATGATGGCATCAATAAACTTTAGCTGCAGAAGAAAGCTCTCAGAGGGGGAAATCACAACATTCCCCATCTTCAGATCTAATTTATTTTCAATTAAAAATTATGTCTATTGGTATAATACTTGATGAGTCTAGAAGATCTAGACATATTTTATATTAGGTTACAATAAATTTTTCCTCTTTTTTTTTAAATTCTACCTGAAGTGAAGAATACACATTTTGTTCACATACTCTCAATTCTTTTACCAAAACTGTGTTATTTAATTCCAATTAGAAATTCCTTTAAGAACTGGAGATAACACTAAGATTGTAATGCTAGCTGTCCAAACAACATAAGTTTGAATCCCTAGAACCCAACTATAAGCCAGGAATAGCAACAGGTATCTAACTCCAGCACTATGCTGAGGAGGGGAAGATTACAGGTGGATCCCTGGAGTTCATTGGTCAGCCACGGTAGCCGAATTGGTGAGCTCCAGGTTAAGTAAGAGATCATAGTTCAAAAAATAAAGCGGCAAGTAATGGAGGTAGGCACATGATGCTGACCTCTGGTCTCCACAGTCATGTGCATCTAACATACATGTGTGCACATACATACACATTAGGTCATATATCCACACACAGAAATTTGCTTTATTGATGGGTTGAAGTGCCTTTCCAGTGCTTCATCTCTCTGGGTTGGATCCTAATATCTGTACTAACATATAGTTCTAAAGATGTCTAAAAGCATTCAGTATTTGACAGATGGCATCACATTTAGGAGCTGAGAGAACTGGCCACCAAGGAACAAGCAGGTAAATAAATCCTAATGTGACAGGGGCTCTTTTCTTTGTTGTCTTCATCTTTCCTGGGTTGCTTTTTCCTAAGGGCATGCTGATATAGTAAAGCTCAATGCAATTGTGTGACTAATGTTTACTGGATGTGTACAGAATAGCTAACATGAAGTTATGCATTTTATGGACAGTATCTCATTTGCTATTCACAGAAAACCCCTGACAATCTGACCTTACACCATCCCAATTTTAGATGAGTGGGCTGAGTAAAGGAGAGGTTTGGCAATTGTGAAAGTTTACATAGCAAATAAACCTGAAAGTCAGATCCGTACAGTACATCTATCTACTCGTGATTTAATTCACTTTAATCCTTGTCTTCCCCATTACATTCTTTTGTTTTACTTTGTATTGTGTGCAGGAGAAAGGCAGAAGAATGTGCCTATGGTGGATATGTATGGTATATATGCATGTGTGTGTGATAAGGGATAAGCACCAGAGAAGGACAGCTGGTGATCTGCTCAATCACTCTTTTTATTATTTGCCCTCTTCTTTCAAGAAAAGGTCTATCACTGGATTTGGCTAGGATGGAGACCAGCAAACCTCAGTGATTTTCCTGTGTGTCATCCATAGAGCTGGGGTTACAGGTGAACCGGATCACACTAAGCAGGATGGAAACTTAGGTCCTCATGCTAATCCAGCAAGTGATCTTACCCTAGAAAGATGACCCCAACCCACAATATCTTCCAGTTTGATATGACTTCTCATATGAATGATCTACTCATATAATTAGGATTCTCTGTCTCACAGGAAAGCAGGGATATATCTCCATTCATTGATACATAACTGTGAGGAATGAATGGTTCCCTTCTCAGAATGAACTGATTTAGTTCTGAAACTACTAATAAGATCATAGAAGTCACGTGCACTATAAAATGGGTGTCTTTTGAGATAGCTGAGTGGTTAATTCACTTCTCATCAGCTTGTCCAAAGCCACTGATGCATCACTTATAGCTGTATGTCATA